>NW_027491210.1:1362772-2044158 GCF_021521415.1 Bidens hawaiensis
CACGCCTAAAGCATGTTAGACTATTCGGTTCAAGAATATAAATCCTTGAAACTGGAGCAAGTAATGAAAATGGTCAAGTCGAGGTATAATGAAAGATTATCTTTAAGAGACGATAGACATGATGGTTCTAGAAGAGAAACACGGGTACATGAAAATAAAAGAGATCTCAACAAACTATATCATGTCTAGATATATATGGAATCGAAAAAAAATCGACGTCGTTGATAATTTTGTATAGCACTTGAAATAATGACAATGTTGAGGATCAAGAACTAAGTTCTGCCGATAAATGAGGTATAAAAATGATTGGCCAAAGTGGAAAGACGCAAACATGGCAGAGTTGAATTCTCTAAATAACGAAAAATATGTTGGACCAGCAGTCCGTACAACTAAAGTTGTAAAATGTGTTAGATACAAACGGGTATTGTATATTAGTTATGAAAATTCATCAAGTGATAAATTGCAAAATTGATGGCACGAGAATTTTTGCAAAGACCCATGATTAATTATGAGGAGACACATTCTCCAATGGTGGAAGCAATGACTTTCCGATAACTAAACAGTCAGGTAGTACAAAAGGAGAATTGATATACGTCCGATAAATATTGTTATTCAGTTGATACTGAGATTTACAAGAAAATCTATGAAGGATTTGAATTATCAAATCATGTAAAATAAGTTCTCGAGAACGATATGATTACAATATAAATTCAGGGTTAGTGCATAAAGTACATATCTTAAGGATGTAATCCCTATGCACCAATAACCATATGGTGATATTCAATAAACGATATACAAGAATGGTACATTATAAAATGATAATTATATAACTATGGATGACATATTTGAATATAATATAGAAAGTGATGTGGTAAACAGATGCCAAAACCAAACTCTAGAAGAGTAAATTTGTATACATGATTAGGCAACATGGAAGGAAGTCCATAACGGATTGTAAAAACTCTTGAGTAATATATTGTATACATGATTATTCAATATGGAAGGATGTCTATGACAATTTATATATGCATGAGGCATTCATGAAAAAATTATTATATGAAATTAACAAGTTCTATATGTGGACTACAAAAGTCGAGTTAGACATGGTATAATCAACTAGGTGATTATCTCGTGAAAAGAGATATGCATAGATGTATTTGATCCATGTTTAATATTTTAATTTTAAATTAACAATATCATGTTGATTATTACATTGTATCTCATTAAAAGATTGTATACGGGTCGAGCATTTGTATAATGATATTTTATATCAATCAAACTTCATTTAGAAGATGTTGAAACATTTTAATGAGATGAAGTTCATTTCAACAAATTACCCTTATTCTAAATATAAATTTTGATCAAGAGTACCATACTTTATTGCAATTGATGTAATATTTCTTGCTAGTTATACACAACTAGATATATTATTTATTTATTATTGATATAATTTGTTTCAAGTAAAGAGACATTAAAATGAGTTAAATATAAATATTTTGATATGTGCAAGGCATGAAATATATGAGTTAATATTTTACTAACCCGTAAAAAATGTTTGGTTAGTCGTATTAACGCGGGGAATGTGATTTAGCAAAGTCATGGATCTCATGTTTACAAGATTAGGCACTACAAGTCATACATGAAGATAATACATCGTTCCTCTAAATAAGGAAGCGTACACTACAAGATCAAACGGCGGATTGTTTACTACAAAAGTCATAAACGAACTTTGTCACAAGATCGAAACTTGTCACAGGAATGTATAAATGAAGGGGAGTATAACATGTTGCACTCTTTTTCCCTTAGCTATGGTTTTATCCCACTGGGTTTTCCTAGCAAGGTTTTTAATGAGGCAACATCACTAAGCGTATTTCATTATATGGATAGTCAAGAGGGAGTGTTATGAATCAATCTTTATTAGAGTGACTCTCCACATATTTTGCCATTATATTTTGACTCTTCATCATCTTTGTATTACTCTTGTATTAATGTGTTGAGCCTATAAATAGAGTTTTTGTATTACACATATGGAGATATCAATAAGAAACCATTCTCCTATTCTCTCTATATTGCTAATAGGTTCTAGTTGTTTTACAACATAGTAGATTATTTACTTATTTTTTTAAAAATTAAGACTATCAAAAGTTATAGTGGGAGCTTGTTCAAAAAAGAAAGACTTTGAAAACGCTTACTTTGAAACCAACCTAGTTTATTCACGAGTCAAGCTTGAGCCAAAGTAAGCTTGCTCGTTGGCTTGCTTGTTAGCTTTCTCGTTTGACTCGTTTAAGAAGTTAAAATATCAAGACAATGATCACACATAACATTCATATTGGTAAACCCAACGTGAACAATCATTTGAAGCGCCGTGGAAACGATCGTCTGGAGTCTAGTCCTTTAACCTAGTTAAAACACGTGTCCATAAATAGAATGCTTGTTTAAACTTAGTCTTCGCCCATTTTCTCTACATAACTATATACATAGTCACACACTTCAATGTTAATCTCTTTCATTATAAAAGATTATTCAAGCTTCAATTATCTAGAGGAGAAATTAAAGTGTTAAGCACAAGGAAGAGCTTTTCATGCTAAACTTCCAACCATCTTACTTGTAATTTGAGTGGTCAAAACTAAAGGTTGTTCTAGTGTTTTGGCAAGTGAGGAATCATCACTAGTTGGTGATTTAAGAAGGGAACACACTATCTTGACATAGTGTTGTTTTGTATTGGTTGAGAACTCTATCTTGATATAGAGTTAATTAGTTGTTAGGAGAAGATTCACTATCTTGACGTAGTAGTAAGATTAGAAGATATTGTAGAGCTAAGTACTTGGTGTTTTTGGTGAAGAAGATGATCACTTCCTTTGAAGAATGATACGATTGTATTGGTGATCGATATCATTTTAGGACGATGACTAGTGAAGAAATCTCTCGATCGAGGATCCCTACCATTTCACCTTGAGCCTCTATAAATCCGGTTGTGTCATCCCTAATCCTTAAACTTTTTACTTATATGTGTTTAATTTTGTAAGTAGTGAAAATAGTTTAACAAGGTCAGTAGCTCGTTATAATTGGATTAAAACCTAAGAAAAACTATTTACCCGCCCTCTAGTTTTTCTACAAAGGCATTCAATATATATATATATATATATATATATATTTTCATATAAAAGTCCTTGTACATGCTAATTTAAGACACAATCATGAACAAAAATAAGTTTTAACAACTCAAAAGGGATTTTGTTAATTCATTTGTATCCGTGAACTTTCGTTTAAGTTCGTTCATTCATTTACGAGTTTAAATTTTTAGAAATACATAAATAATTATATTCATATAAATATAAACATAAATACATATGGTTGGGTGAACTGTAATATATTAGACTCATTGTATATCAGGACAACTCTGTAGAATAGTAACCAAATTTCAATTTTGTTCCAATTAAGTCACTCATATTTTATTTTGTCTCAATTAGGTCACTCAACCTTCAATTTTGTCTCAATTATGTCACTCAACTTTCAATTTTAGCTCAATTAAGTCACTTAACTTTCAATAAATGTTCTAATACTATCGTTTCTACTTTCATATTAAATGTTCATAAATAACTAAAACGTCATTAAAAACAACATTTTTTTCATGTTTTATCAATATATATATATATATATATATATATATATATATATATATATATATATCACTTATGATAATATACTAGTTGTCCCTCTCGTTTTAGAGCACAAATTGAAATTTAAGTGACCCAAGTGAGACAAACTAAAAGTCGAGTGATCTGATTGAGAAAAAACAAAATATGAGTGACTTAATTAGAACAAAATTGAAACATGGTTACTATTTTATAGTGTTTTCCCTATTCATTAATGCTAACTTATGTTTGTTTAAGTTTGGTCAATTATGTTCACATGTGTTCATTTTTGTTTGCTCCAAAATGATTTTTTAAGTTTGTTTATATTTGTTTGTGTTTGATTACGTTCGTGAGCTGTTCATATAATTTTAAACGAACGAACATGGATAATCACGCCCATTCTCTAAATGAAGGAAAATCAATGAAAAAAATTGTGCGCTTATGTGTTTGTGTTCGGTCAAAGTTAAAAAAACAAACATGAACATACCCTCGTTCATGTTCATTCGGTTCGTTTACACGCCTATGATGATATCTGAAGGTTAACAACTACATTTCCCAGTATTCATATCAAACTTTTAAATCCGAAAGTAAACTCAATATTGTAAAAAATCACTTGCATTACATCATTTGTAATTGTAAGATGATCTCTTTTTGAGTTACATGAAATTAGAGGTTTGTTGTTTAAGTAAAAAAAGAATCATAAGTAATTTCAAAATTATCATGCAAAATAACTTTTATGTATAAATAGCAGTTGAATGAGAAAAACATAAAGTACATTAATTTTTTTATGGTAATTGCCTATTAGTTTAATTTAAACAAATTAAGAAACCTAGGCTAAGTTAAAATACAAAAGAAGATAAAAACGAGAAGTGTAAAAGGATTTGTGACCACACAAAAGATTTCTAAAAAAAATTCAAAAAAAATAATATAACTCAGTATATAAATAAAAAACGAAAAAAATTGAAAAACCAAGATGTTTCCCCCGTCATACACGTTACAACAAAACGACGAAAATACACAATGCCGAGAAAAAAAGACAATGAACAAACAAAACAATCATAAACAAAAAAAACACATTAGATCGCAAAATATAACACAATTCCGAACAAAATATAACACAATGTTATGTAGTACAACAAAATATCAAGAAAAAGGGACACAATGTAAAAAAACGACACAATCAATGACGAAAATAAACGCAAAACACAATGATAAACAAAAAGACACAATGATCTTTTTCACTCAACATTTTGTCTTTCTCGAGATTTTATTTTAAGAAAAAAAGAAAACGGTGGAAACATTTTTGTGTTTTTACATTTTTTTGATTTTTTATTATAACATGAGTTATGATTTTGTTTTATTAATTTTACATTATTTTTTTTGAGAGTTTTTTTTTACTACAAATATTTCTCATCCTTATCATTTTTGTTTCCCTTTGTAGAATAACCTTTTACATAACATTGTGACTTTTCACTTTACATACAATAATACAAGAGAAAGTGTAATGGGGTGACAAGTAGGGGCGATAGGGGTGATTTTTTGGAGGAACACCCCCCTCCCCTCCCCCCCCCCCCCCAACTCTCCGACGATAAGAGGGGGGGCAACGAATATTTGTCGTCGGTGATGTTTGAATATATTATTTTTTAATCATTTTGACCACTGGAACGGTAAAAAACAAAACAAAATAACTAAATAAATAAAAATTAAAAACAATATATATACGCACATATACCATCTTCTTCTCCAACTTATCTTCAGCAATTTCAATCTTTCATACAAATATATCACAACTATTCTTCAAAAAAAACCTACAAAAATAAATCCTAGAAACAACCCGAATCATCCATTCCCCTCTTTTGGGCAATACCATTCTCCGCAAAAGCAACCGAGCCTAAACTTTCCATGGCTCAGTTTCAGCCAACACCCTATTCCGCAAAACCAACTTCCGGAACATCATAAACCAACCGAAGCTAAACTATCAATTTCCTTTCACGACCCGAACTTAAACATGTACGCCAACTTCCTCAACCCCCAAAATCCCATGCCTGTGTTCAGGTCTAGCCAATCGGAGCCGGTGCCGGAAACTCAATCGGTGCGGGTCTCCGATTCAACCTGAAAGACGACCGTAGACATAAAAAGAAGGAACACGGGGAACCGGTGGCGCCACGTGACTACTTAGCGTGGACGAAGGAGGAGAAGTAGCTCTCACACGAGCTTGGATTGTCATTTCGGAGGATCCCAACGTTTGCAAGTTATTAATATTAAGTATTTATTTAACTTTATTTAGTATTTATTTAATACTAATATTTATTGTGAAAATAATTTTAATTTTATCAAACTTTCAAGTCGCTAGAATATTTTGGAATAACGTATTTGAAGTTTGGCTTAAGATAATGGGCAAACCGGTTGAATACCGAGTTAAAGAAACAACCGATTGAGCGGACCGGATGGCGTAGTGGTAAAACTATGCCAACATCCAATCTCGAGCGTTAACCGACTTTCGAACTCAATGACAACCAGAAGGGCGGCAAGGGAAGGCATCTCAACATTTAACTTCTTGTGAGAAACTTCGGGTTTGCCCGAATGGAACGAGGCCCCCACCATTCTGGTCGCTCGACAATCCGGCGCATCATCCTGGGCTACAAAATGGTCGACAAATCTGAGCACACCCGCAACAAAGGGAGGCTCTTAGGGTGTGCCATGTGAGCGCCCGACCGAGGCACTTTTTTCCGGGGCACAATGTTTTTTAAAAATTGCCGATGTTATATATGTAGAATATCTAAACATTTATAATCCCATTATTTTTTTAATACTCAAACACCTTTTAGACCCACTTTTTTAGATTACCCAAAAACTAATAGTCTCACTAAAATTTGAAAAAGGCAAGTACTTTCAATTAATCAATATAATTTAAATAAATAAAAGAAATGAATAGGCGGGATAACAATAAAGTCAACTTCGAACTTCAACAGTCACGATAGCATCTGTCGAAAGGAGTATTTCGAAATTATAGTTATTGAAATCTTATTTACGATCCACAATGCCCCAAGAAAGACTTAGCAAGTTGGCGATGATAGCTATCCCGAATGAAGCATTAGAGAGCATAAACTACGAATAGTTGATTCACTAATTTTGCTATCAAGAATAGGAGAGCTTCACAAATCCTCATTAGCTATTAGTATATTCAGTATGTCATAAACTCATTCTAGTACCATGATTTTATAAATTGTTATGTTTATCGCTATAACTTTAATTAGCGTATAAAAAATGTGTTTACATTATTTAGTACGTTAAGGTTTTAAGAGGCGTATTTTTTTTGGCTCGGCGGGGCATGTGAATTTTCAGAGCCGGCCCTGACCGCAACACCCTCTGAGCTCGTAACTTCCACCTTGTTGACAAAAACGAGGATGGCACGATTAATTTAGGGAACGACAACGTACAAGAGCTGGCTCGACCCCAGGAGAGGAAGAAAAAAGAATGCAAAAAGTGTGGAAGGTTCGTCGTCGACACGAGCCAATGTGGGGGCCCACGAAGAGCTGGACCGACTAAACGATATGTTTGTTCGTTTCGAAACCCAAAAAGTAGAATGTATCTGTACCTTCCAACGTAGCAATGAAACCAATGAACGGCTTGCCGGTCTATTTGAATTGCGGCAAATTGGACGAGACTATGAGTTCCTCGTCTTAGACGGGTTTAACAAAGAGATTATATTATTGGAAGAAAGAGTTAAAAAAATGCGCGAATTTTACAACGTATGAAATTAGTTTTTAGTTTTATTTTTTTTTTGTTTTGTTTTTTTTTTCGATATTTCTTTTATTTTTTTTTCGGTATTTCTTTTATTTATTATTTGATTCAATGAGTTTTTATTTGCTTAATTTAATTATCAAAAGAAAAGGTTAATGACGTATTCAATGAGTTTTTATTTGCTTAATTTAATTATCAAAAGAAAAAGTTAATGTCACGGGGCTACAAAGCCATTACACCCCTAAAACAACACCCCCCCCCCCAAATTTGTTGTCCTCCGCTACATATAACCTAAGTTGTTTGTTTTTCTAAAAAAGATCTTCGCAACCATTTTTAACGTCACGCAGACCACGTGCAGACTGTTTTCTCGAAGACATTTTATTAAAAAACGTTTGCACAAGCTTTTCTTGGTGCTGATTTAGCTCATACACTAATGAAATCTTCTAATGTCTGCAGAGGGTTAAAACACTACATCCTACCAACACACAATGTCCACCGCCACCACCACCCACCGTTAGCCACCACCATCACGCACCGTCCACCACCACCGTCTACCCCCACCACCCACCCAACGTCCGCCACTGTCCACCACCAACCACCACCGCCTTTTACCACCACTACCACTATCACCATCCAGCGACACCACCATCCACTACCACAGTTCGTACACCACCACAAGCTTATTTTAGCAATCTACATACGTTAAAAAACAAACTTCTTCTTGCAGACTGCAAAGGTTTGGTCCACCTCTTCCTCAGATGTATGCAAATATGGTCCACGAACTACATACATTTTACCTCAGAAAAGAAAATAACACCTGAGTGATTACTTGTCCACACCAAGTAGATTTTGTTAACTTGAAGCAAAAACCCTATGTTGTCTAGTAATATGCATCGTATACGTATCCTACAATACAACCCGACCTCTACGATAATAATACAAAGTTGGAACAAAATCGAAACAGCAAATCCAATCTTATTAACAACTCAACAACGCTATTCACCTCAAAAGGTATCAAGTTATATCTATCGAAATTAAAATGGCATTTCATTAACCATTAAAACACAAAAATAATCCTGCTTGTATATAATTATAATATTTAAGGGGGCAATATTATTACAACGATAGGCCAAGCTTATGAAGAAACTCACTAGGAATCACAAACTCATAATTACTAGGCTCCCTTTCCTTATATTCACAAATATGTTACATTTTATCAAAGAATAAAAACTACGCCACAACACAGAAATCGAATATGCGCACAACCGAGACATGCAAATTATTCTTCGGTGTTTTCTTTCTTCATCAAATCACTAAGTTTCATTTCCAACTACACCAAAAAATGATATTTTTACTAAAAGATATAGATTTATGGTGTTCACGGTTTGATTTAGAAGAAAATAAAATTCCAGTCAGAACCACCAAGCAGACCAGCTGGGTCGTTTGGGTCAAAACGACAAAACGCTTCGGTCTGACGGTACGATCCGGTCTATTATTTTTTCAGAATCTTTAGTTTGTATTGAATTTTTTAATTGATAAAAATAGATCACGAATATTATACATATACATAGTAGCATACAAATAATAATAATAATAATAATAATAATAATAATAATGTCGGCAGAACCGTTAAACCCGGTTATTCAAACCGTAAACCAAACCATGGACCGAACTCTACGAGTCTCGACCGGCTGGACCGGTCGATCTGATTCAGTTTGGATGGTTTCCACGGTTTGTGATCATCCTTATGAATTGTAACTAATAATAATTATATAGTTACCTGTGCATTCATCATCTTCTGTCTTTGCAATTTCTCAGCCAAAATGGTGTTTCTGAAAATTGTGGAGAATTTTTCAGATAAAAAGATTAAAGGTTGATTAAGCCAACTTGGTTTTCAATTTTCAAACCTTTGTTGTAAATGGATCACTTGAGACTGCAATTCTCTTTCCCTTGGGGAAGTAAGAGGGATCTGCATGTGATGAAATAATTATAATAATAATAATAATAGTAAGAATAATAATAATAACGATAGATATATACAAGGTATTGAGATACTCTACGGGTGAAAGAATTTTCTCTCCGTACAATCCTCTCTCTCTCTTCTCTCGTACAATCCCAAACAGTCACAACCACCACCACTCCTCCTCCCCCTCCGGCCAAACGGTCACAACCACCACCACCCTCCGGCCTCTCTCAGGCCAACACCCCCGTACACAACCACCAAAATTCTCTCAGGTGAGTGACAGTTGCATCTCCGTACACAAACACCAAACGGTCAAAACCTCTCTCAGGCCAACACCCCCGTACCACCACCAAACGGTCACAACCACCACCACCCTCCGGCCTCTCTCAGGCCAACACCCCCGTACAGGCCGCCACTCCTCCGGCCATTCTCTGGCCAACACCTCACGTTTCTATCTCCGGCCAATTTTGGGTAGCCCGACAAAATTTTCACAGAATATTCCACCCACACCGGCCACCGACATTACGGAATACACCAAAACCTCACCGTGTTCTTCAACCTCTGTTTTAACAAACCCCGAACCCAGATTCGGTGGTAGTGAGAGTTTTCCGGTGAGTGACAGTTGCATCTCCGACGGCTTCCAGTTGGTCTAGTGGACTGCTTGATTAGTTACGCGGGTTTACAGATCCGGCATCTTCTCCGGCTGGAAAATCCGGCTTGCGGCAACCCCACAGATTACCCCAGATTATTGCTTTCTTCCCTTACCTTCCGTTGTGTTGTTATTAATATTATTATTTTCAGTATTATTATTATTACTATTATTACAACCCACTATTATTAGTACTATTATTATTATTATTATTATTACTACTACCTATTAATTATTATTATTATTATTATTATTATTATTATTATTATTATTATTATTATCGAGTGCCCTATTGCTTGCATTTGCGTGATTAGTTGCAATCATAGAGCGTAGGAACCATGACTATTACTTGAGACCATGTCCTGAAACGAGGGGTGTAGGAACGGGTAAAGATAGGGAATATGTATTGCGTTTGGCTTCTTGGAATGTAGGAACACTAAATAGTAAGTTGCTAGAATTGGTAGATGTGCTTAAAAGACGTAGGGTTCAGATAGCATGTCTCCAGGAGACTAAGTGGAAAGGGCATAGAGGGGCGGAGTGTAATGGGTATAAGTTGTGGTACTCGGGCTCTGGAGCTAGGAATGGAGTGGGGTTTCTAGTGGCTAAGGAACTACACACTAGTGTGGTGGAGGTGATAAGACATAATGACAGGATTATGGTATTGAGACTAGTACTAGGAGAGGAAGTAGTGGCAGTAGTTTGTGCCTACGCGCCCCATGTAGGCTTAGGGGATCAGGAAAAGAGAGAATTTTGGGATTGTCTAGACGCAGTGGTAGGGGGCATACCTAGGGGAGAGAGGATTTGTATAGGAGGTGATTTTAATGGTCACATTGGTAGGGCTAACGATGGATTTCAAGCTGTACATGGGGGTTTTGGTTTTGGGGATAGGAATGAGACCGGAACAGAGCTCCTAGAGTTTGCGGTGGCACACGGCCTAGGTATTTTAAATTCTTATTTTAAGAAAAAAGATTCTCATTTGATCACTTTTAGCAGTGGAGGACGCGACACGCAAATTGACTACCTTTTGATGAGACAAGGAGATCGACGTTGGTGGAAAGACTGCAAAGTCATACCGGGGGAGACAGTTGTGGCTCAATATTAGACAGAGATTTGTGTTATATATGTAATTGATTGTTTCTAATATTAGATGTAATATATGTCCTATATATATAGGGCCTCCTATTGTATACAGATTATTCAGTTAATACAATTAACAATTACCAATTATATGGTATCACAGCCACCGATCATTCAACCCTGACAGCCGCCTCTCTTTTATTTTTTTCTGTTCTTCCAAACCTCTTAACAATGGCCATCATCTCCTTCACCACAGTGGAGAAAACCAACCACAACTCTCACAAGTTCGGGTTTACCCTAAGTCCCACCAATTATGGATATTGGAAAACCATGATCAAACCTTTTCTCATCACCAACGGCCTGTATGTTTACATTGATGGTTCTCTTCCATGTCCATCCCAAACCATCACTGCTAATTCTTCCTCGTCTGGCAAAGATCCAGAGCCACCCACACAACAACCGAACCAACAACCGAACCCTGACTACCCAACATGGGTTTCCAATGATGCCCACGTTCGCATGCTCTTGCTGTCAACGATCTCTGAAGCCTCCTATAAGCATGTACAAGGTGATACTTCTCGTGACCTATGGCTTTCTTTGGAACGTGCTTACGCACCACATACATCTTCTCGAGAGTACACACTGAAAACCCAACTCCTCAAGATGGAGATGCAACCTGATGAATCATCAGCTGTTTATATCACACGAGCCCAAGAGTATAATGATGCATTAGCAAACATTGGTGAAGCTATGCAAGAAAAAGATGTCGTTATGCTGATTATTTCAGGCCTTCGGGCAAAATACAACAACTTGAAGCCCACCCTTGTTGGCCGACACCCTCCTGTTACCTTATTGGAATTACCTGGGCTACTCGCTGATCATGAATACATGACAAAGAAGGTTGATCCCACTCTTCCTGTTGTTACCCAAGCTTTCATGGCTACAACCAGCCGTGACACAACTTCGCAGAACAACCTTCAACTCCCGCCTGAAACAGTACAATCACTTCAACAACTGATGACACAGTTAGGTTTCAATGTGAAACCTGCACAACAGCAAAATCAGGCCTATAACAGTGCCCGTGGACAGTCCAACCGTGACCGTGGTTCATATAACAACAACCGACGTGGACGAGGCAACTATAACAACAACCGGAACACGGGAGGAAACTATAACAACAACCGGAACACGGGCTCCTCATCAGGTAACAATTCCAGATTTGCTTGGGCGTCTAATCAGAATACCGTCTATGGTTCTTGCAACAGGTGTGGCATTGCGCACATTCCATCTATGTGCCCAAATCGTGATCCAACAACAATTCGTCCACCACGAAACGTTCCACAAGCGAACTTTGCTGATCATCGCTCACAAGCATCATCATCATGGCTGCCTGACACTGGTGCAAACAGTCATGCAGCACCTGATCTCACTGGCTTTGACAATTTTGAGCCTTACTTTGGTAAGGATTCCCTTCTTGTTGGTAATGGCAACAGTTTACCTATTCTTCATATTGCCTCCACCGCCTTTAATTCACCAAATAAAACCCTTTCTATTAATAACATCCTACACGTTCCACAAATTAAACGAAATCTTCTTTCAGTACAACGTTTTTGTCAAGATAATAATGTCTTTTTTGAGTTTCACTCTACATTTTTTTGTGTGAAGGATACGGTTACGAGAACTATCCTCCTCATGGGTCCAAGTAAAGATGGTCTCTACTCCTTTCATCTACCAAAGATTCATCCTGTCTCAAATGTTGCTTTTTCTACTGTTCGAGCTTCTCCTACAACTTGGCACCA
Organism: Bidens hawaiensis; assembly: GCF_021521415.1. Classification (NCBI taxonomy): domain Eukaryota; kingdom Viridiplantae; phylum Streptophyta; class Magnoliopsida; order Asterales; family Asteraceae; genus Bidens; species Bidens hawaiensis. The sequence goes on from NW_027491210.1 coordinate 1,375,640, forward strand.
AAGACTTGGACATCCTCACTTGCAACTTTTACAATCCATGATTTCAAAGAATTGTCTTCCTGTTAGCAATAATTCTGCATTTCCTTTTTGTAACTCATGTCCCATGGGAAAGTCTTCAAAACTGCATTTATCTTCTTCAAATTATAAAAGTACCCATGTGTTGGATTTGTTTTTTTGTGATGTTTGGGGACCTGCTCCTGTTACTTCCTTTTATGGTCATCGCTATTTTTTACTTTGTGTTGATCATTACACTAGATATATGTGGATATTTCCCATTAAACAAAAATCTGATGTATTTAGCACCTTTAAACAATTTCACACAATGGCTGAAAGACAATTCAAAACACAACTTAAATCAGTTCAAACAGATTGGGGTGGGGAATTTCGAAACTTGTCTTCTTTCTTTACAACACTTGGAATTCTACATCGTCTCTCATGTCCTCATACAAGCGAACAAAATGGCTTTGTTGAGAGACGACACCGCCATGTGGTCGAAACCGGCCTCACACTCTTAGCACAATCGGGTGTTCCAATGCGTTTTTGGAACTTTGCTTTTGAAACCGCCACATACCTGATAAACCGCATGCCTTCTCGTACCTCGTCCCATATCTCTCCATTTGAGCATCTTCTTAATCGTAAACCCGATCTTTCATTTTTACGTGTTTTTGGGTGCCAATGTTTTCCTCATCTTCGTCCATACAATCCACACAAAATGGATTTCCGTTCATTACCATGTATCTTCCTTGGGTATAGTCCTTCACATCACGGATATCAATGTCTTGATCCTACCACAAATCGTATTTACATCGCTCGACATGTACGATTTAATGAAACACATTTTCCTTTCCTTCGAGCATCTTCTTCTACACCTACCCCACCCTCTCCAGATCCTTACTTTTCATCCTATCCTTTTCCTACAACACATGAACAACCATCATCTTCTACAAACGATCAACATCATCACTCATCAACTCCCACTCAAACTGAACCAACTACCAACTCAGCTCAACCATCATCACCCTCAGCCCGAACCAATGTTGTCCAAACACCCATTACCTCGCCCCAACCAGACAACTCCCCACCAACAGCCCCACCTGTTGCCACCTATCAGCGCAGCTCTACTATGGCTACTCAACCCACAGTTCCAGCCTACCAGACTTGCCAAAATTATGCTCAAACAGCCCCATCTACTACCACATCCTTTCCATCATCAACTCAACCTTCTGTCCAAACAGAATCCACTTCAATCCCCATCACAACCAACACCCAACAACGTACACGCCCTCCAAATCTAAGACAAAATCCTAAGCAACGGACTTCCTACAATGCTTCTGCTTTTCACACTTCCACTCACTCTTCCTCAACTGAACCATCCACCTTTGCCATTGCTAACAAAAGTCCTCAATGGCGTGCTGCCATGACAGAGGAATTCAAAGCCTTACTGAGAAACGGTACATGGACTTTAGTACAACCAGTTCCTAATGCTAATGTTGTTGATTGTAAGTGGGTATACAGGCTGAAACATGATGAAAATGGGAATATAAAACGTTACAAAGCCCGTTTAGTGGCGAAAGGTTTTAACCAACAGCTGGGAATTGATTATCATGAGACATTTAGTCCGGTGGTAAAATCCACCACGGTTCATGTGGTTCTGTCGCTTGCCGTTACAAGGAAATGGCCTCTTCGCCAATTAGATGTTCAAAACGCTTTTCTTCATGGTGATCTCAAGGAAACCGTATACTTATGAAAACCACAAGGCTTTATCGATCCTCAAAAGCCAAATCATGTGTGTCTGCTTCATAAGTCCTTGTACGGCCTCAAACAAGCTCCTAGGGCCTGGTTCAATCGTCTTTCGGGAGTCTTGTTACAACTTGGGTTTCACGGGTCTAGAACAGATCCTTCACTGTTTATTTATTCCCATAATGGTCACTTATTATATATGCTTGTTTATGTGGATGACATAATTCTCACCGGCAACAATTCCCGACTCATTGACCACATCATTCAACGGTTGAGCACTACTTTTGCGATCCAAGACATGGGTCGGTTGTCATACTTTTTGGGCATTGAGGTAATCTTCAAAGGCAATGACTTGCTTCTCTCACAGAAAAAATATATTGCTGACATCATTCAAAAAGCAGGTCTCTCTCAGTCAAAACCTGTTGACTCGCCTATGGTCCCTAACTCTAATTTAGCTCTCGGAGATAGCCCTCAGTTTGACAATCCAGTGAAATTTAGACAAACAGTTGGGGCTTTACAGTACCTAACTCTTACCAGACCTGACATAACCTTTGCGGTTAACAAAGTTTGTCAATTTATGCACTCCCCTACAGAAAATCATTGATCTGCGGTCAAAAGAATTCTTCGGTATCTTCAAGGAACATCTAATCTTGGTTTGTTGAGCTTACACTGATGCTCACAAACGGTCTCTCACAGCCTTTTCCGATGCAGATTGGGCTGGCACTCTCGATGACCGTCGATCCACAGGGGGATATGCCATCTACCTTGGGTCCAATCTTATTTCATGGCGTGCTCGTAAACAACAAACTGTCTCTCGGTCATCTACATAATCCGAATACAAAGCCCTAGCAGACACTGTTGCTGAGTTAACATGGCTTGAAGCACTTCTAAAGGAGCTTCACGTTTCTATGACATTGCCACCAATCTTGTGTGATAATCTCGGCGCCACTTATCTATCGGCCAATCCCGTTTTTCATGCGCGCACAAAACACGTGGAGATTAACTTTCATTTTGTTAGAGAAAGGGTCACTCAAAAAAAGCTCTCAATACAGTTTATCAAGACAGATGATCAAATCGCAGACGTGTTTACAAAACCCCTATCCTTACAACGATTTCTACTTCTCAGATCCAAGCTAAAAGTTGCTCCCCGTCATTAGCTTGAGGGGGAATATTAGACAGAGATTTGTGTTATATATGTAATTGATTGTTTCTAATATTAGATGTAATATATGTCCTATATATATATAGGGCCTCCTATTGTATACAGATTATTCAGTTAATACAATTAACAATTACCAATTATACTCAACATCGACTGCTGGTGACAGATATAGGCTTTAGAAATAAGCTAATTGATCGAGAGAAGAAAGGTACACCTAGAATTCGATAGTTTAGCTTGAAGGATGAAAAGCTCCTACTGTTTAGGGATAAACTCATAAGGCAGACAGGAGCTAGACTAAATGAGGACTCAACCCATATATGGGAAGCTATGGCGAGAAACATTATCCAAGTAGCAAAGGAGACTCTCGGGGTAACAACAGGAAAGGCAAGTGGGCACAAGGAGTCTTGGTGGTGGAATGAGGCCGTACAAGACAAGATAAGGGACAAACAAAGATGTTTTAGGGAGCTTATGAGGTGCACGAATGAGGAGCGAGTGGAATTGAGGGAGTCCTACAAAACGGCCAAGAGAGAGGCGAAGAAGGCAGTGGCGGAAGCAAAGAACGCGGCGTATAAACGGATGTATGAAAGTTTAGAAACAAAAAGGGGGGAACATGCTATGTTTAAGATTGCCAAGGCTAGGGAGCGTAGAAGGCAAGATCTAGGAACTGTGAAGTTCATAAAGGATACATATGGACATGAACTGGTCAAGGAGCAGGACATCAAGCTGAGATGGCAAACCTACTTCCACAATCTTTTTAACAATGGGAGAGCTTACCAACGAGAACATGACAACACAACCTTCCAACGACAACCGAATAATTGTTATTGCCGACGGATAACACGAGAAGAGGTCAAGATTGCACTTAGGAGGATGGGAAGGGCTAAGGCGGTTGGCCCAGACAACATACCTATCGAGGTGTGGAAGTGTCTGGGAGAGGAAGGAGTCATGTGGTTAACTAATCTCTTCAATATTATCCTAAAATCTGTTAAGATGCCAGACCAGTGAAGGAGCAGCATCGTAGTTCCTATCTATAAGAACAAAGGAGACACCCAATGTTGTGGTAACTACCGAGGAATCAAATTACTAAGCCATACTATGAAGCTATGGGAAAGAGTATTTGAGGTTAGACTTAGACGGGAAACCCAAGTTACAGTGAACCAATTTGGCTTCATGCCGAAGCGTTCCACCACAGAGGCAATACACCTTATAAGAAGATTGATGGAAAAGTATAGGGAGAAGAAACGTCACCTGCATATGGTGTTTATTGACCTTGAAAAGGCATACGACAGTGTGCCAAGACAGGTGCTTTGGGAGTGCTTGGAGGGTAGAGGAGTACCGAGGAAATATATAGAGATAATTATGGATAGGTATACCAGGAGCGCAACAAGTGTGCGTGCGCCCATGGGGGATACTGAGTCCTTCCCCGTAGAGGTAGGACTTCACCAGGGGTCAGCGTTGAGTCCGTTTCTTTTTGCAGTAGTCTTGGATGAGTTGTCAAAGTTGATTCAAGGACGCTCCCGTGGTGCATGATGTCGGCAGACGATATTGTGTTACTTGCAGAGACAAAACAAGATCTAAACATGAGGTTAGAGGAGTGACGATCAACCTTAGAGACAAAAGGTTTAAGGATTAGTCGCTCTAAGACGGAGTACCTGCACTGTGATTTTGGGGAGGTAAATGACAATGATGACACACAGATCACCATTGAAGGGCAGGTGGTACCGCAGGTAACGAAGTACAAGTATCTAGGATCATTTGTTCAGAGCGATGGGGAATTAGACAGTGATGTGACCCACCGAGTCCAGGTAGGATGGTGTAGATGGAAAGCAGCCATAGGTATATTGTGCGACAAGACTTTCCCAACTAAACTAAAGGGAAAATTTTATAGGGTCGCAGTCAGACCTGTAATGCTATATGGAACAGATTGCTGGGCCATCAAGAAGGCACAAGTGCGGAAGATGGAGGTAGCAGAAATGAGAATGCTACGATGGATGTGTGGGCACACAAGGTTAGACCGAATAAGAAATGTTGTGTTTCAGGAGAGATTAGGGGTAGCGAACATATCAGACAAGATACGAGAGTGGAGATTGAGATAGTTTGGACATGCGAAGAGAAGACATTCGACGAATCCTGTTAGATCCGTAGAAAACATGACTATAGAGGGGAGGAGGGGTAGAGAACGACCTAAATTGACTTGGGACGAGAGGATTAGGCGTGATTTGATAGACCTAAACCTCTCCGAGGACATGGTTGGAGATAGGAATTCTTGGAGAAGTAGGATCAAAGTTAAAGATTTTTGGGGACAAATGAGCACCTTAAAGCTTCTATTTATCTTATTCTACTCACACACCATATAGTATTATTATTATTATTATTATTATTATTATTATTGTTTTTATTATTACTATTTTTATTAGTATTATTATTATTAATACTATTATTATTATTATTACTATATATTGCCTCATACATATGTTTTACAGAGCTGAGGGTCTTTCTGAAAGCCACCTCTTTATCCTGTTGGATAGAGATACGGTGTGCCTACATCCCACCCTCCCCAGACCCTACTTATAGCTTTGCTGTTGGTGGAACTAAACTGGGTATGATTGATGATTGATGATGATAATAACAATATAAAAGGAAAAACTAGCGTCATTTACTACTTGAGCAAAAGGGTTTGACAGCACAATGTCATACACAGAAATCATGATAGCAAGAACATAATGCGATTGTTTTATGAATCAGAAGGCATCCCAAAGTGTAGTTCTAAACTTCTAATGCATTAAACCTCCTGGATCATTTTATTCTATAAAGGAATATTATTATTGAGATAATATGATTTTCGAACTATTTAGATAAAAAGGACAATTTTGATATGCATCTTCCTATAGGTTTAAAACTTCATAAATCTATACTTAATCGTTCAGAACAATAATAATAACCATATTTACCTAACCAAAACACCAAAAATACCATATTTAACTATTCGATAATAACAAATTTTTTACTTATAACTGACTATTCTCACTGAATAAATAAAAGGAACATCATTTGTCCATGCCATGGTGATTTATAGTAATTTTATTTGTTTATTTAGTGAAATAGACTGGTATAAGTAACTGGTTTTATTTTATATAGCATGGGTGAGTAAATACTAGTGTTTTAAAAAAGTAATTATATGTATTAAATTTTGAGCTTCTACAAGAATATGTACGAAACTATAACTTCTAATAAATAACAGACAAACCATTGGTTGACCTTAACGGTATCAAAACATGAAGCAGATATTTAACGGATTTATTACTTAATATCGTTAGTCACATTACCTGTGACGACCCATTGATTCCGGCTTCCACATGATCCATTGAATTGCCTGCATACAGAGATAATAATTAGGTTTATATGTCGATGTGCACAAAATGTAGGTTGACAATGGAAACTGAAATACCAGAAGTCTGCTCAACAAACTTGATTAATCTATGAAGTTCTTCCTGAGTACAAAGAAAGTGGCAAATTTGTTGTCTATCAAAAAAATTTCAGAAGTCAGTTAATATAAACATGATCAAGTGCATACCTTTTGCAATGTGCTATGGTACAAAATGGTTTGCAATGAAGAAAGAATTGAAGCAGGTACGCCTGAGGTAGGTGGGCTGATGGTTCCACTGAAATTGGAACTTATAACCGGAACCTTAAGGTAACAAAATACAGTGTAAAGACATTAATTTTCAGGAAAAAGATAATGAAAACAACGGCTGAATATAAGAGTTATTTTATAAAAAAAATGTTAACAGAATCTGTTGAAGTAAGATTTTGTAAATTAGGTCATCTCCAACCATATTCATGCTCTATTCACATGCATAATATGAATATTTATCCAAACCCATTTGCTCTGCTGGTGCTTTTAGTGTTATCAATATATTTTAATGTAATTGGATTTGCAAATAAGATCAAAGGAAACAAAAACAAAAATCATGTATCCGTCCAATTGTGTTTGTTTATTATAACACATTCATTTTATTCTATTGGAAAGAATGATCAGAAGGTTTCTTTCTTAAACTATGAACTAATTGTGATAATAATTGAAATCCCTATGCGAACCACTCCGGTTGCTTTGTTTGTTAAACTAGCTAACGTATTAAGTATTTTACTAATACGATAAAAAAAGATATGACAAGGATTACATTGATTCAAAGTTTCCTTTCCAAAAAAAACCATTGATTTAAAGTGTAACCTACAAATTTCTGAATTGCCAACATGCGTTCATAAATGTGCAATTGTGTTATATTATAAGTTCATAATGTAAAAGTTATTCTTTTGATTTGATTGGTATTCCTTATAGCTTTGCTTTCGTTCAACCGTAGTTTTTTATTGTTTACTTCTTATTTCTACTTTTTTAGTGTAATGTGGTAGAATGTAGAACAGTTTAGTTTTAATCAATATTCAAGTTTACTTCCACTTTAGTTGGTTATGTATCTTTTATTTAAAACTAAAATATTTGTAGATAACACTTAACAATGATACTAAGAAATAAAAAAATTACCAGACGCAACAAAAACTAAATTTAGGTGTGAAAGCAATTTATATTATGATCTATTTTCTCATAAAAATTTAAAGTGTGTCAAAGTTAACAGAAAAAGGTCAAATAAGTAATTCCACACCTTGAGGTCTGCTGAAGTGACTTTAAAACGTCCCTTACGCTGCACCACAGCTTCCTCTGGTTTATCCAGGAAAAACAATTAAAGTAAAAAAGAACATGTGAAAATAAAAAATAAAATTTTAGACTCGTTAAAATAACAAAAACAAGGTGAATTAGCAGGTTAATGATCACCTACCAGAATAAGAGGTTGTGGTGGTATTCTTTTGACGACCTTGTAGTGGACCACTATAACTTCGTTCAACTCGAAAACCTCTTTGTGAAGATTCTCTTCATAATATTAGATAAAATAAATACCAATCAAGAAAAAAAATGTTTCAAAAAGCTACAAGAACTACAGTTACCTCTCGAAGTCGCCAACGAACTTCTTAGAGGAAAACATCTTATCTGGTAGCAGTGAACCACTTGAATATTTTTTTGGACTAATAGTAGTTGGCCGCGGTAATGATTTTTTATGTTCAAGAAACTCATTATCATTTTGATCAACTTGGTCCTCAGATTTTAGTGACGGCCTATGTTCAATATCTGATTGATTTTCATCACCTACATTTGGGCTCACGGTATCCTCGTCGTCAGTCACATCAGATTGACCGACATCAAAACATCCCCTATATTGAAACACAACTATGAATCAGATGATAAGAAACAAAAGCATCATTGTTTCTTCTCATTCACATGTTACCAATTGTAAATCTTGCATGACAACTACAATTTGCATCCACATAATACTTTCTTTCCTTAAATGGTAGATGTGAACCCGCACGTTGCGGCGGTATGTGGATCGGCAGGAAATTTGTAAGCCTTGGTTTTGAATAAAATTTATGTGAAAACGCAGATAAAAATAAGCACAGTGTAACGGTATATTTGACTTTGAAAACAGATAAAAAAACTTACATGAAATGCAGAAAAAAAAGCACATAGCGCGGTTTTGAATAATGTTTACATTGAAAAGAAGATAAAATAAGCACGTAGCAACATAAAGTAAAAAAATGAAACCTTGAGTTAACTTTCACTTTGTACGTTTGTTCTTTGATGATCTGTACATCACTATTCACGACTCAGTTTTGAAAAAGAATCACGTCGAACATTGATAAAAATAAGCACGTCGCAACGGCAAATTAAAAAACATAGGGCCTGTTTGTTTATGTCTGAATGGAGCCATTCAGAGGTCAAGGTCTAATTCGTTCAGATTCAGCCCGTTTGATTGAATTAAACACCACCTCTTAATGGTTCAGTACACATCTAAATGGTTCAGCTTCTTTTTCTCGCTGAATGGTCGGCAGACACAAATACCCTTTACCCTAATATACACCCTCGTTAAAAAATCCACCCTCCTTACTGATCTTCACCGTGGTTTCATCTCCCCATCGTAGACCACCACTGAACATCCACCACCGCCACGATCAATGGCAGTCCGTGTCTCGATCAATAGCAGGTATGCTCTTAATTTCTCTCATAATCACTCTAATTTTATGTTTCTTCTTTGAGTAAGACCTTTGTCGCCATGTATGATACAAGGATCTATCTCGAAAATATGCTTGATTTGCCACGTCAATTCGGTTTTAGGCTACGTGTTTGAGTAGAACATATGAACCCTATTTTAGAACGGTAATCGAGTAGGTAAATAAGCGCAATTGGTGTCAATTCTGGAATCTCAAATTAATTATAAAACAACTGGATTTTATTTTCAAGTTTAGCCTAATTTGTACGCAATTTCATCATTTGCATGCATGTTTGAAATTTTTTTGCATAGAGGATTAACTAAATTTAGTATTAAAACATCATAACCATCATTTACAGAGCTGACACGTGGTCATTTGGAATTACTGGACTGTAGTTGGCTCATGGGTCATGCTTCTTTATCAAAACACCCTCCAATGAAGGTTAGTATTTCTAATAATATATTGAATATATATTATATATTTATGTCAGTTATTTGTATGCATCTTCAAGTAGTTTGTTGCCTTTATTTGTGTACTTATAGTGTTCATTACGCGCGTACCGGAACTGGGAAACGCGCGTAACTTGGCTTTGCCGCGCACCTAACCCAATTCTCAAGATGAGTAACCGGCGTCAGTTAACCATGCCTAATGTCGGTTTTTTTTACATTTAGGAACTAAAGGAATAAATGAATAATGTGTGATTCAGATATTACTGTTACGAATAAATCAACAATTAATAAACTAAAACTGTGTGATTCAGATATTACTGTTACGAAGAAATCAACAATTGATAAACTAAAACAAGCATCTGAAAGTGAAGTTGTGTAGGATAATGGTAGGATCTGCTATGATGTAATGTAATGTTTGAAATATCTTCTCATTTATGAAGTTTATTGCGATTGCAGGCAACATGTATGGGGGCATTTTTCATATTATATTCAATGATTTTTCTTTCTCCAATTTCGTGCTCTATCAGACCAGTTTTACCGACGCCAGATCAATCATAAATTTGGGAGACAAGTGCTTAATCAGGTAATCTTTACTTCACGGTGTGTCTTATGTTATTTGTGTTTTCTAATTAATATGTAATAATATTATTTAAATACAATGTCAGCTTAAATCACATCCGGAAATGTATGAACGATATGTCCTCAGGGCTTACAATGACTAATTAAAGAGGATTCCCAAGTATGTGAACTCCTTTATCTGCATTTTATATATTATTTTTATTTTTTGTTATAGGAGTCGAGAGTGTGGAGATCATGTCCCCTTTTATCTGCATTTTATATATTACTTTATTTTTTGTTATAGGAGTTGAGAGTGGGGAGATCATGTCCCCTTCGAAGCAGCTGCAGATTCTGTAAAATGTACTTTATATCTTTATAAATACTGTTTTTTTTCTATTTAGCTATAAATTTAAGTAATTGTTGTTTATAATGATAAGATCCCATGATTGTAGCGAAGCGAGGAGTTGGAGAGAACAGTTACACTGCTGAGTATTGAAGATGTAAGAAATGGCCCTGTTGGAGATCTTTTAGACATAACACAACATCTAAAAACAAACGCATTTTTCTAGTAGTGGATGGAGGAAGTATTTTAAGATGTCTTTTGGTTGGTTATAATGAAAGTTTGTTGTAAGATGTATTTTGGTTGGTTATAATGAAAGTTTGTTGTAAGATGTATTTTGGTTTGTTATAATGAAAGTTTGTTTTAAGATGTGTTTTGGTTTTCATTCAGCACAAAATAGTTTGGAGGGGTAAAATAGTTATTCTAATGAAAGTTTGTTTACTGATTCAGAGTCTCTTAATCATTCAGACTAGACCTCTTACTGATTCAGTACTTAATGGCTCAACACTTGCCAAACAGCCCCATAATATTTTATAAGTCATAAGAAAAGAAAAAACATGTAAAAAAGCTAAACACCATGAAGCAGCTTTGACAGTGTGCACGTTTGTGCTTTGATGACTTGTAAATGATTACGAATACCTCAATTTTGAATGAAATTTACGCCCAAACATAAACGGTATATTTGAAATTTTATAAAACATCGTATCCTAAAAAGTTACAAGAGAAAAACAAATAAAACCAAACCAAAAAAAAACTGTGAGTGGGCCAAGTGTCAAAAAAGTGGTTGGGGAAAAAAGAAGGAAAAGTATAGGGTATAGAGTATAAGTGATTTAAGTGTAGTTAAAATTGAGGGGGGCATATTGTAACTTTAATTTTATACTGAGTTAACCATGCTGAAATCACTTGTACATTAGTGCATAAAGCACTTCTATACATTGATTTGACTCTTATCATCATCGTACACGAGCCGGGAGTCTCACCGAAAGCAGCCTCTCTATTCCTGCGGGATAGAGGTAAGGTTGTCTACATCTTACCCTACCATAGCTTTGCTATTGGTGGGATTTATTGTGTACGATGATGATGATGATGATGATGATGATGATGATGATTTGACTCTTATGAATAGTAATTTGTGAGAGGGCACGGAGTTTGCAAATTGCTATATAATAAATTACATAAAACCTAAAGAAAAAGAAACTGAAAATTGGACGCTATGTATGATCTTACTTGAGTGCTTGAATAGGCTTCATTGGAAATGCCGCAAATGAATCCTCTAAATTAGGAACTTCATCAATTTCATCCTGCAAATAATTATATTTAAATACTTGACTTTAATCCAATTTAAAGGAGCACAATCAGCATGATACCTCAAGGTGGGACCCAACATCTGAATGATTAATTATCTCAGGAGATGACCTTGATCCAATATCATTGACCTCGTCTATTTCCCTTGAACTTGCATTCAGATTTTCAGAAGTTGAACTTTCATCATAATCCCAGATCTGCCCTCGAAGACACCAAGTGTTTTTTACAAATTACAATCAAAACTGATAAAGAAAAAAGTATAAAGAAAAAGGTAAAACATTATTTATGAATGCATACAAGTGCAGCCTGATTCTTCAAGTCCTCCAAATTGAAATTCCAAGCACTTATTCCACGAATATACTCTTGCTGCAAGTTATAGAATACAGCCATATCAGGATATCAGATAATATCATATTAAGCAATAATGATTCATTGATTGTATCTATGTCACCTGTGATAAATGTTCTTTATTTCCATTTATTTCACTGTTCTGTAGAAGATCTGCTTCTTTTGCCTGAAACAGCAACACGGTCAAATAATTAGCAAAACAGATAAAATAACATGAATACGACATAAGCAAATACCTTTAGCATCCTAAAACGATCACCTAGTGGCGGAAGACCATCAAGAACCGTTCTTTGAAGATAATCAGTTGTTCGTGCATGTTTAAAAAACGGATGCTTTAAAAGCTTATCAGATGAAGGACGTTTTTTTGGGTCTTTCTCTAAACAAGCAGCAACCAAGTCTTTAAAAGCCTGCAAAATGAAAATAATATTAATAATAATAATAATAAAAATAATAATACAATAACAACAACCATACCAAGTAAATCCCACAAATAGTCAAAGCTAAAATAATAATAATAATAACAACAACAACAATAATAACAATAATGATAATAATAATAATAATAGTAATCTATGCTATCAATATCGGTGCTATAGCGGTTATCGGTCCGTTTGTAAAATAGCGGTCGAAATAGTGGCCCAAATATCGGTTCCGATATTTGCTGCGCTATTTACCGATATTTTGCCGCTATTTGACTACCGATATATTGGATTTATCGGAGAGTTTATCAGTTCAAAATTTTTTACCCAAATTTGTTATACTTTTTGTCCCAAAGATGATTCACGTCACCTTTTTTTTGGCCCAGAGCCCAATTCCATTTGATTTAACCCTAAGCCCTAAATCAGAGGATGATTTCATGGCTTTCGATTAACTGATTAAATCATGTCTTAAATTAAAAATATTGTTATTTTGTGTTTTGAACTGTTGACTTTTATGATTTTGGTATTAAGACTTAATATTAATATTAGATAACTTTTGGTGTGTATATACATATATATATAGGGTAGGGTTAATGTAAAAAACAATATTTTTGTGAGAAGAATAAGAATAGATCTAGGCCCTTGAATCTATGATCTGGTGGTTGAGATTGGTAGTTTCTAAATAATTGTATTGTTTCATATTTACATTGTATAGTGTCATATTTAGGTGGTTTTTTTTATTTTAAAGCTCTTCTCACACTTCTCACAAAACACTTGTTTTTTATTTGAACTCTTTTGTATATATATATATATATATATTATATACACCGCTATCCCACCACAATAACCGATATGTCAGATATCGGTTAATGACCGATATCCGCTATTTTTTGGCATTAACTGCATAGATAATAATAATAAAAAATAAATAAATAAATAAATAAAATAAGCATGCCATCCTATATGTTGTAATACTTGTATGACACAAGTCACAAACCTTTGAAAATTTTTTGTCCCGCTCATAATCAAGACCTGGTGGTGCGTTTTGCAGTGTCATGAGCAAAACCTGGAGAAAATGAAATAAATTGGAAGAGTCATGTTCAATTTCAGGAATTTAATAACTTAATGCAACCATTAAATAAAGAGATTTATATTAATTACTTTCATTGGTGGATACTTTGAAAATGGTGCATGACCATGAGCTAGTTCAAGTGCTGTGATTCCAAATGACCAGATGTCTGCCCTGGTAACGCGCAAAATATCTCTTTAGCATATAGTTATGTAAAGTATATATGTTTTAAGAAAATGATTTGATAAACTCATAAAAGGAATACAGCAAAACGGTAACAAGTATATGTATATATGAATCACTACTTACTTAAAGTCGTATCCATGTAGTTGCTGCATTACCTCTGGTGCCATCCTAAATAAAAAATATTTACATGTGAAACAGGGGTTTGCATGAACCGAACCGATATAACTGAGCCCAAACAAAACTAACATCTGGTTTGATGTAACTAAAACTAAGAAATCAGAACCAAATGCATTGATTTTCATTTTATACTTTTAAGTAATTTATAAGAATTTAATAAATAGGGTAGCCCAATTTATAATAATTAACTAACAAAGAGATTTAAGCCAAAATTCATATTTTGGGACAAATTTTTTTAAAACCCACATGGCAAAATCGAAAAAAGCAAAACCAAACCCAAATTGGAAAAACCAAAATTGAAAGGTTTTCAAAAACTCAAAAACCGAAAGATGCAAAGCGAAAGAAATGAAACATACCAACAAGGAGTTCCCACAAAGGTATTTCTAGAACGCTGTCTATCCCCGGTATCAAACATGCAAGCAGACACTCCAAAATCAGCTAACTTTATGGAACCATTATTATCGACTAATATGTTCCCAGCCTGAAATGAACTAACCAAGATTATTAACGGAATCTAATAGATCTTTTGAGGAATCAAGCTATGCTATCAATAGCGGTGCTATAGCGGTTATCGGTCCGACGGTAAAATAGCGGTCGAAATATCGGTCCAAATAGCGGTTCCGATATTTGCGGGCTATTTACCGCTATTTCGCCGATATTTGGCCACCGATATATCGGAAATAGTGGTGAGATTATCAGTTTAATATTTTTGACCCAATTTTTACTTTTTTTGGCCCAAACTGTAAGCCCATAGCCCAATTTCATTATGATTATTATTGAACGATCAGCTTATTGCCCTAAAAATACCTCAATCGTTGCTGATGCTCATCTCCGATACCCGTTTCTTCAGCCGCTGCTGATGCTTATATATTTATGGCTTTCGATTAAGTGATTAAATCATGTCTTAAATTAAAAATATTGTTACTTTGTGTTTTGAACTATTGACTTTTATGATTTTGGTATTAAGACTTAAGTATTATTATTAGATAACTTTTGGTGTTATATATATATATATATATATATATATACCGCTATCCCACCGCTATCCCACCGCAATAACCGATATCTCAGATATCGGTCATTGACCGATATCCACTATTTTTTGGCATTAACTGCATAGGAATCAAGTGCAGACCTTAACATCTCTGTGAATATGCCCGTGTGCATGAAGATAGACCAAGGCTCTAAGGACCTCTCGAAGCACTGTAGCAATAACCGGCTCTTCAAAACCTTCTGGAAAAGAAGTTTTCATTATATGGAGGCAGGATCCACCAGCCATAAATGGCATAACAACCCAAAGGTTGTGACCGGTTGTGAACGAACAATATGAGCGTAATATATTTGGGTGGTTGATCAAGCTCATGGTCTGTACCTCACGACGTATGCCATCCTGTTTTAATAAAAGAATCTTAAAAAAATACAACACGGGCCGTAATAATGAAAACATTACGATACAAATCTAATGAAATAATGCCATTCCATTTAGCCCTGAAACATGTGAAAGTTAAGATTTATTCATCTATGCCGTCCCAAAAGGAAATAAAATGTATTGCAACCCATAATTCTAACTGAAATCCTTTACACTGAGTCACTTTAACAAACAAAAGGTATTATTAAAGATCTAAATCTTTTTGGAGCCGTCTTCAGTTACTGCACCATAACATTTTGAAGTACAAGAAAAAAAATGACATTTTAGGCAACCACAATTACACAATGATGGCAATTTGTTTTGGGGACCTCGTAATCTTGTATAGGGCAATTCGTAGAATTTACTTGGTTAGGGTTTTATGTATAAAACTATACTAATAAATCGAATAGTGACTGCTTGAATATATATGATACGTCTAAATCAATTCAGGGTATATAATTATTAAGTAATCAATAAACAAGCATACCAGGTCATTATTACACTTTTCCAAATCAAGAACCTTGATCGCGACTATTGTGTTCAATGGAATACATAGTGCCCTATACACAGAGGCACTGACTCCTTCACCGACTTCCTCATATAGCTTGTAATCCTCTGCATTTACCGGGAACTTCTGCTTTGGTAGTTCCATGGTTTTTTTAAATCATATACATAAAACCTTCGTTACCATAAATGCCCTGAACACCTAGAGTTGCTGGTCAACTTGATGTCGATTCGCTCAAACATGGTAACATTGCTTTTTATTGGAATATAACTTTATAACTATTAACTCCAGTGATTTCGTCAGGACCGCATTCAAAGTCCTTCAGTCTTCATGTCCTTCAAGGTTACCACCAAATAATGGCCTCGTGAATACAACACGGTACTTTTATTTTTGATAAATAAAAACACTAATTTCAAACACAATCTGGCAATGTGAGCTGATGATAAGTTTAGTAAATATATAGAAGGTATGCTCAAATCTCTAGGGTGTCGCTTTATGTAACTGCTTGATATATTATAATGTTTGTCAGAAGCGTTCTAAGAGAAAACTTGTTGAAGCACAACTCCTGTAACAATAGAAAGAGAAAAAACTGTTAATATAACAAGCAAAAAGACCATATGTGTTTTTTTCTATAATGTACTATATAAGACAGAGATCACAGAAGGAAACAGATTTAACAACAGATTTTCATCCAAACATGTTATGAATAAGATCTAAAACATAATCAAAGCCCAATTTCTTAAAAATATGCAACAAGTGTCAACTAAACCATTGACTAGTGTTGACATTAGTCTTCTAAGCATGCACGATCTCCCAATCACCAATAAGAGCATCAAAATCACCTAAAAATTAGATCCTTAGAGCTTCAACTTCACAAACTAATCAATCCTGGTGAAAACATTAGTCTTCTAAGTAGGCACAATTTCAAACATCAAAAATCACGATCCTTACACCTGAACTTCACAAACTGATTCCGATTCAAACTAAGCAATCAATAACACCTGAAACATCAATCCTAGTGAAAACTACACAGCATTCAGACATCAAATTGAACATCAGCCTATAGTTTCATCTTCTTCATTACTTATGCCGTCATTTCGAATCCATTGACTGAATTCAGCATTAGTCTTCTAAGTAAGCACAACATCAAACCACCGACAGCAGGAACATCAAAAATAACACGATCCGTACATCTATTCTTCAATTTCACAAACTGATTCGGATTCAAACTAATCAATCCACAACACATGAACACCAATCCTATCGCAAATCACACGGCATTTCACAAATCCAGTCATTCGAACATCAAACTATGCTTAAAACTGAATTAAGTAAGCAATGAATCATAGAATTAATAAAAAACAAGTACGGACCTAGGGTTTCGTAAGCTGGTGCAGAAGAAGGAAACGACTGAAAACGACGTCGTAACAGGAAGAGGAAGAGATAAGCCTTGGGCTAATCCGCCGGTGTGTAAAAGGAAAAACGTACTTAACAGCTGTCGTATACGAGTACGACTGCTTCAGATCGAACCTTACACTGTTTAACCAAACAAATAATGGCATCATCCAACATTATTATTATTATTTTCTCTTTTATTTTTAAATAATAGCATCCAAATTATGCAGTCGGTTAATTCTTTGGTTTTAGTCGTTAAACTGACCTGACGTTCAACTCTAAACAAAAACAACTCATGTGAGAGGTTTACAAATTGCCTCACCTGATTAAAGAATATATGGAAGACCCGAAATGGAGGGTGAATTTTATGATAGGATGGAACGGGATGGGCTTGACTGGTACTGAAAAAAAATGATATAAGCATTTCTATGAGGAAAACCACTTCTTGAGTTGTTTCACACTAACTTACATAGGCTAGGTATTTTATGTATATTTGTATGTTTAATGTATCGGAATTTTAGTGTATTAATTAATATATATGAAAGGAAAATAGCAAATATCTAGTTAAACGGGTCGTGTTCATTTTATTTAATAAAAATGTGTGACATGCTATCATTCATATAGCTAACATGGTTTTAGGTTGATGTTGAGTTCAATCTATCGCCGAATGAACACGATCTATTTAACATCTTTGCCCACAAGTTATGGAAAAATATATTTGTGAATATTTTTAATTATAGTTTTTAACTTTTAAGTAATAGCTGTTACTTATTTGAGCTGTATTATTTATGAAAATTATTCTAGAACCAGTTAATTTTCCATTTTATATGGAAAATAATGCCAGATATATTGGGAAAGAATAATGTGGAGACCATGTGGGTATTGATGTGGTTTGAAACTTTGGATAGCGATAGATTGTAATCTGGATGGCACCGTTTCTGTCCATTTCATTTTTTATTATTATATCCATAATATTCTTTTCCTTTTGTATTTATTAACTTTATTGTTTGAAACATTTAAATCACAATATATAACTTTATGGTATTATAGTGACGCTGATATTCTTATTTACGGGATTTCAAATTCTTTTTTGTCTAAATAACGTGTCCTTTGTAGTTTTATATAGCTAAAAAAAAACCTTTTTTCTAATAGTTATTATAAATATTTTCATTGATTTGAGGTCGTCCCCATCAAATAAAAAGAATCTAGATCTGTTTTGTATAAACTACATATAATTTAGCCCTATTGATTTTTATTGTATATTCGTATTTGTTTAGTACTTGTAACAAGATTGTTGTTAATATTTTTATTTAAACTCAGTGGCGGATCCAGAAAATTTAGGTAGTGGGTGCAAAAAAAAATTCAACCTAGAACTCGTCAGTTCGAACTAAAACAAGTCAAATCAAAATGGGCCGGGTCAAACCAAAACGGGCCGAGTAAAATATTTACATTAAACAAACTACGAAGAAATGTAAACAATAAATTTAATTAAAGATAAACAAAATACATATTACAATTGACCTATATGTGATTTTATCTTTTGAAAACGGTCGATTAAATCTTCATTCGTAACACTTAAAAGTGCTTCTTTTTCAACACTACCAATTACACAAGCATTCAAAATATCTTCACCAATTCGATTAGGTAAATTTGTCTTTTATGATCATCATTGCCGAAAAACATCTCTCAACCGTTTCGGTTGCAATATGCAAAAGTAATGTTAGCTCTAATAATCGATAAACCAAATGAAAAGAGATATGTTTCCTTGTTTTCACCATAACTCTAGCAAGATCCGCAATACATTTCAGATTAGCAAATTTTTCATCTTTTCGCACATTATCAATGTACAAGCCAAGTTAAGACGCAAGAACAATTTTGTCCCCATTATCAAAATCATATGAATAAAACTCACACAATCTCATTAATTTTGACGCATCAAACTTGGAAAATTAATCATACGGATTGAAAGCGAACATGTTTTTATGCATCAAACTTGGAAAATGGATCATACCAGATAATCATTCACCATAAGACATCAAAGATCACATGCCTTTTGAATTTGAAGAAAAGGGCATTATTTTTTGAAACAGAAGGTTGAAACTGGTTACTAGACTTGCAGTTGAAGAATTTAAATATAAAAGAAATAAATTAACAAGTGATGAACCATAAATCATGAATGTATGTTTTATATTAGAATAAAATCAAGAATTCGAAATCACAATTTACAAAATAAATCTAATCTGAGATGTCACATGTGAAGCCACCATCACTCTAATATGTTCGTCTCCCACAAATTCCAAATTTTCAATTAAAGTGGTTGAACAATTAACTATTATGGGCATAATTGTTATTGTTCATAACAAAATTAATTTGGGCTTAAAAATATTCGCTTAAAATTAAAAATTTAAGTTTGGGGGATGGGTCACTAAATTTTTTTTGGATGGGTCACTTGGGTCTTTTGACCTAATATATAACAAATTTATAAAGGAAACTATGGACTTGAGTGGGTGCAAACGCTCCCTCTGACCGAACACTGGATCCGCCCCTGTTTAGACTTGTATAAATAAATATACAAAATCATCATATTTAAAATAAACAACTCAACTCACCGAGCCACAAGTTGAATACGAGCTCAGGGTGTAAGAATAAATATATTTTATATATTTATTTATATGGCCATCATTATCATTTATATAATAATAGATCAAAATAATTAATTATACCTTATTATATATTAGCTTAATAATTGTTGATGGGCCATATTACTTTTAATAGCTAATAAAGGGTTTCCATTTGGGTGTATATATAGAGAGAATAAATTAACATCATAACTTAATTACACACATAACAATTTTGTGTGCCTCATCTCTCATAAAACCGGGTTCCTCTCAAGAACCCTAACACCATTCTTAACTATACATCCTAAAGGGGAACTCGACCAAGCTGACAACCATGTCGTCTACATCCTTCTCTGTTGCGGTTACTACTCCCCATGATGTAACAGGTTCATAGGTTTAATATTTATCATGTTTTGTATTACTTACATGAAGAACTGATCAACATGTGGTATCAGAGCGATGTTGATTAATCAGTTCTTCATGTTTTCCCTAAATCTGGAATTGAATCAGAAGACATGGACTAAAACTTGATAAACCCTAATTTTTTCAGTTTTTTTTTCATGTTCAATTACGAAAACAATATATGAAACTGTTTAAAATCACTAAAATTCATATTTAATAAACCCTAATATTTTCGAAATCTGTTAAAATCATGTTTAAAGATTTCGATTCTAGTTTTTGTATATGTAATAATTAAAATTTTCAACGATGTTCTTCGTGTTCATCATAATTTTTTGAAAATTATAACATATTTTGGTTCAAATCTGGATTAAAATCTGTTAAAGTTAGTTTAGGGATGTAATTTTTCAAATCTTGAATTAATTAAAAGTTTTGGTATTTTCTTAAAAGATTTGAATCCCATTAAAATAGGAAATAGATATAATTGTTAATCCTTAAAAGATTTGAACCAAATCTTATTATTATCCTTTTAGTTTTCGAAATCTGTTTAGGGATCAACTAGTTTACGGAATTATTTGTATGGGTTTTATTATTATTTTTTTGTGTTTTCAGTTTAATTAGGATAATATTAAATTTTGGATTTTAGAGTTCTCAGATTTTAAATTATATCGCCTTATACGGGTTTTTTTTGGAATGGTTTTCCAATCTTCTTCCCGCAAACACGCTAATTTTCCGAAAACTCATTACTTTACCCAAAAACCCATAATACTCGAAAACATGTTAACCAAGAACCCATGTCATCCGAAAACTATAATTTACCCGAAAACGTTATTTCTCGAAATCCTTAATTTTACCCAGAAAGTTGTTACCATGAACTCATTAAAATGTTTTGTAGATACTTAAATCTTATAAAATTTTACAAAACATAAAGGCTTAACTTGAATGAACTTTTGATGTATCAATTCTGCCCAAAGGTGATGAATTACATTTGCCATATCATTCAAGTCTAACTGAAAGCTTTTGCTAGTTTTTGCCTAACATAATATAAATGTCTCACTTCTACCCAAAGGTGATGTGTTACATTTTTATTCAGCAAAACTAGCATGTGCATAATTAAAATAATTGTCTCACTTCTGGCTAAAGGTGATGTATTACAATTATTTTGCACACATACTTAAATAAAATATAATTCTGCCCAAATGTGATTTATTTTTTGTTTAAGTAAAACTTTTAATTATAGTCTATTAGTTTGATGTTAATAATAGACATATCACATCTTCAATAAAATAATCCTCACAAGAGAAACTACAACGACTTACGTCATTAACTTGTTTCTCTATTAGAATCTATTGGTCTTTAAATATTGACCCTAAGCATGCTAATTTCCTAAAGGTTTCTAAGGTTAGTGGGAGCAGTATAAGTCCTTATAATGACTTGTTAGAAGTACAAGAGGCGGGGGAAGAATGTCATTAAATTTTACTCCAAATTTAACTCCAATTACACCTCTTGTACACCATACTGCACAACTCTTACACACTTAGAATCCTAAAAATGATAGCAACCTAACCAAGAGCTATTCCATAAACCGAGACTTTTAAAATTACCAATAATCAACTCAGGAGGCCATCTAGGTTTTAAAACCTACTAACACTGATGATTATGTAACCTCCCTAACTAAAGTTGAAATGGATGTTGGAAAGTTTAATGATCCTACCCCTTATAATTAAACCATTAGCATAAATCATAATTGACTCCATAAGTCAGGCTAACGTTTTGAGATTTGGTTGAATCACCTAATAGTGTTGATAACCATGGTTATAAAAATCGCGCCTAGGCTCCAAGTACTCAACGAGTAATCCCTGCCTAGGCCGAGTTCTCGGTGAGCCATCCCCGAGTACTCTCCGACTAAGGCCGAGTACTCACCGACTAAGGCCGAGTACTCCCAACTCCCCAGTCGGCCGCCTAGGGTCCGCCTAGCGACTTTTGCAACCTTGTTCATAACTAAACTAAATTCCAATACGAAACGTTAAGTCAGTAAGAAGCACGATTGATTGTAAAAGGTTATATTCAAGGATAAACAAATTATCAAAGAATCTTCTTACCTACATTACAAAAGATTTCTTTAAGGATCATCATTGTTCTAGTAGCTTATAATAGTTAAGAGCTACATTAGATGAACATTAAAATAACTTTCCCTAACAATGGGCTTACATATTTATATGTTCATAAAACAACCTAAAAGTTTTAAACTGAAGGTCAAAGAACATTTAGTCTATAAGTCAATATAATCCATATATGGGTTAATGCAAACATCAAAATGTGATGAAATATTTATTCAATTATTTTCATCAAATACTAAGTGGATTAATGTACCTACCTCAAGATGAGTAGGAGCAACTAAAAACAAACTTGTCCTAATATAGATGACATTCTTCTGACAAGTATATGTTACATATGTCAAAGCATTGTTCACACATACTTTGATATTATAGATCTCAGAGATATTCCTTACACGTGTAACATACAATACTGCTCTACTTTAGAGGATAATAGGATCACATAGATTATTTCCTCATGCTTCATTAAGTAGAAGCCTTATATAAGTTAAAGTCTATACTCGTTTAGATATTACTCAAAATTGCAACACACTAGATATGTCTAGTTAATGTGAAACATCTAAAAGAGTACTCCGTCTCTCCTACCCCGACCTACCTCTCCTCCCCCGACCTACCACCACAGCCTTCCGTCTCTCCCTCCACCACCAAACCCCCTCCTCTCCACCGTAAGCCACCATCCCAGAAACCATCTCAATCCACTGGACACTCATTGTGGAGGTCTCTTTGCCTTAGATCTGACATGTACTTCAACAACATGGACCCTATTTGTTGTCATCGAACCACCGCAAGCAGCCAACATCTTGTTTTGTGGTTTGTTTTTAATCGGAAAACGGCGAAGGTAGCTAACTTGTTCCTTTCCGTACTCAGTTACGGATTTGGAGTCCCATTTTGAGGTATTGGAGTTCCATTTTGGAGTTGTTCAGCCTTGGTAGCTTGGACACCAACTAATTATCCAAAAAAAAACTTTTTAAGAGGTTTTTTTGTCTTTCAATTGGTGGTCCTTTGTTGGTTGGGCATCTATACTCATGGTACCTTGTTGGCTGAGGATGTTATGTCTAGAGATTTAGGTGATAGTGTGGGTTCCTCTTTTGATGTGGTTGTTTGTGCTTCGGGTACTGTTTGACCATGCTCATTTAGGGGTTTCCATTGTTGCCCGGATTAAAGGGCGGGATCAAAGGGGATTCCTCGGTTGGTTGTGTATATCAAGCGGCCTCATTTGTCGTCAAATGAGCGCAAGGGGGACCTGTGAGAAGCGGTCTCCACGGATTGTGATTTGTTTATGTCGGTTGGTGAGGCTTTAAAGGTCTCGAAACAATGGTTATGCGGGTTGTGTATGTGATTAAATGCTTGTAGTCGGACATGTCATCATGTTGATGGGGTAGCCCGGTTCAATGAGGGTGCATGAGATGTGGAAGAGTTTAATGTGGGCATTGCTAAACTGCATGTTAGGAGGGATGTTTATCCTTAGGGTGGGATAGTGGTGGATGATGTTCTACTTGACCACGTTTTCTCCCTTCCTATCACGACTGTTAAGAGCATCCCGCATAACTGTCGTATGGTGTTTACTCAGGCTTTAACAGCTACACTGGTTAAGGTGGTAGCAATGTCACTCTGTTGAGGCGTGTGTGAGACTTCTTTTGTTACCGCAGTGCATGTTGCGAGTGTTTAGGCCTAAAGACCGTCATGAGCACAAATCTGGTAATAGGAACTTTGCAATGTCATAGTATTCAGCGGGCACAATTATTTTGGGGCGATAGGGATGGTTTTGATGCGCTTATTTTATCACTTTTTGCCCAACCCTTGAGGGTGACCTCAAGTCAGGATGAGCTTCTCTTTGGGCCTGATAACTCTGTGACATGCGCCAATGTGAAACAATGTTTACGAAAGTGGCTGACGGTCATTTCATTGTTGTGATTAAAGTGTTATGTTCATCAGGGGTTGCACCTCTCAATAATGATACTTTGAAAGCATTAGTGACTAAGCATCCCATCTTACCCCTCCAGTCATGCATGTTTTATTGCTTTTTAAGCCACCTCTTGTTGTGGATGTAGGTAGTGTTCTTGGATGCATTAAACCATTCCCTAAAGAAGTAGGAGAGATGGGTTGAGGGCCCAACACATTTTTGATGCTCTTTGTGGTGAAGGGTCGGCGATTGCCGCTGGGTTGTTAAAGGCCATTATTGCGATTGTTAATATATGTTTGTGGGGAGGTGCCTAGGGGTTTTGGTGGAGTTTATTGTGTTTGCTCCTCTGACACCACTACTTAAACCAGACTTGGGATTAGACCCATGGCCGAAGGTGCCATTTGGAGGATATTAGTCTCTAAGGTTGCCATGAGGGGTGTCAAAAATGATATTGCTAAATAACTTCGTGACTTTCAGTTTAGGGTGGGATTCTCAAGGGGATAGAGGCTGTTCCCCATAGCGCTAACAGGTTATTAATAAGCTATACTAACCGTTGATTTTTGTAACACCTTCAACTTGGTAAACAAGACTGCCCTTCTACTTGAGGTTTGATCTCGTTGTCCGTTTATTTCCTTATGGGTGGACTTTTTATATGGACAGCCAGCTAGACTATATGTGGGGGATAACCATATTTGGTCCACCACTAGGGTTCAGTAGGGGGACCCTGTGACATTCCTCATTTTTGGTTTGCATTTGTACTCGTTATTGTATCGTAAACTCGACCCTTTTTGGCTTTTGGATCAATGGATATTAATAAAAAAAAAAATTAAGTTATAATCGTGTTTCATACTTGTCGTTTCGTTCCAAAGTCTTTAACGATGTTTAAAACGTTTATTTTGTGCTAAAACGACCTAAAACAAACCACATGGACTAAAATTACCAAAAAACAAAGTTTGGCCAAAAACCCCATCTCACGTGGCACGTAGGGCTGGCCTCAGTCAACTGCGCAGCAGCCTACGGTTCAACAAAAAATAAATGAGATTTTAACGTTTTTTGGTTCGTTTAAGCTCGTTTAAGGCCCACACTCGTGTTGTAACTATCCAAATCAACCAAGACTTAACCCCATAATTATTCTAGAACCTCCAAACATGTTTTTATAATTGTTATAATTTATTTAATTCAAAACACATTTTTAAATAAATCATCAAAGTGTACCGGTTATCTATTGGATAAAGGTTTTATCCAACCCCTCAAACTCTATTCCTTCCCCATAAATACCCACTCAATCTCAACCATTTCACCTACTTATATTCATCTTCTCCTCCCAAAGTGTTTGATTTCGCAAGTTGTTCTAGCTATTTTTGCTTAACTTTGACTTTGAAAGTCAACGGAACCGATTCTAGCATTTCAATCCTTTTCGGGTATATGTTTATAATATTTCCAATTGTTCTAAGTTTTTTCATGTTAAGAAAACCATTTTCATATTTATTTATGGGTCTTGGGCATTCAAACTCATATTTATACATTTTAGGCTCGTTCGGGTTGTTTTGGGAAGTTTACTCGCTTAACTTCCTCGTTTGAGTTTAGATCTGGAAATTTTACTTTATTATTAGATCTATGGTTTTGGACATGTGGCAAACATCCTCGGTCTCATACCGAGTCAGGGGCCGAATCAAAACCGAACACTCGTTTAAACACTTCAATTAACTTTTGAACAACCATGTTGCATGAAAACATTCTAGATCTGAGCTTTCATTTATATTTTAGTTATGTGGTGTTGGGCATGTAGTAACCATCCTCGGTTTCATACCAAACCACTCGTTTAAGCACTTTATTTAACTTTTTAAAAAAGATATTGTATGAAACACTTTCGATCTGAGTTTTTATTTATATTTCAGGTATTATATGGTTGATATGAAAGTGTAGAACAAAACTTGGCTTGAACCCTGGTTTGGGGTAAAAACCGAGTAAAAACGAACACTTGTTTTAACAACTTAGTCAATGTTCTAACCACCAAAAGCTTAACCTATCTTTTAGTTATGTTTTTATTTATATTTCTCATATTACTTAAGATTTTGGAAGCGTTGGAACAAGTCTTGGCTTAAACCAAGTTTCTGGTAAAAACTGAGTAAAATTCGAACTCGTCTTATCGAGCTAGTCACCTTTCAAACCCCCAAAAATCTTCCCAAAACTTTTTAACTCAAGTTTCACTTTATACTATTTATATTTTTAAGATTATGGTATATCGGAACCAAACTTGGTTTTATATCGAAGTTGGGTCGACTTACACTCGCTTAACCCCGAGTTTGGGACTTTAATTAATAAAAATTCTCAACCTTGTTTAAGCTACTGGCTTTATTGAAATTATTCATGTATTTAAAATATTTGGTAAGTTGGATGTGGTTTTGTTACTTTATCAAGCCCTGAAGCAACTAACGGAACAGATCTTTAAAAATCGGATCTTAATGCTTAAATTAGCGGGATCGTTCACACTAGCACGAAACCAACTCCCCTGTGTAAAACTTAACAAGGTTGAGTAATACTTAACATCAAAGACCCGGTTTCATATAAAACTCATTGGATTTATTCTTTATTTTAATATAACCGCATTTTTGTATAATATAACTTAGACTTTCGAAAACCCAAGCCTTGTTTTTATGCACTTTTATATAATTTATATTCCATCTTCAAGACTCAATATTAACTTAAGATATTTCAATTTAGGACATGCTCGTTGAATTGTCGGCTCGCTTTTTTGAAGATTATTATTATTATTCTAAGTTTTATTCATCGACGTCACTTTGTCCAACTAAGTAATTTCATCCCCGTTTTCGCTTTTATACTAGGGGTAGCTTGCATACTTAAACAAAAATGATTTAAGACTTGAATTCTCAAACCGCAACTCTAGTTTATGTGTTACTTAGAATAATTGATCGACTGTGTGTTATAAGCCTCATATGATTAATTGCTAAATGTTTATTGCTTTTGTTGGTTGGCCTCATCCTCATCCTCAATAAGTATGATCATACGCTCCTCCTTGTAATTTGGTATTTTTACCTTTTAGAAAGGAGCCTCATTTATGTATGATTTATATACCGCAATTGTTGTTATTATTTACGGTTTCACATAAGAATTGTGGATTTTGCCTCGTATTATATATACAAAAATCATGGAATTGCTCACCAGCATTCGTTTTGACAAAATATATTTTATGCAACGTTACAAGTTTGATTATCAGTTGAACGAAGATTTGAAGACGTTATTTTTATTTTTGACCGTTAGGTTATTAGTTAAATGAAACTATTTATTATCTTGTACTTTGTTTTATTTGTAAAGAACAAGTTGTGATGTGTTATGATGTTAAATGAGATGAATTTGTTGTTTAAATGTTGACACTTTAATAGTGTCGTGTGCATTGAAACAATCACGTTACACCCTGACATGTAATAGCGGCTTTTGGTCAGGGTGTGACATATTGGTATCAGAGCTCACAATTATAGGATAGGTTGTTAGACGTAACAACCAAGTATAGTTTATGTCTTAGGGACCTTATACATGTTTGCTCTACTTGATTGTTTATTGCACTTATTTTTTTCGTTTATCCTCACACACTCTCTCTCTCTCTCTCTCTGTCTCATAGTTATATAAGGTATCCTTACCTTATTGCAAAAAGAAATTTTTTATTGGTCGCAAAATTTAATTTTGGACCTCGATGTTTCTTGTTTCTCATATACTTAAAGATTGGTAATATAACGGGTTTTTAGTAACTAGAAGAGGCAAAACACTAAGATTCGATCATTTGACAAAAAGATTCCAAGAATCAAAGGTGATATGACTTACTTGGGAGGATTAGATCTAAGTGTTTACCTTATTGGTCAAAGCGAACCCATGTTATACGAATCAACAACTTTAAGCAGTCGTTGTAAGCGTCCTAGTTACATCCATATTAATGTTTTTAGTTGGAAACATGAAAGCCATGGTGATACGTGGACTATTGTTTTCAACTTCTCATTACATCTCATTTCTTGCTTTTTCTTGTTATGATTTTTGGTTGAAACACGAAAGACACGGTGATACGTGCAATGTTTCGACTCCCCGTTTTACCTCATTTTCTTTGTTAAGATTTATTGTCGGGATGACAAGTCATGATGGTTCATGTAAGTTTTCCCGCCTTAATCTTAACACTTTATTTTCAAATTTCAAAAGGTTTAATTATTTATCTCTTTATTTATTTAAGTCATTTGATTTATTTAAAAATGTATTATTTATTAATTCTCATCCTCATGATTATAGGATTCACAAAAATATCTTAACCTCATATTTACATTAATCACCCCCATATTTACTCAATTTACCCAAAATCTATATTGTTTAACTTTTATTC
This sequence comes from Bidens hawaiensis, assembly GCF_021521415.1. Classification (NCBI taxonomy): domain Eukaryota; kingdom Viridiplantae; phylum Streptophyta; class Magnoliopsida; order Asterales; family Asteraceae; genus Bidens; species Bidens hawaiensis. Next base: position 1,404,218 of record NW_027491210.1, read on the forward strand.
ATTATTTTTAGAATGCCTCCTCTTCGTCATCAAGCTCGCAAACCAAACAACTACAATATCAAGATGGCCGCCTTGGTTGCTATAGAAATAGCCGTTGTGATTCCTGAACTAATAATCCAAATTATGCAACTCAGACCCCTCAACCAGCTGTTATCCAAGCCGTTCCTGACCTCGCACCTTGCTCTTACAAACATTTTACCGGTGCAAACCTGATAAACTTGACGTTCGAATTAGACCACTACCTTGTTGCAATGGTTCTAAAAGATGGAAAGCGTTATTCGTCACTGTGAATGTACCGAATCCAACAGGACCAACTTTGCTTCAAGCGTGTTCGAGGAAAATGCCCTCACATGGTGGAACAATGTAATTAAAATCAATGGGGTGGAGATCGCCATGGCCTACTCATGGTCCAAGCTCAAAGAAGTCATGATGAAAATGTTTTGTCCTGAGCATGAAATCCAAAAGCTCGAAGCCGAATTTAGGGAACTTAAGCAAGAGAGTGGTGAAAACTCCACCTACTCAAACCGTTTTTCATGAGCTTAGTCTCTTGGTTCCTCACTTAATCACTCCCCTTGAGCGGGCGATTGACAAATATGTTAGAGGTCTGCCTTTGCAAATCCGAGACTCGGTAATGAGTAGCAACCCACAAACACTCCATGATTCAATTACCCTAGCCGCAGCTCTCTCCGAGAACCATGTCAAAGTCGGTACTCTTACAATCAAGGTTCCAAAAAGACTAAAGAAAAGACCACACCTGAACCATCTTCCCACACTAAAGTTGACTGTCAACCTTAATCCAAAAATTACTCCAACTCATCCCACAACCCCAAAAAGAACACAAACAGAATCACCAAAACTTTGTTGTCACTCACCCATCTTAAATCCAATCTCAAGCCCAAGCTTATCAAAATTGAAAACCTTATACCGGTCCTCACTCTTTGTGCAACACTTGTCAACGCCATCATCCATCTTACACCGCGTGTCGCCAATGCTCGAATTGTAATCGTTTCGGTCACCATAGCAATGTGTGCTGTGAAACCTCTCATGGGCAACCCGCTGCACCAAGGTTTGCTCCGCCAAATCCTCAAAACCGTCCCATGCCTTTTGCTCAAACTTCTCTTCAACCGAGAGCTTGTTTCAGTTGTGGAGACCTAAATCATTTCCACAATACTTGTCCCCGACTCGCTTTTGCAAATCAAGCCCAAACCATGCCCACCCTACTACACAACCCAAGCCTTCCAAGTGCAAAATTAGCAACCTCAAGTCCCGCAACTCATGGCGCCTCCGGCCCAACCGCTAAAAGAAATTCAAGCTCCTCCTAATTCGCCCCCGCAGCTCCGCAAGTCACCCACGGCAACCAAGGGCGTGCTTTTATGATGAATGCCAACCATGCCCAAGTTTCCAACGACGTGGTGAACGGTATGTTTTTAGTAAATGAGCATTTTGCGTCAATTTTATTTGATATTGGTGCCGATAGGAGTTTTATTTCTTTTAAATTTGAATCTACCCTTGACGTATGTCGTATTAAACTTACTAAACCTGTTTTCGTCGAATTCGCCAATGGTAGTTCCATGACCATAGATTCGGTCATCCGCGATTGCATCCTTACTCTTTGCAAGTGTAAATTCTCGATCGACCACATCCCGATGAAAATGGGAAACTTCCACATCATAGTAGGCATGTATTGGTTAGCCTTGCACCATGCCGAAGTTATTTGTTATGATAAATTTATTTGAATTCCGCTCGTCAATGGTAAAACTCTCAAGATCTTTGGCACAACGTCTCCGAAAAAGCTCAACCTCATATCGTGCTCTGGATCTCAAAAGTATGTGCGCCAAAAGTAGGTTCTATTCCAAGTTCATGCGGTGACAAAAGATCCCGATGAAAGAAAAATCCAAGACATTCTCGTTGTTTGTGATTTTTTCAATGTTTTCTCAACAATGTCTCTGGTCTTCCACCCATACTTCCGGTTTAATTTCGAATCAACCTTGTTCCCGGAGAAACTCCTATAGCCAAGGCTCTTGATCGTTTAACTCCTTCGTATATGAAAGAATAATCAACCCAACACCACGAACTCTCTGATAAGGGATTTATCCGTCCAAGATCCTCTCCATGGGGCGCTCCTGTTCTCTTCGTTAAAAAGAAAGATGGCTCGTTTTGCATGTGCATCGACTACAGTGAACTCAATAAACTCACCATCAAGAATCGACTCCCTTTGCCTCGAATCGATGACCTCTTTGATCAACTCCAAGGTGCAACTTGTTTCTATAAAATCGATCTTCGATCGGCTTATCATCAGTTGCGTGTTCACGAAGATGACATTCGCAATACCTCATTTCGTACTTGGTATGGACATTACGAGTTCATGGTTATGCCATTCGGATTAACCAATGCACCCGCGATAATAATTTTTCTTGTATTTTTTTATTTTTAAGATGCTTAAATTAATTAATGATAATATTGTCGCTTAATAGTGTCACATGTGTTTTGAGCAATCTGTGCGCCACACTCAGGTGTGTCTGCTTAAGCCGGGATGCTATAGATTGGTATCAGAGCCGTAACTATAAGATAGGATATTAGACATAATGTTCTAGTTAGTTATAGCTTATTGTTTATTGTTTAGGGTTGCATGATTAAAAATTATGGGGGCCTTATTTGATTGTTCAATGTAGTTGCTTATTGTTTAATTATCAATTAATTTGCGCCTCCTATACACAAGCACAAACGCAAGTCCAAGGCTTATGCCTAAAAACAAAGACTTTCAAACATTTTCAACAATCGATTTCCCCCCGATATTTCTTCTTCTTAAAGATGGTTCTACGTGGCGCGTATGTAGTAACTGGAATGGGATTGTTCTTGTATTCTGAACTCTTGACACCAAGGTTATTGAATCCTAAGAATAAGCAATGCGCACAAATCCCAATCAGACGCGAAACCCAGTTGCTTACCTGGAGAGTTTAGAAAGGGCATGGAACTTATTAGGCCAAAACATACAACACTAAACACCATACGCATCACAACTTTAAGCTTTCAACATGGCCATGCCCTCTTTGTGAAAGGAATATGGTTACACTTCTAAGGATGTCACAGAAGTCATGGTGGTTCATGTGACGTGTGACTCCGATCCTCAATCTTTTACAATGTGTTTTAACTGGAAGTCTGTCAAGTCATGGTGATACACGAATACCCAGATTTTGGTTCGATTTGATTACACATTTTTTTATGTTTGGAATATAAGAGTCCGTGGTGGTCCATAAAAAATCTAAGTTCTGGACAACATTTATTATTATGGTTATGATTTTTTTTCCATATTTAACTAACTTTAACAAGGATTTTGATACCATATCCTATTTCGAGTTTCACGATTTTCGTTATCATTGTTCGCAGAATGGCTTCCTATTACGTTAAGCGTTGATCTTTTGGAACCTCTAGCCGCAAGATGATTGCTCAGATCACCAAGCAAGTAACTGCGGTCCTTCCAGACATGATGACCCAAATTCATCGAAACCTCACTGCTAGAATCAACCCTACTATGTCCGAGCCTAAAGCTTATTTCCGCCTGTTCAAAAACTTCACCGCTGCCAAACCCCCAGGGTTTGATGAGACTTAAGGTGCCACTGCCCTACTTCAATGATACGCGAAAATGGAAAGCATATTCCTCCACATTAAATGTCCCAATGACAAGCGAACCCATTTTTCTTCAAGTGTCTTTGAAAAAAGGGCACTTACCTAGTGGGTTAAGGAAAAATCAATCCGAGGTGCCGAAATTTCCATGGCCTTGAAGTGGAGTAAATTGAAGGATACGATGACCAATCAATTTTTCCCTCCAAATGAGCTCATGAATTTGGAGACCGAGTTATAGAATCTTAAACAAGAAGGAGGTGAGCACACAGCTTACACTTCTCATTTCAATGAACTCAGTGTATTGGTATCTCATCTCGTTACCTCGTCATCGCGTACCATAGAAAAGTATATTCGGGGATTACCTAGACAAATTCAATACAATGTATTGAGTAGTTCTCCCAAAGAACTTGGTAACACAATTAACCTTGCTGCGACTTTTAACGACAATCATGTTAAAGCCAGGACTTTGACATTGAAGGGATCAAAAAAGGCTGTTGAAAAACCATCCTTTGAACCTAAAGAGATCAAGCCCGAATCATCCAAGCCTGATTTTCCTCAAGCACCGTAACAAGAAGCGCAAGAATTACGCGCTAACCCCACAAGCTGCACCTCAACCCCAACCTAACCCTACACCACCTCTCAGGAAAACCTTCAACGGACCCCATCCTAAGCTGCACCTCATAGCTTTATATCTTTTATGCATTTTATGCCTTTATTTTTCTAAATCTATCATAAGTTCCATATTACAAATTTTAATCATGTTTTGTTATTTATTGAAGTCATGCATTCAATCCATTCATGGCAAAATTGATTAGTTTTATGTTTTTATTAACATTGTTAAGATCACATTAATCTCCTTTAATCAAAATTCCTATGTTATAAGTCAAAGTTTATGATTTTATTCAACTTTTAAAGAATTTTTAACACAATTTAATTCTTTGCCCAACTTAATCAAATTGAAACAACCTTGACTCTTTTTTCCCTATTAATTGAGCTCATTTCTCTTCCTTCACTTTGGCTCATTTCTCTTCCTTCCTTTCATCATTCTGAAATCGTTTGCTTTGAGAAGTTCATTCGTATTCCGCTTGTTGACGGTCAACTTCTTTGTCTCTGGTGAAAAAAAAAATAAGAAACGGGAGAAAAGAAGCTGATCATTGAAGACATCTTAAGATTCCCGACAATTGTCAGAATTTGTATTTACCATCCTCATTAACCTAAACCCTTGAACCACCACAAAACACCCATTTAGACAAGAACCAACCCATATTACCTTCTGATCTATGCAACCCTTCAAAAAGGTGGAGATTTGAACTTGTTACAAGCCTATTTTTCACAGGTCACATTCTGACTAAGAGTGTTCACATACATACATCACAGGTATGATCAGATATATAAACCAAGTGTGAGTGAACATTGTGAGAACGTGACGTTTGCATAAACAGAAGCTCGTAAAAACAAATCATCTTTTTATATATCACTACATATATTCCTATGGTTTAAGGTTGGTTATTTTATTCCCATTTTCTTAGAACTCTTTTAGGAATATTTGAAGCTATGGTCCCAACTTGCTATTCTTAGAGAATATTTATAAGTAGCTTGCTTGAGGACAAGCAATGTTCAAGTGTGGGGATGTTTGATGTACATAAAATTATACATCTTTTTAGCGTCAAATAATCTCTAAAAACTGCAACTTCTATCAAATAATCTAGCTCAGAAGGCTACTTATCACACTAAAATGCAATTTCAGGTAAACCCAAGCTTTTAACGAAGAAACAAGTGAAAAGACGAAGAAAAACGAAAGAAAACCCAAGAAAAACCTCAACCACGGCCCCGTGCTCCAAGAACCACGCCCCCATGCTTCTGAACACAAGAAAAGACAAAAAAATATACAAGAAAAGACAAATACTGGACACAAAAGCACGAAGCCGTGCCGAATTAACCATGGGGCCATGTCACCTTTCAGATAAGACATAAAGAATTAGCACATGTCATTAAAATGCCCGGGGCCGTGCCTCAGGAAGCACGCCCCCGTGGTGAGTCATCATGTACGATTTGACAACATTTAATGCTACTGGACACCTGGACACGGGGCCGTGGCTCTCACTCCAGACTGCCTATAAATAGAGGCTCATGTTGCACTCATTTGGTGTGCTTGAAGAAAATCTCTAAACGGGTTTCTCTTATAAAAACACCCATATTACACTCATATTGAAGATCTTGTGAGGAGTTTGAAGGCTTGGAGGTTACCATCATCATCATCAACATCATCATTATCCATCATCATCATTAAGAAGGGAGATTCATCCACATATGTTTAGATTGTTCTAGTTTAATCATGTGTTTGTTATCATTATCTCTTTTTATGTTCATAACAATGCTCATTATGAGCTAAACTCCATTTACCATCTATAACATATGAAGAAGCTTTGCTTTACTTGATGATTATGTGAAACATGTGGTTTAGTTTGGTATAGTACATGGTTATTTTGCAATTATCCATTGATGAAGAAATGCTTTATCACTTTAACTCAATACATCAAAGTTGATGATTAATAATCATTCATGTTAACTCACGTTCTTGGAAACTATAAATGGTAAAAAGAATACTTTGATAACTTATTCAAAATAAAATATGGATCCTTATGTTGAACTTAGAAATGAGGAGATATAAGTTATGATCTATTTCTCTAGTTTTGATAACTATACAATAATATTGTTAACATGATTGCTTAGGTTATCATGCTATGGAATGTGTAATTATAATCTAATTAAATCAACCAAGGGGAGGTTGTGTGAGTTAACTACAACCACTCGAAGTTGTTAGGGTTGGTATTTGAGAAATCGAACTCTATCCTAATCGTTCTACTATACCAAACTGCTAGTCTATTTAAATTGACATTCTCGTGGTAGCATGACATTAGGAAATGATGGACTTTAAAACGCGCATGCTACTTTCTTTTATGTCATAGAATATGTTCACTTAGAAATGATAGACTATTCTATCATATATTATTAGGACAAGTTTATCACATGTTTATTTAATAATCATCAAGGAATAATGGAGTGGATTCTTGATCTTAGATGGTAACTTTCATATAATTGAATTACTCACTTAGAATTTCTCATTTTGTCACCTATATATTATATATAAGTATTTCAATTTTATAAAAAGTTTAAAAATTAATCTAAAAAATGATTAAACACTCCGATTATAGTAAGACGAAGATTCATTATTAGAAACATTTGTGTCCACGGATCGATACTTGTTTTTTACCAATACTATTCTACATATATGATTGGTACACTTACCTATTTTGTGTGTGTTTAGTCTTAGTAGAAATCACTTTTATAAATTTAAAACACGATATTGTGCAAAGCTAAAACCCAAATCAGTTATCATTTTACTAGCAAGTGCACACCACATCAAGTTTTTGGCGCCGTTTCCAGGGACACGGTGCGTTTCTAAGAATGATCCAAGTTTTAATTTTATCATTGTTTATAATCGTAAAAATTTTTAACTTTTACTTTATTTTATTTTCTATTATTAAATATTTTTTAAGGCTAGCCTAACCTTTACTTTAGCTTAACTTATACCTTACCTTAGTTTTAAAATAACTTAGCTTAACTTTTAGCTTAACTTTTGCCTAACCATTAGTTTAATCTTGATAGTTTAAATTTGATTTAACCCCATGTATGTCCTCTACATTCGGACCTGAGCTTGTTTCTCCAATTTCTGAACCAGAATGACTCTTTCGTCGACAAGCACGTAAACGGACTGCAGAAACCGCCGAAACATTCAAAGACGAGTTAGTAGACGCCACGACACCAGAAGAAAATCAAACTGAAGAAATGATGGAAGCACAAAACAATGAACCAAACATGAGCTGGTATGCCAAGCCAACTCTCGAAGACTACGACATTGGAGTGGCTCCACCCGATATCATCGACCATTTCAAAATCAAATCAAGCACCATTCATATGGTGGAAAGGTAAGTTCAATTTCATGGCCTCCTCGACGAAGACCCTCTTTCTCATATATCTCGATTCTTACGAATCTGCGGAACCTTTAAAATTCAAAACTGTTCAGAAGATCAGATCAAACTCAAACTCTTTCCTTTCTCTATAAGGGGTCAAGCCCTATAATGGATATAATCTCTTCCCTTTTGCTCCATCACTACTTGGGACCAGATGGTTGAACAGTTTCTCCTATAATACTTTTCGCCTGATAAAACTGCCAAATACCGAGCCAGGATTACCGGATTCTGGACCGATGATGATGAGTCGTTACACGCAGAATGGGAGAGATACAAAATTCTTCTAAGAAGACGCCCACATCATGGATTGAGCGTATGGTTGCAAGTACAAACTTTCTTGACGCACAATCCAGTCAAAACAAAAAGGCCATCGACAAAGTCGCCGGTGGAGACCTGGGATCAAAATCGCCTAACGAAGCATTTGAAATCTTGGAGAAGGCAGCAAAGAAGAGTTTCTCTTATAACCCACCAAGATCTACCCAACACATAAGGGATTGCACCACGTCCATTCCAACACTCTTGTCACCGCACAATTTGAGGCCCTTTCTAAGAAATTCGAACAACTTCAAGCCGAACTGTCAAAAACCAAGATTACATGTGACACATGTGGAGGAATTCATAAGACAAGTGACTACAAACAAGTCGTTATGGCTATGGAAGAAGTTGACTTCATCACCTGACAAAACAACGCTTTTAGCAACAACTACAATCCAGGTTGAAGAAACCACCCGAATTTTAGTTGGTAAGACGGAGGTAACATTCAAACCCTACACGGATATGAAAAGAGACTGATGAATCAATCCTTCCAACCTAAACCACAATTCCAAGACCAAAGTTCTAGTAGCCATCAGAATCCAAGCTACTAAAAAATTGAAGAAATGTTGATCCAAATCATGACCAAAACAAATGAAGAAGAAAAGAAGGCCGACACAAGAGCTGTTGATATTAGCGGAGTATTATTGAAGCATGAAGCTGACCTTAAAAGTCAACAAGCATCATTACATAATCTAGAAACTCAAATCGGACAAATTGCCAGACAATTGTCCAAAAGACCACCTGGCACCCTTTCAAGAAACACAATCACAAATCCAAATGCTACAGCTAACGCTGTTACAAAGAAGTGGCACGACCACTGTTGCCTCACCAACTTTAGAACCAGTTATGGAGAAGGAATCCCCTAACAAAACGCAGGAGATATTGATTCCAACAGGTACCGTACAACCTAAGGGACCAGTCTTAATCTATGTTCCACCTATTCCATACCTTGGACGGCTGAAGCAAGAAAGATTGGAAGCTCAGTTTGGGAAGTTTTTAGAACTCTTTAAACAACTCCACATCAACATCCCTTTCATCAAAGCCATTGCTCAAATGTCGAAATATGTTAAGTTTCTCAAAGAAGTGCTGACAAAGAAGAGGAAGCTGGAGGAACTATCACATGTCACCCTGAGTGAAGAATGTTCAGTTGTTCTCCAAAACAAGCTGCCGCCGAAAATGACCGATCTAGGGAGATTTACTATCCCTTGTCTCATAGGAAATTTGTCTGTTAGCAATGCCTTGGTTGACCTAGGAGCTAGTATTAACTTAATTCCTTATGTGGTTTTTGCAAAACTAGGGATAGGAGAACCAAATCCCACCCGCATGAGCATTTAGTTAGCTGACCGATGCGTTAAATATCCCCGGGGCATTGTTAAGAACATGCTTGTTAAAATTGACAAATTTTTTTTCCTAGTAGATTTTGTAATTCTGGATATGGAGGAAGACAAAAGTGTACCTCTGATTTTAGGAAGACCATTTCTAGCCACTGCAAAGGCTGTTATTGATGTTTGCACCGACAAACTCACTCTCAGGGTTAATGACGAGGCTATCACTTTTGACCTTAGAAAATCTATGCAAAATCCGCAACATCACAATGACACATTATATTGTGTTGACATCATCGTTTCTATCGTGAGTTGCTATGTGCAGAAATCTTCCATTAACACCCCATTAGAAACACAAATCTTAACTGGTGTCAACACTAAACCCACTTTAGAAAATGATAATCTTGATACTATCGATAACTATCAAGAAACATCAGAAGAAGTATGTGAGATTACCGAATGCAATGAAAAATCAAAAAAATCAATCAAAGAACCACCGGCCCTAGAATTAAAAGAACAACCAAACCATCTCAAATATGTTTTTCTAGAAAAAGACTCTTAACTCCCAATGATTATTTCATCCCCCATTTCTAATGAGAGAAAGACGAGCTTCTTCAGGTTCTCAAAAACCATAAGAAGGCCATCGCATGGAAGATCATGGATATCAAAGGCATTGGTCCTTCCTTTTGTACTCACAAAATCCTCATGGAGCAAGAATACAATCCCGTGGTCCAACATCAAAGATGCTTAATCCCAACAAGAAAGATGTGGTGAAGAAGGAAGTAATCAAACTCCTTGATGCCGGATTAATCTACCCAATCTCAGATTCTCCTGGGGTTAGTCCAGTTCAAGTAGTATCCAAGAAGGGAGGAATGACAATAGTAATGAACGAGAAAGACGAGCTAATCCCGATGAGGACTATAACAGGCCGGCGAGTTTGCATTGACTACTGAAAGCTTAATGACGCCACAAGAAACGATCATTTTCCACTTCCATTTATCGATCAAATGTTTGAACGCTTATCTGGAAAAATGTTCTACTGTTTTCTTAATGGATTCTCCAGATATTTTCAAATTCCAATTTCTCCTAAAGATCAGGAGAAAACCACTTTTACATGTCCGTATGGAACCTTCGCATACCGAAGAATGCCATTTGGACTATGTAATGCTCCGGATACCTTCCATCGTTGCATGGTGGCCATCTTTCATGAAATGATCGAACACTCTATGGAAGTTTTCATGGACGACTTCTCAGTCTTTGGAGACTCCTTCAATCATTGTTTGAAAAACCTAGACAAAATGTTATCTAGGTGTGAAAAAGTGTACTCAACTGAGAAAAATGCCACTTTATGGTTAAAGAAGGCATTTTTCTTAGTCATAAGATATCTCAAGCAGGATTAGAAGTTAATAGGGCAAAAATCGAAACCATCTCTAAACTTCCGCCACCAACTTCAGTCAGGTCCATTAGAAGTTTTCTAGGTCATGCAGGATTCTATCGTCATTTCATAAAAGACTTCTCCAAAATTGCTAGACCAATGACCAAACTTTTGGAGAAAGACACATCATTCGTCTTCTCTGAAGAATGTGTTGAATCATTTAACAATTTAAAAGACAAACTTTTCAGTGCACCAATCATGACTACACCCGATTAGACCCTTCCATTCGAAATCATGTGCGATGCAAGTGACTTTGCAGTTGGAGTCGTACTCGGACAACTCAAAGAGAAACATTTTCACCCAATTTACTATGCTAGTAAAACTCTTAATGATGCACAAGAAAATTACACAACAACTGAAAAAGAGTTATTAGCAGTAGTTTTTGCCTTTGAAAAATTTTGGTCTTACCTAGTTCTTTCCAAAACCATAGTTTACACCGACCATGCCGCCATACGATACCTCTTCAACAAGCAAGATGCAAAACCCAGACTTATTTGTTGGATTTTACTACTCCAAGAGTTCGACATAGAAGTCAAGGATAAGAAAGGAGCTGAGAATGTAGCCGTATACCATCTTTCACACTTAGAATGCCCAGCTTCATAAGAACATCATGAGAAAATTATCAACGATAAATTTATACATGAAGTTCTCATGCATATCCAAGCAGTCATGAAAGAGGAGGATTAAAGTCCTTGATTTGCCGATTTCGCAAACTATTTGGCTCGTAGAATCCTAAGAAAAGGGCAAACTCATCAACAGCGGTAGAAATTCTTCTCCGACTTTAAGTTCAATTTCAGGGAAGTTCCTTACTTGTTTAGGATAGGTGCCGATCAGGTTGTTCGTAAGTATGTATCAGGAAAGGAAACTTTAGACATCCTTAAACACTGCCATGAAGGACCTACTGGTGGATATCACATTACCGCCACCACAGTCAGGAAAGTTTTTTATGCAGGATTTTTCTGGCCTACCATATATAAAGACACAAATACTTTGATCCAAGCTTGCGATGCTTGTGAAAGAGCCGAAAAACATCTCAGCCAAAAATGAGATGACTCAAAAGCGCATTCAAATAATTGAAGTCTTTGATGTATGGGGAGTAGATTTCATGGGCCCATTTCCTAACTCATTCGGAAATAAATATATCCTTGTAGCAGTCGACTACGTCTCTAAATGGGTAGAAGCATAAGCTCTTCCCACAAATGATGCTCGAGTAGTTGTATGTTTTCTGAAAAAAGTTATTTTCGCGTTTCGGTACTCCGAAAGCCCTAATTAGTGGTAGAGGTACTCAATTCTGTAACGCACTAATGGACAAAGCCTTAGTAAGATATGGGGTTTACCACCGATTGGCAACACCATGTCACCCTCAAACTAGTGGGCAAGTAGAAGTCTCGAATCGGGGGATTAAGAGGATCCTTGAAAGAACTATAGGATTGAATCGCAAAAATTGGGTGGAAAAGTTAGATGACGCTTTGTGGGCCCTTAGGACAGCCTAAAAAACCCCATAGGAACAACACCTTTCAAACTCGTATATGGGAAAACATGTCATCTACCCGTAGAACTAAAACCCAAAGCTTATTGGGCTCTCAGAGCAGTATGTTTTGATATAAAATCCGCCAGTAAAAACCGGGAAGATCAGATTCACGAGCTAAAGGAACTAAGGGCACTGCCCTATGAAAACTCCCGGTCTTACAAATAAAAGACTAAACGTTTACATGGTGCACATTTGAAAGGAAACAAAAATTTTCAAATTGGCAATCGAGTTGTAACATCACGAATATTTCGGATTAAAAATACCAAGTTCCAATAGTACCAGGGCTTAAAATATAAAATTCTGGTTTTCTGTCTGGTCGCGATACGCGACGTCATAGAAGACAAGCCCATCGCGTATCGTTTTGGGTATGTTTTCAAAACCCAAGAAATGGGAAGACGACGATATGCGACAAACCAAAAACCCAACATCATCACGATACGCGATGACGAGGTCTTACAACGTGACACGTGTCCCGCCACATGTTACATGGTGGCACCATATTCCTGCCACGTGTCACCACGTGGCATAAAGGCATGACATGGTGACACGTGTCACCGCATGGCACAAAGACCACCACGTGTCACCACGTGGCACCGCATCTGCACGTGGCAGACCTACTTGGTGATTCACCAACCCTATGTCGCGATACGCGACGGGGTTCTTTCAGGCCATCACGTATCGCGATGGAATGACGACTCAACCTATAAATAGGGCTAATGAACCCTCATTTCTCACACACCAACTTTCACAACTCTCTCTCTCTAGAACATACTTTCTCTCTTTAAAAAAAATACTCTCTCTCACTACCTCGATAAGCGTGCCGACCCTCCTCATTTTCCGTGCCAAAAACCCGACATTTCACCTCAATTTACGTGCAATAAAACCCGACTTTATACCTTGTAATCCGTGCCATTTAAACCGACAATACCGAAGTACCGACGAAATTACCTTGAAGTGCGTGCTACTCCGAGACGAACCGCCAACCACCTCGAAGTACGTGCCGATCCAAGACGACCCGACGTTCCGCATCAAAGTACGTGCCGACCCGACAACCTGCCCCGAAGTGCGTGCTGACGAGACTTGAAGACCGGCGTGCCTCGATTTTAGTGCCAAGGAGGTGTTGATAAAGATTCTCGATATATGTGCCAACGTCGAAATGCTGCGTGTGAGTCTAGAAAATAATAAGCCAAACAAGGTAGGCATAATGCCCGAATAAAATATTAATAAAATAATAAAGGCTTAGACCCTAGTCAAGGGTATACTCTATACCTCGAAAATATACAAAAGAAAATAAAGGAAAGAAATTATATAAAGAGAAAGATATAAATATAACTATAAAAAGAGAAAGAATAAAGAAACAATAAAATAATCTTTATTAATAAATAAAGATAAATGTGTTATTCAAAGATACTTTAAATGATAATAAGTAAATGAATATATATATATATATATATATATATATATATATATATATATATATATATATATATATATATAAGTATATGTTTTGGAAAACCTCGATTTTAGAAAAGAAAAACAGGTCGGACTAAAGGTCCGAATATGAGAATAAAAGATATATGATTTGAACAATAGGTTCAAAACATACTATAAAAGAAAAGGAAAAGATAAAAATAGAAATAGTTCTAGTTGTTAATATTATTTAAGATTATTATTATCATTCTTAAGAAAAGAAAGTGTACGTTTCTTACTGAAGAAGAAACGTGAAATTTAAGAAAAAGGAAAGCAAGTTAAAATAAAGGTTTATCTTGTAAAAGAAAAGAAAAGTAAATAAGTTAAAAAGAAAAGTAAATAAGTTAAAAGAAAGAGCTTGAAAAAGAAAAGAAAGAAATGATATTTTAAACTAAAGGTTTAAAATAAAGAAAAGATGTTTTGAACTAAAGGTTCATAAAGAAAATAAAATCAAGGTAAAGATTTTACAAAAGAGACTAGAGGTCTTAAGCCGCATTGTATATCCGACTAACAAAAAGTTATACTCGTACTATAGGTGCGAGATAACAAACAAGAGGAAAAGACCCTCAGACAGTGTATTGAAGCTGATCCAAAAGAAAAGGTTATACTCGTACTATAGGTGCGAAATAGCAACGGGAAAGACCCTCAGATGGTGTATTGAAGCCGATCCAAATCAAAAAGGTGAATACGCCCCAAACTTTACAAACTTGTTTTCAAACGAGTCAAATGAATTATATGAAAATGGTTTACATGGGACTACGTGTCTCTAAAACGTTATATATAAGAGTATAAGCCTAGCCCTCAGAATGCAGTCTACGTTTGTCTGGATCCTTACATATGTGGTGGGCACACCACACCTGGTCATATTATACTTCATGCGGGGAGTACGACCATGTGTATACATACATGTACGAAACTAAGTCGAACACTGCGGTGTTTACTGAGGTATTTAGTGTAGAGACTCGAGTTTATAAAATGTGTTGTTTTAGCTTAATTATTTGTAAGACACAATGGGCCGGACCCAATTTATGTCTCGAGGGGTAATTAAGTAAATAAAAATATTTTAGCTTCAGCGTGTTCACCAGCATATCGCTGATGTATTTTTTTTAACATTTCAGGAAAAATTAAAGTATCAAGAATTGGATCCATTAATGAAGTGGATGTTCGCAAGGTAGAGATGACTCATTGTTTTAAATTATTTAAACATCAAGATTAAAGAAGGATTTATAAAACAAATATTGAGTATTTAATTACCCAAGAAGCTTTTTGAAACAAAAGAAAGTATATTTTATTAATAATGATTTCAAAAAGTATATAAATGTTTTATTTTAAATAATTAAAAGTCTTCCGCTAAAATAAACTTTGATATTTTTACAAAATCGGTACCATCTATTGGTCACATGCCTAGGCCGTAAGTCGGGGTGTGACATGTTGGTATTAGAGCCATCGATCTTAGCGAATTAGGTATTCAGTTATACCTAGGCTTTGATCAAGTGATAGATAGAAAATTTTATTACGATATTTTATACGTTTAGCAAAAACTTAAATATTTAGATTAATAATATCAAAATGTAAATGATGGATATATATAAAAAAATAATTAAGGATAAGAAATAACAAATACAGATAAGATAGCAAAATCTTTACATCTAATCTATAATATGAAAATAGTCGACTATCATCCGACTAAAAGAACAAGGCAACTTCTGACAGAAAAGCAAGAAGAAAAATATGAATTTCGCTTTATCCCAATACTATATGAATAGTAACAGAGATTACAACAAACAAAAACAAAGGAAAAATACTTGTAGCATGATCAAGTTAAATAAATCAATTAGTAGATATAAAGAAATAAAATCCTCATACATAATGAATGAGTGAACATGGATTATAAAGGATATATGAAATAAGACGATACATTCGTCCAATTGGTAGCAATAAACCATTTCATAAGTAGAAAATCTTGCGTTGTATGCTTTGATTTTCATAATTAATTAAACATATCCATGAATTGTTGTAGAAAGAAGAAAATATAAAAAGAAACATTTCCAAAGAAGTAAGAGGAACGTTAAAATAAAGATATGAAGACCCACATTCATGATGAATTAGTAAAAATGAATTATAAAGAATAAAACCAACTGATTATCCAATTACACTACAACAAAAAGGGATTTTTAGGACCTTTTGTGTGGGACGCTTGTAAAATAGGGTCCTAAAATCTACTTAATAGGACAAATGAATATATGGGGTCCTTTTACAATATACACTGCGGAACCGGTGTCCTAAAAAGTTTTTAATAGGATGGATAATTCTTTGGGGTCGTATTATCATATAACTTAGTAAGACACTTAAAATGTAAATCCTAATAAAGTAATCTATAAGACATGTAGTTGTTGGTGTACCATTATGTGGTAATGTAATAGGACACTTTATCACTGGAGGTCTTATTATAACATAACTTAATGGGACACTTTGTAGTTAAGTCATAAATGCTCGGTGTTATAGGACTCTTTATTGTCGAAGTCATATAAGAACATAACTTAATAGGACATTTTACACTATGGTCATATAACTTTTGTAGGTTCCCAGCCGGATCTACACGAGATATCACGTACTATGCAGGTGCGGAATCCCTACGTAAGACGTTACGATTATAGAAAACAATACGATTAACACAAGATAATCAAACACGTTGTATACCAACCTTAAACACGTGATACGAAGATCACTTGATTACAGACTCTCTCTGACTCGAATACACGAAAAATCGTAACCTATTAACTGATAATTCTATCTAGAATAAGCCGTAACATATAGCTTATATAGACTCGACAACTTCGCCTGGCATGTTCAGGCGAAGCTGTCACTAACTTCGCTTGTCTAACAAGTTCGCCCATATCAGCGAACTTGTTAGCAACTTCGCTTATACAGAACATAAAACATTACAAACACGATTACAGACACTAGACACTGAACTACTGACATCATGCACCAACAGACTCCCCCTTGGCAGTAGCTTCATCTCTTTAGCTTCAAACACGTGTCTTGTAATCTTCAACCTTGTATCTTCACGCATGCACTCCTTCTCGAACACAAACAGATACAACTCTTTGATATTTCCTCGCTTCTTCTTTCCAAGCAGGAATATAAAAGATTTTCTTCTCATTGAGCACATTCAGATCAGCTTGCGATAAGTTACCAAGTGCATCGGATCGTAAACTCTTAGCACCTCTTGTTCATCCTCGTCTTCCATCACTGCCTCAGCTGTCTCACGGTCTACAAACCACCACTTTAGGTCTTTAAGCACATCCTTGGGCATTAGCTTCATCGGTACTTCTTTAAGGCACCGGATCGGTTTATACTTCATAATCATCCAAGGTTTTCCATCAGCTCTCAAACCTCTATCCTTGTCTTCAACAAGTTTTCCCTTCTGTGGTTTTAACAGCTCAAATTTCTTCTCTTTTATACTTTCTTTCCATACAATTTTCCCAATAACTCTAGCCATATTATCGTCACTTCGATTGATTAACCCCAATCTGGCTAAGTCTTTCACTTCACATTCCGGCAGTGTATTCAACGATCTTAACAGTCTCTTAAAAAAACTGAACACCGTCATACCTTTTAATCACGAAGAGCCTCAACTGCTCATCATAGATCCAGCAAATAATCCCTTTCTTCGCTTCAGCATAGCCTTTAATGTTGTAACTCTTCTTATACATTGTAGGGACCGCCGGTTTCTTCGTTTTGACGAACCACTGAGCATAGCCTTCCTTCCACCTAGGCTGCTCTTCCCATTCAGTCTCATCATTTGCCATCTCATTACTCATATCGGCTTTCTCAACATCTAGAATGTCATGCTCCACATTCTCTTCTACTATCTCTCCCTCTTCAATCTCATAATCAATCACAATCTCTTCTCCAATCTTCTCTATCACATCACTTGGTAGAATATCATCATCACCAACCAAGCTATCATCCATCTCCTCTACGTCTACCACCACCACATCATCACCACCAGCTGCAGATGTCGACTCCCCCTGAGTTGTGGAAGTTCCAAGAGCTTGAGTAGTTCTTGGTAGCTCACCACCTGCATCTTTCGACGCATTGGGATCATCGTCTCTATCATTTCTTCTCTTCGTCCTCAACTCGTCGCCTTTACAGCTCGTCTCCCCCTGAGATGCCAAGAACTCCTTGAAAGCATCTATGATTTTTCCATGTTGTACCAGGAGGGACGACTGCATCTGATTCTCTGTAACTAGGCGCTGAATAGCCTGGGTCTGGATAAGATTAATCTTTGACTGCTCTGCCACGACCCGTTCCAGTGCTGCTATTCGTTCTGAGTCTGAGAGGGTTGCATCGAAATCGAACCTCATATGCGATAAATCGTGAGTGTACTGAGGAGGGATTTCCGATGTCACCGGGACCTCAGAAGTAGATATAGACGTAACCGCAGGTGGTATCGTCATTGATAACCCTGCAGTGGCCACAACAGTCGACTCAATAAAGCGTGCCACGACCTCCGATGGAGTAACAGTCGGAGGCGGCAACGAAACGATCATAGGAGCCGAAAGTTGGAAAGTAGTGGGTGGGAGGCCAAATGTAGACGATGTAGCCACTACGGGAACACCCGTAGCGCTTGGCCTTGTAACCTGTAGTGATGAGGGAACCATTGTCATACCGGATAGTGCTGGTGGAGTGAAACGTACCACCCTAGAGCTCTCACCGGCTCCTGATCCTGCACCTATCCGTTCCCTTCTTGACCTCCTTATCAACTGTTGTACCTCTTCCTCATAGTCTGACTCGTCATCATCATCTTTTCTCTTTCTTTTCCCATGTAGTCTTTCTCGAGTCACCATAATCCTTCTCGCCTCTGCCACTTCATCATCTGAATCAGAACCAGCCACCGTAGCAGCTGTTCAAGTAACATTCACAGTCGACACTTGGGCTACCGAGACCTGTACAACTTCCTCTGGATCCACCCGATCCATATCAAAGAAGCCTTGACCACCAAATTCTGCATCAAGGTCCACATTCTCCTCCGGTGACACAACAGGAGCAGCAGGTATGGCTTGAGGTGCTCCTGCCTGTTGTGGTGCCGGGTCCCTAAACTCATCCCCACGAGCAGGCACATACTCCGGGTTGATTAAGTACCCAAAGAGTGGAGTATGGCGAGGACGAAGCTCAGGTTTGCTCCTCGCACTAGAGGATCTGCGTTGGGCGAAGATCCGTTTGTTCACACTCTCTACATATCGGATCGGACGGCGCTGAGGAAGTGTTGGAGCAACATGATTCAAGATCATTTGAAGGAATCTTGGATACATGATGAACCGCTCACGCGCCATCGCTCTTCGTTGACGATCCATCTCGTAAAAGACCATCTGACTAAAGCTGAATCGCTTGTTGTAAGTCAGAGCAGTCATCGCTGACTGCATGGTCGCGCCCATGCCATCAGTGCCCGCCTTTCTCCCTGACATGCAAACGATCATAACATGCATGAGAAAGCGCCACTGGTCAAGCAGAAATCCTTTCCTTCTCTGCGAATCCCCCAAGGGACCAGAATAACCCATCCTAAAAAATGCTCCATCACGGAAAGGAGCTACAAACTCTGTCGGGTCATCCCTTGTCTCGTTTCCAAACCGCAGAGCCGCCCGGATATGTTCAGAAGAGAACTGAACAATTTGATTGTTGACGGTTGCGCGCATCACCGGGGGTTCGACTCTACAGTCTTATTCCACGGTCTGCCAGAAATCCTCAATGTTGGGTAAGGATATCGGCAGAGTTGTTGTAATGGCGTGGAATATCCTCGAGCGTAAAAGGAATGTGATGATTTCGCGGAAATAGTCAACTCCGCTCGCTTCCGGGTCTAAGGTGATATACATGTTGTGACCCGGGAAGAACTGTCTTTGTTGATCACCTCCGTCATCACCGCCTGCACCACCTGCTCTAGCAACAGCAGCCATATCTGCAACAAACAGGTTAAGTTAGATAAACTTCAAAGCGAATCACAAGTTCGCCTGTTACCATGAGCGAAGTTGTGTTCTATAATCACAACATCGCCTCTTAAGATAAACCTCAGGCGAAGTTAAACCTCAGGCGAAGTTACGGATAACTTCGCCTAAACTGTAACTTCGCCGAATTTGAATCGGTATCAGTTAGGTTTATCAAACGACGTGTAGGTGATGAAATTGGAGATCGAGGACTCCGTAAAACTTGATTTTATGAAGATTTGGACGTTTAGGTTGATTACTACCACGTGAAAACACGTTTGAAATCGGGTGTTTAAGGTTTCGAAACACGAGGTTGTAAATCGGGTCGTTACGACCTCTGAAAAACATTAATGAACGAGATTATATGAGTCGATTACCCTACACACCTTTAATTGGACTCGAAATTTGAACAAGAAACACGGATGAATCGAAGTTGTAAGTTCGCCTAGGTTTCTGTGAGTATAAGTTTGCTGGGTTTTGAAATAAATGAACAGTTTGACTATAAAACTTCTTTATATAGGGTCACAGATGTATTGGCGAAGTTGTGGATAACTTCGCCTATAAGGCGAAGTTATGCAGAACTTCGCTGATATTAAATTTTTTCAAAACAAACCCCATATTTTGAACAATTTGCAATTAAGTTTTAAAACATCCTTTAAAGCATTAAATGAAACGTTCAAGACCAAGTAACCAGGTATAAAATCAAACAATTACAAAAGTAACAAAAATTTGAAAAATTAAAGTACACGGGATCAAATTTCAGTCACGACAGGGACTACCATGTTTTAGAAAAGATCCGAATAGGAATCATACTAATTTCGTGACTGTCACACAGATCCGTGTTCAGCTGTATTATGACATAAAGAAACAGGTTGTAAGCAGGTAATCTACTTAAAATGGTTTTCATCGTTTCTGTGATACGAGTTAGGTTCAATTAAGCTCAAAAGTTAAGTGGGCAACAACTCAGAGATTATGATGCCTCCTATCTATTCTCAAGGCGTATTTGGCTTTCCCCAAGTCACCCCGAATTGACCTCAACCCGTAGTGTCTGATTAAGTAGTAATTACTCTTCGATCTTAGACTCTGTTTCCCGTTCACCTTCTTGTGTCTTGATTGACAATCATTAACATTATGAACTCTAAATTTTATTATTATTATTATTATTATTATTATTATTATTATTATTATTATTTTTAATCTAACATATATATACACAACTTCAAGAAGAAAATAACTGCAAGTCCCGAATCTGGATCACTGCAGCGTCTTGACACTCTATCTTCACGGGAATCAGAACACTCACGGGCTCGTGTATGACTGGGTAATCGCTTTTCTGCCTATCATTCGGAAAGATATGTATGAAGACATGCACAACTCTTAAGGAGTTTCCACGTAAAATCGAGTAGATTTAGTTAGTATCACTTCTACTTTTACGCACTATAAAAAGCTACCATGACATACAATGACTGTTCAAAAGTCTTTTAAGCCTAATAACTTCACTAGTTAAGCACAGATAATCAGTATATCTATCACTTTCCAAGGTTAGATCAATTTTCTGTTAAACATAGTAAAGGTACTTCTTACGAAGTAGTAGACTTGAAAAATAATTTCATCTCCCGAAAAGAAAAAATTTAACTTCTATCGCCCCGACCAAATCGAAGTCTTCAGGTTAACGGCTATCCCGAAGATCCAATGGATCAGCTGGACCGACCACATACTAGTATGTGTCCTTCTAAATAAGTATGATCGACTAATTTTCAACGAAAGAATGAAAACTCATCATAAACCGCCCCGGTCACGTTCAGTCATCTGGTTAATGGCTATCCTCATATTCTACAAGTAGAAATGAGGACCAAACATATCCTAAGACATGTCCTTCAAACTGAGGCAACCGACATAATTCTAAGCGATAGTGACGTTTTTTTTTTTTTTTTTTTAAACAAACATAGAAAGCACGGTTACTCGGGATTGATCATCCCATTCAGCTCAACAAGGTTTTAAAATCTAGTTTTGTCAAACGCTTTCGTGAACAAGTCAGCGAAATTATCTAACGTGTCAACCTTTTTGAGCTCAATCAGCTTCTTCTCAGCACAATCCCGTATAAAATGATGACGTATGTCAATATGTTTAGTTTTACTGTGCTTCACGGGATTGTTAGTTACTGAGATAGCAGCTGTGTTATCAATGCAAATAGGAGTAAGTGAGAAATTCAGACCATAGTCGCGCAACTGTTGTTGAATCCAAAGAACCTGGGAGCAGCAGTTGGATGCTGCCATGTATTCTGCTTCACAGGTTGAAATTGCGACTGAAGTCTGCTTCTTGCATTGCCACGACACCAATCTGCCACCAAGAAACTGACATCCACCAGTTGTATATTTCCGACTCTGATTGCACCCTCCATAATCAGAATCTGTGTAAGCGACTAGCTTCAAGTCTCCTCCTCTCGGGTACCACAACCCCAGCTTCGGTTTGCCCTTGAGATACCGCAGTATCCTCTTCGCACCCTTCAAATGAGATTCTTTTGGGTTTGCCTGAAAGCGTGCACAAAGACAAACATCAAACATTATATCAGGCCTAGAAGCAGTTAAGTACATTAAAGAACCTATAATAGCCCGATATTGGGTTGGGTCCACATCTGCATCGTTGTCTGAATCAGCACCCAATTTGTGATTGACGCAGACTGGAGTATCATATGGAGTGCTGTCCTCCATCTTGAAGCTTTTGAGAACATCATGTACATACTTCGTCTGATGAATGAACATCCAATCTTTCCTCTGATCAACCTGCAATCCTAAAAAGAAAGTTAGGTCACCCATAGCACTCATTTCAAATCTCTTCTTCATGACGGCCTCAAACTCCTGACACATGGCGACCTTTGATGCAGCAAAGATAATGTCGTCCACGTAGACTTGCACCAGCAGAAAGTCGCTTCCTTTTCTCTTGAAGAACAACGTGCTATCAATCTTACCTCTTTCAAACTCATTCTCAAGCAAGTAATCGGATAACGTTGAGTACCATGCACGAGGTGCCTGATGTAGTCCATACAGCGCTTTACTTAGCTTGTACACGTGATCGGGAAAGTCAGGGTCAGGAAAACCCGGAGGTTGCTCAACATACACAACCTCATCGACTTTACCGTTTAGAAACGCACTCTTCACATCCAACTGAAAGACCTTCATCTCCTTATGAGCAGCAAATGCCAAAAACAGCCAAATGGCTTCTAATCTTGCCACAGGAGCAAACACCTCATTGTAATCAATCCCCTCTTGTTGATTAAAGCCTTTAACAACCAGCCTCGCCTTGTTCCTGATAACAACCCCTTTCTTATCTCTCTTACATTTGAAGACCCACTTCGTGCCTATCGCATGCACATTCTTTGGTTTTTCAACCAAATTCCATACTTCCATTTTCTTAAACTGAGCTAACTCTTCTTGCATTGCTTCGACCCACGAGCTGTCCTTAAGAGCCATTTGATAGTTCTTTGGTTCAATCTGGCTGATGAAGCAGGTGTACAAGCATTCGTTGATAATGCCTGTGTCTTTAATGCTTGTGTAAACACAGGTGTGCTCATTCACGCTTTTTCTTGTTTGTACACCGGCGGACAGATCACCTATCACATTCTCCAACGGGTGATTTTTGTGAATTCTCGTAGTCGGAACCGAACTGACATTTAGATTATCTTCCAAGTTCGAAGATAGCTCATCCATGGTTGATTGATGTTGAGAGTGAAACGGATTGATGAATTCCTCTTCAGTAGAGGCAGCAGGGGTATTGACAGCATTTGACGAGGAAGGCTGACATTCATCATACTGTGGTCTTTGCACCAAAGTGTCTTCCTCATCGCATATCATCTTCGTAGCAATTCGTTCCTCATCTTCTGCAAAATCCAAATAAGGCATGTTAAACGATTTAAAAAGTCTATCATAGTCAAAAACCCCAGCGGGTCCCGTGCTTGGTTTTGGTGATTTGTAACTTGTGATATCAGTGTTACACACCACCTCAACCTTGCTGGTCGATGTATTAAAGACCCGTCTGTTGGGAGTCCCAACAACGTATCCGACTAAGATTCCTTCGTCGGCTACTTCACCAAATTTTGAATTGGTCTTTAATATCGAACACGGGGACCCGAATGGTTCAAGACCACTCAAGTTGGGCTTTCTCCCATGCATTAGTTCATAACAGGTTTTATTTAATCTTTTAACAGTTAACACTATATTAAGGATATAACAGGCTGTTGCAACAGCTTCAGCCCAGAACACCACGGGAAGTTTCGAATCAGCCAGCATGGTCCTGGCTCCTTCAATCAAAGTCTTGTTCTTCCTCTCAGCCACTCCATTTTGTTGCGGAGTATACGGTGCGCTGTATTGGTGTTTAATCCCCTTCTGTAGGCAGAAGATCTCCATCCGATAGTTCTTGAACTCAGTCCCATTGTCACTCCTGATGTATTTAACCCTTTTTCCCATAATGTTCTCAACTTTGGTAATCAAATTTATTACCATCTGAACAGTTTCATCCTTCGACTTCAGGAAATATACCCACGAGTATCGAGAAAAATCATCAGTAATCACCAAGCAGTACGATGTTCCTCCTAGACTTTTTACATTCAGGACCGAAGAGATCCATATGAAGTAATTCTAGGGTACTGACAATTGAATTGACCTTCTTGGTGAGATGGGATTTCTTGTGTTGCTTTCCCTTCTTGCATGATAAACATTTGTCTTCAAAGTTGAAATTCTTCAAGGGAACCCCCAACACAAGCCCATTTTTGACAAGGTAATTCATTTTATGAAGATGAATGTGCCCCATTCTCCTATGCCATAATTCGGACTCTGATTCAGTCGCTTTCGACAAAAGACACGATTCTTCAGTGGTCATTTCAGTAGACCTCATATCCATGATATACGTATTCTTCACTCTTGGAGCCCTCATAATAATCCAGTCCTCTGGTATCTTAAAACCAGGATATAACACTATCGCCTCATTCTTCGTGAAATGCACGGTATAATCCTTGTCACAGATCTGCGAAACACTCAGCAGATTGTGCTTCAGTTCTTCAACAAAGTTAACTTTCTCTAGCGTCATCTTCCCGTTAGTCACAGTCCCAATTCCTGTGATCTTTCCACCGCTCTCTCCTGCGAAACTCACTCTACCACCTTGAACAGGTTTCCAGTCTTGTAACAATTTCTTGTTACCCGTCATGTGCCGGGAACAGCCGCTATCCACAACCCATTGATTGTTGGCAGCCCTGTTCAACTGTTCCTGCACGATTAAAGCAGATTATTAGAATCTTGGGACCCAAGACCTCTTGGTCTTGGGTCGATACATCCCGTACCTTGGCTGTCCAAAGTTAGTATCATTTTCATTTCTGTGAGTCTTAACAGGATACCTTCTTGTGGATTGTCTATGAGGCCATCCAAACCGTCTTGAATTAAATGAATTATTAGTTATGGTTTGGGTGTTACCAATGAAAAACTGAGATCTATTTCTTTGAAAACCTGGATTAGTCCATTTTCTGAAATTCGATGGGTTTTCAGGTTTATCATTAAATTGATTACTGTTAGCTCTTTTCTCAGATTTTAAAGGCCTCACACCTCTGAATTTTTGCTTCAGAGGGCAATCAGCAACAAGATGTCCTTGTTGATTACATCTAAAACAACACCTGTTTTCAACTTTCTTATCAAAAGTTGTCTTAGATGTTGAGGCTGTATTACTGCCCGTTAGTCTCACATATGGTGGGACATACGGGTTTAGTGGAGACTTCTTTTCAGATGTTTTCTTTTTCTCTCCACTTTTTGGTAACACTTCCTCTTGATTTGTCTCACTCGACTCAGAGGATTTGTCTGAGTTAGATGAGACATGAATCGGAGCAGAAATCTTAATACTTGCAACAGGCTTACTCACTTCTGGTTCTTTAGCAGTAACTTGAACTGGAACTGTCTGACCATAGTCAACATCGACAGATTTCTGATTACTAGGGTTAAAAGTGTAATTATGATTGAAAGGTGGTGGAACTTCATGATAACCAATTCCTCCCCTTTTTGTGGAACCTTGATCACTAACGAGGTGATCAAGTATAGCGGAGGAATTTCTGAATTGCTCCAGTTTCCTGTTAAGTTCCACCACTTTTACCTGGTGATCAGCTATCTGTTTTTCTCTTTCAGCTATTAGTTTGGTTTTTTCTTCTAGAACCTCATAGCTAAGATCAATCATTTTAATTTTTTCAGCAAGCTTTGCTTTAAGACTTTTAATATCTGTTTCACTAGCTTTAATTTTTACTTTGTAACTATTTTCTCTAGCTTTAGTGAAATGATGATCTTCTTTTAAAGTTTTATATTGCGCATCCAAACTAACAAACTGATCGGTTAGAGTTGTCAGTTGTTCAGACAGATGTTCACACTTAGTACAAGGGAGTTCGGTACTTACCTCGGAGAGCTGGTCTGCTACATCTGCCATGTAGGCTTCATTTTTGCCAGTTCCCTTTTCACTATCTGCATTTTCGATGTTTGCCAAGTTGGCCTGTTCAAATACTTCTTCAACATGCAGATTCCAGTTATACTCCTCATTCTATCTGGAAATCATGGCTCTATAGTCATTACCACTACCACTTTGCTGTGTAGATCTGTTCTGACTGCGTTCTACACGTTCATTTTTGCATTCTTTTGCAAAGTGGCCATTCTGCTGACAGTTGTAGCAGCGAACCTTCGTCTTATCAAACCCTGGCCTCTGAAAGGCCATGAGGAGGATATAGGATATAAAGGCTCCGCTGGCTGATGAAGGATGTTTGCATGTCTTTGACAAGCATCACATTTCCTTGAATACTCCACTGCATCCTTCTTTATTGTTGGCCAGAAGTATCCAGTTCTAAGTATTCTAGAAAATAATGCTCTTCCACCTGTGTGATTGCGGCAATCTCCTTCATGAAAATCCTTGAGTACTTCTTTGATCTCAGGATCCTCAATGCACCTCAAGTATGGACCTGCAAGAGATTTTCTATATAGCATATCATCTAATAAAATGTACTGTGATACCTTGAGTTTGAAGGATCTGGGATTCTCTGTTTTTGGAATTTCTCCTGTTTGGATGTACTTTTTGATCTGGAGGATCCAGGATCCTTGATTGTCCGAGGATAATGGATCCCAAAGTACAATCTGCTTATCACTCGTTATTTCCCCAACTTCTTGCTCTCCTATTGCTGGCGAGAGTATGTGGATAATTGGGATCTTCGTATCTTCTGGAATTTTCAAAGATGAGGCTAAATTTTCCAAAGCATCTGCCTCAGCATTTTCTTCTCTTGGTACCTGTACAATGCTAAATAATTCAAAGGATTTTGCTAATTCCTTAACAACATCTAGGTATCTGATTAGTTTTTCTCCTTTAACAGCATATGAGCCATTAAAGTGGTTAGCAATCAATAATGAATCTATATATACTTGAAGATACCTGATCCTCATGCACTTAGCTAGTTGCAAACCTGCGATCAAAGCCTCATATTCAGCTTCATTGTTTGTTACTTGAAACTCACAGGCTATAGACTGGGGTAATATGTCCCCCTGTGGCGATTTCAGTAGGATCCCTAATCCTGTTCCTCTTACGTCGGAAGCACCATCGGTGAAGAGTATCCAAGGATCCTTAGTTTTTTTCCAGTTGTTGGACCTCCAAGTCAGCTTCTTTTTGTAGATCACTAGTGAAATCAGCCACAAAGTCCGCTAGTGCTTGAGACTTGATTGCTGTTCTTGGATATATTGGATATCATAAGCACTTAACTTCACTGCCCATTTGGCCATTCAACCTGATAACTCTGGTTTTCTAAGAACATTCTTCACAGGATAATTAGTTCTTAAAATAATAGGATGAGTTTCAAAATAATGTCTTAATTTAGTAGATGTCATAATGAGTGCAAGAATTAACTTTTCTAAATGAGAATACATGGCTTCCGCATCTAGAAGACTTTTACTTACATAGTAAACGGGATGCTGTTCACCTTCATGATCCTTCACCAAGACGGCACTTACTGCGTTTCCTGAGACGGCTAAATACAGGTAAAAGGATTCTCTATCCACAGGCTTCATTAGGGCTGGATCTGAGGATAAGTAATCCTTCAAGGCTGTAAGCGCAGCCTCATGCCTTTCCGTCCATTCAAACTTTTTATTCTTCCTAAGAATGTCGTAGAAGTCCTTGCACTTCTCGGAGGATCTTGAGATAAACCTATTGAGGGCAGATATTCTTCCTGTGAGCCTTTGGACATCCTTTGTGTTTGCAGGAGATTTCAAATTGAGGATGGCTTCAATCTGCTCGGGGCTTGCTTCAATTCCTCTCTTCGTCTCCATATATCCCAGAAATTTTCCAGCCTTAACACCAAAGTGGCATTTTGACGGATTCAATTTCATGTTATATTGGTCGAGGATGTTGAATGCTTCCTCGAGGTCCCTAAGGTGATCCTTAGTTTTCTTTGATTTTACCACCATATCATCTATGTAGTCCTCCATAGCCTTACCCAACTGATCCTTGAACATTATGTTGACTAATCTTTGGTATGTTGTCCCTGCATTTCTTAGTCCAAACGGCATAGCAGTATAACAGTATATGCCGGTAGGAGTCATGAATGCTGTATCCTCTTGATCAGATGGTTCCATTTGAATTTGTTGAAATCCAGAGGAAGCATCCATAAAGGTAAGCATTTCATGTCCTGTCGTTGCATCCACCATGGAATATATATGTGGTAATGGGAAAGGAACCTTGGGGCATGCCTTGTTTAAATAAGTAAAATAGACACACACCCTCCACTTTCCATTCTTTTTTGAAGCAACGACCACATTAGCTAGCCATCGAGGATATTGAACCTCTCTGATCATACTGGCCTTAAGAAGTTTTTCAACTTTTTCTTGTATGATCTTGTTCCTCTCAAGAGCGAATTTCCTTCGCTTCTGATGGACGGGTTTAACAGATAAATCAAGGCCAAGTTTGTGAGTGATTACCTCTTTTGAAATACCTGCCATGTCCGAGTGCTTGAAGGCAAAAGTAGATCTTCTTCGCCCTAAGAAAGATATTATATCCTCCTCAATCTTACTGGGGATACTGGATCCTAGGAACACCTTTATTTCTGGATCCTCGGGGTCCAATGATACTTCTTTAAGGTCTTTCTCCCGAGCTTCCAGCATGTCCCTAGGATGTTGCTGTAGTTGCTATGCTATGGTTGGCTTGGTTGTTGGCTTCATTGATGATGAATAATAGTTCTTGGCCTCCCTTGGTCACCTACTATCTTTACAACTCCCCAAGGAGTAGGTAACTTGATGCATTGGTGATAAGTTTAGGCTACAGCCTTCATTCCATGGAGCCACGGCCTACCTAAAATAACATTGCAACAGGAAAGGTTATCTATAACACAAAAGTTTTTGTATGAATTTAACCCTTCGATATAAATTGGGAGGTTGATGTCCCCCAGTGTCTTCTTGGTTTCGCCACTGAAACCAACTAGCACCGAAGTTCTAGGAATGATTTCTGAATCCGGGATGTTCATTTTCTTAAGGACATCATGTTGGATAATGTTGACCGAGCTGCCGCCGTCTACTAGGATCCTGCGTACATAATGGTTAGAGATAAATAAAGTAATAATCAAACCATCATGATGAGGATCCTGAATGTTCATTTTGTCTTCCTCATCAAAGAAGATTCTCTTGTCTGTTGTTAGGGTGGTTGACGATTGGTTGATCTCCGTTATCCATCTTTATCTCTTTAGAGAGTCTTTTTGCTGCAGAGAAAGAAGTTCCACATATGTCTGAACCACCTGAAATGAAATTGACCGTTCCCACATCAAGCTTGTCCTGGTGAGGATCCTGGATCCTTGAATTGAAGAAGATTCTCTGATCAGTCACTCGAGTAGTGGGGATGAGCGGTCTTCTCTCGTCGTCCAATTCGAATTCTACTACAGGATCTTCTCTTATGGCACAAGAATCTTGAAATAATTAGTAGTCTCTGGAGACAAAGTTGATCACATGAGCATATGGCGGTGGCGATGTTGCTTTCTGTGGAAGGTCTTCAGGATCTTGGATCTTGGATTTCTTCCTTCCCAAGAGTTCTTTAAAGTGACCCTTGCTCAGGAGGTAACCAATTTCCCTCCTTAAGCCGATGCATTCATCTGTTGCGTGGCCAAAATC
Organism: Bidens hawaiensis; assembly: GCF_021521415.1. Taxonomy (NCBI): domain Eukaryota; kingdom Viridiplantae; phylum Streptophyta; class Magnoliopsida; order Asterales; family Asteraceae; genus Bidens; species Bidens hawaiensis. Next base: position 1,434,093 of record NW_027491210.1, read on the forward strand.
TTCGTGGAAAGTGCACCACTTAGACTTGTCCTTGAAGCCGACATCCATCTCATTTTTTCGGGGCCACCTTGCTTTTTCTCCCAAATCTTTCATGGCACATATCAAGCCATGAGTATCCACAGAGAAACAATAATCGGAGATGCAAGGATAGTCTTCATCGTCATCCCCTTCTTCAACTGCCCGCACGTTGTGATTATTGGACTTGGCGTACGGCCTTGTATTGTTGTTCCTATTTCAGGATCCTTTATTCTTCTCGGGAGTTTCTTGCTTCGTTTGTCCTCCAAGACGATCCTGGATCCTTTTGTCTTCTTCCAATTGGATGTATCTTAACGCCCTGTTTCTGACTTCGTCTAATGTCCTGCATGGAGTCATCACTAAATCATCATAAAAGGGGGAGCTCTTCTGAATTCCCATCTTGAATGCTTCAATATCAGTAGTCATGTCAAGATTTGGGATTTCTAGAGCTTCCTTACCGAATCTGGTGACGAAATACCTAAGAGATTCATGTTAACCTCTCAAATTTCCGACTACAGGAAAATTGAGTGTTAAACAAGTTAACTAAGTGAGAGAAAGAAGTAATTGAAAAGGGAGGAAGACTTAGCAGCCATTTTAGAGCGGCTCCCGTTAGTGTGGATCCAAAGCCCTTGCATAGGCAAGCTTCTTTGAGTCTTTCCGGAATAGGATTGATCTCCATCCTTTCCCTATGTTGTGCTACATGTTCTTCAGGATCAGTGGTCCCGTCGTAAGTCTTCATATTCGGAGTCTGGAACCTCTTCGGTATTTCAGCATCACAGATAGGCGGAGAGAATCTGGATACTCTGTGGCTTCCCTCATGTATCTCGGGAATTGGTCTTATGACCCCGGGAACACTGGATATCATATCCTAGAGATTCTGTAGCTCCTTGGCCATGGCTTGGTTGATACTTGCATCCTGCATGGAACAACGATTAGCATCTAAGGATGAAGGATCGTACAAGTTACCTCTCTGCTGAGTGAAGGTTGGCATCTCAGATGAGTAGATGGGATAGGAGGAGTCTGCGATTAGAGTTGGTCCTCCAGAAGCTATAGTCTGCATGGGGATTATGTCTCCTTCATGGACTTCGGAGGATCGTTGATGTTGGACGCCCGAGGATCCTTGATTCGGAAAGAAGGATCCTTGATTCGGGATGAAGGATCCTTGAGGTTGAGTACCATAGGATCTCTGTGGAAGGATGACCGATCCTTGCCGATAATATAAGGATCCTTGATTCTGCTGACCCATGGATCCCTGTTGAAGGATAGATGATCCTGGCTGAAATAGCGAGGATCCTTGAGTCTGTTGACCCCTGTTGAAGGATAGATGATCCTGGCTGAAATAGCGAGGATCCTTGAGTCTGTTGACCCATGGACCCCTGTTGAAGGATAGATGATCCTGGCTGAAATAGCAAGGATCCTTGAGTCTGTTGACCCATGGACCCCTGTTGAAGGATAGATGATCCTTGAGAGAACTGAGCCATGGATTCTGGACTGGTGAAATCCAACATCCTTGGAATCAGGGGGGTGAGATCCTCTGCTGGCCTCTTGTTCTTCATGAGATCCTCTATCTCACGGAGGATCCTCTGATTAGTCTTGTTATGCTTCTCCATGTATGCTTTAACCTGCGAAAACATAGATGAAACATCACTGTTAGTATTAACCACCGGGTAGCAGCAGCGGTTTTTGAGCTCTGGAAGACTGGTAGTTGCGTCTTGCTCCCAGCAGCAGCAGGCCATTGCATTTCCGTGATTGGCGGAGGCATCGGTGGCAAAGTCCTTGATGAAAGAGGAACCGTAGCCGGCATGGTTGATGAAGCAGAGGTTAATTGAGAGGCCATTGATAGTGATATGGGTATGAAAGTTGAGAATGATAAGGATAATATGGATTATAGCACCAATTGCCCCACGGTGGGCGCCAAATTGTTTTGGACAAAAATCTACTGAGGATCAAGTATCCAAATCTGTTATGTGAGGTAAGGTGCTAATATGATAATGACAAGTGCGTAAGCGTAATATTGGTGAACACAAAGGTTTGATCACAAGGGAAAAATCCCTTAACCAAGATAGTCTTACTTCGGTCAAAACTTATAAAGGTAATCTTTGGTAAAATAACTTCGGTCAAGGATTAATAAGATAATCTTTGGTCGAATTACTTTAGTCAATGATCAACAAGGTAACCTTTGGTCGACGAGTATATGATTATCGTGATCTCCATCACAAAAAACCCCCGTACGGTGAAAACTATCACCGTCTGTCAGGCCCCTCGATTTCAGCTGGATCTTACTTATTCATGTCATAACTCACACAGATTAATGTGCCGACAAGAGAGTTAATGGTGGGTTGCTATATTTAGAAAGATTAATGTTTGTTAAAGGCGGAATCAATAACAAACAGGGTAGTTGCAATGAATAATCAAAGGTAGAAAGCACACACAGGATTCACTCAAAAGATTTCCATCTATATAATTTTCATCATACAAAGTGGATAATCGATTTAGGGTTTTAGGAATCCTAGGACAGCCGTCACACGATATTCCCTCTCAATAAATGTGTCTGTCTATCCTTATCCGTGAATATCGTGTCTCGAGTGTATGTGTCTTTCTCTCCTCTGTCTCTCTGGCGGCTTGCCCTAAACATTCTATTTATAGGCCTGCCAACCTAGGACATCTGTCATTCCTTCTAGAAACCCTAAATACAACGTACATATTCAAATTACATATTCAAAATAAACTAAGTGTAAAACAAGTCTTCCGGGTAGGCTTTTCGTAAATCTTCATTTTCCGAGTACGTTGTGTACTTTGCCATCCTTCAGGACTTGGTAACATAGAAGTATGCCTGGGATCAGTTTCCGGGTAGACTTTGCTTGAAGAGTCCGGGTAGACTTCAGTCTTCTTTACTTTTCCAGACTTTGCCCGACAAACCCTTACGAGCAACCTTGTTCTTTAATGATCCATTTCAACTTTTTGCTAAAATAACTTATTAGCAAAGTGTACTAGGGAGAATAATACCTTTCTTGAGTTGAACCTTGCCCGATGTTACTTAGAGATATTCCATTTTCATCAATCCTACTTGGACCATATTTATTAACGAATACCTTGCCCGGTCTTCCAATCACTTTGCTTCTTGGACTTGGTTAACCAAACCTTACTCGGAAGAGTAATATACTTGGCTCTGAAGACCAAACTTGCTTGATAAAGTGAACCTTGCCCGGATTTACATAAACTAGTGTACCTTGCCCGACAATGCACTAATTTGCAAACCCTGCTCGGATATCCACTAAAGAAGACTTCTTGAAGTAAACCTTGCCCGATAGACAAAATATCATACCCGGCTAAGTAAAACCTTGCTCGGATGTCTAAAGTGTGACCGGATCCTTACTTAGTGAATTCTGAGGAGGTTGAGAAGATTCCAATCTTCCCTATACTTCATTCTGGTCAAATCTTTGACTCAACAATCTCCCCCTTAGGTCAATTGTTTGACTCAACAATCTCCCCCTAGATTGGAACACCTCAGCTGACCCAAAACATTTCTATAGTTAATTACACTTAGCAAAAATACACATTAAATCAAAAATCAAAATTACATATTCAAATAACATAAGCAAATTACATAATCAGAAAGTTGTCCGAAGACATTACAAAACAAAGCCTATTCTATTGATCTTGTCTCTTTCTTGCATTATGAATGGCTTGTCTTCGATTGATTATCTCTGAAGCAGCTTTTATTTTGAAGATATTAAGGGCTTGGTAGTGAATGTGACTTTCTGGTATAGCCAAATCCCTTATATCCATCAAGTCTTCATTGTGAAGGCATGTCAAGTCTTCATCTTTCTTAATGATCCCCAGTATTTTTCCATCAGAGTTTCTCAGTACAAAATGATCATCATCTTCCTTGTATTCAATTTCAGTTATAATGCCATTCTTCTGTACTGTGTAGTTGGAGCGTCTCATTCTTCTTCCCATACTTATAAAAGTATTCATGTTGGACAATGGATTCTCATCTCTGAAAGTCATCTGAAAGTCTCTCTCAGCTATGTCCATTCTTTTTAGCTTTGCAGTCCTTCTTGACTTGTGAGTTTGGGTTGTTCTCCAATTTCTCTTTTCTTTTAGGAACTTGAACCCTTTGTTAGCTTCTTCCCACAAAAATTTTGACTGATCATTCATCTTTCTACCTGCCAATCTACTTCTGTTTCTGTAATCATACAATCTGAGAGTGGCCATCCTTCTCAATTGTTCTTCATTTAATTCATGGAAGTCACTTCACACAACAATTTCTCTCAATTGTCTACTCTCCATAATCACCTTTAATGCACCAGTAACAGAATCAAAGTACAGTTCTCTTGGTAGATCCACATTAGATTGTGGTCTTGTTCTTTGTTGTGCTGAACTTCTTGATTCTCCTCTTCCTCCTTGATCTCTTCCTCCTCTTGGAAATCTTCTTGAAATAGGAGGCCTGAAGGGAATGGACTTCTTTGGTTTGCTAGGCCTCAAGTTAAAGTCATTAATGTATACAGCCTCAACCATCTCTGTTGGTAGATTGGTAAGTTCAACAACATTGTGTCATGCTGCTTTAAGTTCTTTTAACATTTTATCCATGCCAGGAGTTCTTGCCAATCCAGCAGGTACAAACCTACCATCAGCATAGTATCTTGGGTTCTCTCTTTCCCTTAGGGCTTTTTCCCATTCATCCTTTTTAATATAAAAGAGGTATTTCAAATCCTCCTTTTCCAAGACATTGAAGTCTGCTTCACTCATTCCCCATTGGTTGATCATTATGTTCCTCAGTATATTTATCATTTCTTCATTTTCCCATGGAACAAATGGTTCATCCTCAGGTTCAGGTTACACATCTGGAGGAGCAGAGGTTTCAGCTGATCTGTCTTGTTCTTTTTCCTTCTCCCTCAGAGTTTGAATTCCTTTTCTTTTAACTTGGGGTTCATAAGTTGCTTCAGCCTGTTTGGTAGAGCTCTCGGCTTGGACCATTTTCAATTTTTCTTTTCTTTTCAGTTTGTTGTATTGGTCCAACACTGATTCTCTGGATAAATGTTCAACAATCTCAGGCTTCATACCTCTCTGCTATAAATAACCACACATTCCTCCAAACTTTTTCTTCAACTCCTCAATCTTCTCAAGCTTTTCATTCTCTTTTACACATTTTTCAATCACCTTCTCCCTTTCACTGTTGTAAAGATCTTGGAGTTTGTCAAAGTTGAAGTGAGATAGATCTTTTTCTGAATAGTCATGCCTTCTGAGATAATCTCTGTATTTCTGGGCATCTCTATTCTTTTCCTCCATCTTTCTCTTCAAGGAATCTCTCTCTTTATCAAGTCTTCTTTGCAACTGATCATCATCAAGATCAGTCAAAGATTCAAAACTTATCCCATGCTTTCTCAGCTTTACAACCAATGGATTTTTCTTTTTAGCTTCCAGAACACTCAGCTCAACGTTTGCCCTATGTTTATCAGGCAATTCAACTTGTGGGGACATAACATAAGTAGCTGCACCAACTTTCCCTTGATCATTCTCAGGGTCATCATCATCATCATCAGAATCCTCAGATTCATCCTCTCATTCAGATAGATCATTCATTGCATCAATCTGTGGTTCATCAGAAGGTGGATGATCTGGTTCACTTATGTTTGGCACATCAGGGACACCTTGAACTCTTTCACCTGGTTGCAAGGTTTGTAGTGGGACAGCCCTTATAGGACTAGCTTCATCTTCTGGTGTTTCAACAGAATACTTGTTCTTATCATCCCAGTTGCCCCTCTTAGCAGCTTTTTCATGCTCAGACTGCTCATATGTCCTCTTTCTCCTCATGTAGGTCTTGGCAAACCTATTGACTTTTTCAGCAAATTCTTCATGAAGTTTAGAAAGTCTTTCTCTTTTCTGGTTAAGTGTTTCATGAGGCTCAGGATCATTCACCCTTTCTGACCAGCTGTCAGTAGGATTCTTCTTCAGATCTTCTTTTACTTTCTCAGTCCATTTCTTAGCAGCCATTGAAGTAATGGACTCACCAATTTCTTCTTCAATAATCAGACCAGTATTCAAGTTGGTTGGTTTAGTAGTTTCTGATTGTTGACTTTGAGACTGGAACTTGCAACCACCATAGCTAGGGAATTGCCAACTTCCTCAGCTCTGTTCATCATAATCAATTCTTCAATCATCTCCTGATCAGCCACATCATCAATCATTTCTTTTGCAAAGATTGGCTTGTTTGATCAAGATCTCCTGCTCTGCCATTTCTTTAGGAGTTAAGGATTAGGCTATTTTCTCCCTTTCCATTGATTATCTGATAATTCTTTCTTGTTCCCTTAAGGCAGCATCAGCAGCAATAGCATCATCTCTAAATAATACACCCTTTTCAGGATATACCTTAACAGGATCTTCTTCTGTAACTTTTGCTTTTCCTTTGTCCATCCTTTTCTTTAAGAGGAAGAAGATACAAGAAGCCAGAATCAATTGATAAACTTCAAAAGTACCCACCAGTCACACCAAAAATGAAGATACAGAATGAAAGTATGAAAAGAGAACATGTGTCTTTTGACTTATGTGAAAGAAATAAGGTGAATTACAATGCTGTAAGGCCTCCTAGCAAGGATGTATTGGATAAGATAAAGCAAAACAACAAGAAAAAGATAAAAGAATATGTGAATGTTAAAAACTTTATTCCAGTTTACCCTATTTTCTCAAGCATTGAAGATTTTGACATTGGTGAAGTAGAAACAATGGAAGAATATGAAAAGAGGAAATTGAGACAAAGGGAAAACATTAAGGAAGAATCCTTGAGTACAAGAGAAATTGTTTTTGTGAAAGGGAAAGTGAAAAGAAGTGACATAAGAATAGCTGAGTTTGTTCCCTTCTCAATTGACTTTGACAGTTTAAAGTCTAAAAGGACAATTAGAGTTGATCCACCAAGACCAAGTGAAAGATTCAAGAAGCTAAAAGAACATGAAATATTCAAAGGAAAGGTTTGGTGCAAGAAATGTGATGAATATGGTCATCACACAGACTCATGTAATGAAAGATTGAAATTCCAACCTTTCCATGTACCAGATGGAACAAAGTATGGCCAAGACTTTGTTCTATAAAAACAGAAGTATGATATATATCTGGGAAAAGAAAAGGTGTGTGGAAATGAAACTTTGAACAGAGAAGAAAAGAAATTTGCAAAGGAGACAAGGAGTGAAAAAAAAACTGATGTTAAAACAAAGAAACAAATAACTAAATCAGTAAGAAGAAGTGTGTCTTTTAAGAAAAATGAGAAATTGGTGAAGAAGAATTATCAGCCTGTGGAAATCAGACAAGACAGTCAATTAGTCAAATCTGATGGCTCTCAAAGATCATCAAACAGTGAGATAACAAGAAGAAAAGATGCACATTCTAGAAAGAAACCAACAGAACTCACTGGTGATGAGAAGTTTCTACTAAAGCATGGATATGAACCACATGGTTTCCTTTGGAAACCTAAGACTGTGAGTAAGGTTGAGCAAGTTGCTGATGTGAGAGACTACTCTAAGAAGAAGGACTATGTGATAAAGGAGTATGCCACTGACTCAGCTGAATACCAGTGTCCAACCTCACTTGTTAAAACTCCAAGAGAGTGTCGTTATGAAACTGATAATTCAGACAACTTAGAATTACTTATGAAGATCCTGAACCAACAACACTCACTTCCCAAGCTGTGTCTGAAACTGAATCTGATGAGCTGCAAGTTGATAAGGCTTGCACTTCATCACTCAACTAATCAAACTTTCTTTGTATGTGCAGGAACAGTCCATTCCTCTAAATGACATATGGTATATGGATAGTGGTTGTTCTAGGCACATGACTTGTGACAAGAGATCTCTTGTAAATTATGAAGAAAAGTATGAAGGTCCAGTAGCTTTTGGGACTGATGAGAATGGTGGAAATATTGTTGGAAAAGGAATCTTAACAAATGGGAAAATAATGTATTTCATGTTGAAGGTCTTCAGTACAATCTTCTAAGTATATCACAAATGTGTGATAAGGGTTACAAAGTCAGTTTTGATGATTCACACTGTTTCATTTTAAAACCTGAGTTTGTAATTCCACCTGAAATGATTATGATGATGGAACCAAGAAATGGTAACTTGTATGAATTGAATATGAAAGAAGCTATTTCAAGAAGAGGTGCATGTTTTGTTTCCAAAGCCACTGAAAATGAGTCAAAATTGTGGCATAGGAAACTGTGTCATGTGAACTTGAAGAACATGAATAGACTTGTCAAAGGTGAGCATGTCATAGGCTTACCTACAAGAGAATTCAAGTTGGAAGATCATTGTGATTCATGTCAAAAGGGAAAACAACACAAATTTACTCATAAGTCAAAACTCATCAATTCAATTGATCAAGTACTTGAATTACTTCACATGGATCTCTTTGGTCCTGTGAGTGTACCAAGTATTGGGAAGAAAAGATATTGTCTGGTAATCATTGATGACTATTCAAGATACACTTGGGTTTATTTTCTAAGTACCAAGGATGAGACTCCAGAGTTGATTAAAGGTTGTGTAACAATGATTGAGAACAAGTTGAATAAGACAGTCAAGATGATGAGAAGTGACAATGGCACTGAGTTCAAGAATGGAGTTATGCAAGAATTCTGTGAAGCAAAAGGAATACAACAATTTTCAGCTCCTAGAACTCCTGAGCAAAATGGTGTAGCAGAAAGAAGAAACAGAACTTTAATTGAAGCTACAAGAACCATGTTAGCAGATGCTAATCTGCCTGTCACTTTTTGGGCTGAAGCCATAAATATAGCCTGCTATGTTCAGAACAGGGTACTTGTGAACAAAAGGCATAACAAAACTCCTTATGAAATATTTCACAACAGAAAGCCTTACATCAAGTTTTTCAAGCCCTTTGGATGCAAATGTTTTCTTTTGAATACAAGGGACTATTTGAACAAGTTTCAAATAAAATCCCTGGATTGCTTCTTTGTTGGATATTCTACACACTCAAAAGCCTACAGAGTTTATGTGAAAGATCACTTGAGTGTTATAGAATCATCTGACATCATCTTTAATGAGAATCAATTCAATACAGTTGATGGTGCAGCATGGCTGTTTGATCATGAAAAGTTAATAAGGTCTTTCAAAATTTATCCTGAAGACTTTGATGACTCCTTCTACAAGACCAGTGTAATTGAAGAAAAGAAGAAGAAAATATTAGACTTGGAAGAATTATGGAAGAAGGTTGCTAGAAAAGAGAAAGAATATTCTTTTGTGAAGAATTCCTCATGGAACACTGATGAACTTGATCATGCTGAGCACAATCAAGACAATCCAGATGTACAGAATGATACAATTCAGCCTGAGGATGACACAAGCAACCATGCAAGTGAAAATGAAACTGCATCCACTGCAAGATCTCAAGATCTATTTCTAAGACTGAACTTAGAAAACAATGGTGCATCTACTTCAGGACAAAATAATGATGAAGCACCAGAATTTCATGATGCAGAAGCTGATTTGATCATTGAAGATCCAGAACTCAATGAAACAAATCTTGACACAAACATGTCTACAGATATGATTGTACAAACTCCTTACGTGGAAAAGAATCATCCTTCTGAAAACATCATTGGTGATTTGCATGAAAGAGTTACAAGAAGTCATTCCGAAATTGCAAACATATGTCTTTACTCTTGTTTTATGTCGCAAATAGAACCAAAGAACATAGCACAAGCATTAAAAGACAATAGTTGGGTGGAAGCAATGCAAGAGGAATTGGCACAATTTAGAGACCTGCATGTGTGGGATCTTGTTGATAAGCCATTTGACAGATATGCAATTGTAACCAAATGGATTTTTAGAAACAAAATGGATGAAAGGGGTTTGGTGATTAAGAATAAAGCTAGACTTGTAGCACTGGGATGTCTTCAAGAAGAAGGAATAGACTTTGAGGAAGTCTTTGCACCTGTTGCAAGACTTGAATCTATCAGGATTTTTCTTGCATATGTTGCCTCAAAGAACATTAGAGTGTTCCCGCTTGATGTTAAGTCTGCATTTCTAAATGGAAAGATTGATGAAGAGGTGTATGTTTCTCAACCTCCAGGTTTTGAGGTTCCAATGTAACCAAACAGAGTGTATAAGTTAAACAAAACCCTTTATGGATTGCATCAGGCTCCTAGAGCATGGTATGATGAGCTGTCAAATCATCTTCTTGAAAATGGTTTCAAAAGAGGAGCCATTGACAAGACACTCTTCTACAAAAGAAAGGGATCAGACTTGCTTCTGTTACAAGTGTTTGTGGATGACATCATCTTTGGTTCTACAAATGAACAAATGTGTATGGAGTTTGAAGGGGTAATGAAGTCCAAATACATCATGAGTTCTATAGGAGAAATGAACTTCTTTCTAGGACTGCAAGTTCAACAGAAGGCTAAGGGGATTTTCATTCATCAAAACAAATATGTGCAGGACATCTTGAACAAGTTCAACTGTCAAGAGTACAAGACTTCTTCAACTCCAACGGACACCAAAGAAAAGATGATTGCAGATGAAAAAGGGGAGCCTATAGATGAACATGAATATAGAGCCAAAATTGGATATCTGATGTATCTAACTGCAACAAGACCAGATATCATGTTTGCTGTATGTGTGTGTGCAAGATTCCGATCAAGTCCAAAATTCTCCCACATGAAATTTGTTAAAAGAATATTCAGATATTTGAAGGGAAGACCAGACCTAGGGATTTGGTATCCAAAGAACCAATCTTTTGATCTGATTGCATATACAGACAGTGATTATGATGGCTGTAACATGAGCAGAAAGTCAACCTCGGGGGGATGTCAATTTTTGGGTGGAAGGCTAGTGTCATGGCAATGCAAAAAAGCAGACTACAGTCTCAATCTCTACTGCAGAAGCTGAATATGTTGCTGCATCTGCCTGCTGTGCACAAGTTCTATGGATTCAAAATCAGATGCTGGACTATGGTTTGAATTTCTTGAACACCCCTATTCTTATTGACAATACTGCTGCATATTTTTACTGTTAAGAATCCAGTTCAACATTCCAAAACTAAGCACATTGAAATCAGACATCATTTCATCAGAGACTACAGTGAAAAAGGTTTGATTGAAATGCAAAGAGTTGATACAAGTGACAATTTGGCTGACCTTTTCACCAAACCACTTGAAAGAACCAGGTTCAACTTTCTTCTGAAAGCCCTGGGAATGATCAACTCTGATGAAATCTGATTAAGGATGTGTGCCTGGTTGTGTGTCTCTCTGTGATAACTGATTATTTTGTTAGAGATTACACATATTGAATGTTTAGTGAATATTCTTGATTATGTTACTTAAGTATGATATTTGAATATGCTACTGAATATGTTAACTGTTATTTGCTTTAAATGTGTATGTATGCAAAATTTGACATGTTTGATCTGATAGATAGGTTTGCATGATTATCAGTTGATGTTCATTTGTGATGTTAGAATAAGTGTCTGTGTTATGATTTACTTGTGAGAGTAAGCTTATTTGACATCACTGCTTTAATGCTTGACTATGTGTTTTATCTGATCATCTGATGTTATTAGGATAGGCTTACACATGAATGTTGTTAAATGTTTGCTTGTCCTGATAATATTGAGTGTCATTCAGATTTAATTATGTACTGCAACTGTTTATGTCAAAATGTGTTTTATGTCAAAATTAAGAGATTTAATGAAATTTCTAATGAATTTTGCATAACTACTTTATTTTGATCAAAAGATGAGCATGTTGTTAATGGTGCAGAGATATGATAAGATTATTCAGTTCAAGCTTTAAAAGAAGCTTAAAAGAAGGATTTTTTTAAGAAAAGTCTCAAGTAGTTGTTTTTGCTGAAAACTATGTCATTTGCCCAGTTGGAAGGACATGCACCCGTGTATGTTTGGTCCTTAAATCTCTACAGATTCAAAGGATAGCCATTGACCTGAAAACTGAATGCGTTTGGGGCAATAATAACTTGTTTCTTATACCTTCACTTAAAACTATGTCAATAGCTCTAACTTTGAAAGGACATATATTCACATGTATGTTTGGTCCTGTTGACCACTTTTGGTCAAACAGGATAGGCATTAACCTGACAATGAAGAGATATTGGGGTGATTGAATATTAAACTATGTTTAATGGGAAATGATAGTACATTGACTACTTGGCTGATCATATGGATTTAATAGGCTAAAAAGACCTTAGTATAGTCATTAACATGTATGGTTGCTTTCCTATGATGATGTAAAATCTTAGGTGATATAAACATAATTAATATGCTGATCTTTATGTGGAGATACATAGTTGTCTTTGCATGTCTCAGGATAAATCTCTCCAAATGATAGGCAGAAAAGTGATTACCCAGTCATACACGAGCCTGTTGTTATTTGGTCAACCAAAAATGAAACATCTTTAAATATGACAAAGAACATGCTTTAAGAAAATTTGAGAAAATCAAAAACAAGGGGAAGAATGAATAAATCAACCAAAATTTGATAAGTGTTTTAAATATTTTATCAAACAAGAGGGTTACAACAAGAACTACAAAGATGTTGACAAAATCTATCTCATCTTGAATGAAAGGCATGTTATTAACTGTAAGTCCAACGGTCAACCTCTATATATGTTTGAATCTCAAAAAAATACAAAAATACAATAAGTTCTATCATACAAAAACAATTTTTGACCAAATACAGGAGGTTGGAGTCAAATTGGGGTGATCTGGGGAAAGCCAAATAAGCTTTGAGAAGAGATATGATGCATCATAGCGCAGTGTTGACCATTAATGCATTATGCTTAAATTGAACCTTATTAATATCACCAAAGAAATGAAATTCATGCTAAGTTTATACCTGCTGTTAACCTATCTATGTTGTCATAATAATGCTGAGAATGAAGTATTGAGAAAGCTACTTAGTCAATATGATCTCATTCTTGAGATCTTTTCAGAAAATGGAAGAAACTGTTTTGAAGAGAAATATAACTGAAATTTGATCTCTAAATGCACCATTTTCTCTTAAACTATGATCTTTAATGAAAAATATATTTTGACAAGTGGTTTAAGTCAAAAAGTGTTGCATTTTGCCTTTAATTGGCTGAATATGTAAGTTCGGGTAAGGTTTGATGTTTTATAACCTTTCCGGGCACAAAACAAATGAATATGTTTGAATATGTTACTTTATGATTTTCGGGTAAGCTTAGTCATTTTTGACTAACTTTATGATTTTCGGGCATGCTTTGAAGTGTTTACACTTTCCGGGTAGATTACACTGTGTACTCATTTCCCAAGCAAGCTTGAAGTCTTGAGATGATTATTTGTTGTTATAGCTAGCTTTTAACAAGAAATTCTTGTTTCGGGTAAGCTATGCATGTTATATGCTGATTGTGAGTCCAAACAAACTTTATGAACTTAGTCAAGTACATCGAGTAAGCTTTGTGATTTATGTGAATATGTTGTTAGGAAAGGTTTGTTAATCTTTCCAGGCATGCTTAGATATTACTATTTAAGTTTGTCATTTTTTGGGTATGGTTTGGCATGTTGAAATCCCTCGGGTAAGGGCATACCTGATGATTGAATGTGTTTATCCTAGCAAGCTTAGTGCTAACATAGGATTTTCGGGCAAGCTCTTTGAAATTTTAGACTATAGCACACTTAAATGTTTATGTGTTTTAATTTCATTCCGAGCATGCTCTGTGATATGTGTGTTTATGATTTCTTTGAAATTACAAATTTTTTCGGGCAAACTTTGTTTTCCGGGCACACTTTATATTTCGGACACACTTTTGTTCCCTCAATATACTTGGTAATTTTAAATCACAACTTTCCAAGTACACTGTCTGCTAGAAATCCTTTTCCAGGCACACTTCGTACTATATGAAGGTTATTCGGGTATACTGTGCATTAGAAAGGTGTTCGGGCACACTATTCTCTTGAATGGTTGCTCGGGCACACTATGTTTTCAAGTATGCTTAATTGAATATGTTATTTAGTATAATAAAATTGATTATGATTCTTATTAGGGTTTATGCTAGATAAGTTATAATTTGAAATTGAGAAATCTATATGGGTGTCTTGATTGATTCCTAGTAAGGATGTTTATTTGATGTTTATACTTGATTATTTGCCTTGTGATTAATTTCTCAAGAAATCTAGTATTTCGGATAAGCTTTCTGCATTATGTCTTAACTTTAAATTAATTAGCTTGATCGAGCAAGGTTTATAAATAGAAGGATTCGGGAAAACTTTGTATATTCAAAAATGAAAATTTTCCAAGCAAAGTTTGACCGGGTAAGCTTTGTAAGTGGATGTATACCGAGTAGACTTTGAAAAGAATAATTCCGAGTAAGGTTTTACTACCTCAAGATAAATATTGTTTTTAATATATCAAGTGGATAATTTTACTATATGACAGCTAATAATTACAAAAGGACAAAGAGCATTTAAAACCCACTTTCAAAAGGTATAAAAGAGGAAATTAGGCAAAATTTTCAACATTATTTTTCCCTCTCTCTCCTTCCACTGCAAACTGCTTACTCTCAAAGAAACCTAACCGACTAATCGCATTTTACTTCAATCCAAACCCTAACTTGAATTAGCCCTCTAATTCCGACTCGGTAAGCAACATTAATGTGTTTTTCGACCACGATTAGACTATAATGGGCTTTGATTATGTATCTGATTACTAATACTCTGTTTATGTGTTTAGGTTATAAATTTGTCGAAGAACAGGTTCTTAATGAATTTCTCTCTTTTCTTTCTTCTTCATTTTTATACCTTGAAATTATCTAAAGTACTGAACTTTATGACTAATTTCACTTTGAATATGTTTTGATTGTGATGTTCAAATATGGAAGAAGAAGAACAGCCGAAGTACTTCTTTGAAAAGAAACATAATATGTGTGCACTTCTGCACGTCACACCTGACAATGAGCCGGTGGCACCAATGATTAGATGGATGGCTCATTCAAATGTCAGTTTTGCCTTAACTGAAAATCCAGTCATCTACAGAAATCACTCACTTGATTTCTAGAGATCTGCAACACTGGTAGATGACATCAATGGCCGAAGAATTGAAGCCTCTGTTGCTGGCCATGAGATACATGTGACTGAAAGGATAATAAGAAGATGTCTACAGTTGAATGATGATGATCATAACCATATAGATTTCAATACAGCACACCTGATGAGAATATTTGAAGAGACTATGGGTTATCAGGGAACAGTCCTTGATGGAAAATTTCAGAAGGGGATGTTCCCAATAATGTACATATTTCTCATTCACCATGTGGTATAGGGGTTTGCTCCAAGAAAAGGATCATGGACTTTGATGAGTCATGATTTAGCAAATGCTACTGTTGGGATTATGTATGATCTACCCTTTAATTTTTCAAAAATGATCTTTGATGGACTGGTTTCAAACTTGAATAAGGCAGAGAAGGACAGATTCTTACAATATCCAAGGTTCCTGCAGATAATCTTTAATAGAGAATTACATGATCTACCCACTATGGGAATTACACACCTACTGCAAAATCTTGATAGTTACAAGAGAATTAAGAATCCAGGTGTTGCTAATAGATTCAATGTTGAAGCTCCATTTGAGATCTTGCCATGGTTGTTAAACCATGACTTGGAGATAATGCCCAGTACCCAAGTTAAGCTCAAAGGAGGAAAGTGTTGATAATGATGACAGTGATGATGATGGAAATTCTGATGATGAAGATGGTAATGTTGATGGAGATGAAGGAGGAGCAGGAGTAGCTTTGGAAGTTGTTGCACTTGGTCAGGGGGAGCAACTTGAGCAAATTGAACAAATTATTCCAACACCACCACAGTCACCACAACACATTGACCAATCCATTACACAATCACTACCACAATCTCCACCTCAAACATTAACCATAAGCCAAACAGAAATCTCAACACATACATCACCAACACCACAAACACAACCAACAACTAGTCCAATCCAGTCTGATCCATTCATTTCTAGCCCACCTCATATACAATCACCACCACCATCCATTTTCCAAACTCATACCACAGAACAACCTGAGTTTGAACCTTTCTCTACATCACCACCTATAACTCCACATACAGACACCTTTCAAAGAAATTTGGAGTTACTATTCGAAAATGCTGAGTTGAAAAGAAAAATTGAAGAGGTGAGAAGAAAAAATGAGGAGGTAACAAATGAAAATGTGATGTTGATTCAGATGTTGGTAGAAGCTGAATTGAAAATTAAGTCCCTGGTGCAGGAGGTTGAGAAGACCTCAGCTGCCCCAAAACAGGGGGAGAATGAAGAAAGGCCAACTGTCTCTAATGTGAATATTGAAGAAACTGCAACAGTTGCAGAGACTGCTGATGCTTTAAAGTTGATTATGAATATGTATGATGATTAAGTGGAGAGCAGTGATAAAAGGAGGATTGATGATGATGAGTATGAAGGTGATATGTCTGAGGGCGCAGAACAAGATTATGATTACATTGATGAAAGGAGGAATGAGGAGAATGTTGAAAGAATAAATGAGACTGAAATGACAAATGTTGAAGAGCATGTTGAGACTGAGGAAAGGATTGAAGAATGAATACAGAAGAAAATGTGACTATCACTGATGTGGCAACTGATATTCCTACTGACATTGCTACTGATGTCTTGACTGACATACAGACAAAAGTAGAAACTGAAGTGATAAATGAAGAAGATTATGATACTGAGGAGATTGTGCTCACTGAACCAGAAAATGAACAAGCAGAATGCTCCAAGAATGTAGAATGTGATGATGAGATGGATGAACTTGATAAAGAAATTGATAATTTCCCTCAAGAAAGTGAAGAAGAGTTAAAGAAAAGGATGGACAAAGGAAAAGCAAAAGTTACAGAAGAAGAGCCTGTTAAGGCATATCCTGAAAAGGATGTATTATTTAGAGATGATGTTATTGCTGCTGATGCTGCCTTAAGGGAACAAGAAAGAATTATCAGAGAATCAAGAGGGGCTCTGATACCACTTGTCAGGCCCCTCGATTTCAGCTGGATCTTACTTAATCATGTCATAACTCACACAGATTAATGTGCCGACAAGAGAGTTAATGACGGGTTGCTATATTTAAAAAGATTAATGTTTATTAAAGGCGGAATCAATAACAAACAGGGTAGTTGCAATGAATAATCAAAGGTATAAAGCACACACAGGATTCACTCAAAAGATTTCCATCTATATTATTTTCATCATACAAAGTGGATAATCGATTTAGGGGTTTAGGAATCCTAGGACAGCCGTCACACGATATTCTATCTCAATAAATGTGTTTGTCTATCCTATCCGTGAATATCGTGTCTCGTGTGTATGTGTCTTTCTCTCCTCTTTCAACAGCTTTAAGTTCCTCCTCAGTAATTTGATCACTAAAATCACTCAAGTCATCTTGATTCAAATCAATTGATTCAAGATCATCTTCAGAGACTTGAACACCAATTGACTTTTCTTCTTTCAGTTCTTTCTTCACAACAAACTCTCCTTCTTCACTGACTTTAACATTCTTGTACAAATCTACAAGTTCTTCTTCACTGACTTCAGCATTTCTTTTCTCTTTATCATGTTTTGGCATAAAGTTGTTGTTGAATGGTGGAGATACTGCTTTGTATTTGTCTTCTTCATTAACTTGGTTCAGAATTCCACAGATGTTTCCAGTGGAGACCAAGTTCTTCAATAATTCATTGTCAACTTGCAGTTTTGTGTTTAACAACTTCTCTTCTATAATCATTTTCTTCAACCCATCAATTTCAGTGGTGAATCTTTTCTGAGCTCTGTAACTGTTTACACAGTCTTCATCTAAACTTTTCATTCTTTCTTCACTCACTAGTTCACTTGCCTCATATGTATTGATGATACTTTGTTTCTTAAAACACTCACTTTCCAGCTTGCCTACTTTTGTTTTCAATTCAATGATAAGTTCATTTAAATCAACAGTAGGAGCAGAGTGTACCTGAGATGATGATCCAGTTTCTTTCTCAATTATAGCCATGAATGCCACATTTTCCCTCTAGATATCATCTGCAATGTCTTCTTCATGATTACTCCAATCAAAATTTCCTTCATGTTGTGTAGTCACTGCCACATTTCCTTGATTTCTTGATTGATTTTGGTTGGCTGGAACAGTGTTGTTTGGAACATTTTGAGCAGCTTGAAGGTTTTGATTGTTGTTCATTTGAAAACCTTGATTCTGATGCATACTTTGATTCAGATTATTCATTTGAGGCTGAAAGTTGTTGAAGTTGGGATTATAGTTGTTGTTGGGATTGAAGTTGTTATTGAAGTTTTGGTTGTTGTTTCTTTGCTGATTTTGCTGGTATTGTTGTTGACCTCTTGGCTGTTGATTCGGGAATTGATTCATCTGATAGTTCCTTGGCAAGTTGCATTCTCTTGCAAAATGTCCTGGCTGTTGGCAATTATAGCAGATTGCCTTTGACTTGTCAAATCCAATTCTTTCATTTGGACCAGAAACTAGAGATCTACCAGTTCTATTATACAACCTCTTACTTCTCAAAGCTAACATTGCAACTTGCCACTTCAAATCCATGTCCTCCAAATCATTAGCATCTATCTGCTCTAGATCATCTTGCACTACACTTGTGTGAATCAAATTCTTTGCAACAAATGCATTATTTGACTCAGTAAACATAGACAGCAAAGCCTGTGTATCATTGCTTTGACCATGTCCTGTGCCAGTAAGAGGAACATTTCCACTTGGCATAGAGGCAGAATCAGTATCATCAATCAGTTTCACATTGAATCTTTGCTGGTTTCCTTGATTACTTGTGCTACCACCAATGAAAGCCTTTGTATTGTCAGCATTATGCTCAACAGGTTCTTCAATGATAGGAATCTGTTGCTGATTCTTGGTAGTCAGATTACCCATAGGTGCAATCAATGCATTTGAAACATTGAAGCAGGGTCTTTCCTCCCTTATCATTTCATTTTCTATCATTTCTATCTCTGCAGCTTGAAGAAAACACACCACATCATCTACCATTAGCTCATTGAAGTTGTGCTTTGTGAGGATGAACTTGCAGGCAGTATACCATTCCTTTGGCATAGAGTTTAGCAGCTTGGTGTTGAGATCAAAATCAGTCATAACATAATCTGTGGTTCTGTGCTCATTCACAATTCCCAGAATCCTTTCCAGAATTGATTTCAACCTTTCTCCTTCTTTATACTTGAATCTTTCTAGTTGCTGCTTCAATCTCTGCTTCTTGATGTTCTTGAGTTCAACATTTCCTTCAAACATCTCAAGAATTGCATCATACATTGCCTTGGCATTGGGATGATGTGAAACTTTGGTAAGTATTTCCCAAGACAGACCTAGCTTCAACATAGCTAAAGCCTTGTCATTAACCTTTCTCATCCTTTCTCTCACAGCAGCAGTTGCTTGCGGATTTGCACCTTCTTCAACAGTAGCTTGTGGACCATTCTTGATGGAATTCCACATATCAACATCATTGTAGCAAACGGCTGCTTCAAATAGTACTTTCCATTTGGTAAAGTTTTCCTGTCCATACAACCTTGGTATCTTGTTAGTAGACACCTCTTGTTCCTCATATCCAGACATTTTGAGAAACCAAAAATCAGTTTCTTTGTAAAAAAAAAAAAAAAGAGAGAGAGAGTTTCAAAATAATCAGATCTGAAAACAGAATGCTCAGATCTGATGTGTCTGATGTGATTAGAACAAGATTTAGATATAAAGATTAGGAATTTAATTGAAATAAGGAAGAGAAAACACCGGTAGATTGTAGGTCTGGAAGAAAAGTGAAAACAGGGCTGCTGACGTCACAAATCAATGGAACTGTGGTCTGCTTACGTCATTCTTCTTCAAATCTTCAATCAGCAACTATCTTTCCAAAATAGCAGTAACAAGCTCTGATACCACTTGTCAGGCCCCTCGATTTCAGCTGGATCTTACTTATCATGTCATAACTCACACAGATTAATGTGCCGACAAGAGAGTTAATGACGGGTTGCAATATTTAGAAAGATTAATGTTTGTTAAATGCGGAATCAATAACAAACAGGGTAGTTGCAATGAATAATCAAAGGTAGAAAGCACACACATGATTCACTCAAATGATTTCCATATATATAATTTTCATCATACAAAGTGGATAATCGATTTAGGGTTTTAGGAATCCTAGGACAGCCGTCACACGATATTCTCTCTCAATAAATGTGTCTGTCTATCCTTATCCGTGAATATCGTGTCTCGTGTGTATGTGTCTTTCTCTCCTCTGTCTCTCTGGCGGCTTGCCCTAAACATTCTATTTATAGGCCTGCCAACCTAGGACAACTGTCATTCCTTCTAGAAACCCTAAATACAACGTACATATTCAAATTACATATTCAAAATAAACTAAAGTGTAAAACAAGTCTTCCGGGTAGGCTTTTCATAAATCTTCGTTTTCCGAGTACGCTGTGTACTCTGCCATCCTTCAGGACTTGGTAACATAGAAGTATGCATGGGATCAGTTTCCGGGTAGACTTTGCTTGAAGAGTCTGGGTAGACTTCAGTCTTCTTGACTTTGCCAGACTTAGCCCGACAAACCCTTACGAGCAACCTTGTTCTTTAATGATCAATTTCAACTTTTTGCTAAAATAACTTATTAGCAAAGTGTACTCGGGAGAATAATACCTTGCTTGAGTTGAACCTTGCCCGATGTTACTTAGAGATATTCCATTTTCATCAAGCCTACTTTGACCATATTTATTAATGAATACCTTGCCCGGTCTTCCAATCACTTTGCTTCTTGGACTTGGTTAACCAAACCTTACTCGGAAGAGTAATATACTTGGCTCTGAAGAACAAACTTGCTTGATAAAGTGAACCTTGCCCGGATTTACATAAACTAGTGTACCTTGCCCGGTAATTCACTAATTTGCAAACCCTGCTCGGATATCCACTAAATAAGACTTCTTGAAGTAAACCTTGCCCGATAGACAAAATTTCATACCCGGCTAAGTAAAACCTTGCTCGGATGTCTAAGGTGTGCTCGGATCCATACTTAGCGAATTCTGAGGAGGTTGAGAAGATTCCAATCTTCCATATACTTCATTCTGTTCAAATCTTTGACTCAACAATCTCCCCCTTAGGTCAATTGTTTGACTCAACACTGTCAAGTTTATTAATGGTAAAAATCGGGTTACAAATGCGGTGAAGTTTATGATCGAGATTACAATGTATGCTAGTGTAGAGAGAATGCTAGTTTCTGCTCTAGTGTGTGTATTAATACATGTGTTTTCCTACTCGATCATAGCTCGTTTAAATAGGATAACAACAATAACAATATTTCCTAATTATCCGGAAGTCTTCCACCTATTTGCTCCACGATCTTTGACCACGTGCCAATAGCCGTCCAGTAGCGATATAAGCGGTAGACCAAGTCTTATAGCCGTTGTTGATATTAATGCATTCATCTCCACATTAGTTCATCCATTAACAGCTATATTGAAGTAGGATCCTGGATCCATGCTTCAGCTAGAGGTTGCTCTATAAGGATAGTTGATACAAATACGTCTTAAAGCTGCCACACCTGTCTAACACATAACCATACTAAACGCAATCATTAGAAAACAAGTAATACCGAGGATCGTCGATCCTTTATATCCTGATACATATTTCAAGGATAACCTATCCATAGGACAGTTAAGGATAAAGGATCCTCAGTATTAAATTCATGGCCTAACAGCAGGATATTAATAAGATGTGTAATAACCAAGAGGTTGGCCACCTCTCCTTCACCTCTAATGTACTTTACTATTTCCCTTGGCCTAGCCCACGATTGGGTATGACCCCCGATGGTCATATCCCCTAAGGTTTAAAGGTTTTCACCTTTCTTATATATTAGAGTTTCTACACTCTCGCCTGGAGCGCACGCTATCCAACGTATAGTACGGGGCAGCGGGACCAGTACACGCTTAGTGGCTGACAATTTCGTTGTCTTCGGCTATATGGAGGATCCTACGATATATGGTAGACGTACCATACAACCAGTTTATAACGTTTTCAAGTTATATCACGTTTGGGCTAAATCCCGGTCTGGGCGAATCCCCAGTTGACATCCGTATCTTTGGGCCAGTCCCCAGTTTGGGCTTGTCCCTAGTTTAACACCAGTTTTGGGCTTGTCCCCAGTTCACGGGCTTGTCCCCAGTACACGGGCTTGTCCCCAATTTCACGGGCTTGTCCCCAGTTTATTTTATGAGCTTGTCCTCAGCTTGTTGGGTCTAATCCCGATCAATATTATAAGTTGTTTGCAACAGATGTACTTAGTTCATCACGAAAACAAAGTCTTATGGATCCAAAATCCATAACTTACTTCTACAAGAATCACGAAAGGATCATTACTTATGGTAACCTAGGTCTAATTAGACCTTATGGAATGATTTCTACTTGTCAATTTATATTTATTTGGCTAAGATCTTTGTAGACCCTTTTACTTAAGGATTTAAAAATTTTAAATTATTTTTGCATGGATATTCTATCCTAAAACTTTTTATGCAAAATTATTTCTTAAAACTTTCAATAAAGCTAAAGCTCTATCAAACAAACTTTCAAAATAACAAGTAACAAGCAAATAGTCAAAAGATGTCGTTTATTAAACTTACTTACAGTTTTAACCCAGACTTCAGCATTCAAAATATGGACCATCTATCCTGGTTAAACATGTGTTACTAGTTGTTCATGATGTGTAGGGAGAATAAGAGGAGTTGGATATATAGCTAGAAGGGAAGTTCCTAAGGAAACTCTATAGATATTTGATAATTATATCTAGCTTGTCAAATCTCATCTGTTTTTGCAGGAAGTTTGATTTCAAAGGCA
Organism: Bidens hawaiensis; assembly: GCF_021521415.1. Lineage (NCBI taxonomy): Eukaryota > Viridiplantae > Streptophyta > Magnoliopsida > Asterales > Asteraceae > Bidens > Bidens hawaiensis. Next base: position 1,456,970 of record NW_027491210.1, read on the forward strand.
AAATGACAGCTGTGAACTTATCACAGCCGCCATTTTGGCGGCAATTGTTAGGGCACAGAAATTTGACACCGTGGATACGTTATCCTGGCATATGTTCTTGGATCAGTAATCCTTAGTCACATCCTGTCAGGATCAAGGATCCTCGGTATTTTTATTTACTAACGATTGTTTCTCATGTGTAGTCTTATATTTGATAGATATAACGGCTCCAGGACGTGGTCTACCTAATATTTCGCTATAAGGCACCTTCAGCACGTGGTCAATACTGAAGACTAAGCTTGTGGGAGTAGTGCCAAGAAAATAGGACTTTTTGTTTGTTGTTATTTTCTATTTAAACATGAGATAATTAATCAGTTAGAACACACCTTGTAAACACGCACACACCTGAGCATTCACTCTATCACAGCTCGTTCACTTAGCTATCATTGTAACACTGATCAATATCTCCACCCATTGTAACCCGATTTATTCATTAATAAATTGGTGATCGACGAGTTGTCATCACCCGGGGTTTTTTTTCTTTTGATCTGAACAAGATCAAAGGGTTTTCCCTCGTACCAAATCACAGTGTTCATCTCTATTTCGTTCATATAATCACTGTTACCGTTTTAGCACTAAACCTCACATAACATATTTGGATACATTATCCATAGCAAATTTTTGTCCAAAACACTATCTTGTCAACACCTCACGGTGTGGGTTACGACAGTGGTGATTCGATCGTTATTGTGGAGGACCGATATAAACTTATCTTTATATCAAAATTGGGCCGACTTACACTCACTTAATCCCGAGTTTGGGACTTTAATTAATAAAATATCTCAATCTTGTTTTAGGTACTGATTTTATTGAAGTTATTCATATATTTAAAAGGTTTGGTAAGTTGGATGTGGCTTTGTTACTTTATCAAGCCCTGAACCAACTAAATGGAACACATCTTTTTAAGAATCAGATCTTGATGCTTAAATTAGCGGGATCGTTCACACTAGCACGAAACCAACTTCCATGTGTAAAACTTAACAAAGGTTGGGTAATACTTAACATCAAAGACCTGGTTTCATATAAAACTGTCACACCCCGACTAGGTAGTTGCGGAAGCGTAAAACGGGAATGTAACAGATAATACTGGTATCAACAACATTGTTTATAAATAAATTCACAAAATAATTTACATCATATTACATGGGTTGGTACTATGTTTACAAACTAGATGAGAATCACATAACCGGTTTACGAGCTTCTTATTCAATATTATATATCTGCGTCTATTCACAGCTATTCAACTTCATTCCTACACCAAGAACGTAAGCAAATCATTCCACCTTTGCTTTACCTGAAAAGCATGTAAAAACGGGTCAACTACGTCTAGTTGGTGAGTTTCGAGTTTCACGAGTATCAACGAAATCAGTATACGAGTTCGTAAAGTTTACAGTGTGTATGTATACATGTATGTGTATGATGTATTATACTAAGCCACAAGTGAAACCAAAACGAGCTAAAACACATGGCCACCCCTGCCCATGCACTTCCGTTGGCATTTAACAACCACTTTGTCCCAAGTATGTACTATGTCTAACACCACATAGCAGTATGTAATAAGTTTAAATGACAATGTGCAACTAGGTTAACATGTTCCGGCATACCCCACCGGCTCTGTCAGTTGGGTTTGTCAAACCGATAGTATTATCCACACGTCACCAGCACGAAGTTAATCACTTGTGTTTGTGGGGACTTTCAAGTGTTAGTACTTAGATAATTCACATCACCACACATTTTCAAGTATATAAGTATATGTAAACATGCTTTCCACCCCAAAAGTTCGTAAAACAGTTTAGGAAGTGGGGTCGTGAAACTCACCTTAGTGTAGTTCGAGTAGGTAATATACGTCAATAAGTGTTATGCCTCGATTATAACTCGTATCCTATAATCGGTATCGTACTGTTAATACTAGTATAATGTTTAACCAAATTGGGCTGTATAACTAGTCTGGTTATAGCTGTTAGGCCCAAAACATGACCATAGTCTTAGATTGTGACGTTGTATACTGTGAAATACTTAAAATCAGATTTGGCTTAGTTTCACCGTTTTCCGAGCCTAGCCAAGTTGATCGTTTACGCGTTTCGGGAATGGGTAAGATCATAAAACTTAAGTAAACATATTGATTGATAAAATGATTTAATTTATAGAAGAATTTTAAGGTTTCGGTATCTGGATTGATCGCAGGGTTCGTTTCCGTTTTCACACGGGTTTGATTATACAAGACGCATAAAATCCACCAGAATTGTCCGGAATTCCCATAAAAAGTTCGTTTTTATCAATTTCATCCAAAAATACAATATTTGACCACTTTTGATATTTTGACGTACCAGTCAGTCCGTTAAACATCAAACTGCCGGTTTCGTTAAAACAATAATAATTTAAATCTTTGATTAATCATAACTAAATATGTACTTATATATAAATTATGTAAATTTTTGTATAAATACATTAAAATATGGATAATTTTATAAAAATGTTTTCAGAAATTTTATGATTAACTAATTATTTATAAAAATTCACTTAATAGGTTATAATCGTGTAATAAATGGCCCGTTTATATCAAACGACCTCTGAAAAATCCGGAAATTTTTAAAAATGGCCTCAGTGTTATTACATAGCCCCAGAAAAATCTCCAGAACCTAAATCTTTTGACAAAATACCTTTTTGTACATTTTTCGGCTGTTAAAATTCGGTTAAATCATAATTGCACAAACCATACTTAGGCACTTCCAATGATCCCCAAACTTTTCCAGTAATCTTACCATCATATATTAATCTCCAAAACCAAATTTCATAATTTTTCAATATGTTTAGCTATTTTTCCCAAATAAACGCTCATAAACGGAAATAAATTCACCAAATATTCTCCGTTTATAGAAAAATTACCAAATTTGAACAGGGACTCATTTATATGATCCCTAATGTCCCTGAAAATTTTCACAAGCACTTCACAACCTAATACTAAACAGCCCTTAAACGAGTGTTACGGGTTTACCTTGTCGGTTTTCGATGAGTTTTGCTAGCTTAAACGACTTTCCGGGTCTCGGGTTGTAAATTCAGTGTATCCACAAATCATATAACATCAAACCAAGCATAAATCATCCATGTAACAGCCTTGATAATTAGGGTTTCGGTTTTGGGTTCAAACCGAACTTTCAAACCATAAAAACGTTGTATTCATGTTCTAATCCGCGTTTTTGATCAAAAAAGTATATGTTCCTGGTTTGTAAACATGTTTAACATCAAAACATGATTTTACTTGATTTTTATGCTTTTTGGATGGTTAAACATGTTTAAAACTAATCAAGGATTAATTTTTCATGGTTAAACTATGTTAATCATGGTTAAAATCAATGTAAAAATCAATATTTACCTTAGGGTTTGGGCTGGAGGATGAAGAAGAACAGCAAGGGTAAGTATTTTCTGGAAAATTTGGTCCAATCTCTAATTTTTTTATATAGAAAATACTAGAAGGGGGTGGGCTGCCCCCTTTGCGGGCGCCAATGTATAAGGCCCATTGGGCCTTCATTTTGGCCCAATTGTGCCTCGGTATTCGTGCCATACGTAAAATTCGGTCCAAAATTTAATTCGGGTTTGGTTTTTCGCAAGAAAACTAGTTCGAGTGCGAAAACCAGCGCGAAAACGAGTGTTTTTCAGCTTCTTTTTGTAAAATAAGAAAAACGTACTGACTCGTTGTAAAATTCCAAAATATTTTCACGGATTGCTTAGAACATGTCATATAAGTGTTTTATAAATCTTTTGCGGCTTAACGAATGCTACAATGCTCGTTTTGATATTAACGATTGCGTTTAAGCTTATAGCGTATCGAAAAACGAAACATTTTTTGTTTAAAAAATTTTAAACGTACTGGGGCCTAAATATCAATATGTTAGCCTCTATAATATATCTATAACTCGTATATGACCCCTCAGTATGTATACGGGTCATAATTAGTATCGGTCGGTTACTTGTTTAAGCACTACGAATTAACCGATTTATCGTTTACTTGCTACATAGTGAATATAATATACCTCGTTTTGTCACGAATGTCACAAAAACTCATTTGATTTATTCTATACTTTAATATAACCGCATTTTTGTAAAATATAACTTAGACTTCCGAAAACCCTAGCCTTGTTTTTATGCACTTTTATATAATTTATATTCCATCTTCAAGACTCAATATAAACTTAAGATATTTCAATTTAGGTAACGCTCGTTGAATTTTCGGCTAGCTTTTTTGAAGATTATTATTATTCTAAGTTTTCTTCATTGACGTCACTTTGTCTAAGTGAGTAATTTTGCTTTTATACATTGGATCTAAGTGTTTACCTTACAGGGCAAAGCGAACCCATGTTATACGAATCAACAATTTTAAATAGTCATTGTAAGTGTTCTGGTTACATCCATATTAACATTTTTATTTGGAAGCATGAAAGTCATGGTGATACGTGGACTAGTGTTTTTAACTTCTCGTTACATCTCATTTCTTTCTTTTTATTGTTAAGATTTTTGGTTGAAACATGGAAGATGCAGTTATACGTGCAATATTTCGACTCTCCATTTTACCTTATTTTCTTTTTTAAGATTTATTGTCGGGATGACAAGTCAAGGTGGTTCATGTACCTTTTCCCACCTTTAAACTTAATACTTTATTTTAAATTATTTATTTCTTTATTTAGTTAAGTCATTTGATTTATTTAAAAAATATATTTATTTATCTTCATCCTCATGATTATAGGATTCACAAAAATATCTTAACCTCATATTTACATTAATTACCCCATATTTACCCCATTTACCCAAAATCTCATATTGCTTCACTTTTATTATTTTTAGAATGCCTCATCTTCGTTGTCAAGCTCGCAAACCCAAGAACTCCAACCGCAAGATGGCCGCCTTGGTCACTAAAGATTTAGCCGCTGTGATTCCCGAACTAATAACCCAAATTCAAGCAACCCAGACCCCTCAACCCACTGTTATCCAAGCCGTAGCCTGACCCCACACCTTGCTCTTACATACAGTTTATCGGTGCCATAGAGTCATATGTGTTCACCAGCATATAGCTGACGTATTTTTCCAACTCATTGCTGGTAATTAAGCATATGTAGCAATACCAAGGATTGGATTCTTAATGAAGATAGAAGCGCGTTAGAAGATGGCTCCGTTTTTTATAAACTAAATCCTTGTAATATAAATACATATTTTGTAAAACCAAATACTTGGGTATTTAACTCCCAAGTAAATTTTCAATGTAAGTTAATATTATATTCAAACCTAAAGTCTTCCGCTAAAATAAATGCACAACTCTGATATATTTAAAAAACAGGTACCAACTTGTGGTCACACGCCTAGGCCCTAAGTCAGGGTGTGACTGGTTGGTATCAGAGCTATCGGTTTCTGTGAATTAGGTATTTAAACATTAGTACCTAAGCTTTAACCTTAAAGTTATTATTATCATTATTATTATTCGTAGGGATAAGATATGATTGGTAAACTTCCTATCCCCAAATTTAACTAAGTGCAGATGTCTTATGTTAACTATGTTGGTCATAGACGCCGAGTAGCCATTCGATCAAAAAAGACATTCATCCACGAACCCTCCGATATGGAGAGTAGCAATAGTTATTATACTAGCCTTTTCAATCAAGATCAACCAATCATTCCGACATTACCATATGGGAGCCAACCCGTGTATCTCCCAGGAAGTCAGCAATGTCCAATTGAAATCTCTGACAATACTGCTGTGAATAATCCCCAATATTATCCATCTAAAATTCCAACTTACTATTCTTCCGAGGAGCAAGAATTTCAAAGTAAGATCAAGGAAGAAACTGATTCGTCGATTTGGATGAACTGCCACTCCGAACAGAGAAAATGGCACTTTGCATCGCCACCACCTGTTTACAGATACCAAGTTCCACAAACAATTCTCGAACCAAGCCGTAAACCAAGGATGAGGGTTATCCTACCTTACAAAAAGAGATTAGTTCAATCACAAGTCAAAAATCCTTATGAATCGGAAGAGGATCCCGAGGAAGAAGATGAAGAAAACGAGAATCCTTATTTTCCTCCATATGTTGGGACGAGACCTTAAATCACCCAACAAGCTAATAGATCCGCGATGAGGCAAATCTTATCAAAGAATTTTATACTACCAATATTCCCGATGAGGAAATGCATGCATACGTTGCAAACCGTCATCTCTATCCAAGGGAGAACATTATCTCTTCCCAGTTGCATCCGCACTAACGGGATATCCTAACCCGCCTAACTCGGTGATGGACGAGTTGCGAAACGAGAAAGTAGACAAGAAGAGAATAGGAAAGAAAATAGCTAAGAAATGTGACAAGATGAAAAATCTTGTAAAAAATTGGATTAAAGATTAGGAATCATTATTATGTATCGTTGTGACAATTATGTACTCCTTCTTGTAAAATAAATGATGTATTATAAGAAAGTGTCTTTTCCTAAATCTTGTTTTATTCATGTAACAGAATGTCAGGACAAGATAAAGTTAACAGTAATCTCGATATGTAAATAAACAACAATAAAGTAAAGATTATAGAAGAGAACATTCAAACGATACCAAAGGATTATGTGCTCGGTATTCACGATCTGATAAAAGAAGCTGTAACACCACTCAATGAATTAATGAAAAACGATCCTAGTCGAACCGCCTCTCATTCTAATAAAAGGGCGAGCCAAAGCAATAGTGAAACCGTCAATTCAAAGAGAGAATCTAAAAGAGAAACAAAGAAGAAAGAAAGTAAGAAAAGGAAAAAGAAAGCGAGAAAAAGAAAGAAGCGAGCGATGAAAGCTCAGCCGCCGAGATTGACCTCCGTGACAGAACAAAGAAACTTAAAATACACGAAGGTTGTGATTTCAAGATCTTTAAAGTTTATAATCCCAAAGAGTTTCAAGGAGACTAAGGAGATATCATTACCCTCCGATGGTTGGAGGAAATGGAATCGATTGTGTTGATTAGCAAGTGTACGGAAATGGAGAAAGTTCAATATACATCCCAGATGTTCAAGGGGGAAGCCCTGGAATGGTGGAATACCCTTATTGAAGTCAAGGGTAGAGAGAATTTATATAATTTAGACTGGGCAACGTTTAAAGCAATGATATTAAAGAAGTTTTGCCCAATCTATGAAATGGATCAAATACAAACCAAACTATGGAATCATAAGGTTATGGGAACAAACCTCAAGGAATATAACACCAAGTTTCTTGAGTACTGCAGAATTGTCCCTCATTTGGTCACACCTGATTAATAACATGACAAGATACATTTACGGATTACCCATCGAAATCTGTGATCTAGTTCGCTCACATATGATGTCCACGACGGAACGTACCATGGAGTTAGCAAGATATTTGACGGATGAGATGATTAGAAATGGGGTTGAGAAGAAGAGAGATGATGGCAAGACACTAGTTGGAGTAAAAGTTAGAAAGGTTGAGAAGAAGAGGGTAGGGGCGTTTGTGTATAGTCACCCTGTTTGCAAATCTTGCGGTAGGAGACATTTAGGTAAATGTCTTCGACCAACGAACACCATTACATGTAATTTCTGCAAGAGACCAGGACATATGGAAGCTCACTGCAAGAGGAAGGCAGTGGTATGTTTCGATTGTGGTAAGAAGGGGCATTTTAGCAACGAATGTCCAAAGAAGAAGCCGATGAGAACAGTGGGTGGTGAAAGTGGTAGCGGTGCCAAGACCATTGCCAAGAAAGGAAATGCAAGGGTCTTCATGCTAGATGCGCAGAAGGCAGCTAACATACTGGACGTGATCACCGGTATGTTTCCTATTAATAATGCTTTTGCTAGGGTTTTATTTGACTCGGGTACAAACCAAAATAGATTATAAATTTCGTAGTCTTTTAAATGAACCCTTAGTTAAACAAGATATACATTATGAAGTCGAGACTGATGATGGAAATGTAAGTTGAATAAATGAAGTCTTAAATAACGCGACTATTTCATTAGCCGATCACGTCGTACCTATACGACTGTTACCTATGACATTGGCAAGTTTTGATGTAGTTCTAGGTATGGATTGGTTGTCATATAATCAAGCCCATTCTTATATGATGCTAAAGCCATTGATATCCGAACGTTTAATAATAAAATCATTCGTATCAATAGAGATAAAAAAGTTGGAAAGGTAGGAATAATTTCTAAGATAAAAGCAAGTAGTTGCTTAGGTAAAGGATGCCTTGCATTCATGGCCTATGTAACTAAAGAACCCGAATAAAAGAAGATAGAAGAAGTGCCTATCGTATCTAAATTTCAATATGTGTTTCCCAATGAATTACCAGGAGCCCCACCAGTTAGAGAAGTAGAATTTAGAATCGATCGTATACCAGGAACTTCACCGATAGCTAAGTCTCCTTATAGACTAGCACCCACGAAAATGAAAGAGCTGAAGAAACAGTTAAATGAGCTTTTGGAAAAAGGATTTATACGACCGAGTTCGTCACCATGGGGAGCTCCAATCTTATTTCTAAAGAAGAACGACAGATCAATGATAATGTGTGTAGATTATAGAGAATTAAATAAGTTTACGATCAAGAACAAGTATCGACTACCAAGAATCGAAAATTTGTTTGATCAGCTCCAAGGAGCAAGTTGTTTTTCAAAAATCGATCTTAGATCTGGATATCATCAGTTGAAAGTTCAAGAAGAAGATATACCCAAAACAACATTCAAAACCCGATAGAGACAATATGAGTTCACTGCGATGCCTTTCGGACTTACTAATGCTCCGGAAGCTTTCATGGACATGATGAATCGTATTTGTAAACCATATATTGACAAGTTTGTTATCGTATTCATTGATGACATTTTTGTTTATTCAAAATCGAAAGACGATCATCAAGTACATCTTAAGATCATATTTGAAACCTTAAGAAACGAGAAATTGTACACCAAGTTCTCCAAGTGTGAATTATGGTTGTCCGAAGTCCAATTTCTTGGTCATGTTATAAACGAAAGGGTATTCAAGTAGATCCAACAAAAATAGAAGCTATTACCAAATGGGAGAAACCCAATACACCAACTCAAGTCAGAAGCTTTCTAGGATTAGCTGGATATTACCGAAGATTCATACAAGACTTCTCTAGAATAGTTGTCCCAATAACTACACTTACTAGGAAATCGATTAAGTTTGAATTGGGACCGAAACAAGAGGAAGCATTCAAAACACTTAAACAAAAGTTAACCAATGCACCTATCTTGGCTTTGCTAGAAGGGTTACATAGCTTTACAATATACTGTGATGCTTCACACACGGGAATGGGATGTGTTTTGATGCAAGGAAAGAAAGTAATTGCATATGCTTCAAGGAAATTAAAAGTCCACGAAAAGAATTACACCACACACGACCTAGAATTAGGCGCTATAATTTTCGCGTTAAAGTTATGGCGACATTACTTATATGGTGTAATGTTCATAGTATATACTGATCACAAAAGTTTGAATCATATATTCGATCAAAAAGAATTGAACATGAGACAAAGGCGTTGTATGGAAACGCTCAACAATTACGACTGTGAAATCATTTATCATGAAGGAAAAACCAACGTTGTGGCTGATGCCTTAAGTAGAAAAGAACATGAAAAGCCAAAGAGAGTACAAGCTCTTAGATTGGAACTTAAAGTAGATTTAGCTAGTCAGATAAAAAAAGCTCAGTAGTTGGCACCGTAAGAAGGAAACATTAAAGTCGAAAAAGAGAACGGTACAATCGATCAACTGGTCAAAGGAAGTGACGAAATACTTAGACCGGGTACAAGAATTTGAGTACCAATGGTCGGTAATTTAAGAAACAATATTATTGACGAGGCTCATAAATCCAAGTATATGATACATCCGGGAAGCGACAAGATGTATCACAATTTAAAAGATGATTATTGGTGGATTGGTATGAAGAGGGATATTACTTTATGTGTAGCCAAATGCCTGACGTGTTCTAAAGTAAAGCCGAACATAAAAATCCGTTATTGTATCATGAAGTTACCAACAACCTAAAATACCAATATGGAAATGGGATATGATAACCATGGATTTCATCATGAAGTTACCAAAACTTCTCGCCAGAACGATGCAATCTGGGTTATTGTAGATAGACTTACCAAGTCTGCTCATTTCATATCAATACAAGAGACTTACAATATGGATAAGTTAGCACAATTATACGTTGAAAACATAGTATCTTTGCGTGGTGTGCCGGTATCCATCATTTCCGATAGAGATAACCGTTTCACTTCAAATTTTTGGTCAAGCTTTCAAAAGGCAATGGGGACTTGACTAAACTTAAGCACTGCATACCATCCCCAAACTGATGGCCAAAGTGAACATACAATACAAACATTAGAAGATATGCTTCGTGCCTGTGTCATCGACTTAGACGGAAGTTGGGACACTCATCTCACTTTAATGGAATTCTCGTACAACAATAGTTATCATACGAGTATCCAAATGGCACCATTTGAAGCTTTGTATGGAAGGAAATGTAGGACACCTGTATGTTGGTCAGAAACAGGAGATCGTCTGTAATCAGGACCCGAAATTGTTCAAAGAACCACTGATCAAGTTATACAATTTCGTGAACGATTGAAGGCAGCAAGAGATAGCCAGAAAAGCTATGCGGATATTCACCGCAAGCCATTAGAGTTCAAAAAACGAGATAGAGTTTTATTGAAAGTATCACCTAGGAAAGGTGTAGTAAGATTTGGGAAGAAAGGGAAACTAATTCCACGATTCGTTGGACCATTTAAGATACTCGAAAGAATCGGACCGGTTGCTTATCAGCTGGAGTTACCCGATGAAATAAAATGAATTCACAACATGTTTCACATATTTAATCTACGCAAGTGTTTAGCCGACGAAACTCTTGCTATGCCATTAAAAGACGTTAAGATCAACGAGAAGCTTAAATTTGCAGAACATATGATTCAAATAGAAGATAACATGATCAAGTTTCTCAAGCATAAACGACTCAAGCTTGTTAAAGTCAAATGGGATTCAAGACGAGGACCTGAGTATACGTGGGAGCTCGAATCAGAAATGAAAAAGAAGTATCCCTATATATTACAATAAATATTGAGGACAAGATTATTCAAAAGGTGGGGAGGATGTAACACCGCGTAACTTACCCTCATAGGCTTTAGCCAAAAATACTAACTTTTAGAAGTATAGGGACTAAACTTAAAATTATGAAATTCTAGACTCATCGCGATACGCGACGGTGAAACAAATTCACCCATCGCGTATATCGATGGACTGGCACATTGACCCAGAAAAGGCCGGCATAGCGATACGCTACGGCCCAAAAATCAAGGTCATCGCGTATCGCGATGACCATGCTGAGTCATTGGACACGTGTCCAACCACATGTTAACACGTGGAACAATATGACCGGCCACGTGTCACAACGTGGCATGGTGGATTAATATTGCGTTGCCGCGTTACGCGACAGGGTAAAATGGAACCCATTGCGTATAGCGACGGTTCCCAGAAAATGCGTATAAATGGGGGTGACGGGTTTGAGGTCTTCTCATCCCAGACTCACACTCCATTTCATATAGTTAAGTTACAGAGGCATGTCCGATTGCCGTAACAAGCCGACGTGCCATTTTGTCGAAGTTCGTGCAAGTAACGAGGTTATAAACGAGTAGCAATCATATAATCGAGTAGATCAAGATCCAACCATCAAGTTTTTCTTAGTATTATCATTCCAAGTATCTATACTAAGGTAGGAGTTATGTTTAAGTTATTAAAATTATAGCTTAGATATCAATCGAGGCTATGGCCTTTAACCTTGAAAGTATTTTGTAAACGTTCACATTCATAAACGACTTTTCATAAACGTTACGTCATAGCAAAGTAATGTTAACCAAAGATATATTTTGACGGGAATGTAGTAAACTGTAAGGGTGATATCACTAGTAGTAAGTTTCTTTCCTAAGGAAAAGTAATTCGTACATATCCCAATCAACCGAGGGACCCGTTTACTTACCTGGAGAAACTTACCAACGTGTTGTAACCTATTAAGCCAAAGCATGCTACATCAAACGTCACATAAAAACTAAGTATTTTCATTCACAAACAAGGATAAATGATTTCAAGGTTAAGCTTAGCAATCATATCTTAATCAAAACACCATTCAGATATTTATATAAACCTATTTATGTATAGGTTAATATCATTCTCATTCACAATCAAGGTTTCAAACGCACACCGACGGTACAGGTGAATACGTTAACCTTTACAAATAAGTCAAAATATTTATACTCGATAAAATGAATGGGTGTTTGTCTTAAAGAATCAGTCAATGTTTACATGAGATTACGTGATCTCTAAAATGTTATAATACAAAGTAGAAAATAAAATCAACTCAGACCGATTACACATGTTTCTGGATCCAAACATAACTATTCAGCCTAAACAGTGAAAGGCTACGTGGCCGCGGGCTAACGGTCATAACAAGTTCCCCATTAAGGGCTAAGTGGCTCGGGGAATACATTTGTGTGTGTAGGGCAGTGGTACATATACCGGAAGTAGACATACTTCCGTTGAGCATGTCGAGAAAACTATATTTGTATCGTAACTGTCATTTAAATGTTTTATAGAGTCATACGTGTTCACCAGCATATTGCAGGTAATTAAGCATAAGTAGCAATAGCAAGGATTGGAGTTTTAATGAAGATAAAAGTGCGTTACAAGATGGCTCCGTTTTTTATAAAGTAAATCCATGTAATATAAATACATATTTTGTAAAACCGAATACTTGGGTATTTAACTCCCAAGTAAATTTTCAATGTAAATTAATATTATATTCAAACCTAAAGTCTTCCGCTAAAATAAATCTATAACTCTGATATATTTACAAAACATATACCAACTTGTGGTAACACGACTAGGCCCTAAGTCAGGGTGTGACACCATGCCTTTTGCTCAAACTTCTTCTCAATCGAGAGCTTGTTTCAGTTGTGGAGACCCGAATCATTTCCGCAATGGTTTACCCCGACTCACAATTGCAAATCAAGCCCAAACCATGCGCACGCCTTACTATACAACTCAAGCATTCCAAGTGCAAACTTATCAACCTCAAGTCCTACAACTCATGGCACCTCCGGACCCACAGCTCCAAGTAATTCAAGATCCACACCCCCCCCCCCCCGCAAGCTCTGCAAGTCACCCACGTCAACCAAGGGCGTGCTTTTATGATGAATGCCAACCATGCCCAATTTTCCAACGACGTGGTGAATGGTACGCTTTGAGTAAATGAGAATTTAGCGTCAATTTTATTTGATACCGGTGCCGATAGGAGTTTTATTTCTTTTAAATTTGAATATACTCTTGACGTACCTCGTACTAAACTTTCTAAACCTTTTTGCATCGAAGTTGCCAGTGGTAGTTCCATCACCATCGATTCGGTCATCCGCGATTTCATCCTTACTCTTTGCAAGCGTAAATTCTCGATCGTCCGCATCCCGATGAAAAAAGGAAGCTTCCACGTCATAGTAGGCATGGATTGGTTTGCCTTGCATCATGCCAAAGTTGTTTGTTATGATAAGTTTATTCGAATTCCGCTCACCAATGGCAAAAATCTCAAGATCTTTAGCAAAACGTCTCCCAAAAGGCTCAACCTCATGTGATGCTCTCAATCTCCAAAGTACGTGCTCCAAAAGTACGTTCAATTCCTAGCATAAGCGGTGACAAAAGACCCCGAAGAACAAAAAATATAAGACATTCCCGTTATTTATCATTTTCCAGAAGACGTCTCCGGTCTTCCACCCATCTGCCGGGTTGAATTTCAAACCGATTCCAAGCTAACACTACCGCCTCGTTTGACAGGATCACAAAATAATTACTGCATCTGACGCACATCGAGCAACAGAATACATGGAAACGAGGCGAGAGATTGACCGTTTGGGCTATCGCTTGGATAGGCAGTGGGGACAGTTCGACCCGGACAGGGGTAACTGACGAGCAGCGGCAATGGTAGATTGGCATGGGTATGGGCTTAGGTGGTAGAGTTTTCATAACATTATTATTATGCTTGTTTGAACAATTTACATTCTGTCGTTTGTTTGTTTGTTTGGTTGGTTGGTTGGTTGTTTATTTGGATACTTTTTATGGATGTAGCTGCCAAGACATATTAGCAGGTACTTATTTAGCCCGTATGGGCAGGGTATGGATGATTCCATACCCAATTTTCAGTAGAGTTATGCTTGGTTGTTTGTAGTTTTATATTATACAGGTACAAAACAGGAAAACAGATGAAAAATAGGGGATGCACTATCGAAATTTCGTTAACCCGTAGGGAATAAACTCTCTATATTACCCACCATACTTAATTAGAATTTTAATATTCTTGTAAATCTTTTCACATTGAGGAGAATGTAACGTTCAAGTGTGGAGAGAGGAATTACTTAACAATTGCTTGATCAACTAATTAAAAAATTCTCTATTAAACTAAAATTTTTTGTAGCAAACAAAGACTATTTTTCATAATCAAACCAAAAGAAAATCTAGGAAATTTTTTTTGCAAATAACCAAACTAAAAATCTATTATAACCAAAAAGTGAAAAAGTAAAAAAGAAGTTTTGTAATATTGAGAATAAATTTATGCAAAATATGGCGTTTATACCCAATCCCTCCGTTACTTTGAGATTAACCTCATGCCATAAAAATCTTTTCGGAAGCTTTGAGTGAGTCATATGTTTCGTGTGAATTAGAACTTGTCACAAATAGTTATTTCAAGACCGCACGAAGTGTGATATAAGGAAGAAGGTAATATCACTACAAACCTCTCAAACCATTCTCCAAATTACAAAACCCTAAACCAAAACCTTACCAATTTACCCCTCACAAACCAGTAAAATACAACACAGGTCTTTTACCGGCAGAACCTAAAGAACTGGAAATGCATTCTTTCGATTTCAATTTCCTTTGATGCGTACATTTCGCAAAACCTAGGTTGCTTCCTGAACTTAGGGAGAGAATATTTCTCTTAAGCAATGAGTTGAGGAAAAAGTGGCGCCAAAACGAACAAAGGCCACCATTTTGTGGAGTTTCCAAAAGCACAATGAAATGAAGAGCAAAAGATATGAACGATGCTTAGGATGCGGAAACTGGTCCCATGAAGGAAGATGTAGAAAAAGTTAAACTCAGTCTCAACACGAATATACCAAACTAATGAGGGTGTGGGATATTAGGCTTAAAGCCGATGGATCCATTAGAGTTGGGAGTTATGTTCAGAGCAGGATTGAGGAAGAACTTATTCACATCCTCGACAAAACCGGTCTTGACGATCTGACCTTAAAAGAGTCACTAGGTTTGTTTTTTTTTTTTTAAAAAAAAATAGTTTCACAAACGTGAGAAAAAGCTGACCATTGAAGACGTCTTAAGATTCCAGATAAATCAACAGAAGTTGTATTTACCATATTCATTAACCGAAACCCTTGAACCACCACAACACCCAATCCCGATGCAGACAAAACCAACCCGAATTACCTTCTGATCTATGCAACCCTTCACATAGGTGGAGATTTGAACTTGTTACAAGCTTATTTTTCATAGGTCACATCATGAATAAGAGTGTTCACATACATACATCACATGTATTATCATATATATAAACCGAGTGAGAGTGAACATTGTGAGAACGTGACGTTTTGAATAAACAGAAGCTTATTAAAACAAATCAACTTTTTATATATCACTACATATATTCCTATGATTAAAGGTTGGTTATTTTGTTCCCATTTTCTTAGAACTCTTTTGGGTATATCTGAAGCTATGGTCCTAGCTTGCTATTTTAGAGAATATTTATAAGTAGCTTGCTTGAGGACAAGAAAGGTTCAAGTGTGGGGATGTTTGATGTATATAAAATTATACATCTTTTCAGCATCAAATAATCTACAAAAATACAACTTTTATCAAATAACATAGCTCAGAAGGCTACTTATCATAATAAAATGCAAATTCAGGTAAACTTAAGCCTCAAACAAAGAAACAAGCAAAAAGACAAACAAAAACGGAAGAAAACACAAGAAAGACAATAAACACGCCCCCCATGCTCCAAGAAACACGCCCCCATGCTTCTGATTACAAGAAAAGACAAAAATCTACAAGAAAGACAAACACTGAAGACAAAAGCACGGGTCCGTGCCTCCTCAACCACGGGGCCGTGGTCACATTCAGATAAGACAAAATGAATTTAGGCGCATGTCAATAAAAAGCATGGGGTCGTGCCTCCTCAACCACAGGGTCGTGGTCACCTTCAGATAAGACAAAATGAATTTAGGCAAATGTCAATAAAAAGCACGAGGGCGTGACTCAGAAGAACACCCCCGTGGCGAGTCATCATGTACGATCAGACAACATGCAACTGGTACACGTGGACACGGGGCCCTTCCTCATTAAGCACGCGGTCGTGCACCTCCCTCCAGACAGCCTATAAATTGATGCTTAACTTGCACTCATTAGGTGTGCTTGAAAAAGATATCTAAACGGGTTTCCCATATAAAAACACCCACATTACACTCATATTTAATATCTTGTGAGGAGTTGGAAGGCTTGTAGGTTACCATTATCATCAACATCATCATAATCCATCATCATCATTAAGAAGGGAGATCCATCCACATTTGGTTAGATTGTTCTAGTTTAATCATGTATTTGTTATCATCATCTCTTTTAATGTTCATCACAATGCTCATTATGAGCTTAACTCCATTTACCATCTAAAATCTATGAAGACGCTTTGTTTTACTTAATGGTTATATAAAACATGTGATTTAGTTTAGTAAAGTACATGGTTATCTTGCAATTATCTGTTGATGAGAAATGTTTCACTATCTTAATTCAACAATTCAACGTTGGTGATTGACAATCATATTGACAATCATTCATGATCGATTCATGTTCTTGAAAGATAGAAATACTTTGATAATTTATCAAAACATGGATCCTTATATTGTACTTAAAAATGATGAGACATAAGTTATGATCTATTTCTCTAGTTTTGGTAATTCTGAAATAACATTGTTAACACGAATGTTTAGGTTATCATGCTAGTTAAAGAAATCATTTGTTAACGGAATGTGCAATTATAACCTACTTAAATCAACCAAGGGGTGGTTGTGTGACTAAACTATAACCACCCAAAGTTGTTAGAATTGGTATTTGAGAAATCGAATTCAATCCTAATTTTCTACTTTATTAAACTACTTGCCAACTTAAATTGACGTTCTCTTGGTAGCATGACATTAGGAAATGGTTGACTTTAAAATGCGCATGCTACTTTCTTTTATGTCATAGGATATGCTCACTTAGAAATGAGGGGCTATTCTACCATATATTATTACGGCATGTTTATCACATGTTTACTTTATAATCATCAAGGATAAATGGAGTGGATTCTTGATCGTAGATGGTAACCTTCATATAATTGAACTAATTGTTTGGAATTTCTCTTCTTGTCACCTATATATTATATATAAGCATTTATATTTTATAAAAAGTATGAAAATCAACCTCAAAATGATTAAAACTCTCTGATTGAACAAAAACGAAGATTCATTATTAGAAACATTTGTGTCCACGGATCGATACTTGGTTCTTACCAATACTATCCTACATATACGATAGGTACACTTGCCTATTTTGTGTGTGTTTAGTTTTAGTAGAAATCACTTTTATAAATTTAAAACACGATCTTGTGCAAAGCTAAATCTCCAGTACATCCATTATAATTTTACCAACAACGCAACACAGCACACATCAAGTTTTTCGCGCCGTTGCCAGGGAAACGGTACATTTCTAAGAACAATCCAAGTTTTAACTTAATCATTGTTTATAATTATGTCAGGTCCCCGATTGTTGGTAGATCATTAACAAATTAAGTCATAACTCACACAATAATGTGTTGACAAGAGAGTTAATGGCGGGTTGCTATATTTAGAAAGAAAACCGTTTGATAAAGGTGGAATCAATAACAAACGATTTAGTTGATGAACAATTAATCAAATGTAACTAACTCACATGATTCACTCAAAAGATTTCCATTTATATAATATTAATCATACAAACGATAATCTATCTAGGGTTTCTTTATGGGAAAGTTATGTTCGTACGATTTTAAGAACAGCCGTCACTCTATGAATATTCTTTCACAATTAATGAGTGTGTCTGTCGCTGCTTCTTTGGAGGCGTGCCCTAAATGTTTCTTTTATAGGCCTGACACCCCTAGACAGCTGTCATTCCCTCTAGAAACCTTAAATAAATAGTACACGTTCAAATTACATATTCAAAACTATATTATGTGTAAAACAAGTCTTCTGGGTAGGCTTTGTAGAAATAAACTTCACCGAGTAGACTTTGTGCTTTGCCTTCCTTGTTAGACTTGGTAGCCTTGAAGTGTGCCCGGGAACAGTTTTCCAGGTATGCTTTACTTGGAGTATTTTCCAAAGGAAAGTACTCACCAAGCAGACTTCAATCTTCTTGATTATATCAGACTTTACCCGACATAAACTTACTAGAAACCTTGCTCTTCAATGGTCCCATCAACTCCTTGCTTGGAATTAGCTTATTAGCAAAGTGTACTTGGGAGCACTGTACCCTGCTTGAGTTGAACCCTGCCCGATGTTACTTGAGATATTTCATTACACATCAAGCTTACTCGGACCACTGTATTATTAAAGAATACCTTGCCCGATCTTCCATCACTTGGCTTCATGAGCTTGGTTAGCCAAGAGCTTACTCTGAAGTAAACCTTACTCGGCTATGAAGAACAAGCCTGCTTGATATAGAGAACCCTGCCCGGGTATACACTAACTAGTGAACCCTGCCCGGGTAAACACTAACTAGTGAACCCTACCCGTATATCCTCTAAAGAAGACTTCAAAAAGATAACCTTGCCCGATCGGCAAAATATCATGCCTGGCTAAGTAAAACCTTGCTCGGATATCTCAGATGTGCCCGGTTCCATACATAACAATATCTGAGGAGGTTGAGAAGATTCCAATCTTCCTTGTAGTCAGTTTTGGGTCAAATCTTGACTCAACAATCTCCCCCTATATTGGAACACCTCAACTGTCCCAAAACACTTCTACACATAGTCAAAAATACATATCAAATCAAAAGTAAATTTTACGTAATCAAAAACATAAACAAATTACATAATCAGAATTCTGTCCGAAGACATTACAAATCAAAGCCTATTCTAAGAATCTTGTCTTTTCCTTGCATTGTGAGCGGCTTGTCTTTCATTCACAATCACAGCTGCTGCCCTTTTCCTGAAGATATCAAGGATTTGGGTGGTGAGTGTGACTTTCAGGAATGACCATATCCTATATATCCATTAAATATTCATTATGCAAGTAGGTCAAATCTTCATCTCTTTTAATTATCCCCAAAATATGCCCATCTGAGTTTCTAAGAACATAATGGTCATTGTTTTCTTTATATTCAATTTCAGCTATGATGCCATTATTATGTACTGTGTAATTTGGGCGTGTCATTCTTCTTTCAGAGCTTATACAGGTATTCATGTTTGACACTGGGTTCTCGTCTTTGACCCTCAACTTGTAATTCAATTCAGCACTTGACATCTTTTTCATCTTTGCAATCCTCCTTGCCTTGTCAAGTTGGGTCATTTCCAGCTTTTCTTTTCTTTTATAAATGGGAATCCCCTGTCAGCTTCATCTCTCAGGAATTTGGATAGGTCATTTTGCTGTCTCCCTGCCAACTTGTTTCTGTCTCTATAATCATACAGATTGAGTGTAGCCATTCTCTCCAACTGCTCTTCAGTGTATTCAGCAAAATCACTTCTAATGACTATGTCTCTCATCATCCTGCTTTCCATAATCACTTTTAAAGATTCAGAGACTGAATCATAGTAGAGAGATCTTGGAAGATCCACACTGGATTGTGGTCTTGTTGTTCTTTGGGAAATAATTTTACTAGATTCTCCTCTACCTACTGCCATGTGCCTTCTTGAGACAAGAGGCCTAAATGGTATAGACTTCATTGGTTTGCTAGGCCTTGACACATTGAAAACATTCATGCAAGTGGATTCAACCATCTCAGCTGGATATTGGATAAGTTCTGCATAGTTTAGACCTGCTTCATCCACAAGTTTCATAATCATGTTGACTATCCTTGGAATAGTCATTAGCCTTGCAGGCACAAATCTTCCTTGAATAAATATTCTAGGATTCTCACCCTCCAACAATACGTTTTCCCATTCTGCCTTTTGTATGTAGAAAAGTTCTTTCAAGTCCTCCTTTTCTAAGGCATTAAAAGTGGCTTCATCCATTCCCCTTTGGTTTATCATTATACCCCTCAAAATTTTAATCATTTCTTCATTTTCCCAAGGAATTACAGGTTCATCTTGTGGTTCAGGCTTTGCTTCCTCTGGGATTGGGGTTTCATCAGCAGTTGCCTCTATTGATTTTTCTTTTTCAACCTCTTGTTTCTTCCTCAAAGTTATTAATTTTCTCTTCTTTTTGGGAGGCTCAGGCTGTCTTTCTTTTTCTTCCTTCTGAATTTTTCTTTTTAGATATTTGTACTATTTTTCTACTAATTCTTGTGTCATTGATTCCACAACATTTAGTGTTCTGCCATGTTCTATCAGGAATTTGCACTTTCCCCATATTTACTATAGATCATTTCAAGTCTTTCCTTTTCAGTAACAGTTTTCAGCTTGGCTTTCTCAAATTCCATCTCCTTTTCAGCATCTTTGGTTTTATTGTAGAGATCACTGAGTTGCTCAAAATTATAGTTATTCAAATCTGTTTCAGAGTAGTTGTGCATTCTCAGATACTCTTTATATCTTTCCATTTCTTTTTCTTGCTTTGGTCCCTTTTGTTTATCACTGGATGGTCTAGTTGGTAGCAACTCCGTCAATTTTTCTTTTCTTTTCATTTTGTTATAGAGTGTTTCAACTGCATCTTTTCCTATGCAATCAATCATCCTGGGTGTCATCCCTTTCTCCAACAGATAACCACATTTTCCTCCAAATTTTTCTTTCAAAGCTTCAAGCTTTTCAGCCTCTTCATATTCTTTAACAAATTTTTCTTTTATCTCTTCCCTTTAGCTTTCATAGGCTTCTCTCAACTTTTCAACCTTGAAGTGAGATAGATCTTTTTCAGAGTAACCATGTGTTCTTTGATAATCTCTGTATTTTTGGGCATCTCTGTTCTTCTGTTGTATTAACCTTTCAATTGTGTCTCTTTCTTTGTTCAATCTTTTCTCCAGTTCATCATCATTTAAATCAGCTAAGCTCTCAAAGCTTATGCCATAGCTTCTCAATTTCACAATCAAAGGATTTTTCCTTTTAGCATCCAAAAGGCTTTTCTCAATGTTTGTCCTCTGTTCATCAGTCACAGTAACTTATGGGGACATAACCTTAGCTGTTTCAGCACCCTTTCTCTGATCATTATCAATGTTATCATCAGTTTCATCAGAATCCTCCTCCTCCTCAGTTGATTCATTAACAGCATCTATTTTTGGTTCATCAGGAGTTGGATTTTCAGGGATTGGCACATTTGGCACTCCTTGCACATGTTCATCAGGCCTTAAGGTCTGCAAAGGTATTGCGATTATTGGAATCGCTTCATCATCAGGGGTTTCTACGAAATATTTGTTCTGATCATCCCATTTCCCTTTGTTGGCAGACTCAGCTCTTTCAGTTGGTTTAAATGAGTCTGGTTTATCCCTTTTTCTTGAGTATTTCTTTCCATATTTGGGATCATCCACACACTCCCATTCATCTGGGTTCTGTCTGATATCATCTTTAATTTGTTGAGCCCATTTCTTTGCAGTCATTGAGGCAATAGTTTCACCAATTTCTTCTTCCACATTAAAGTCCATATTCACATTGGTTGGTTCAACAGTTTCAGTTGAATCTTTTTCAGGTTGACTTTGAGTTTGAATCTTGCTTACCACCATACCCAAAGAGTTGTCTACTTCCTCAACTCTTTTCAACTTAACAAAGCTTCAATAACATCTTGATCATCAGCCTCTTCTTCATTAATCACTTTAGCAATATTGGCCTTATTGATCAAGGCTTCCTGCTCTGCCAACTCCTCATGAGTCAAGGTTTGGGCTAGTATTTCTCTGTCCCTTATCTCTCTCATAATGTTTTCAAATTGTCTTCTTGCAGCAGCAGCAGCAGCTTCTTCATCTTCTTTAAACAAAATTTCTTTCTTAGGATTTGCCTTAACAGGCTCTTCTTCAAGGACTTTTACCTTACCTTTCTCCAATCTCCTTTGTTCATCTTCTTCAACATCAGACTGTTCAAACTCATCAATTTCCTTTTCAAGTGTTTCCAACTCTGGATCATAATCTACCCTCTTGGAGCCCTCAGATTGTTCAGTTTCAGTAATAGGCTCCTCAGTAGCAGTATTCCCATCATTGATTACATCAGTTTGAGTTTCTGTTAAAACATTAGTGACCACATCAGTGGTAGCCACATTTTCTTCATCATTTGTCTTTTCAATTCCATCCTCTGTCTCCTCTTCATTATCCTCCTCCTCACTCCAAACAACATTCATTATTTCATCATTCACATCATAATTTTCTTCTCCTACATTAGATTTATCACCTTCATACTCAACATCCTCCATCCTTGTTTCTTCACTCTCCCACTCATCATCATAAGCATTTATAATACTTGTCAACCCATCAACATTCACTCCTGCAACCTCCATCACTACATCATCCATATTGACAATAGCATAAGTTGGCTCAATTATATTCTCCCCCTGTTTTGGGGCAGCTGAGGTCTTCTCAACCTCCTGCTCCAGGGTTTGAATTTTCATCATTTCCAGGGCCAACTGATCTAGTAGCATCACATTCTCTTTTGTTACCTCTTCATTTCTTTCCTTTAACTTTGCATTTTCCAACATCAGATCCAAGTATCTTTGAGACTGATAGGTTCCAGTAGGAGAGGTTATTGGTGGTGAGGTAGAGAAATGGTCAGGTTTAGATTGGTCTTGGGTAGTGGTTTGAGTGATTATTGGGTTGTGGTCAATGTGGGTAGTGTAGATGATTCAGGTGGGGTTGAGGTTTGTTGTGTGGTTTGAGGTATGGTTTGGGTATGGATAGGTGTAGGCTGGGTTGTTGGAATTGTTTGGGGTGGTGATTGGGTATGGGGTGGGCTAGGGATGAAAGTATCTGTATGGATTGGGCTATTGGTTGGTGGTGTTTGTAGTGGTGAGGATGTATGTGTTGATGTTTCAGGTTGGCTTTGGGTCAAGGTTTCGTTTGGGGATTGGTTGGTTTGATCTTGTGGTTGTGGTGATTGGTTTAGGATGGGTAGTGGTGAATGTGGTGGTGATGGTATAGGTTGGTTCTCCCCCTGATCCAGTGCATCAACAATCATGGCTCCTCCAGCCCCTCCTTCATCTCCATCATCATCATCATCATCTTCATCTTCCAACTCAGCAACCCCATCTTCCTCCTGTGAGCTCAGCTCAGGAACTGGCATAATATCCAAGTCATGGTTCAATAACATGGAAAATTCTCAAATGGAATGTTTGGATTAAATATATTGGCACTCCCCGATTTACAAATCTTTTGTACGTGTTGGGGTTCTGCAGAACATGAGTAATGCCAATAGTGGGTAAATCATGCAACTCCCTATTGAAAATTAATAGTAGAAATCTGGGATATTGCAGAAATCTATCCTTCTCAGCCTTCTTCAGATTTCCTACCATACCTTCGAAAATCATCTTGGAAAAGTTGAATGGTAGGTCATAGATGATAGCAACAGTTGCGTTTGCCAAGTCACGACTCATCAGAGTCCATGATCCCTTCCTCGGAGCAAATCCTTGACTACATGATGGATTAGAAATCTGTATATCATAGGGAACATGCCCTTTTGAAATTGCCCATCGTGTATTGTCCCCTGGTATCCCATTGTTTGTTCGAAAATTCTCAGCAGGTGATCAGTATTGAAGTTGATAGGATTGTGGTCGTCATCGTGTAATTGCAAGCATCTTCTGATCAATCGTTCTGTTATCCGAATTTCTTGTCTTACCACTGTAACTTCAATCCTTCAACCATTAACGTCATCATACAGTCTTGCCGAGCACCTGAAATCCAGTGAATGATTTCTATAAATGATAGGGCACTCACTGAAAGCAAAACGGACATTTGATCTTGACAGCCAACGTGATCATCATAGCCACCTCCTCATTGTAAAGAGTGACTTGTAACATGGCACACATATTATGCTTCTGCTCAAAGGGATACTTCGGTTGATTATTATCTGCCATATCTGAAAGGAAACACAATCAAACAATTTCAAAGTGAAATTAGTCATAAATTTCATTACTTTAACTAATTTCAAGTTATAAAATTGAAGAAGAGAGAGAGAAAAATCATCAAGAACCTGTTCTTCGACAAGTTTATAACCTAAACACAAAAACAGAGTGTTAGCATATAAATACATAATCAAAGCCTATTAATGTCTAACCGTTATCGGAAAACATAGTATTATTGCTTACCGAGTCGGAATTAGAGGGCTGGTAAAGTTAGGGTTTGGATTAAAACGAATGCGATAAGTCGGTTAGGCTTTTAGAGTATGCAGTGGAAGGAGGGAGAGAGAGAGGGAAAAATAATGTTGAAAACTATCTCTAACTCCCTATGATATACCTTTTGAAAGTGGGTTTTAAATGCATTTTTCGTGTAGTGAGTCATTAGCTGTCAAACATAATAATCTTATCCATAAAAAAAATGTAACAC
The DNA here is from genome assembly GCF_021521415.1 of Bidens hawaiensis. Lineage (NCBI taxonomy): Eukaryota > Viridiplantae > Streptophyta > Magnoliopsida > Asterales > Asteraceae > Bidens > Bidens hawaiensis. The sequence goes on from NW_027491210.1 coordinate 1,481,773, forward strand.
CTAAACCTTACCCGATAAAATCAAAGTGTCAAACCTTGCCCGGAATTTTTCATTAAGAAATTGACAAAGTTTGCCCGGTACCTTCCACTTACAAACCTTGCTTGGTCAAGTTAAATAATTTAAAGTCAAGTATGATGAAGAAAGCTTACCCGAAATACCAGATTTCTTGAGAACTCAATCATAAGATAAATAATCTAGTATAAAATATCAAATAAGCATCCTTGCTAGGAGTCAGTTAAGATACCCATATAAATTTCTCAAATATAAATTAAATAACTCAATCTAGCATAAACCCAATCAGAATAAGAAACACATTCAATCAAGCATACTTTGATGTAAAATGTGTCCGAGCAACCTTCATAAGAGTACAAAGTGTGCCCGAACATCCTCCTATGCAAAGTATACCCGAACAACCTTCCTAGAGTACAAGGTATGCCCGAAAAAAGAGATCTTGCAGACATTGTACCCGGAAAGTCAAAGTTTGAAATTACCAAGTATATTGAGGGAACAAAAGTGTGCCCGGAATATAAAGTGTGCCTGGAAAACAAAGTCTGCCCGGAAACACTTGTAATTTCAAAGAAATCATAATCACAACTAACACATAGCATGCCCGGAATGAAATTAAACATAAAAACACCTAAGTGTGCTACTGTCCAAAATCTCCAAAGCTTGCTCGATACAATATGCAGCATTTAGTGTACAAAGCTTGCCCAGAACAAGAAATCTTGTTAAAAGGTTGCTTGTTCACATATTCAGACTTAAAGCTTGCTCGGGAATTTAGTACATTAAGTGTACTCTACCCGGTAAGTGTAAACACTTTAAAGCATGCCCGAAAATCATAAACTTAGTTCAAAGTGACTAAGCTTGCTCGGAAAGGTTATAAAACACTAAACCTTACCCGAAAATACATATTCAACTGTTTTATGCCCGGGAAGGTTGGGAAACATCAAACCTTGCCTGAAAATACTTATTCAACCATTTTGAGGCAAAATGCAACTCTTTTTGACTTAAGACCACATGTCATGATATTTGTTAAATATGTTTCATTAAAGATCATAGTTTTAAGAGAAAATGGTGCATTTAGAGATCAAATTTCAATCATGTATCTCTTCAAAACATTTTCTTTCTTTAACCGAAAAGATCTCAAGAATGGGATCATATTGACTAAGTAGCTTTCTCAATACTTCATTCTCAGCATTATTATGACAAGATAGACAGGTCAGCAGCAGGTCTAGACTTAACATGAATTTCATCTCTTTGGTGATATGATTAAGTTTCATTTAATATGCATGATTCTTAATGGATAACACATGATGTTTTATGATGCTCCTTATCTATTCTCAAGGCTTATTTGGCTTTCTCCAGATCACCCCAATTTGACTTTGACCCATTGGATTGGTCAAAACTTTTAATGACAGAACAATTTTTGTAGAAAATTTTGAGATTTTTTTCTTTCCAAATTTACAAACATATGTGAGGTTGAACATTGGAGTTACATGCCACGCAATTCGGACTTACAGGCCTTTCATTCGGGATGTTTAAAGGACTTATATGATTGCCTCCACCCCTTTAGTTCTAGAATTAACCCTCATGTTTGCATTTTCTTTCAAAATGTTTTGTGAACATCAATCAACTTTTGGTTGATAAAATATTTAAAAATTATGCTGTTCACAGTTGTTATGTGTCATTCTTGTAAATCAGACATTTCATTTTGGTGACCAAATACCAACAGGCTTGTGTATGACTGGATAATCACTTTTCTGCCTATCATTTGGAAAGATATATATAGGAACATGCATAGACATCAATGTAACTCCACATAAGATATAGCAGTTTCTTTATGTTTATATCACCTTAGATTTTACACATCATGAGAAAGCAACCATACATGTTAATGACTGTACTAAGTGCCCTTTTGGCCTATTAAATCCATATGATTGGCTAAGTAGTCAATGTACTATCATTTCCCATCATTAAACAGTTTTAAGTTCAAGCACCCCAATATCTCTTATTTGACTGGTAAATGACTATCCAGTTTGACCACAAGTGGTTAACAGGATCTAACATACATGTGAACATATGTCCTTTCAAAGTCAGAGTTATTGACATGATTTTAAGTGAATGAACAGAAAACAAGTTATAATTGCCCCAAATGCTTTCAGTTTTCTGGTTAATGGTTATCCTCTAAATCAATACAGATTATAGGACCAAACATACATGTGTGTATGTCCTTCCAACTGGGCAAATGACATAATTTTTAGCAAGAATAACTACTTGAGACCTTTTATTGAAATTTCTTCTTTTAAGCTTCTTTTAAAGCTTGAACTGAATAGAATTATCATATCTCAAGACTATTAACAACTTGCTCATGTTTGATCAAAATTCTTGTGATTATGCAAAATTCATTGGGAAATTCATTTTATCATTAAATTTTGACATAAAAGCTAATTTTGACATAAACAGTTGTTACATATTCAAAACTTAATCATAATATACATCATCAAGGCAAGCAGACATGACAAATATTCAAGGTCTAGCCTATCCTAATAACATCATATGATCAGATAAAACACATAATCAACCAACAGATCATGATATCAGATAAACATTTAATCAGTTTAGACAATTCAAACTACTTATCATAACATCAAAAAGAGTTAACTAACAAGCAATTATAAGCATCAATGACACCTATGTTGCACAGATAACTACTTAAGAACTTATCAGTTAACACAAAGCAAGTAACATATGCAAGCGTATTTAATCAACATTCAGTGTGTGTAACCTCAAACAATATAATTATAGAGACACATACTAAGCACATATCCACAATCAGACTTCATATGAGTTGATCATCCCCATGGCTTTCAAAAGAAAGTTGAACCTAGTTCTGTCAAGTGGCTTGGTGAATAGGTCAGCCAAGTTGTCACTTGTATCAACTTTTTTCATTTCAATCAAACATTTTTCACTGCATTCTCTTATGAAGTGATGTCTTCTTTCAATATGCTTAGTCTTAAAATGTTGCACTGGATTCTTAACAGTAAAATATGCAGCAGTATTATCAATAAAGATAGGAGTGTTAACCATAGTCCGGCATTTGGTTCTGAATCCAGAGAACTTGGCACAGCAAGCAAATGCAGCAATGTATTCAGCTTCTGCAGTTGATATGGACACAGTGGTCTGCTTCTTGCATTGCCATGACACCAACCTGTCTCCCAGAAATTGACATCCACCTGAGGTTGACTTCCTGCTCATGTTACATCCATCATAATCACTGTCTGTGTTGGCTATCAAAAGACTGGTTCTTTGGATACCAAATCCCCAAGTCTGGTCTTCCCTTCAAGTATCTAAAAATTCTCTTAACTGCATTCATGTGAGACACTTTTAGACTTGATTGGAATCTTGCACAAACACAAACAACATACATAATGTTAGGTCTTGTAGCAGTTAGGTACATCAGGGATCCAATTTTGGCTCTATATTCATGCTCATCCACAGGCTCCCCCTTTTCATCAGCAATCATCTTTTCTTTTATGTCCATTGGAGTTGAAGCTGTTTTAAATTCATGACATTTGAACTTATTCAAAATGCCCTGCCCATCTTTAGTTTGGTAAATGAAAATCCCATCAGCTTTCTGTTGAACTTGCAATCCCAGAAAAAAGTTCATCTCTCCCATAGAGCTCATGCTGTATTTGGATTTCATTACCCCTTCAAACTCCATACACATTTGTTCATTTGTTGAACCAAAGATGATATCATCAATATAGACTTATAACAGCAGCAAATCTGATCCCTTTCTTTTGTAGAAGAGTGTCTTGTCAATGGCTCCCCTTTGGAAACCACTTTCAAGAAGATGATTTGACTGCTCATCATACCATGCTCTAGGAGCCTGATGCAATCCATATAGGGCCTTATTTAGCTTATACACCCCGTTTGGATACATAGGATCTTCAAAACATGGAGGTTGAGCAACATACACCTCTTCTTAAATCTTTCCATTTAGGAATGCAGACTTGACATCAAGCTGGAACACCTTAATGTTCTTTGAGGCAGCATATGCAAGAAAAATCCTGATAGCCTCAAGTCTTGCAACTGGTTCAAAGACTTCCTCAAAGTCTATTCCTTCTTCCTGAAGAAATCCCAGTGCCACAAGTCTATCTTTATTCTTAATCACAATACCCCTCTCATCCTTTTTGTTTCTAAAAACCCATTTTGTTCCAATTGCATATCTATTTCTTGGCCTATCTACAAGATCCCAGACATGTAGATCTTTGAATTGTGCCAACTTCTCTTGCATAGCTTCTACCCAACTTTTGTCCTTAAGAGCTTGAACAATGTTCTTTGGTTCTATTTGGGATAGAAAGCAGGAGTACAAACAGATGTTTACAGATTCAGAATGACTTCTTGTAACTCTTTCATATATATCTCCAATGATGTTTTCAAAAGGATGATTCTTTTCAACATAAGAGGTTTGAACTATCATATCTGCAGACATATTTGTGTCAAGATTTGATTCATTGAGTTCTGTTACTCCCTGATCAATTTTGTTTCAGCATCATGAAACTCTGGTGCTTCTTCATTATTCTGTCTTGAAGTGGATGCACCATTGTTTCCTATATTCAACCTCTCAAATAGGTCTTGAAATCTTGTTGTTGTTACAACTTCTTCTTCAATTGTTAGGTTGCTTGGGTTTCCTTCATTCAGAACTTGATCAATATTCACTTCTTGATTGTCTTGATTGGAATCTACATGATCTTGTTCTGGACTGTGATTGTTTTCTTAATCATTATCTTGAACTTGTTCAACAATATCACTTGAGGGACCCTTTGTAAATGTATACTCCCTTTCTTGACTAGCAACCTTCTTCCACAACTTTTCTAAATCAAAAGTCTTCTACTCTTTCTCTTCAATCATACTTGTCTTGTAAAATGAATCATCAAAGTCTTCATGATAAATCTTGAAAGACCTTATCAATTTCTCATGATCAAATAGCCATGCTGCACCATCAACTGTGTTGAACTGATTTTCATTAAAGACAATGTCAGATGATTCAATTACACTCATATGATCTTTCACATATACCCTGTACACTTTTGAGTGTGTAGAATAACCAACAAAAAATCAGTCCAAGGATTTTGTTTTAAACTAGTTCAAGTAATCCCTGGTGTTGAGAAGAAAACATTTACATCCAAAAGGCTTGAAAAACTTGATGTAAGGCTTTCTGTTATAGAAAATTTCATATGGTGTATTTTCATGCCTTTTGTTGACTAGTACCATGTTCTGAACATAGCATGCAGTAAAAATGGCTTAAGCCCAAAATGTAACTGGTAGGTTTGCATCTGCTAGCATGGTTCTTGCAGCTTCAATAAGTGTCCTGTTTCTTCTTTCTGCAACACCATTCTGTTCAGGAGTTCTAGGATCTGAGAATTGCTGAAATATTCCCTTTTCTGTACAGAATTCTTCCATGACTCCATTTTTGAACTCTTTACCATTATTACTTCTCATTGTTTTAACTTTTTTAATTTAGTTTGTTCTCAATCATTGACACACATCCCTTAATTAGCTCAGCAGTCTCATCCTTTGTACTTAGAAAATAAACCCAAGTGTATCAAGGATCACCAGAAAATATATTTTCTTCCCTATACTTGTCACACTCACAGGACTAAAAAGATCCATGTGAAGTAAATCAAGTGCTTGATCAATTGTGTTGATGAGCTTTATCTTATGAGAGGATTTGTGATTCTTGCCTTTCTGGCATGAATCACAATGATCTTCCAATTTGAACTCTCTTGTAGGTAAGCCAATGACATGCTCACCTTTGACAAGTCTGTTCATGTTCTTCAGATTCACATGACATAGTTTCCTGTGCCACAGTTTTGACTAATTTTCAGTGGCTTTGGAAACAAAACATGTACCACCCCTTGAAACACCTTCTTTCAGGTTAAGCTCATATAGGTTGCCATTTCTTGAGGCCATCATCATAATCACTTCAGGTGGAATTACAAATTCATGTTTTAAGATGAAACAGTGTGAGTCATCAAAACCAACTTTGTAACCCTTATCACACATTTGTGATATGCTTAACAGATTATACTGGAGACCTTCAACATGAAACACATTATCATATGAAACCTTTCCATTTGTCAAAATTCCTTTTCCAACAATCTTTCCACTATTCTCATCACTTCCAAATGCCACAGGGCCTTCAAACTTTTCTTCATAGTTGACAAGTGACCTCCTGTCACAAGTCATGTGCCTAGAACATCCACTATCCGTGTACCATATGTCATTCAGTGGAGTGGACTGTTCCTGCACAAAAGAATGAGTTTGATTAGTTGAGTGATGATGTGCAAGCTATCTCAACTTGCAACTCATCAATTTCAGTTTCAAGGGCAGCATTGGAAGTGAGTGTTGTTGGTTCAGGATCTTCATGAGTCAATTCAATATTGTCTGAGTTATCAATTTCATATCCACACTCTCTTGGAGTTTTCACAAATGAGGTTGTGACTTGGGATTCTTCTGGTGCAATGTCATACTCTTGAACTACATAATATTTCTTTTCTGAGTAGTCTCTTACATTAACAATTTTATCTACTTTAGCCTCAACCATAGGTTTCAAAGAAATCCTTCAGGTTCATAACCATGTTTCAATAGAAACTTCTCATCACCTATCAGTTCAGTTGGTTTCTTTCTTGAAAAGACACCTTTGTTTCTTGTCTTTTCACTGCTAGGTGAATCTTGAGAACCATCAGACATGACTGATTGAGTATTTTGTTTGGGGCTGATTCTCAAAGGCTGAAAGTTCTTTTTGACTTCTTTCTCATTCTTCTTAGGAGACAAACTTCTTCTTACTGATTTAGTCACTTGTTTCTTTGTTTTGACTTCAATTTTCTTTTCATTTTTTGTCTCCTCAGCTGATTTCAATTCATCTTTACTTATGGTTTCATTTCCACACACTTTTTCCTTTTCTCATGTACGCATCATACTTTTGCTTGTACAGAACAAAGTCTTGGCCATACTTTGTTTCATCTGGGACATGGAAAGGTTTGAAGTTGAATCTTTCATTACATGAGTCTGTGTGATGACCATACTCATCACACTTCTTGCACCAAACTTTTCCCTTGTATTTTTCATGATTGCTTCCCTTCTTGAATCTTTCACTTGGTTTGGGAGCTTTAACTCTAAGAGTCTTCTGATTCTTTAAACCATCAGAGTTAATTGAGAAGGGCACAAACTCCTCAATCTTGATGTCTTGTCTTTCAAGATTGCTTTTGACAAAGACAATCTTTTCCATAATCATAGGTTCCTTATCTTGACTTTCTCTATGTCTTGACTGTCTTTTCTCATATTCTTCCATGGTTTCCACCTCTCCAATGTCAAACACCTCATGACTTGAGAAAATAGGGTAAACTGGAATAAAATTTTCAACATCAACAGTTTCAGTCACCCTTTTCTTGTTGTTTTGCTTTATCCTTTCCAACACAGCTTTTCTTGGAGGCCTCACTGCATTGTAGCTTATCTTCTTCCTTTCACAAATGTCAAAAGACACGTGTTCTCTTTTCATTCTTTCATTCTGTTTCTTCATTCTTGGTGTGACAGGTGGATACATTGGAAGTTTATCAATTGACTCTGGTTTCTTGTATGTTCTTCCTCTTTCAGCAGCTTTGATTTCCTCATCAGTGACTTGATCACTCAAATCACTTAAATCATCTTGATTCAGATCAACAGAATCAAAGTCATCTTCTGAGACTTGAACTCCAATTGACTTATCTTCTTTTACTTCTTCTTTGATCACAAATTCACCTTCTTGATTCACCTCAACATTCTTGTACAGGTCAACAAATTCCTCTTTGTCTTGAAAGACATCTCTGAATTGTTGAAGGTATGTATCTCTTTTCTCTTTATCAACTTTTGGCATAAAGTTGTTGTTAAATGGTGGTGGAACTGCTTTGTATTTGTCTCTTTCATTTACTTGGTTTAGAATACCACAGATGTTTCTAGTGGAAACCAAGTTCTTCAAGAATTCATTTTCAACCCGCAGTTTTGTGTTCTGCACGTTTTCTTCAAAAATCATCTTTTTCAGTCCATCAATCTCAGTGGTGTATCTTTTCTGAGCTCTATAACTACTTATGCAGTCATCTTCTAAGCTTTTAATCTTTTCATCACTGATCAGTTCACTAGACTCATATCCATTGATGATACTTTGCTTCCTAAAACACTCACTTTCCAGCTTTCCTACTTTTGTTTTTAGATCATTAATAATTTCATTTAAATCAACAGTAGGAGCAGAGTGTACCTGAGATGATGATCCAGCTTCTTTCTCAATCAATGCCATAAATGCCACATTTGCCCTTTTGATATCATCAACAATGTCTGCTTCATGATTTCTCCAATCAAAAATACCCTCATGTAGTGTGGTTACTGCCACAGTCCCTTGATTTCTGGGTTGATTTTGATTTGTTGGGACAAAGTTGTTTGGAATAGTTTGAAGATTTTGGTTGTTGTTTCTTTAAAAGTTTTGATTCTGAGGCACAACTTGTTGATAATTGTTCATTTGAGGCTGTTGAAAGTTGTTGAAGTTGGGATTATAGTTGTTGAAGTTGTTGTTGTTGTTGTTGTTGTTTCTCTGCTGGTTCTGTTGATATTGATTTTGCTGATTTCTTGACTGGCTTTGGTATTGATTCATCTGGAAGTTTCTTGGCATGTTACATTCTCTAGCAAAATGACCAGGCTGTTAGCAATTATAGCAAATGGCTTTTGACTTATCAAAACCAATTCTTTCATTAGGCCCTGATAGAAGTGATCTTCCAGTCCTGTTGTATAACCTTTTGCTTCTAAGAGCCAACATGGCTGCTCGCCATTTCAAATCCATGTCTTCCAAATCATCAGCATCAATCTGTTCAAGGTCATCCTGGATGACACTGGTATGAATCAGATTTTTTGCTACAAAAGCATTGTATGATTCTGTAAACATGGAAAGCAATGCATGTGTTTCACTTCCTTGGCCACTTCCTCCACCAGTGTAAGGTACATATCCACTAGCCATTGAGGCAGAATCAGTATCATCCATCGTCGGACATTGAACCTTATCTGGTTTCCATGATGACTTGTACAACCACCAACAAAAGATTTAGGTGTATCCACACCATGCTCAACTGGTTCTTCAATGATAGGAATCTATTGTTGATTTTTGGTTGACAAGTTGCCCATTGGAGCAATGAGAGCATTAGTGACCTGGAAACATGGCTTCTCTTCTTTGATCATTTCATTCTCAATCATTTCAATTTCAGCAGCCTGAAGGACAATCTCTCTCCATCCTTGTATTTAAATCTCTCTAACTGTTGCTTGAGCCTCTGCTTTTTGAAGTTCTTCAATTTAGTGTTTCCCTCAAATATTTCAAGGATTGCATCATACATAGCCTTAGCTTTAGTGTGATGTGCAACTTTGGTCAATATTTCCCATGATAAACCTAGCTTTGGCTAAGGCCCTGTCATCCACTTTCCTCATTCTGTCTCTTACATCAACAATTGCATTGGCACCTTCAGTAGTGTCTTGTGGACCATTCTTGATTGAGTTCCACATATCCACATCATTATAGCAAACAGCTGCTTCAAATAAGACCTTCCATTTGTGAAGTTGTAGATATGGACTGAAATGAATAACAGGGCAGCTGACGTCACTCTTTAATGGAACAGTGTTCTGCTTACGTCATTGTTCTTCAAATCTTCAATCAACAACAATTTCTTACTAAAATAGCAGTGACCAGCTCTGATACCACTTGTTAGGTCCCCGATTGTTGGTAGATCGTTAACAAATTAAGTCATAACTCACACAATAATGTGTTGACAAGAGAGTTAATGACGGGTTGTTATTTTTAGAAAGAAACCCGTTTGATAAAGGCGGAATCAATAACAAATGATTTAGTTGATGAACAATTAATCAAAGGTAACCAACTCACAAGATTCACTCAAAAGATTTCCATTTATATAATATTAATCATTAGAGTTGGTACTTATATTCAGAGCAGGATTGAGGTAGAACTAATTCACATCCTTAAAAGAGTCACTAGATTTGTTTAAAAAAATTGAGATTCACAAATAGGAGAAAAAACTGACCATTGAAGACATCTTAAGATTCCCGAGAAATCAACAGAAGTTGTATTTACCATCCTCATTAACCGAAACCCTTGAACCACCACAAAACACCCAATCCCGATTCAGACAAAACCAACCCGAATTACCTTATAATCTATGCAACCCTTCACATAGGTGGAGATTTGAACTTGTTAAAAGCTTATTTTTCATAGGTCACATCATGAATAAGAGTGTTCACATACATAAATCAAAGGTATTATCAGCTATATAAACCGAGTGTGAGTGAACATTGTGAGAATGTGACGTTTTGCATAAACAGAAGCTCATAAAAACAAATCATCTTTTTATATATCACTACATATATTCCTATGATTTAAGGTTGGTTATTTTGTTCCCAATTTCTTAGAACTCTTTTGAGCGTATCTGAAGTTATGGTCCTAGCTTGCTATTTTAGAGAATATTTATAAGTAGCTTGCTTAAGAACAAGCAATATTCAAGAGTGAGGATGTTTGATGTATATAAAATTATACATCTTTTCAGCATCAAATAATCTCTAAAAATTGCAACTTCTATCAAATAACATAGCTCAGAAGGCTACTTGTCATAATAAAATGCAAATTCAGGTAAACTCAAGCCTCAAACGAAGAAACAAGCAAAAAGAGAAACAAAAGCAGAAGAAAACACGCCCCCATGCTTCTGGTTACAGAAAAGACAAAAATCTACAAGAAAAGACAAACACTGAAGACAAAAGCACAGGGTCGTGCCTCCTCAACCACGGGGCCGTGGTCACCTTCAGATAAGACAAAATGAATTTAAGCACATGTCAATAAAAAGCATGGGGCCGTCCCTCCTCAACCACGGGGCCATGGTCACCTTCATATAAGACAAAATTAATTTAGGCACATGTCAATAAAAAGCATGAGGGCGTGCCTCAAAAGTACACCCCCGTGGTGAGCATCATGTACGATATGACAACATGCAACTGGGACACGTGGATACAGGGTCGTGCCTCATTAAGCATGGGGTCGTGCCCCTCCCTCCAGACAGCCTATAAATAGAGGCTTAAGTTGCACTCACTTAGTGTGCTTGAAGAAGATCTCTAAATAGGTTTCTCTTATAAAAACACCCACATTACAATCATATTGAAGATCTTGTGAGGAGTTTGAAGGCTTGGAGGTTACCATCATCATCCATCATCATCAACATCATCATAATCCATCATCATCATTAAGAAGGGAGATTCATCCACATTTGGTTAGATTGTTCTAGTTTAATCATGTGTTTGTTATCATCATCTGTTTTAATATTCAACACGATGATCATTATGAGCTAAACTCCATTTACCATCTAAAATCTATGAAGAAGCTTTTGGTTTACTTGATGGTTATATAAAATATGTGATTTAGTTTTGTAAAGTACATGGTTATCTTGCAATTATCATTTGATGAGAAATGTTTCACTATCTAAATTCAACAATTCAAAGTTGGTGATTGACAATCATATTGACAATCATTCATGATCGATTCATGTTCTTGAAATATAGAAATACTTTGATAATTTATCGAAACATGGATCCTTATATTGTACTTAGAAATGATGAGATATAAGTTATGATCTATTTCTCTAGTTTTGGTAACTCTGAAATAATATTGTTAACACGATTGCTTAGGCTATCATGGTAGTTAAAGAAATCATATGTTAACGGAATGTGTAATTATAACCTACTTAAATCAACCAAAGGAAGGTTGTGTGACTAAAATATAACCACCCAAATTTGTTAGAACTGGTATTTTAGAAATCGAAGTCAATCCTAATCTTTCTACTTTATTAAACTACTTGATAACTTAAATTGACATTCTCGTGGTAACATGACATTAGGAAATGGTTGACTTTAAAATGCGCATGCTATTTCTTTTATGTCATTGGATATGCTCACTTAGAAATGAGGGGCTATTCTACCATATATTATTACGGCAAGTTTAACAAATGTAAAAAGACCATTATTATGAATTTTATCCCCTATTTTGGTTTGGTCCTTATTAGGTTCAACCTGAATATTTTTATTCAATTTTCAACCCAGATATTTTCTATCTGTATTTTTTTTCATATATGTATATAATTGCTTTTTACTAGATAATTCTTGATAGGAATATTTTTGAGTATGTTAAAAAAAATTTCTTTCTTTCTGGTGGAATTTTCTTGCTTCTTATTTGTTTCTAATGATGATCTATAAATATAGGCCTTCTACTTTATAATCATCAAGAATAAATGGAGTGGATTCTTGATATTAGATGGTAACCTTCATATAATTGAACTACTTGTTTAGAATTTCACTTCTTGTCACCTATATATTACATATAAGCATTTATATTTTAGAAAAAGTATGAAAATCAACCTCAAAAAGATTAAAACTCTCCGATTGAACTAAAACGAAGATTCATTATTAGAAACATTTGTGTCGACGGATCAATACTTGGTTCTTACCAATACTATCCTACATATACGATAGGTACACTTGCCTATTTTGTGTGTGTTTAGTTTTAGTAGAAATCATTTTTATAAATTTAAAACACGATCTTGTGAAAAGCTAAATCTCCAATACATCCGTTATAATTTTACCAACAACGCAACACAGCACACATCAGAGCTCAATAAACTCACCATCAAAAATAGATACCCTTTTCCTCGAATCGAAGACCTCTTTGATCAACTACAAGGGACAACTTGTTTCTCCAAATCAATCTTCAATCGGGTTATCATCAATTGAGTGTTTACGAAGATGACATTCCCAATACTGCATTTTGTAATCGGTATGGACATTACGAGTTCTTGGTTATGTCATTTGGATTAACCAATGCACCTGCGGTATTCTTGGATCTCATGAATCTTGTTTGCAAACCATTTTTTTGACAAATTCGTAATTCTCTTTATTGATGACATCCTCAATTTTTCCAAAACCAAAGCCGAATATGAGCATCATTAACGTTCCATTCTCGATAACCTAAGAAAATAACCTATGCCATATTCTCAATATGTGAATTTTGGCTCAAGGAAGTTCAATTTTTGGGTCACGTCGTCACCGATAAAGGAATTCATGTTGATGCCTCCAAAATTAAGGCCGTAAAAGATTGGAATACTCCATCCACACCTACAGAAGTTCGATCTTTCCTTGTTTTGGCCAGGTATTATCGTCGTTTCATTCTAAACTTCTCAAAAATCGGTTTACCCCTCACTGCATTAACTTAAAAGGGAAAACCTTATGAACGGGGATCGAAACAAGAAGAAGCTTTCCAAAATCTAAAGCATATGCTTTGCAATGTTTCCCATCTTATCCCTTCCCGAAGGAAACGACGACTTTGTGGTATTTTGTGGTGCATCTAACCGAGGTATTGATTGCGTTCTTATGCAATGAAGTCAGGTTATCGCTTATGCCTCAAGGAAACTTAAACTTCAAGAGAAGATTTACACGACTCACGATCTCAAATTTGGTGCTATTGTTTTCGCTCTAAAAATATAGATACAAAACCTTTATAGTACAAAATTTGTGGTATTCACCGATCATAAAAGTCTTCAATGAATTTCAACCAAAAAGATCTCAACATGGGACAACGACCATGGGCCTAATCTAAATTTGCTACCATCCCAATAAAACGAATGTCATGGTACATGCCTTTTTCGTAAGGTTAATGTCAAATCCATTCTGCTTCATAGCATCATCATCCAATCCGATCTTCAAAACCACATCTACCTAGCCCAATACGCCTTTGTTGACGAAGCAACATGTACGATAAAATGTCGTGTGGAGCCGAACTTCATCTCGAAACCAAACCCGATGGCTTACTTTATTTCCTCAACCGTTTATGGGTTCCTGATCTTGATGAACTTCATACTTTGATTCTCAACAAAGCTCATAAGTCGCGATATTCTGTACATCCCGATGTGGATAAAATGTACTTTGGTCTTTGTTCCATTTATTGGTGGCTAAATATGAAATAGGACGAGGCCCTTTACGTTTCAAAATGTCTTACATGCTCATAAGTTAAAGCCAAACATCAAAGAACATTTGGTCTACTCGAGCAAACCCGATTCTCGTTTGGAAATGGGAAGACATTGTTATGGACTTTATCACCAAGTTACCCTCCACTCAAAAGCAAAATGATATTATTTGGGTAATCATCGATCGATTAACCAAATCGGCTCACTTAATTCCGTTTCGAGAGAAGTACTCCTTGGAACAACTCTCTCAAATCTATGTTTGTGAAATCTTGTGCCACCATGGTTTACCATTGACTACTATCTCCGATTGTCATGCTCGTTACACCTCTCAATTTTAGAAATCAATTCAAGATGCGTTGAGAACTCGCCTTGATCTTAGTACCGCATATCATCCTCAAAACGATGGCCAATCCGAACATACAATCCAACCCCTGGTGGATATACTTCGATTGTGTGTGCTTGATTATGGTGGAAATTGGGATTCTTATATTCGGCTTATTGAGTTCTCATACAATAATAGCTTCCATTCTAGCATTGGTATGGCTCCATCTGAAGCTCTCTATGGTCGCAAATTTCATTCTTTGATTTGTTGGAATGCGATTGGTGAAGCCCAAATCACTGGTTCCGAGATGGTTCAAGACACTACCGATCGTACTCGTTGCTAGAAGTCGTCAAAAGAGTTATGTCAAAAAATAGAGAAAGCCTCTCGAGTTCAACGTTGACAAATTTTTCCTTCTCAAAATATACCCTTGGAAGGGGTAGTCCGTTTCGGAAATAAAGGAAAACTAGCACCCCGCTTCATAGGCCCATTCAAGATTCCCTAAAGGATTGGAAAAATGGCTTATAGACTTGATTTACCAAAAGAACTTACCATTGTTCAACCGACCTTTCATGTCTCGATCCTCAAAAAGTGCTTAATTGAGGGTAATCTTCACACTGCCCTCGAAGAAGTACGTGTTGACGAAACAATGCAAATAACTGAAAGACCGGTTGAAATCATGGATCGTGATGAGAAACAAACCAAGAGAAGCCGCATCCGGTTAGTCTAAATCGGGTTGAGAATCACGGCGCGACGCAAAATTTACTTGGGAATGTGAAGACTTTATGAAAGAAAAGTACCTGCATCTCTTTGTCATAGAAAAAAGTAAGGAATACTATGACATTTGTCATTTCCGGTTCGCATTTGTACTCGTTTTTGTATTGTAAACCCGACCCGCTTTGGCTATCTGATAATTGGATATTAATAAAAAAGAATTTTATGTTATAATCATGTTTCATACTTTTCGTTTTGTTCCAAAGTATTTAACGGTGTTTAAAACGTTTATTCTGTGCTAAAAACGACCTAAAACGAGCTACATGGACTAAAATTGCCAAAAAACAAAGTTCGGCTAAAAACCCCACTCACGTGGCACGTAGGGCTGGCGTCAACCCGCTGTGCAGGAGCCCACCGCTCAGCAAAAAAAACAATAATAAGTTTTAACGTTTTTTTGGTTCGTTTAAGCTCGTTTAAGGCCCGCACTCATGTTGTAACCATCCAAACAAACCAAGACTCAACCCATAATTATTCTAGAACCTCCAAACATGTTTTTATACTTGTTTACAATTTTTTTAATTCAAAACTCATTTTTAAACAAAGCATCAAAGTGTACCGGTTATCCATTGGAGCTTTTATCCAACCTAATGGGATCAAGATTCGATAAAGGAAAGATTGGAATTTTCTCAACCTCCTCAAGAAATGGCTAAGTATGGAAAATGAGCAAACTTAACCCTTCGAGCTAGCCTATAACTTATTCAAGCAAGGTATTTTACTTTTGAGCAAAGTTATCTTCTATAATTCTTCTAAGTGTTAGTTCGAGCAAACTACACTTCATCAAGCAAGGTTGTTCTTCAAGTTGAGCAAGGTTTGTTTTAGGGCAAACCCTTGACTTATCCAAGTTGAAACCAAGTATTTTGGTATATCGAGCAAGGTTTATCAAGAAACAGTGGTCCAAGCACACTTGAAGGAAGTTATTAAAGAAATTATTCTAAGGACTTCCAATGAGCAATGTTCAACCCGAGCAAGCTATAGTGTCACCAGCACACTTAACTTGGTATAATAAGTTAAAGACTAAAGGTTTAAAGGATCAATGAAGAACAAGTTTGCTCGTAGTATTTTATCAAGCAAAGTTTGGTAATATCATGAAGATTAAAGTTTGCTTGAAGAATATTTTCTAAGGAAAATATTCTAAGTAAAGCTTACTCGGAGAACTGTTCCAAGCACACTTATGGTTACAAGGTTTTTCCGTTAAGGATATAAGCTTACAAGCTTACTCGAAGAACTGTTTACACTTGTAGTATTTTTGAATACGTTCGAATATGTAATGTACCAATCATTAGGGTTTCTAGAAGATATCAGGTGTGACTATTTAAGGAAACTTTAAGGCACATTTATGACAACGGACACAAAGCGAATATTGTGATTTGACGGTTGACACTTTCTTGTAAAAGAATACCTTTGTACGGAAAGCTGTCTAAAATACAAAAATTCCACCTAGAAACCCTAATCAATTTTCATTGTAACCTTGACATTAGTAATGGAAATCTTTTGAGTTACTTTGTGTGTTTGTTTCATTTATGTTCGTCTAGCAACACTTTGAATATTATTGATTATGAATTTAATGTTCATTGGATCTTCACAAGAGCAGAACTCATAATCGTGATGTCAACACGTTGTTGTTGGTTACGAGACTGATTGTTGTGGTTGATAGATCGGTCGTGAAAAGTGGTATCAGAGCTTCGTCTCTGCACTTATGAAGATTTGTTGTTGTTGATTGTGAGATTTACTGAGTATTTTGCTGATTTTGAAGAAGAAGAATGATAACGTCAGGTGAGCACTGTTCCATTGATCGGTGACGTCGGCAAATCTGTTCTTCATTTTCACATATCTATTGTTTGTTGAGGTTTAAAAGTTCTCTATCCTCATATTTACATTAATTATTTTCTTTTTGAGTCTAGACCTTGATCATATACATCTAGTCTCATTAGATCTAAGAGCTTTATTCTCAAATCTAGTTATTTTTATAAAAAAAAGTTTATCAAGTTTTGAGTAAATTTTGATTTCTAAACCTTTTCAAAATACCAACAATATGGCTAGAGTAATAGATGATCAGGAAGTGTCTACTAACAAGATCCCGAGATTGTTAGGATAGGAGAATTATATCAAGTGGAAGGTTTTGTTTTGAGGCGGCTGTGTGCTATAACGATGTTGACGTGTTGAATTCATCAAAAATGGCCCATATGTCCCTGATGGCACAAACAACAATCAGACCATGGAAAGATAGATGAAAAAGAAGGATGATAGAGCATTGTCTATGCTGAAACTTGTTCTGTCATGGGAGATCTTGGCAAATGTGGCTCATCACATTACAACAAGGGACATGTTTGATGCAATTGTTGAAATGTTTGAAGGAAGTATTGAGCTTAAAGAAATCAAGAAAGAAAAATTGAAGCAACAGCTGAAGAGATTCAAGTTCAAGGAAGGAGAGATGCTGAATCTGTTTTGTAAAGGTTTGTTGCTATTATCAATGAAATCAGAACCACTAACCTTGCAATAACAGATTTTAACCTAAATAAGAAGTTGTTATCATCTATGTCTGGAGAATGGTACACTGCAAGCAAGTTCTTCAAAGAAAAGGAAAATTTCCCAGCCTTCAAGCTTGATGATGTTATCTGCTTTTTACAAGCTGCTGAGCATGAAATGATTGAGAATCATATGATCAAGGATGATTAGCCAAGCTTCCAAGTTGCAAATTCTCTAATTGCACATATGGGGAATCTGTCAGCAAAGAACCAACATCAAGTCCCTATAATTGAAGAACCAACTGAGTTTAATGCTGAAACCCCAAGAGTTTTTGTAGCTGATAAGTCTGGAAATCAAAGTGGGCAGTCAAGGTTTAATGTTCAACTGATGGATGATAATGATACATCCTCAATGGCTACTGGACATGCTCCCTATGTTGTTAGAAATATTAATTATGGAAATGATTATCAAGCTCTCTTCTCAATGTTCACTGATTTTTACAATGCATTTGTGGCCAATAATTTAATTCACACAAGTTTAGTGCAAGAAGATCTCGAACATATTGATGCTGATGATTTGGAGGACGTGGATCTCAAGTGGCAAGCTTCCATGTTGGTTGTGAGAAGTAAAAGGCTATACAACAGAACTGGTAGGTCTTTGGTTTCTGGACCAAATGACAGAATTGGCTTTAACAAGTCCAAAGCAATTTGCTATAATTGTCAACTACCAGGTCATTTTGCAAGAGAATGCAACCAGCCAAGTTAATTTCTATATAATAACCAACAAAGAAACTAGTTATAATTACAAAATCAGAATCAAGGCCAATAAAGACAATTCAACAATAATAACTTTCAACAACAAATAGTCCCACAACCACCATTTCAAAGAAACTAACAAATCCCTCCACAAGCTCCTACCAATCAAAACAGGAACAATGCCAATCAGCCAAGAAATCAAGGAAATGTTGCCTTAGCTCAACCACAGCAAGATGGTGTGTTTGACTGGAGCAACCATTTTGGAGACATAGAGAAGGCTAATGTAGCATTCATAGAAAAGATTGGAAATGAAGCTGAGTCCTCTTCATCTCAGGTACATTCAAATTCCACAAACTTTGAATCACTTGAAATGAATGATACTTTGAGAAAGGAAGTTGGTAAATTGCAAAGTGGGTGCTTTAAGAAACAAAGCATGATAAATGTTTATGAGTTCAGTGAGTTGACATATGAAAACCAAATCAAAAGTTTGGAACAGGACTGTATGGATAGTTACAACATTCAGTCAAGATATACCACTGAAATTGAAGGTTTAAAGAAAATGTATCTTGATGAGAAGTTGAAAAATACTCAACTTCAAGTTAAAGTTGATTTTCTAAAGAATCTGGTATCCACATGAAACATTTGTGGAAAGTTAAAGAAAATCAAAGAGAAAGATAAGTACAAAGTTGTTCCTTCACCCTTTAATGATAATTACTCATTAAAGGTGGACAAGGAAAAGAGAAGTGCTTATCTTGATCAATTCAGATATGTGTTTGAAGATAGAAAGGAGGTTGTTGAAAACTATAAAAGGATTGCGGTGAATGAGAAAGGTGAGTTTGTGATGAAGGTTGTTGAAACAAAAGAAAGATACGTTGAAAAGTATGTTGGTGTACAAGTTTCATTAGAAGAACAAGTGAGTGATTTGTTGAATAAGGATGATTTGAGTGATTCAAGTGACAAATGTTCAAGCTATGGAAGTCTAAATGAAGTGAAAAGGGGTAAACAAAAGTCAAAGAAAAAGATCCCTTTGTTACCTAAGATTACTCCAAAGATGAAGAAACATCTTGAGCAAATGAGAAGAGAACATACAATATTTGATCTTTTTGGTGGATCTAAAGAAAGAAAAACATTGAAATATCTACTAGCAAAGTGTCATCAAAAGGGAAAGTGTCAAGAACAACAAGAAGAATGAAGAAACCATCAAAAATGATGATCTATTTCTTCCTGTTTATCTAGTTTTCTTTAATCAAGAACTATTTAATGTTGGAGAGGTGGAAAGCATAGATGAATACATCAGAAGATGGTCAAGACAAATAAGTGATAAACAAGATAGCCCAATCAAGATAGAGAAAATTAACTTTGTAAAGGGTACTGTGTCTAGAGAAGAAACAAAAATTGAGCAATTTCTGCCATTTGCAATTAACTTTAATGGTCTCATTACTCATCAGAAGACTATTGGTGTTGATACACCTAGACCCAGTGAGAGATACAAGAAGGGTAATTCAAGTGAAAATTTCAAGGGACAAGTATGATGCAAAGTATGTGATGTCTATGGTCATCACACTGACTCATGTCAGGAACCGTTCAAACCTGAACCATTTCATTTCCCTGACCATACAAATTTGGACAGGACTTTGCATTCTACAAGAGAAGATACAATGAATACTTGAGCAAGGGTGAGAAGATGGTAGAAAATCAAGTCAAGAGTGAAATAGATCAGTAAAGAAAAGAGATGTGGATGACAAGAAAAAGGCTCCATTGCTTAAGAAACTGAACAGATAACATTCTGTTCAGTCTCAAGTTTCTATGAAATCCGCTGACTCTGATAAGTCAACAAGTTGTGAAAGGGAGAGCAAAGTTAAGAAGAAAAAGGTCAACAAAAGAAAATCAAATGCACTGACTGGAGATGAAAATTTTATGTTGAAGAATGGTTTTGAACCACATGGTTTTCTTTGGAAGCCAAAATATGAAACTCAAGTGACTATCATGAAGAGAGAAACAGTCATTGAAGAATGTACAAGCATAATTCCATGTGTTGGAGACTTATTTATACTGGCTATGAATCTAATGATTCTTGTGAGCTAGTTTATGAGGATCCCAAACCAGATGCAACAGTTGATGCAGTTGTTGATGATTTGCAAGCTGACCAACCCGTTTGGACCAAACCCACAACCCGTTTTGATTTTTTGAAGCTTAATTTTCATAATAAATTAAGAATTGATATTTAGAGATCGTTCATACGTCTATTACGATCACACCGTCATAAAAAATTTGGAAAACGTGACCTTCATGATACGGATTAATAATTATAATCAAATCGTCATTACCATTATAACGATTTACCCTTTTGAGTTGATTATAACGCAATTAAACGGGTCTGCAGCTTCTTCTTCACCTCGCAATCATAACCCTAAGTTTAATTGGAATATAATCTACTAATATCATCAAACCAGTTCGTTCTTTTGGCCGCGGCTTCATTTTGGTCATTCGTCATCAATTAATCGTCATTTAAGGTAATAACTTTGTGCATCGAGTTCTTTTTTTATCGAATAACATTAACCCTATCTTTAATTAAACAATCATAGCTTGGATTGAAGGATTTTGTATTCTAGGGTTTCTAATAAATTGGGGATTAATCTGGGTTCTACTTATAAATTAATGGTTTCAATTTTTAACCAATTTGCCACTGGCTCCTATGGCTGGTGCAACCTGGTTTAGTGTCTGAGTACCCGTCAGGGGCGCGGCTCCGAATTCCCCTTAACCCAGTTTTGTTATTATTTCTTTTTATATGAATTTTAATTATTATAATTAATATTAATAATAAACAAATGTATTTTTACGTAACCGACACTTAACGTTTTCTCGTCGTTGAACATTTTTTTAACTATATGTATATGTAATGTATTATATATAGATATATATAACAACAATATAACATATAAAATTTAAAATAAATAAAAATAAATGTTTACCGTTAAATTTCGTTAAAGATTCAAGATAAAAATTTATTAAATATTATTATGTGTATTACTACATATTATAATTATTTATTTAAATATTAATATATTTGTGTTTTATTTATTCAAATAATTATAGGTATATCTCAAAATTATATTTGACCAAATTATTTTATTTTTATAATTATTTATTTATTTATTATTTAAATATTATTATTATAACCACATTTTACATTAAAATTGTTTATTCAAATTTTATATATATATATATATATATATAAGTCTAACAATATCAAATACACGTAATGGTGATTCTATAAAATAATAAAAGTAATAATTCTTTAAAATTATAACAATAATAACGGTTTGCAATATTATTAATAATAGAAATCAATCGTTCGATCAATAAACATTCTAATAAAAAAAACCTAACTCAAATCACATCGAAATCTAAATTCATTAAATCATGTTATATCTTTTATAATAAATTTATATTGTATTATATTTAACTGTTTGCTATCCCATCATCATTTGTATTTCGTTTATCCAGTCAGGTGAGTAATCATTCCCCTATTTTCCTTATTTAAAATGTTTTGGGGACTTATGCGTACTTTTATCAAACTTCATTTTTACACATTGTATTATATTCTCAAATGCAAACTGTTAATATTTGTGTTATGTAACAACTAAATGACTACTTGCTATTTGTTATTTGTTTATGTGTTTATTTACCGCATCCGGAGAGGTCCATCATTATATTCACATCATGGCGTAGTGGCCGACGTCCGATCGCATGACAATGGTTCCACCGACAAATCAATTACTCATTTATGGTAACCAATGCCCGATTCGCATGTCAACGGTTTAGCCCGTTTATCATTATTTGTTTACAATGTTACTTGCTATGGTTTGATTGTATATCCTCACAGATAACAGTTTGCTTATATATATATATATATATATATATATATATATATATATATATATATATATATATATATTGTAGTGTCAAAAACTGGTGATTTCCACTAAACCTCGTGTTGACAAAAATATATTTCGTACGCATTTGCAGGTTATCAGCTTGGTTGTTCAGCAAGATGAATATCACTTAAAGATGTCTTTTAGGATACAAACTTATTCAGTAATTAATTGATCATGTTGTAATATTTTTATACTTGATGTACTTAACTGTAAATTGTTTAATTTAAATAAATTAAATAGATATTGTCATTTATTAATTTGCATGATAATACCTTGTGAGTTGTGAGCAATCAGTTCGCGCCCCAGTATTTTCACCTTAGGTTGGAGTGTGACACCCCTGGCTGGGTTTGAGCTGCCAAGTCAGCTTGGAAAAATTTTATTTTTATTAACAGTCCTTTATTAAAAATTCATCAGAAAACTGAAGCTTGAACCAATCTAATCGGACCATAATTCTAATCGAATGACCATTCTAATCAAATGGTTGTATCTAATCGAATGGTTGATTCTAATCCAATGACTGATTCTGATCGAATAACTTATTCTAATTTAATCCAATTCAATTCGATTACTTTGTCCATTCGATTCGATTACTTTGCCCATTCGATTCGATTACTGTGCCCATTCTATTCGAATACTTTGCTCATTCGATTTGATTACTTTGTCCATTCGATTCAATTACCTTGCCATTCGATTCGATTACTTTATCCATTCGATTCGATTACTTTTTGTTCGAATATGATTTTATGCTCTTCACTTCCAGCCTTACTTTTCAACTTGTTTTGCCAGTTTTGCATAAGGAATTAGCCTAGGACTTCAACCTTATTGTTTCCTTATACTAATCCGGTCCAAACGTTACCCGTTTGTCCTGTTTCATTCAAAACATCTCGTTTATGTTCAAGTTTACATTTTTCTTACATAATGAGGCCCGATTTTCCTTAATGTCAAATCCTAGGGAAAACCAACCTAAAAAACGTAACCTTTACTCTAAAACGTACCTTTTGAGTTTGATTTTGCTTCGGATCGGATTCAACTCGTGAATCTGGACGTGTTTCTCTCGTTGGTTAATGATGTTAAACACGAAACTCAACCTTTCTCCAGCTCGGATCTAGGTCTAAAATGATGAGAGAGTTTATGTGTGTGTTATGGAGGCTAGAAGATGGAAATGAGGGTTTTAGGGAGGTTTAAGGAGGTTTATATACCCTTAAGCTCATGGACCTAAGGCCCATCATCATCCCTTATTCCATCTTTTATTGTCCAATTTCACACTCTATTATTTTTATTTAACTCAATTAAATAATAAAACACCAACAAACAAACAAAATTCTTTTATTTAATATCATCAAAAGAATGTTGTTACATGATATCCTTGTTTTTAGGTGGGTAGGAGGGAAACACGCTTGTGTGGACCTCATGGGGGTGTTCCCTCTTGTTGGGCTTAGGGACACCGGGTTCGTGGCAGGTCAGGTTGCGGTGAGGGCAGCATCAGGTAAGGTTGCTAAACACGAGAAAGCTTGTTTAGAGAATCAACACGTGTTTATCCCTTTTTCCTTTGACACATTTGGTTTCTTATCCCCGGAGGCCGTGGACTTTCTAAACAGGGTTCAACGGGTTGTGCATAGTAGTTCTTCGGATCCTGAGAACCAAAACTTTGTTCTTAGTAGGATTGGGTTTGCTATCTAAAAGAGGGTTGCGGCGCAGGTTGTTGCTCATTTACCTTCCACTTAATTGAATCGTTTGAATGCTTTTTATTAATGGAAAATTGAATTATATCTAAAATATTAGGGTAATCTGCCCTTTAATATATTGAAATATTGAATAACAAAAGTAGAGTGGGCTTAGACAATGGGCTTGTGTGAGTAATCATTTTCATTCATAGCTACTTGTGTTTTCGAACATGACAATATGACCTTGGGTCTAGGTTAAAGCCTAATTAAAACCCATTCGAGCTGATTTCCTGAAGAACACCAACTTACATTCACCTTTGAATTACTAATTGCATCATTAAAAAGTTAAAAACCTATATATGTTTGTCTATAAGAGTGTTTACTATTAATACTAGCTGAATCATATAGATGGAGAAAAGTTGGCCGGTTTACAAATCTACAATTTACACGGCTCAATTTTGATAGTTTAACATTTTGTGTTATTTGTTTTTATTTTTATTGTATAAATATGCAGTTCTCTATCTATCTATAATATATATAAACGAAACTTTTAAAAGCTCTCTGATTGCTCCCTACTTTTTTTCAAGCCACCAAATTGCTTTATTTGTAAATGAAGGTTTCTCATACATTTGGCCCGAATGCATGGGTATGGGTCTCACCAAACCCAGATAACCTTAAACGGGTTATAACATCTCATTAAATTAAAAATTAATCTCACCAAATATTTGATATGAAAATTTCGACACGGTTGTATGTTGAGCCTAGATTAGATGGGTTGTACTTAGTTTGTCTTGTTATTGGGTGTTGTATGTAAACCGAGATCTTTATGGATCTTGGTGGGCTTTGGGCTAGCATGTTGGGTACCATATATATAGAACTTATTGTTTAGGGTTGTTGAGTTGTTCGTTCAGTTAGTAGTTTTGGCCGTCTAAGGTTGTTTAGACGAAGTTGTAATCATAGTGCTTAAGCACCCGACGTTTAATATAACGTGTGTTTTGAAGTAATTCCTTGTGTTCTAAGTGTATGTATTTTGTGTTCTTGAATCATCTAGTGTTGTATTTCCGCACCAACATCTAGATTCGTTGATATCTCACAGGTTATCTGGATGCAAAACCAACTGCTGGATTACTGTTTGGAATTTCTTTACACCCTTATCTTTTGTGATAATGATGTTGCCATTGCAATTGTTAAGAATTCGGTTCAACACTCTAAAACCAATCACATCGATATTAAAATTCATTTTATTCCTGACTGTTACGACCAAAAATTGATTCATCTTGAACAAGTTCACACTGATAATAAAGTGGCGGACTTATTTACAAAACCAGTCGGAACAGCCAAATTTAATGTGCTTGTAAGTTTTCTTAAAATGCTTCGTTTCGAGGATTGAGTCTTTTTGGGAATAAAATTGTACATATTTTTTAACTTGCACAAATTTAGGGGGAGAAAATTAAAAAAATTCAAAAAGAGTGTGTGTGTGTGTGTTTTTTTTAAATAATCACTTTCACTTAAAATTATGTCGGTTGCTCAAGTTTGAAGAACATATACTTGTATATGTTTGGCTTGGTGATCTACTTGTAGATTCACAGGATAGCCATTTATCTAAAGACTGAAAGCATCTGAGCGATTGTGATGTGTTTTCGTGTTCTGAATCCTTTCACTTAAAATTATGTCGGTAACTCTAAGTTGGAAGGACATGTATCTTCATATGTTTGGTCTTGTTAACTACTTGTGGTCATACGGGATAGCCATTTACCTGAAAGCTAAGAGTGACCGGGGTGACTGAGTTCTTAACATGTGTGTTTTATGTAACTCTCTGGGAAATTATATGATTATTCAGTTTACAGCTTTTTAGAAGCTTCAAAATATTTTCAAATGAAAATTGATCCAACCTTTAGAAAATGATAGATAAATTGTTTCTGTGTGCCTAACGGGTGAAGTTATTAAGCTTAAAAAACTCTAGAACAGTCATTGATTTGTATGGTAGCTTTCCATGATTCGTAAAAGTAGAAGTGATATAAACTAAGTATGTTGAACTTACTGTGGAGAGTCATTTTGAAGACATGTGCATGTCTCCATATACATCTCTCCGAATGATAGGCAGAAAAGCAATTACCCAGTCATACACGAGCCTGTTATTGTCTTGATCACCAAAAATATTGTGCTATCTTACTGTAGTGATCCAGATTCAGGACTTGCAGGTGCTTGTTATTTTTATTAAAAAGAATTGATGAATGATGTTGAGTAGTTAAGTATGTATATAATTTGTGTTGTTGTCTTTCGATAAGCTTAAAGCTCTAAGTTTCATATTGTTTCCTAAATTTTTGATCAAGAACTAAGGGGTTCAAGTCAAATGGGGATGGTCTGGGGAAAGCCAAATACGCTTTGTGAAGAGATAGGAGGCATCATAGGTCCATAAGTGATGTCCATCTAAGATTTATGCCGAACTAAACCTAACTCGTATCATTGATGCAATGAAAATCATGCTAAGTTTATTATACATGCTATTAACCTACTTCTTTATGGCATAATAATGTTGAACATGAATCCTTGTGACAACACCTTAAACAATATGATTTCATGTTCTGTTAGTGCACGGTTTTGCGTCTAGAGTCTTTGTATTTAACGTTAACGTTTTTGTTTATGTTTAATGTAATAAATAGTTTATTTATTAATCAGTTCGCTAAGTTAAAGGCTAGTTCTCTGGGGGATGTTAGCGAACTAGCCAAGTAATGTATTCCCTCCTGATTTGTTAGGGGATGTTAACGAATCAGGGGGTGTTTCGCTAAGATTATTTATGTAACGAAGGGGAAGCTGGTTCGCTAGGGGATGTTAGCGAACCAGATCACCTTCTATATATAGTGAACTCCTGTTCACTGTTTTACAGAGAGTTTTAGAAAGTTTTGAGTTAATTAACGAATTGTCGTCCAAACTCTCTCTCTCAAGCTTCACCTTAATATTATGCAGATAATATATTGATAATATATACACATATTTATAACACTGAATCGATGTTAATTATGAGCTATATCCTTAATCATATTAATCGTATATACACAGATCTGAGATCTGTTAGTTGTAATCGTTATTGATACGGGTTAAAACAAGTGGTATCAGAGCTGTTGGTGCTCATTACACTTGATTTGGTGTTTTAATTATTTCGATATGTTTAAGTTTTTCGTTTAAGAGGTTTTGAATCAATTTTGGATTGAATTGATGGAATTATGGTTAGATTGGACAGGATTTGTGGTGTTTAAGGTATTGGATAGGTTCGGATTAGAGGATTTGAGGTTTGATTTGAATTTGAGTGGTTTGGTATTGATTTCAGTTTAAGTCCGAAACAGGGTTGTGTTTTGGTCAAAATTGGTTTGGCTATTGATGTTAATCGGTTACGAGGTTTAGTGTACTGGATTTGGAATTTGATTACGAGAAGATTGATAGGTTACTTGTACGATTTGGTTAAGATTTGGAAGAGTATTACAAATTTGATATTTCTGGGTTTCTGGGTTTGATCTTCAAAATTTCTGGAAAACTTGTTTGAAGATTTGAAGATTTGAAGATGAAAGTAATTCGCTATCATCTGTATGGTGATTCGCTATATGTTTATCTGTGATTCGTTGTCAATTTTGTTCGTTAATCAATTCGTGTGAGTTATTGGTTCGTGTTATCTAGTTCGTTAACTAGATTAACTGATTCGTGTGACACGCGTCCACGTTGGGATTTGTGTAATAACAACCTTTGCCACATGGCATAAGGTGTCGAAGTTTGTTACAAACGGTTGTAACAACCTGATTCGTTATAGTTGATTCGCTATCAACTGTTGCTGATTCGTTATCTTATTTCGCTAAGCATTCCTTAGTGATTCGTTGCTGATTATCATCTGATTCGCTAAACTAATCCTTTGTTATTCATTTGGTTAATTCGTTAAGTTGACTTGTCATTCGTTATCTGTTTCGTCATTTGGTTGATTAACCTTATTTGTGATTCGTTAACTTTCAATCTTAACTTCGTTAAGACTTGATTCGCTACACTATTCACAGTTCGCTATAACTGTTCACTGATTCGTTAACTTGACTTGTGATTCGCTAAACAAGTTTCTCATTCGTTAAGTTACTTCGCCACTGATCAATCTTAACTTCGTTAAGGGTTGATTCGTTAGACACTGTTTACAGTTCGCTACAACTGTTTGCAGTTTGCTACAGTTACAGTTCGTTAAATCTTAATTCTTATTCGTTAAACCTTTAATTTTTTGAAACTTTTCAAAAATGGCCGGCATGTATGCATTAGCGTCTCAAAACATGTTGATGCAACAGATGTTGCAACTTGATACCGAGATAGGTTCGCATTCTAAATGTCCAAGATTGATGAAGTTCAGTGACTTTGCCAAGTGGGAACCTCGGTTTCGTGCACATTTGGGATCTGTTCATCCTGATTGTTCTTACTGTCTTGATGAAGTTTATGTTGCACCAATGATTGGTGATGATACTATTGGGTATACTCCTAAAGCTGTTTCTCAATACTCACAAGAAGAGAAGAAAGCTTTAGAAATCGAGATAAAAGCCTATTCTACTCTGACTATGACATTACCAGAAAATATCTTTCATCAAGTTGGTAGTATCAAGAGATGTGCGTCTTTATTTCAACATCTGCGTATGAGAAGTATGGGAAACACAGCTGAGAGTAAGAAAGTGATGCTCAAGTTTCAGTTTCGAAACTTTAATTTATTGAAGGGAGAAACAGTTGAAGAGATGACTACAAGATTTAGTCATTTAATTGCTGAAATGGACAAGATGAAAATGGAAATTTCTGAAAGGGATAAAATTGACACTATTAAAAGTGTGCTTCCAAGTTCTTACTCAACATTTCTAATGGTTTTGAAAGAGAATGACTATTTTGTGAATGAAGACTTGACGGCACTTGAATTTCTACAAAAGATCGAAGCTAGAGAATACGATCTTAAGTGTCAAAAATCCTCCAAAGAAAATCAAGATCCAGCTTACTATGGTGGAAGTATGCCTCTTAGTTCAACGATCTCTCCAATCACTGCTTTTCTTACTCATGCTGCAAGTGAAAAAGAATCAACTATGTTTAATGATCCAAAAGTTTGTTTCTACTCTGCTGGTAATTCGGGTGGTACTGGAAGTTCAATTAATACAAATCCATTTGCTACACCACCTAGTGTTAATATGAAGGAAGCTGAGCAAAACTTTGCTTTTCTGACAGCTTTTATGTCTTCATATGAAAACTTAGTGAATAGTAAGATTGTCATAAGTGATTTAACAGATGAGGACTATGATGAGATAGATCCAGATGATCTAGAAATCATGGATTTAAAATGGAACATGGCTATGATCGTTCGTAAAGTTAAAAGATTCATGCAGAGAACTGTAAAAGATCTTCCAGCTTTAAACAAGAAGTTGGGTTTTGACAAATTAAAAGTAAAGTGTTATAATTGTCAAGAATTTGGGCATTTCGCGAAGGAATGTGACAAACCAAGGAAAGAATACACAGGTTCTCGTGATCAAAATCAAAATGCTTCTTCTTCACGAGGAAGTGATGCTGAAAAGAAATCATCTTCTTCTACAACACAAGCAATGTTAGCAGATGGAACTGATTGGTCACAACAGTTAATATGCAATGATGTTCAAGCAAATTTGGCTATGTTTGGGTTACATAAAGATTTTCAAGATGCAACTGTAGTGAGATGTCTTCCAATAATGATTCTGGATCTGATTCTGATGACTCTTGCGACAAGTCTTCCGAATCAATGTTTGCTTGCATGGCCAAGATCAATGAGGTTAGTAACTCAATTTCTGCTACTTCATTTGTTAAAGCATCATGTGTTGACTGTGAATCTAACAAATCTAAGTTAGAAGCATTGAAAAATCAAAATGATAGTCTAATAAGAGAAATTGCTTCTCTTAAGGATACTTATCGACAATCTCTTGAGTCTCAAATGATATCTCGAGTAAAGATTGACGCATTGTCGACAAGTAACCATGATCTCAAATTTGAGTTATCTGTGAAGATGACAATTAATGAACAAAAATTTCAAGAGATTTTGAAACATCGTTCAAAGATAACTAAGCTTGAGAATGAGGTTCTTGAATTAAAGAACAAATTGGGGAAATTTAGAAATTCATCTTTTCTGTTGAATGAAATCATTGAGGTATTTGGAAAACAAAAGGATTCCAAGAAAGGTATTGGTTTTGTTGAAATTCCACCACCTTTCCATAATGATTATAAAATTAATCCTTTTGCAAGAAAAGAAGAGGATTTGATTCAAAAAGATTCTGTGATTTCTGAAAAACCTAAATTGGTTAAACCTGAAATTGTCAAACCCCAAGTTGCTCCTCAAAAACCTCATGTGGAAAGTAAAAAGGTCTTTGTTGAAAATGTTGACAAAGTGATTATTGAAGATGTGTTTGAACCTGAGATAATACACAAGAATAAGAACATTCCTAGTTCTAATCATATTCTTTGCGAACCTCAAGAGTTTGAGGAAGCTGTGTATGGTTCATTCAAATCTCAAGTGAACAAGGACGAAACTGTGAAAACCAAACCAGTGAGGGCAAAGAAGTCAGTTAAACCAAAGATTTCTGACGAGGACTTAATGCGTTTCATTAATCCTCCGAGTTCTAAGTCTTCATCGGCTAGAGTTTTTAAGTTAAAAGGAATAGACACGATGTTTACTGAAAAAGATATTCCAATAAGTATTATCAAACCTGAACTTATTGAGAGTGTCCTTATCAATGAAACTTCAAAAATTCAAGAACTTGAACGTGTGTATGCTCAAACAAAAACATTAGTTCAATCTGACCCATTGACTAAGGCAAAACAACTTTTAAAACAAGCTAAGAAAATTAACTTTGTGAAGTCAACTGGGACAGATACACTAAAAAGTTTTTCGAACTGTTCAAATTTAGATTTTTACCTAAAGAAGAAGTCTGAATTATCTGATGAGTTTGCTAAGAGCATGACTAAAAATGTGAGTCATCATCAAACTTCTGGGTCATTTATTCCAAATACCTCGCAACAACATCGTGTAGACATGCGAAGTTGTTTCTTATGCGGTCAACAGGGTCATGTTGTGAGGAATTGTAGTTAGCAGAACTATCAGAATCTTCATCCTTTTATCAAGGACAAATCTAAGCCAATTCCATTGGTCAAGGAGATTCTGAAACGACTTGTGTCGTATGCTGATGATACTCATATTTTGTTCTCTAATGTGAATCCTCAGAAGGTTCTTCATGTTAATGAGACACATGGTCAAGTGAAACCAAAATTCGTTCCAACTGAACCCATATGTCAGAATAAGAATTCAAACATTGTTCAGGAAGCTTACTTAAGACAAAAGTCTAGGAAGCCGTTAACTTATTCACAAGTGGCTGAACAACAGTTGAAATCTGTTCAAGTTAATGATCAAAGAGAAAACCAAAAGGTGCCCAAGATCGAGGCCTGGGCTGCCTTTTTGAACTAATCACTTTCATTTATGTGTAGGGTTCATCCAAGACAATCTCTGGTGAAAACTGGATCATGGATAGCGGATGTTCTCGTCATATCACTGGGAATCTCGACCTATAAACCAACGTAAGAAATATTGAAGGGGGTTATGTAGCGTTTGCTAGGAATTCTGGGGGCATGATCACACAAGAGGGTGAAGTTTCAAATGGTCACATTACGTTTGAGAAAGTGAATTATTACGACAAAGTTGATCATAACTTATTGAGTGTATCGCAGATTTGTGATAAAAAGTACACTACGATATTTACTGACAAAGAATGTCTTATCTTGAAACTGGGTTATGTTATTCCCGAGGACATGGTTGTCATGCGATCACCATGATCAAATGATATTTATGTCTTAATTATGAGTTCTAAGGTATCCACATCGATCGAAACATGTTTTGTCTCGAAAGCAACCGAGAAAGACTTGATTTCTATGGCATCGTAGAATGGGTCACATACATGTCAGAAAGATGAATTATTTAATAGCAAATGACTTAGTTGAGGGTGTCTCGTTAAAGAATTTTAAGTTATCCGATCACTGCGTTGCATGCAAAAAGGGCAAGCAGAAGAAGAAGACACATCCCTCTAAGTTATTGAATTCCATTGATACTCCTCTTGAACGACTTCATATGGATTTGTTTGGTCCAGTGAATCGTGCGAGTATTTCTGGAGACTAGTATTGTCTTGTAGTGATTGATGATTATTCAAGATACTCTTAGGTGTTATTTATGAGTTCGAAGGATCAAACACCGGTTTTGGTACAAAACTTTATTACTAAGATCAAATCACTATATAAACAAAAGGTGAGGAGAATCCGAAGTGATAATGGTACTGAATTCAAAAACACTATATTGGATTTCTTTTGTATTCAAAAGGGAATTCACCGAGAATATAGTGCACCTTATGTACCTCAACAAAACGGTGTTGCTGAACGGAAAAATAGAACTCTGATTGAAGTTGCACGCACAATGCTCACTGATTCTAAGCTTCCTATCCAATTCTGGAATGAGGCAGTGAATACAGCTTGTTATACGCTTAATCGAGTTCTAACTGTGAAACGACTCAAGAAGACAAGCTACGAGCTCTTAAATAATAGAAAACCTAATTTAAAGTACCTGGAACCATTTGGGTGTCCGTGTACAATGTTGAAGAAGGATTTGGGTAAATTTGAAGAAAAAGCTATCGAAGGGTATTTCTTGGGATATGCATCTCCAAAGATTTTAATTTCACATCTGGTTGTGTTAAAGAATGGTACCATATGGACTGTCAAAAGTAAACAACTCCTCCTCAAGGGAAAGGTCCAGACTGGATGTTTGACTACGATAGTTTATTTAATTCATTTACTCCTTCGACTGAACACATCGACGAAGATCTGGTTCGAGCATACTTTGAAGATCATTTGACCATTCCAAGATTTTCAAGTTCTAATGATGTTGAAGCTCAACTAGATGCTCCAACTGAAGAACCTCAAGTTGTTTCTCCAGTTGTTATTGATAATGTTTCTACTTCTTCTGATGATGATCAAGCTGAAGATCAAGTTATTGATCTTGACAGTGATAATGTTTCATCTCCCGAGTTAGGTGAGTATTACACTAACTTATTTGATAATGTTGTTGTTCCTGAGAATCCCACTCTTCGGATTCAAGGATATCATCCACAGGAAAACATCATTGGAGAACTTGATGTGGGTGTTCGTACACGTCATCAAGTTGCTTCGTCAAGTGATAATAACATATTGTGTGCTTACACTAACCTATATTCTTCGGGAATTGTAAATCTTGCTAAATTCTCTTGCTTTCTATCTCAAGTTGAGCCAACGACAGCTCGTAAGGCACTTGAAGATCCTTCTTGGGTAGAAGCTATGCAAGAAGAATTACAGCAATTTGCACGTTTGGGTGTTTGGGACTTAATAGACAAACCTGCTAGAGTCAAGAAAGCCATTCCGACTAAGTGGGTATTTAAGTGTAAGAAGGACGATCGAGGGGTGATTGTCAGAAACAAAGCACGTCTAGTGGTGCAAGGTTTTCATCAGAAAGTAGGTATTGATTACACAGAGGTATATGCTCCAGTTGCAAGATTAGAGTCGATTCGAATCTTCCTGGCATATGCAGCTTATAAGAATATCAAGGTCTATCAAATGGATGTTAAAGTGCTTTTCTCAATGGTGAATTACACAAGGAAGTGTTTGTTTTACATCCTCCTGGTTTTGAAGATCCTGATTATCCGGACCGTGTTTACCGATTAAACAAGGCCCTGTATGGTCTACATCAAGCCCCGAGAGCTTGGTATGGCACGCTCGCCGACCATCTGACTGATAATGGCTTCAAACGAGGGACTGTCGACTGCACTTTATTTCATAAAACTGTTGGTGACGATCTTCTCCTAGTCTAGATTTATGTCGACGATATTATTTTTGGGTCTACAAACGACACATTGTGTAAGGAGTTCGAGAAGTCCATGCAAACAAAGTTCGAGATGAGCTCGATGGGAGAGATGAATTTCTTTTTAGGGTTGCAGGTTCACCAGTCTGCTCACATAATTTTTATTCACCAGACTAAGTATGTGAACGACGTCTTGAGCCGATTCAAGATTTCTGCCGGAAAAATCCCTTCTACTCCTCTTCCAGTAGGGCACAATTTATCACCGGATGAATTGGAGGATTCCGTTGATCCTACCCTCTATCGTGCCATGATCGGTTCTTTAATGTATTTAACGGCTTCTCGCCCTAATATTATGTTTGTTGTTTGTTTGTGTGCTAGGTACCAAGCTAGTCCCCGAGTGACTCACCTGGCAGCGGTCAAGCGTATTTTACAATATCTACGGGGAAATCCTGACATCGGGTTATGGTACCCCAAAGATAATACTTTCGATCTTACCGCCTACTCAGACTCAGATTATGGAGGATGCAAGATCAATTTCAAGTCGACTACAGCGGGATGTCAATTTTTAGGAAACCGGCTTGTTTCCTGGCAGTGTAAGAAGCAGACAACGGTCTCCACTTCAACCGCCGAAGCTGAGTATGTTGCAGCCTCGAGTTGCTGTTCCCAGGTTTTGTGGATACAACAACATTTTCGCGACTACGGTTTGAAGTTTCTTACTACTCCTATTTTGATTGATAATTCTGCTGCAATTTCTATCACAAAGAATCCCGTACAACATTCGAAAACAAAACATATCGAAATTCGATATCACTTTATACGGGATTGCTTTGAGAAGAAGTTGATTGACCTTGAGAAAGTACATACTGACTTTCAGAAAGCCGATCTGTTTACTAAAACTTTTGACAAAACGCGTTTTAATTTTTTGCTTGATTTAAACGGATTGAAGACCCTCGCTGAAATCCTTAAACATGGATGACTATCTGTATTTTCTGTCATATTTTTCTTTTAAAATTTATTTTTGTTTTAGGGGGTGAAAATCTAGAAAATACAAAAAGAGTAAAAATCTAGAAAATACAAAAAGAGTGTGTTTTTCGTTGTATAGATAAAATCCAAAAACATTAAAAAAAATTTCAAAATTCAAAAATATTGTGATTTCTGTTCTTTAATGTTTTTCTTTTAAATATTTAGAAAAACCAAAGACATTTTAAATTTTGAAAAACCAAAAAGAATGTGATTTATGTTTTGTACAGAAAAATCCAAAAAAAAAACCAAAAAGATTGTGAAGGTTATTTTGTTTATAAGAAAATTGAAAAAGACAAAAATATTGTGTGTTTAAAGTTTGTATAGAGAAAAATCAAAAAGATTTTTGCGGACGTTTTTAGATTATTTTTTCGCTGAAAATTATGTCGGTTATTTAAGTTTGTGAAGCATGTTTGCATGTCTTGGTGCTATTATTCACTTGTGAATTGATGGTTAGCCATTTATTTATAAACTTAAGTTAACTGGGCAATTAAATTTATCTTTTCTTTATTTTATGCTCCTCAAAATTTGAGGTTTTGAAGCAAAAAGAGAACATGATAGTACATTGATTATCTTGACTCCAAATCCAGCAAAAAGTAAGCTTAAAAGACTGTGTGCTTAATTGCATTGGTGCATTGGTAGGTCTTCAAACAACCCAGTAGAGTAAAGTATGTGATATAAACATAAAGAAACGCCAAATTGAAAGAGGTGTTAGTCTCTAGCAAAAGTCTCGGTGAGGATGGCAGAAATGTAATAACCAGTCATACTCAAGCCTTATATTTGTTGATCACCCAAAAATAAAATAAAGCAAATAACAAGCGTTAGGATTCTGGACACTGTGAGTCTTTATGCGGCTTAATCATCTGGGTATTCATAAGCATGAATATTTAACTCGCTTTCAAGAAGCAAACCCAAAGTCATTAAACTTGATCACCGTTGTACTTCGTACAATTTAAATTACTGACTTGATCAAAATCCGCTGTTAGTCATACATTTGTTCCTCCCTTGCGTGCGTCTTAATACCATTAAGAAACGGACCCCAGGGGATACAATTTATGTAAGCCGACAGATGGACTCGTGCATACTCACTCACAGTAAAGGAAACTTGATGCATTGCTCAAAATTTCAAAATTGGTTTCAAAAATTTTTGATCAACAATATAATGGTTTAAGTCAAGTTGGGGTGATTTGGCAAAAATCAAATTAAGCTTGAACCGAGATTAGAGGCTGATAGTTTCTGATATTCTGTGTTTTAATTGAACAAATTAATCATATCACAAAAATACTTGAATGTGTGTTATTAGATTTATATAACAATACCAATGACCGACTTATCGCCAGTCATAATATCGCTGAAAAATAAAACTGTGATGGAAGGGAAATTTAGTCAATATGATTCTCTGCTCAAACTCAACAAAAATACAAAAAATATGTACTGCTTTTGATAAAATCATTGAAAAACACAAAAAGATTGTCTATTTTTAAAGGATTGGATATTCTTTTGTAAATACATTCTTTAATTCTTTAAATTTTTACAAAATACCAAAAATATTTTCGTCTTGTTTGTACAAATTATTTAAATAAGTTAAGTTATGTTTTGTAAAATTAAAACATATTTTAAAGTATTTTGTTATCGGGATAAAAAGATTCTTGATAATTCAATTATTTAATTATTTAATTCATTTAATTATTTAATTTAAAATTAAATAAAAGATTTTTCTTTAAAATCTAATTCGTTATTTATGGATAACGAACTAGGTGATTCTTTAGCGAACTAGCTTCTGGTTCGCTCACCTAATTCGCTTCCGCACTCTATAACGAATCATCCCTTATTTATGCAAGAGTTGATTTTACACTTGTAAAGATGATGCCCTCAAGAAACTCAAGAATGACGATGATGATCCTGACGAATCTGGTGCAGGAGGTGAGCCTAAAAAATCGCATGGTTCATCCTCTGGTGCTGATGTTAGTGGCGGTGATGATTCGAGCAAGCAGATAATTATTTATCAAGATCCAACAGCTGCCAAGCCAATTGAAATGATTGCAGCTAACACAGTGATATTTGTTGATGGATCAGGGGTGGTTCGTAGTGTGGTAAACAGAGACGAGATAGAGGTTGGTGAGTTTGTGGTTAGATCCTTGACACGGGAGCAGATTTCGATTCTGCTTGGGCTGAATGACGATCAGCTAAATGCATTAGAAGCTAAGCCCGATGTTGAGGTAGAGAATGAGGAGGATTGGGAAGTTGATCCGTCAATTCAGATTAATACGGACTTCATTTATGACAACGAGGATGTAGAAATGGAGGATGTGACTGCTGATGAGTACCCGGACTTGTATCAACACACGAACATTGATTAAGGTGCTCCGGTATTTCAAGAAGAGGTGTTTAAAGAGATTGAGGATGAAATGGAAAAGGTTGTGCAGCGAACAGTACCCTCACTCAAAGAAGTGACTGATGAGGACGTAGAAAGATGGTTCAAACGTCATAAAGTGGGTAAAATTATCAGTGCTTATCGTTATGTAGATCAAGAAAGAAAAGATACTGCTGCTGCTTGGGTTAAGGATAATCAGGTGACCACCTTCAAGACCGTTTCTAAGGTACAGGGTGATATTGTCTCCTGGCTCTATGATTCTGACCTTAAAGTATGTATAGTCAAGTGGGAAAAGGGTGTCCAGTATTATGAGAAGATAATGGATGTTTTAACTCTACCGCGGTGGGATGTGCGAACCCTCGCGAGACGTCCATTTATCAATCGTGGGGGTTACCGAACAGATGAGTGGTTTCACCAACACTTACTGTTCGAGGTCAATCATGGTTACAAATTCTTCAAGCCCAAGGTTCCAAGACGTAAGCGCATTGACGAGATTGATCCAAGAACCGGCTGGAAGAAACTTGTCTTGAAAGTGAAGCCGCCAAAGACGATGAAAAAGGTTCCTGTGAAGACAATGCCTCAAGATATTTATCTGTCTTTCAACCGTTGGTACTATGACAATCGTACTGGCGAGGCCGTTATTGTTCGTGGTCGAGGACTGCAGACCGAGCTCATCAAGATAATCGACCCGATGTGGTTGGTTAATTTATCAGAGACAGACAATGATGTGCTACACAGGAAGCAGATTTTGATCGAGTGCCAAGAAGATTACGACCTGGCCATGCAATTCCAACGTGTGGTTCGTGTGTTTCATGAACATGGAATTCATAGTTGCAGAGACTGGCAGTCAAAGCGCTTCAAATAAGTTAAAGACAAAGAGCTCAAGACGAGGGGGTGTCTGTTAGTGCACGGATTTGCGTCTAGAGTCTTTGTATTTAACGTTAACGTTTTTATTTATGTTTAATGTAATAAATAGTTTATTTATTAATCAGTTCGCTAAGTTAAAGGCTAGTTCGCTAGGGGATGTTAGCGAACTAGCCAAGTAATGTATTCCCTCATGATTCGTTAGGGGATGTTAACGAATCAGGGGGTGTTTCGCTAAGATTATTTATGTAACGAAGGGGAAGTTCGCTAGGGGATGTTAGCGAACCAGATCACCTTCTATATATAGTGAACTCCTGTTCACTGTTTTACAGAGAGTTTTAGAAAGTTTTGAGTTAATTAACGAATTGTCGTCCAAACTCTCTCTCAAGCTTCACCTTAATATTATGCAGATAATATATTGATAATATATACACATATTTATAACACTGAATCGATGTTAATTATGAGCTAGATCCTTAATCGTATTAATCGTATATACACAGATCTGAGATCTGTTAGTTGTAATCGTTATTGATACGGGTCTAAACATGTTCGGATCTTTTCATAAAAGGCGGCGTTTTCATAATAAACTGAAATTTGATCCCAATTTGCAAAATTCGAAAGGATTGGTATTTCGTGTTATTTTTATTTTGTAATTTTTATTTTTATCATTTTTGTTCTGTGTGTTTTATCTTGAAACTACCCTCGTCAAGACGTTCATTTAAATTGGGCTATTTTTGATATGGATAATTTGTGTTTAGATCTTAAAATTGTTTTTGGATCTTGACTTTATGTACTGGTTTCTTCAAAAACGTGACTTGGGCCCTTTGGTTTCTTTTGGGCTCATCTGCTTATGTTTTGTGGGTTCTCGGCCCACGTCTTCTTGGGCATAAATAAAATTTAACCACAATTATTGTTTTCATCATACTCATTCATTTACAGTGTTTCTCTCTCAAGCCATCTAGCCAAAAACTAAATTAATCATCTCTCTCCTTAGACTAACCACACTAATTCTCCTTTTATGTTTGTTTTATTGACTCATAGGTAATGAGCAAGATCTTTAAACTGAATGTTCTTGTGAGACCTAAGGACTTACAGATGATTGTTTTGTGTTCTCACGGATTAATGGATGGATTGATGGATGAATGTGGGATCATGAGTTGTTAGATTGTTGATTGAGATTTCGATTGGAAAGTGTTAGGGTTATTAATCAGGAACTTAAAAGGTTCTGTTGCAGGTTTAATGGGGATCTCGGTGATTTTGGGAAGAATTGCACAGATCTCAAGGGATAACTCAATGGGCTCTCTGTCTCCAGCTGTCAGGCCGAAGACCCATGGCCATTCAAAGGGGTTCTCAGTTGACTTTGTTGACCGAGATCTCCTGGACTTTGACCGAGAACTCATGTTCTCGGTTAATCTTGACAGAGAACACCATCCTTGACCGAAAACCACTTTGTTTGACCAAGATCTCCCCTTTTAGACAGAGAACTCATTGATGGACTAAATCCATTATAATATTGTTATTATTTTTCTTATATGGTCCACCTAATGTGATTTTGTTATCATTGGCCCCTCATGTTTTAAATTTGATAATTGTACCTCCATACTTGTAAATGTCACTCTAGTCAAGTACATATTTACTAATTTGACTCATTTGGTGCAGTAATGGCTGATCAGGCTCCCTTAAAGTTTGTGGACACACATAATATAGCTGGACACCTATTTGATCCACCACTGATTCACAAGGAGTTCAAATCCATGATTGTCGGTCTCAACACTTGCAGGATTTCTCACGCCTTACGAGAAAATCCAGTCATTTTCAAGAAAATGATTACTAATTTTTGGAACAATGACTCAATCAATCAACGAGGGCCAGGTGGAGTTGTGTTGATAGACTCCAAAGTGCAAAAGAAGCTGGTCGTCATCACAGAGGCCATCATACGAGAGGTGCTTCTGTTTGTGGATCAACCTGATTACCCAACGGAATACTCGACTACTGCTGTCTCCGAGGTGCTTACAAGAATGGGTTACGAGGGAACCTATCCTCCAGCAATCAAGAAAATGTTTCACCCGTACTGGATATTCTTGATACACGCGTTCTTCACATGTGTGTCGGGATGAAAGGGAGGTTGCGATGAGATTAGCCACACGCCGATGTCGGCTGTGGTTTCTCTGATCATGGATTGGAATTTCAACTATTTCAAGTTTGTTTTCGATGAGATGATGAGCAACTTGAAAGGAAAGAAGAAGGAGATGTTTCTCATGTATCCTCGATTTTTACAGATGATTTTGACTCACATTACACTGACCTTGCCAAATCTGTTGAAACATTAGATATGAAGTCGATGGGACCCAACACTTTTGGGTTGATGAAGCAGTCTAGGAAAGGATCAAAGATCGTTTATCAGGGCCTTCATGCTTTGGTTAAATTTGGCCGGTTTGTTGAAACAGAAGGTGTTCCTGTTATAGCTCAATTGGCTGAAGAACATGTGGCACCAGCGAAAAGGCATGCTGCTACACTTGAAATCTCTGATGATGAAAATGAAGAGACATAACACCATGAAAAGGATAGTGCTCCGACTGCTAAGCAACTAAAAGATTTTGAGACCTTTAAGGAATTACTACAGTGAACTACCTTGAAATCTCCTCAAACAGTTGCTGTAAATGAATATCATGAAGATATCCCGAGGAACCAGCCGCCGATCTCATTCCATGAAAACGAATGAAGAAAGGTCCGAGACCTGGTGTGCTGGTTACTGAAGCTACAACAACAACAACACCAATAACAACTAGCCTACATCAACAACCTCATCAACTTGAGTTGAACGTTCCTAAGACTCATGTTGATTCAAGCCCATTTACCGCTGAGCCTCATACTCAAGATCAAATTTTTGATGACATTTCTCGTGAGTTTGATTTTGATGACATTGCTTCTGGATCATCTGACCCAATCAATCAGGGTCAGTCAAGTTCTGGTGTTTCTAATAAGATTGCTCAGATTCTTGCCATGCAAGAAAAATATCTACAGAACAAAGGTAAGGGAGTTGTACTTGAGGATGCTCCCGTTGATGTACAAGCTATTCAGCGTCGAGTATTTGAACTCGAACAAGACTCCATTGTTAAAGATGTACGCATCCAAGAACTAGAAGCTGGTAACTCCGATAAAGATTCCAAGATTAAAGAGCTTCAGTCCAACATGGGAGAACTAACTACTATTTATCTAGACCTCCAACAAAAAATTGTTCAGAAGTTTGGAGACGAATTCAAGAGCAGTGATGATGTAACTTCAAAGACGCCCAACGTGAATCAAGGAGATAGTTCCAGCGGTTACTGTCAACACAGATGAATCTGAGACGCTGGAACAATATATGTCTACTCCTCCAATGTCAAAAGAGAAATCGGATCGCATTCAGAAAAGTCTTCTCGTGATGAAGAACTCCAATCAGAACGTTGAATCATCCGATCACCCAGACAGGTTCGTTGTCACCTTTCCAAAGGGATTTTCAAATAAATATGGAGATCGCTCTGGATTAGTGTCATGGGGTTTTGACGCTGAAAAGAACATGTGGTGGGTTAAACGGAAGTTCAGAGCCACTGAGTACTATAAGAAGATGAAAGATTTTAGATCTTGGACTAAGGTGGATCTCAGTGACCTGATAAACTCTGCATTCCACAACCCAACTAATGATAAACGAAATAGAGATTTCTAGAACTTCCTGAGAAGCCAAGTTGATAAAGGCTTTCCGAACATGTCAACTGCAGAATCCTTTTTGAAAAAAGAAAAGGGGGTTAAGGATCCAAAGACAGGAAAGACCATGGTTAACGTTATGTGGCCTGTCAGAAATAAGGCTACTCATATTCCTGTGCCTAAAGCTATTCCAGATGGTATTCTGGATAACATGAGATTCTGG
Organism: Bidens hawaiensis; assembly: GCF_021521415.1. Lineage (NCBI taxonomy): Eukaryota > Viridiplantae > Streptophyta > Magnoliopsida > Asterales > Asteraceae > Bidens > Bidens hawaiensis. The sequence goes on from NW_027491210.1 coordinate 1,523,836, forward strand.
ATGTATGATAGTGAGACTGCCACCGTTGTTGTATGGTTACAGAAGGGCAAAGGGCAGTTCGGATTCGTTGATCCAAGAGATTTGCTAAAGCTTGGGGAGAAAGATATCAAGACCCTCAGTACTTTTCAGATAATAGCAGACCCGATTTTTGAAGCGGCTGCAAAAAAAATATACAAGAATGGCAGCCTCCATTATCAGGACCAAGTTTTGGGCAGGTGCTTTGAAAGACGTTGATATTGATTATATGGAGCATGACTGAGAACCAAGCTACAAACCAAGGGGAAGATTGTTGGGCCTAGATTAGATGATTTGTACTTAGTTTGTCTTGTTACTGGGTGATGTATGTAAACCGAGATCTTTATGGATCTCGGTGGGCTTTGGGCTATGGTTGGGCTAGCATGTTGGGTACCCTATATAAAGAACTTATTGTTTAGGGTTGTTGAGTTGTTCATTCAGTTAGTAGTTTTGGCTGTCTAAGGTTGTTTAGACGAAGTTGTAATCATAGTGCTTAAGCACCCGACGTTTAATATAACGTGTGTTTTGAAGCAATTCCTTGTGTTCTACGTGTTTGTGTTTTGTGTTCTTGAATCATCTAGTGTTGGATTTCCGCACCAACATCTAGATTCGTTGATATCATAATTTAAAGATCCGTTTTGGACCTTACATTGTATGCTCAAATGCAGTGGCTTTTATGTTGAATAACATGTAGTTAATCCATAGGTATGCTACTGGTTCGGTACGATAGCAGTACTCGACTGAAAATGTTCATCTCTATAAATCGTCCATCATTTCGTAGTTAGGGTTTCTTTTAAATTTAAATTGTTTATGATTGCCTCAGCTTGTTATGATTCAAGATATTGAACATAAGGTAACACGAGCAAGTGTTCATTAGTATAATTACATAATTGCAGCTTTAGAAATGGATGTATACATGTATTGTTTGAGCAATTAGTAATAAATTAATTATTTAGATCATAATAAACAAGTGAATAACATGTTAAAAATATAACAAAATGAACACTTGAATGATAACATGTGAGAATTTCATCTTATGATTGTTACGAAACAGTTTTATATGATTGTTATGATCTGTTTAAATTGAAAATAATTTTGATAAATGTATAATAGGGAATGATTTAAAACCTTTCATATCATTTATGTTTAATCCTAATAAACTAATCAATTATTGGGTAAGATTAAAAAACAAAGTACAACAAAAATGAGAATAGTGAGAAGTAATCTAATCCATTGATCTTAAATTTGGATAGTGGAGATTAATTTAAGAATAAAAATTGATGAGAATACATGAAGGTAATAACCCACTTATGATGATTTTCTCTTTTCACATGCAAGACACATGTCAATTCCTTCATAATTTTAAACATTTATAACTTTTTCATATGACATTTTTTAACCATAATAACAAGCGTTTTTTTTTAATTTTAATATGAATATCATATTGTTACATAAAAATAAAAATAAAAATAAAAGTTAGTGAGTTTTTTTATATTGTGTTTTTTGGTTGTTTATTGTGTTTTTTAATTGAGTTTTTATATGCATTGTGTTATAGATTTTGGTCATTGTGTTTTTCAGTTGTTACTAATATTAAAAACAAAAACTTAAACAAAAATTACATAATTGTGTCTTTTTATTCGCCATTGTGTCTTTATGCTAAACATTCACTTAAGTAATTAAAAATAGTATTATGTTCATTGTGTATTACGTTCAAGTCAATTTATAATATGTAGATTCCATTGTGTTTTACATCTCAGGTCATTGTGCTATATGTATTTACCATTGTGTCTTACGTTTCAGGCCATTGTGTTATATGTATTCATTATTGGTTTTTCCATTTTAGGTTATTGTGTAATATGTATTCATCATTGTGTTTTATGTATTAGATAATTTGTTGGTATTTTTCATTATTATTACATAACAGTGCTATTAGTAGTTAAAAAACACAATGATTAGCTGAAGACACAATGGCGAAAAAAACACATTGACAAACAAAAAGACACAATGACGAAAAAGACACAATGGTAAGCAAAAAGACACAATGACGTAAATTTTTTTTTATTTTTATGTAAAAAAATCATACTCATATTTAAGATATCAAAAACGCTTGTTATTATGATGAATTTTATTTAAAAAAATATCATAGGAATAAGTTATAGACATTTAATAATTATGGAGGAATTAACATGTGAGAGAGAAAATGTGTACTATTACTTTTATATCTTTTTTTCCTTTAATCTCTACTTTACACATGTTAATTAATTATGATTTCTCATACTTCTAATTTTTAATGGCATTTGTAAAATAACTCAACCATCAGTTATTAGCAAGTTACAAAAGTCAATGCTGAAAAAAACTAATATTGTTTGTGTTGTCTTTTCACAGTCTACAAATAATTAAGAATGATAAAAAACAAGCAAACCTTCAAACAATGATATAAAAAACCAGCTACCAATGCCAATTTTGAAGGTGAAATCCATCATAACATCATAGAATTGGTGTCATCTCGCTACAGAAATTACCTTTGAAGCATCATGTATAGTTAACCTTAACATCATTTTTCAGCGGGTTTTCTTTACCTGTGTGTTGTCATAGCTTCTCTTTTGCGATTACTGGGTTTCGTGTTCCTTAAAATCACAAATCATGATGAAGCTTCTTTTCAGAATTTGAGTCTTCTTCTTCCATACGAGTACTACTCTGTTGTGATGTTTGTTTCCAAATTTCCTAATTTACTTTCTCATTAGAGCATTCACATCCCATTCCATATATTTTCCCTATAATTTAGCTAAAAAACATCAATTCATAAATTTATCTATCATTTTTCAAAATTCTTCCACATTCTATTCCCTATTCATATCCATAAATTAATTCTTTATTATTTTTTTCTCTTTTGTCTTATTATATAGTAAATGATGATTGGGAGATATGTGATATATTATATGGTATGGATAAAAAATGAGTCCCTAAATTTAGGGATTTACTTTAGTTGCCATATAACTCATCCATATAATAGGGAATGGATTGGAGAGGTGATTTTGATGGTTTTCTTAAAATTTACCATAAATTATATGGGTTTGACAACTTTAAAGAATGGGTAGAGAATGCTCTTAATAGTTCACCATATATACCTTACAATTGCATGTCTTCTTTTCATTTGTTTCAGATTTTTTGGTTCCAGTCTTCAGTCGATCGCTTCTTTGTAAGTGTGACGTTTGCTTAAGGTAGTTAGAGCGTTTAGCTTCTCCAAATTATGTGCGGGGGTTCTCGATTCTTTAGAGTATGGTTGTAAGTGATTGTGTGGGAAAGAGAGAAAAGGTAATGGTGAAGGTATTTAAAAATATTACTTTCTTAAATCTGTTTGTTTCACTTATTCTCCATTGTTAGGGTTTCAATTGCGTGTTAGCGCTAGCGATTTCTGATATCTAACGGGGGCCTTATTGTTTGCATTATCAGTTTCTTAAATGTAAGTAAGGGAGGATTTGATTCTCATTAGTAACAATACCTCATTTGTCATCTTAGCAATTTCAATTTAACTTTTCAATTGTTCACTTTGGATGACATTAAGGTTATTACGTTGACATTACACCAAGTGATCTTGTTGTGGCTTTAGATGGTTTTGTAGTTGGAGATTATAATGCTGACGTTGTAACTTGGATGTTCCTGTGTGATTAATTTTTAACTCATATTATTGGGATTACATGATTCTAAGGTTTGTTATCATACAACCATGCCGTAGGGAACTTTTAAAATACAATATCGCAATGTCGCAAACCTTACGCTTACATACTATTTACTGAAACAGAATGGGAACCACCCTTCAAGAAGACAAGAAATAAACGATCGTCATGGCAAAAGCAAAGACTAGAAAATCGTAATCATCAAGCAATATCAAGTGTGTAAATGTATCTTTTGTAACTTAATTAAGTGGCTTATAGAAACACAAAGTAAATTTCATGTAGCTACCAACAAACATTTTGTATAGAGAAATTCTGCAACCACTTAATGGCAAGCTCACACTCTAAGCAACTTCTTACGTTGACCACGGTTATGTCAACGAAGGGACCTGATTATTAAACCCTCACCATTTGTAACGAAGCACCTATGATATAGGGAAGTCCAAAATTCATATTGTTTTTTTAAGATGGAAATATCTTGGTCTCATTTTGCATATACAAGGGATTCCTCACCCATGTTCATTTAGTTCAGTTTGAATCGGGTGGTGTTTTTGAATCCCAATTCGATTGTTGCCTATCTGTTTTTCAATTTGATTTCAATTTTCATGTTCGTTACCGGTGATATCCTATCAGTGATCCTACCACATAATCATATAATATGTTTAAATGTTTGTGTATAGTTGAAAAATGGGTCAAATTAATGGAAGGTAGCATAGAATGATGACTTCACTAATCTGGTTAAAAACGTGGAGTGTTAAATGTTATTATAATCAACACGTATGTTTATCATGATATTAAATTGATAGTTTTTGGTTTTAAAATGTTGATGTACATTTATATTAAAAAGGCATTTTTGGACGGATTATGAATCGCCATGGCTGAGAGAAATGTAGAAATACAAATTAAACATCAAAGCAAACTACCAAAAACTAGGTTAACGACATCTTTGTCCAACAAAAAAGAGCCAACTGTGTGTTGGTTTTGTTTCTTCAATCCTCAATTTGTTTCATGGACGAATGCATGTTGTATATTGCATTATCTAGAGTAATGATCATAAGTAGCAATGTACTTATTATTTACCTTTAATTATGTTTTTGTATTCGCATTATATTATAAATTGTAATTTTAATTCATGATATTCACTAAACCTTTGTAATACATCAAAATTTGTAAAAACCGTGTAATACATGGGCCATTAATTATCACAACAAATTTTAAAGATATGTTCATGTTCGTTTAGTTTGTGTACAAGCCTATATATTGGAACAACTGTAACACCCGAACCAGATGGTAGTTAATCGGTTCGGTAAATGGATGTTGTTTTTGTTATACGGCCTTACAAACATAAAAATTTTGTAGTGAAATGGCTAATATGTATGTATTAATTCTAAACAAACTTCTGTACAAAAAAATAAACTAATTTTTTTTTATTTTTTAATTTTATTTATTGTAAAGAAGTTAATAACGTAATTAGGCTTTGATGATAAAAGGGTTTCACAAATAAATGAGATGTTATAACCCGTTTTAAAAGTTGTCTGGATTTGGTGTCACCCATGACCCGCTTATTATTTTTTTATTATAAAGTTGTTTCTTAATTATAAATATTTTTTTTTTAAAAATAGGATATTAATTTTAAATATGTTATTATTTTATAGGATTTTTCAAATTAAATATTTAGTGGGATTAATTTTTAATGTAATGAGATGTTATAAACCGTTTAAGGGCTATCTGGGTTTGGTGAGACTCATACATGTGAATTCGGGTCAAATGCATGAGAATAATTTATTTACAAATAAAGTAATCCGATGGGTTAAGAAAAAGTAGGAAGCAACCGAAGATGTTGTGTAATTGATTAAATGGAGTTAAATATGACAAAAAGTTGATTGTAGCTTCTCTTATACTTGATGCATATTACGTTAACAAGTTAAACTTCATAGATGCAACAAAAACATACAAACAAATAAACCAAAAACTAAACTTTATATAAGTAAAAAAAGTAGTAACTCTCAATAAAATGAAATGAAAGCATATATGACAAGAAAACAAAATATTCAACTTGCCACTTTGAGATACATGTAAAAGTTAAATTAGGCTACAAAAATTCAAATACATCAATTTAATCATAGTCCAATGCACTATCAAGCCCAAATTTCCTATCTTATAAAACACAATATTAGGCCACTTTAATTCATACAACCAAGAGAGCTCATTAGAGGTGATGCATTAAACAAGATATATGTTTTGTATCACTAACTAAACATAACAACTCCGTAAAAATGTCAATAAAACAAAGAAACTAAACTTTAACTCCAAGTAAAAAACAAAACATACTTTATCAATCATGTTGACCACTACTGAGTCATAAGAGATCATTTAAGGTAATCCATTAAACATATACGTTTCGTATGACCACCGAGCCATAATAACTCCCTAAAAACATATATAAAAAAACTAAACTAATATATTCACAATAATTTAAAAAATAAAAAAAATAAAGTAACATCTTGATGTATATAATATTATACATCTTTTAAGCATTAAATAATCTCTAAAAACTGCAACTTCTATCAAATAACATAGCACAAAAGGCTACTTATCTAAATAAAATGTAATTTCAGGTAAATCCAAACCTCAAACAAAGAAATAAGCGAAAAGACGAAGAAAACACAATAAAAACAAGAAACACGCCCCATGCTTCTGGAAATAAAAAAAGACAAAATTTTACAAGAATTTAAGCACATGTTGATAAAAGCATGGGGCTGTGCGTCTTTAGCCACGGGGTTGTGGTCACCTCTAGATAAGGACAAAAAATAATTGAAGCACGTGCCAATAAAAGCACGGGGGTGTGCCTTACCCCCGTGGTGAGTCATCATGTACGATCTGACAACATGCAACTCGTACACGTAGACACGGGACCGTTCTTAATAAAGCATGGGGCCGTGCTCTTTCATCCAGACAGCCTATAAATAGAGGCTCTTGTTTCATTTGAGAAGTGCGCTTGAAGTAGAGTTCTATACGGTTTTCACTTATAAAAACACCCACATTACACTCATATTGAAGATCTAGTGAGGAGTTTGAAGGCTTGGAGGTTACCATCATTATCCATCATCATCAACACCATCATAATCCATCATTAAGAAGGGAGGTTCATCCATATTTTGTTAGATTGTTCTAGTTTAATCATGTGTTTGTTATCATCATCTCTTTTTATGTTCATAACAATGCTCATTATAAGCTAAACTCCATTTACCATCTATAATCTATGGAGAAGCTTTATTTTACTTGATAATTACATGAAACATATGGCTTAGTTTGGTATAGTACATGGTTATATTGCAATTATCCATTGATGAAGAAGTGTTTTATCACCTTAATTAAATACATCAAGGTTGATTATTTTATAATCGTTCATGGTAATTAATGTTCTTGGAAAATAGAAATGGTAAAAAGAATAATTTGATACTTTATTCAAGATAAAACATGAATCCTTATGTTGTACTTAGAAATGATGAGATATAGGCTATGATCTATTTCTCTAGTTTTGATAATTCTGAAATAACATCGTTAACACGATTGCTTAGGTTATCATATTAGATAAAGAAATCATATGTAAATGGAGTTTGTACTTATAACCTAATTAAATCAACCAAGGGGAGGTTGTGTGAGTTAACTACAACCACTCGAAGTTGCTAGGAATGGTATTTGAGAAATCGAAGTCATTCCTAATCGTTCTACTATATCAAACTGTTTGTCTACTTAAATTGACATTCTCGTGATAGCATGACATTAGGAAAGGATGGACTTTAAAATGCGCATGTTAATTCTTTTATGTCATAAAGTATGTTCACTTAGAAATGAGGGACTATTCTATCATATATTATTAGGACAACTCTAGCACATGTTCATTTAATAATCATCAAGGTATAATGGAGTGGATCCTTGATATTAGATGGTAAACTTTCGTATAATTGAATTAATCGCTATAAAACTCTCTTCATGTCACCTATTATTATATATATAAGTATTCATATTTTATAAAAAGTAAAAATCTACCCCAATATGATTAAAACCTCCTATTAAAGTAAAACGACGATCCATTTTTAGAAATATTTGTGTCCACGAATCGATACTTGGTTCTTACCAATACTATTCTACATATACGATAGGTATACTTGCTTATTTTTTGTGTGTTTAGTCTTAGTATAAATCATTTTTATAAATTCAAAACACGATCTTGTGCAAAAGTTAAATCTCCATTCTCTTATAAATATTACTAGCACGCGCAGCACCACATCAAGTTTTTGGCGCCGTTTCCGGGGACACGGTACGTTTCTAAGAACGATCCATGTTTTAATTTAATCATTGTTTATAATTGTATAAATTTTATATATTTTTATTTTTATTTTATTTAGTTTTTACTAACTATTAAACTATATAATTTTATGGCTAGCCTAATTTTTAACCTTTATTTACCTAACCTTAGCTTAATTAACTTAGACCTTAGTTTAGTTTAGAATAGTTTAGCCTAAATCGTAGTTTAACTTTAACTATTCTTTAGTTTAAATAATTTAAATTTGATTTAACCCTATGTATGTCCTCTACATTCGCACCTGAGCTTGTTTCTCCAATTTTTGAATCGAAACGATTCTTTCGTCGACGAACACGTAAACGGACTGCAGAAACTGCCGAAACAATCAAAGACGAGTCAGTAGACGCCACCACATCAGGGTAAAATCAAACCGAAGAAATGATGGCGGCCCAAAACAATTAGCCGAACATGAGCCAATATGCCAAACCAACTCTCAAAGGCTATGGCACTGGAGTGGCACCACCTGACATCATCGAACATTTCGAACTAAAATCAAACACCATTCATATGGTGGAAAATTCAGTTCAATTTCATGGTCTCCTCGACGAAGACCCTCTTTCTCATATATCTCGATTCCTACGAATCTGCGGAACCTTTAAAATCCAAAACTATTCAGAAGATCAAATCAAACTCAAACTCTTTCCTTTCTCTCTAAGGGGTCAAGCCTTAAAATGGATAGAATCTCTTACCTCTGTCTCCATCACTACATGGGACCAGATGGTTGAACAGTTTCTCCTCAAATATTTTTCGGCTGATAAAACTGCCAAATACCGAGCCAGCATTACTGGATTCCGGACCGATGATGATGAGTCGTTACACGCAGCATGGGAGAGATACAAAAGTCTTCTGAGAATATGCCCTCATCATGTACTGATTGTATGGTTACAAGTAAAAACTTTCTTTGACGCACAATCTAGTCAAAACAAACAAGCCATTGACCAAATCGCTGGTGGAGACCTGAGATCCAAATCACCTAACGAGGCATTTGAAGTCCTGGAAAAAGAAACAAAGAAGAGTTTCGCCTATAACCCACCAAGATCTACACCAACCCACAAAGGAATACATCATGTTGATTCCAACACTCTTGTCACCGCACAGCTTGAAGCCCTTTCTAAGAAATTCGAACAACTTCAAGCCGAATTATCAAAAACCAAAATCACCTGTGACACCTGTGGTGGAACTCACAAGACAAGTGACTGCAAACAAGTCATTATGGCCATGGAGGAAGTCGATTTCATCGTCCGTCATAACAACACTTTCAGCAACAACTACAATCCAGGATGGAGAAACCACCCGAATTTCAGTTGGAAGGACAGAGGTAGCACTCAACCCTTCCAAGATTCGAAAAAAGACCGATGAATCAACCCTTCCAGCCTAAAACGCAATTTCAAGATCAAAGTTCCAGTAGCCATCAAAATCCGAGCTACTAAAAAATTGAAGAGATGCTAATTAAAATCATGACCAAGACAAATGAAGCAGAAAAGAAAGCCGACCTAAGAGCTGTTGATATCAGCGGAGTACTGTTAAAACATGAAGCTGACTTAAAAAGTCAACAAACATCATTGCAGAATCTGGAAACTCAGATCGGACAAATTGCCCGACAATTATCTAAAAGACCATCCAGCACTCTTCCAAGCAACACAATGACCAACCCGAATGCAAAACCTAACGATGTTACACTCAGAAGCGGTACAACCATTGTTGCCTCACCAACTTCAGAACCGGTTATGGAAAAGGAATGCCTGATAGAACGCCGGAAAGACTGATCCCAAAGGGCACCGTAGTCCGAACTTATATTCCACCTATTCCATACCCTGGACGGCTGAAGCAGGATATATTGGAAGGTCAGTACGGGAATTTTTCGGAACTCTTTAAACAACTCAACATCAACATCCCTTTCATCGAAGCCATCGCTCAAATGCCAAAATATGCCAAGTTTCTCAAAGAAGTACTGACAAACAAGAGGAAGCTGGAGGAGCTATCACATTTCACCCTGAGTGAAGAATGTTCAGCAGTCCTCCAAAACAAGCTGCCAACAAAAATGACCGATCCAGGGAGCTTTACTATCCCTTATCTCATAGGAAATTTATCTGTTAGCAATGCCCTGGCCGACCTAGGAGCTAGTATTAACCTAATGCCATAAGCGGTTTTTGAAAACTAGGGATAGGAGAACCAAAACCCACCGGCATGAGCATTCAGTTAGTTGACCGATCCGTTAAATACCCCCCGGGCATTGTTGAAAACATGCTTGTCAAAATTGACAAATTTGTTTTCCCAGTAGATTTTGTAATTCTAGATATGGAAGAAGATAAAAGTTTACCTCTGATTTTAGGAAGAGCTTTTTTAGCCACTGTAAAGGCTATCATTGATGTTTGCACCGGAAAACTCACTCTCAGCGTCAAAGACGAGGCTATAACTTTTGACATAGGAAAATCTATGCAACATCCGCAACATCACGATGACACGTTATACTGTGTCGACATTATCGATTCTATCATTAGTTTCTATGTGCGGAAATCCTCCATCAACACACCACTAGATACACAAATCTTAACTGATATAGACACCAAAATCATCTTAGAAAACAAAAATTTCAATACTAGTGACAACAATCAAGAGACATCAGAAGTAGTATATGAGATAACTGAAATTAATGAAAAGTCAAAACCATCAATTGAAGAACCACCAACCTTAGAGTTAAAAGAACTTCCAAACCATCTCGAGTATGCCTTTCTCGAAAAAGACTCTCGACTTCCAGTAATTATTTCATCTCACCTTTCTAAAGAAGAGAAAGACGAACTTCTTAAGGTTCTTACGAATCATAAGAAGGCCATCGCATGGAAGATCATGGACATCAAGGGCATCAGTCATTCCTTTTGTACTCACAAAATCCTCATGGAGGAAGAATACGAGCCTGTGGTCCAACATCAAAGAAGTCTGAATCCCAACATGCAAGATGTGGTGAAGAAGGAAGTAATGAAACTCCTTGACGCCGGATTAATCTACCCTATCTCAGATTCACTGTGGGTTAGTCCAGTTCAAGTAGTACCCAAGAAAGGAGGAATGACAGTTGTAATGAACAAGAAGGATGAGCTGGTACCAATGAGGACCATCACAGGCTGCCGAGTTTGCATCGACTACCGGAAGCTTAATGACGCCACAAGAAAATATCATTTTCCACTCCCTTTTATCGATCAAATGCTTGAACGTCTATCAGGGAAAATGTTCTACTGTTTTCTTGATGGATCTTCTGGATACTTTCAAATTCCCGTAGCTCCTGAAAATCAGGAGAATACCACTTTTACATGCCCGTATGGAACCTTCGCCTATCGAAGAATGCCATTTGGACTATGTAATGCTCCAGCCACCTTCCAATGTTGCATGGTGGCCATTTTTCATGAAATGATCGAACACTCTATGGAAGTTTTCATGGACGACTTCTTAGTCTTTGGGGACTCCTTCAATCATTGTTTAGAAAACCTAGACAAGATGTTGACTAGGTGTGAAGAAGTGAATTTAGTACTTAACTAGGAAAAATGCCACTTTATGGTCAAAGAGCGCATTGTTCTCGGTCATAAGATATCCCAGGATGGACTAGAAGTTGATAGGACAAAAACAGAAACCATCTCTAAACTTCCACCACCAACTTCAGTAAAAGGCATTAGAAGTTTTCTAGGTCACGCGGGATTCTACTGTCGTTTTATAAAAGACTTTTCCAAAATTGCAAGACCTATGACCAAACATCTAGAGAAAGACACACCGTTTGTCTTCTCTAAAGAATGTGTTGAATCATTCAACACATTAAAAGACAAGATTGTCAACGAACCAGTCATAACTACACCCTATTGGACCCTTCCATTCGAGATCATGTGCGATGCAAGCGACTTTGCAGTTGGAGCCGTACTCGGACAAAGCAAATAAAAGCATTTCCACCCAATATACTACGCTAGTAAACTCACAATGATGCATAAGAAAATTACACTACAACAAAAAAAGAGTTATTGTAAGCCCCCCCGGGGCGTCGCTGATCGATACGAGATCCACACGAGGTCTAGGAGTGCGGAATCCTCCTAGACTCGTTTAATGGTGTAGAAGACGAAGAACACGATTACACATAAACAATCACACGAACAAACACACGAATGGGATAAACGAATCTGCAGATCTTTTATATAATAACCATAACACGTTACATACCGAACATAAACAAAGACACGGCCGACCCGAGGTGAGCTTTACCTCGGGCCGTCCCACACGACTCTCCCTCTCTGTTTCTCTCTAGACAATTTAACTGATCACTAAACACTCTAACTTTCTGGATTCTCAACCTTAAACAAGACAAACATATATATAGATAAACAACTTCGCGGGCTTGGGCTTGGGCCAGTAGGCGAAGTTGTTCTAACTTCGCCTATGGGGAAGTTGTTATAACTTCTCCTATGGCGAAGTTGTTCTAACTTCGCCACTTCGTCTCCGCTGGTCAGAATTGCATAGCGACGGTCACAAAATGCACCAACAGACTCCCCTTTGATCGTTGCTCTCAATTCTAACAAACACAAAAGATCATCTGTTACAAAACATGCACCAACAGTTACTAGTAGTAGTTTTTGCCTTTGAAAAATTTATATCCTACCTCATTCTTTCCAAAACCATAGTTTACACCGACCATGCAGCCATTCGATACCTCTTCAACAAACAAGATGCTAAACCAAGACTCATCCGATGGATTCTACTACTCCAAGAATTCGATATAGAAGTGAAGGATAAGAAAGGAGCAGAAAATGTAGCCGCAGACCATCTCTCTCGATTAGAATGCCCAGCTTCAGAAGAATAGCATGAGGAAATTATCAATGATAATTTTCCAAATGAAATTCTCATTCATATCAAATCAGTCATACAAGAGGAAGATGAAAGTCGTTGGTTTGCCGATTTCGCAAACTATTTAGCTTGTAGAATCTTAAGAAAAAGGCTTACTCATCAACAACGGAAGAAATTCTTTTCAGACCTTAAGTTCTATTTCTGGGAAGATCCATACTTGTTTAGGATAGGTGCCAATCAGGTTGTTCGTAAGTGTGTTTCAGGAAATGAGATGGCTCAAAAGGGCATACAAATTTGTGAAATCTTTGACGTTTGGGGAATAGACTTCATGGGCCCATTTCCTAACTCATTCGGAAACAAGTACATCCTTGTAGCAGTCGACTACGTATCCAAATGGGTAGAAGTACACACTCTTCCCACTAACGATGCTAGGGTAGTTGTAAGATTTCTGAAAAGGTTATTCTCATGATTCGGTACTCCAAAAGCCTTAATCAGCGACAGAGGAACTCACTTCTATAACACTTTAATGGACAAGGTCTTAGCACGATATGGAGTTCACCACCGTCTGGCAACACCATATCACCCTCAGACCAGTGGGCAAGTAGAAGTCTCGACTCGAGAAATAAAAAGAATTTTAGAAAGGACCATAGGAATGAATCGCAAAAACTGGGCAGAAAAGTTAGATGACGCTTTGTTGGCCCTTAGGACAGCCTACAAGACCCCCATAGGAATAACACCCTTCAAACTTGTTTATGGGAAAGCATGTCATCTATCCGTAGAACTTAAGCACAAAGCCTATTGGGCTCTAAGAGCAGTAACCTTTGATCTAATGTCTTCCGGCAAAAACCGGGAAGATCAAATTCACGAACTCGAAGAGCTAAGAACATTAGCCTATGAAAACTCCTGGTCTTACAAAGATATGACTAAACATCTACACGGTGCCCATTTAAAAGGAAACAAAAAGTTTCAAGTAGGAGATCGAGTACTGTTATACAACACACATTTACGTCTTTTCCCAGGAAAATTGAAATCTCGCTGGACAGGCCCTTACATAGTTGAATCAGTTTTCAGCTATGGAACAGTCAAGATTTCAAATTCTAATGGACACAAGTTCAAAGTTGATGGACATCGATTAAAACCATATATCGATGGGCCATTTGAAGATGTCTCGGAGGTAATAATCCTCCGACCAACTAAATAAACATACCAGAAACAAGGTCTGGACAAGACCTTCTTAAACTAGGCCTTGTATATAATAATAATAATAATAAAAGTAATAATAATAATAATAATAACACGAGGGCATGGTCTCAAACGCATGGGCCCGTGCCACTAAGTGCGGGTGGCGTGCTTCCAAAAGCATTGTCAGACCAAAAATACGGGGGCGTACTTCCAAAAGCACGGGGCCGTGTTCGACTTCTGGTTGGTTATAAAAGGCACCTTGTGCCAATGCATTCCTTCAACCAACCCAAACCAAAAACACTATCATGCCTACTGAGATGAGTGAAGCAATTCCCGTTCCTCGACAACCGGGAAACAAAACCCGTCACGTATCCAAAACCGAGCTTCTTTTGAAACTTCAAGAACTTGTTAAAGAACTCACCGAGATGAATCTCCTCGCATAAATGTGTCTCGTTCAACTCATCGAATCGGTGGAAAACATGAAAATGTAACTTCGGGACATTAACGAACAACTCCAGTTCCAAGTTCTTGGTTGCACGTACTTTCCACCACCAGGTCCCTTCGGTCGAGGAGAACCCTTCGGAGAAATCTAGGAACCTTAATTTTCTGCTTTCTTGTGTAAACAAGTGCACTAGGCACATCGTGCTAGGATCCTCGGGCTTAACCCGAGTAATTTTACATTTCTAGAAAAATCGGGCTTATCTCGTATTTGTTTTAGGACTTTTGATTTTAATGAAAAGTTATTTTTAGTATGATCAAACTCTTGAAATAACATACTAAACATCATTCTAAAAATTCCGGCTCTCTCGTTTGGCTGAAAAATCAAAGAAACTTTCAGTGATAAAAAGCATGGGGTCGTGCTTCTTGAAGCACGGGGCCGTGGTCACCTTAGAATCTTCCGCATGATAAGCGCTGACTCCGTGCAATTCTCTGAATCAGAAACATTTATTCCCCTAGTAGCACGGGGCCGTGCTTCAAGAAGCACGGGGCCGTACTTCAAGAAGCACGGGGTCGTGCTCAACTTTCCAGTCTTTATATAATGCATGCAAAAACTTGCTTTTCCATTCACACCAAACACAAAATTACTGAAATGGAATGCAACAAAGTTGAATGGAGGCCAGTGAGGAAAGGCAAGCAACATGATTCTTCCTCAAACCTTGAGGAAGAGGTCATGAGGTTACAATGCATCATGAAGGACCAAGTCAAAAGTAACATCCAAACCAAAGCTCGATTAATCGAGCTGATCAAGAAAGTCGAACTACTACGATTTCGAAAACTTCCATGTTGTGGATAGCCACAACAAGGATGTGGTCTTCAAACTCAACTATCTTAACCAGGAGATCGCGAAGTTCGACAAAAAGCTTTCCAAGCTCTTGGAAGCTAACGAGCTTCACCACACATCCAAGACCTGTTCAGGAATGGTGGTCGTTGAAGTTCCGACTTTGTCTTGTTATGAAGTTACTTTTGCTAGTGTTATGTTTCGTGATTTGGGATTGTTGTTGTACTTTTCGTTCTGCTATGTTTAACTATGTTTTATCTTTTAATGAAATTTAAGACTTTTAATTACTATCTTGATTCTAACCCTCAAAGAAAATCAGTTAAAGAACAACCAGCCCGACAAATAAACAGCAAAATAAAGTAACTGACTGCTTCATGCAGCACGGGGCCGTGCTTCAAAAAGCATGGTACCGTGCTTTTGTGTCCAGAACAGTTACGAGTTTTTACTAATAAAATAACATTTTCCAAACTATTAACCCTAACACCACTTCGTTCTAACACCTGTTAGTGCACGAAATGGTTGTCCGTAGCATTCGAATAAGTTATACATAGTCTAGATTGTTTATTTATTGTAAATGGCCCATTCGCTATGGTTTGTATAGTGAATGAGGTCAATTCGTTATATGCTAGGCTAGTTCGTTAAGGTATAAGCTCATTCGTTATGGTAGCATAACGAATGAGAACTGGTTCGTTAAGTGATTAGCCTAAACATAGCGAATTAGGCTTACGTTAACGAATGGGAGTGTGCAGCCTATATATAGGATGCTCCCATTCATAATTATGTGAGATTACACATATGAGAGGTGTGAGGTCCTAGATCTAAGTTATATTCTCTCTAAGTTATGTATTTATCCACCATAATGTATTCTCTCCATATTTATCAATAAACTATGTATTTAACGTATCTTAGATTCGTATTGTATAATCGATGTATCATAGCGGCTAGATCTTTAACGGGTTTCTACAACATCGAAAACCGTCGACCTTTCACTAATTTCACAAATCTTTCTATCAATTCTTTGATTTCCAACCAAAGGTATGTTAATTTAACAAATCTATTATTCAATTTCATCTTTCTAGGTCTAAATTAACCCCTAATTCTCACCAATTGATTAAATCGGGTTTAAACCTGCAAAAGATGGGTTATTCAGTTAGATTTAAGATAATGAATTGTTAGATAAGTTTTATGCTATGATTGGTTGGAAGAAATCATTCGGGTTCGGATCTTGGGTAAAGGATTTAACAAATTAAAACCCAACTGACATATAACTGGGTAGAAACACAAATTCGAATCTTGATGAATTTGAAATTAGGATTAAAAACACGGTCCGTGCTTCAGTTAACACGAGTCGTGGTCACCTTTTGGTCAACAAAAGTCAATATTGGCAGAACCTGACGAACATCAGCAGCACAGGTCCGTTCTTCTGAAAGCACGACACCGTGCTTTTGTTTTTGTTCCAGCATTTCAAGAAGTCATGTTAGATTTTAACCAATTTGAATATAAATTGCAGATGGCCGAGTATGGGGGTGACGTACATGCATTCCTAGTCTTTCCAGTACGCGATGCAAGGGACCAAAGAGCTCAAGCGAGAATGACTTACCTTAATCGGCGCCAGTTAGAACCAAACTTCTATGCTTGTAGGGATACGTTGAGGCAAGTCAATCAGTGGAATAGGTTCAAGTCCATTGTGAAAGGACCATGGAGACCGGTTTTTAAACAAAGAGGGGAGGCTATCACAGAATTAACAAAGGAGTTCCTAGCCTCTTTCTCTATTAGGGGAAAGAATTTTGATTTGTGGGATGAAGAAGCAGTCGAGTTTAGATGCGGGGGTGAATGGTATACAACATCAGTTACCCAACTAGGGGTGGATCTGGGGATTTACATGAGTGAGGAAATAGAAGTGAAGTCTGGTACGCAGCCGCAACAACATTCACAGATGAAGACGGTGATGATGACGCAGAATCTGGAAACGCATGGTTACAAGCATGGGAACTACTAAGCTACGGGGATGAAAACTACATTGCAAGTAGCTCGAAAAGTACGGATTTTAGTGACCCTCTTATGATATATATTCACCGCTTACTCAGCCACAGTATCACTGCTCGTGGTCAAAGTGAAGGGGTTGTGAACTTGAAATATTTATGGGCCTTGTATTGCATGAAGACCGACACACCATGCAACATCACTTATTTATTGTGCAAACTGTTCACCATAAATGCAAACGCAAAGAGCCGAAACACCCCAATCTTTGGTGGCCCATGGATCTATAATCTATATGGAGCTTATAATGCAGCCCAGACCTAGTTGCTCTTAACCTTGGTTTTTGTATCAGTATGTATATGGCCCAGCAGATCGGCAGAGACCCGGACGTTTGGAGATTTCATGATGCACTAAACTAGGTTTGCGATCCTGAGGACCCGGCAGAGATGATGATCCAAGACGTGCTCGAGAGGAGAGGAGGATCACCGCCCAGACAGTACCGCCACCGCACCTACCACCAGCAGGGAGGCCCATCTTCATCAAGGGCCGTCCCTAGCTCGTCACGGGATAGCCCATAATCATTCAAAGACCTATATGGCCTCATTGGCCAGTTCTCAGCGACCACTACCGCCTCGTTTGACAGGATCACAGGATAGATTGCTGCCTCTGACGCACAACGGGCAGTTGAATATGTAGAAACGAGGCGAGAGATTGAACGTCTAGGATATCGTATGAACAGGCAGTGTGTACCGTTCGACCAAGACACGGGTAATTGATTATCAACGGAAATGGTACGTCGGGTATGGGCGTGCATGGGTTGGTAGTATTTTCATGGCTTTATCATTATGTTTGTTTAAATAATTTACATCCCGTCGTTTACTTGTTTGTTTATTTGTTTGTTGGTTTGGTTGGATGCTTTTATGGCTGGTGGTGCCAAAACATTATATTAGGTACTTATTTAGCCCGTTTGGGCAGGGTATGGTTGATTTCATACCCAATTTTCAGCAAAATTGTGACATTCGTCAATTTCGGGTCTCGATTTGTATTTGTTTTGTAACCTTTTATTACGTAAACCGACCCGTTTTGTAAACCGAAGCTTATGATATATAAAATATTGGATTTTTATGTTACTAAATCATCCTCCTTGGTTCAATTTGAAAAACCCCTTTTATGGATTCGATAACGCTTTTAAAACGATCAAATTACATCAAAAACGAACTTTTCGGGACGCGTAACGAACCACAAGACGAGCTGGGCCAACCCCCCCCCCCATGGGAACGCCGAACCACGCAGCCAGGGCAAGGGTTGAGGTCGCGTGGCGCCTAGTGATGTCTACACATGTATTACGAATTTTCTTGTTGTTTTGTGCTTTGCTTGTTTGTTTAACCAACCTATTTGCATGTAACCATAAAAGAGAACCTTGCAAAGAAGCTTTGACCCTTACCCTATATATACACACACATATTCTTCATTTACACTTGCTCTTACTCCAAATTCTCTCTCAATTCTTAAGATTCAAAGGTTGTTCTTTATATTCTTAGTAGTTTGACTTCCCAAGTCAAACTAACCATAGTCTTTCATTTTAATTAACTTGCTAAATCTTATTAATACTTGTTTATGGTTGTACAATATATATATATATATATATATATATATATATATATATATAATATTTACCCCTTGTTACCTTTGGTTGTTGCTTTTCTGATTCCGGTCCGTGAGGTTTCCGACCTCGTAAGCAAGGCTTCATGGAGAACTTCGTGTTCTTGATAAATATATATATATATATATATATATATATATATATATATATATATATATATATACTTTGGTTGTTGCTTTTCTGATTCCGGTCGGTGAGGTTTCCGACCTCGTAAGCAAGGCTTCATGGAGAACTTCGTGTTCTTGATACATATATATATATATATATATATATATATATTACATAGACAATTACAGACTGACGGCAGATAGACGGGTAACAAGCTGCGCCGCTACCCCCTTCTGAATAGCAAACCCTACCCTACTAAACACAACGTTCCCCTTAGCATGAGCGGAGTTACTGCTGACCACCTGCTGAACCCACTTAAGGAACTGAACCGCGTCATGGGCGAGAGCGCCAAAAGTATCAAAAGCAAATGGTACGAACACGTGCTGATTCTCAAGGCAAGCTTTCTCGTGCTTAGCTACTTTACCCGCCTCAGCCTTGTTTATCGCATGACCAGCCACAAACCCGTGGTCCCGTAGCCCAACGAGGGGGACACACCTGTCAAATCAACGCACGCGTGCTTACCTCCTTCCCATCCAAAAACAAGAATGTCAGCTGGTCGTAGGGTTGATCTCCCATCTAAAGGGTCGGTCAAGAAGTTAACCGGGGCTTCCTTTTTTTCCGAGATCCCGGCCCGCTTAAGGACGTCGTAAAGCACATCTCGAACTAGATCATGTTGATATTTAAAGCCCGGTAATTCTTTGCAATGGACTACATGCTCCCCAAAAGAATCCAAACAAGCCTTCCGACATACGGGACACGGGTCATCAATCAGGAAAAGGGGTACCATCAGCCGGTATTTGAGGATAGCCCGATATTCCATTGCCGGCATACGTTGCCCTAAACCTTCAATGGGAACAACTGACAGGAAATCCTGAGCATGAGGGGCACGTAAACACTCAAACACAGCTCCTGCCGCGGGGACAAAGCGAACTTCTCTTCAACTGTCTTGTTTATACGTACTAACCATGCTTAACTTCTTCTCATTTTAGTTTATTTACATGTTCCATAGTTATGGGTTTAAGGGTCTATGCTTCGGTTTAACCGTAAATAGCTCTAAACCGTAAACCGAACTTTGCTTACTAGTTTTTGTTAAACACTTGTTTTAAACATGTTTAATGTTAGATCTCAGTTTATAAAATCATTTTTATGAGTTCCATGGCTATGGGTTTGAAGATTCTAACCTCGGTCTTAACCCGAAACTAAATCCGAACCGAAAACCGAACTTTTGTTTAAAGACTTATTGTTAACTTTTTGTTTGTAAAACTTGTGTATTTTCATTTGTATATTATTATACAAGGTCTTGGATATTTGGGCATGTGGAAACCATCTATGAACTTATTGTGAGATGGAAACCGAACCAAACCGAACTAAACCGACTTTTACTCGCTTAAGACACACAAGTGTGTTTTTTAGCTATCAAGACTTGTATACTTCTTTAAAAATAGTTTTCAAACTTATTTTAATTATTTTCTTAAGTACTTGGAAATTTTGGATCCAACTTGATCTCATAACAAAGTTTGGACCGACAAAACCAAACACTCGTTTAACGTACATTGTTAGTTCTAAAACAATAGAACTACATACTTGGTTAAGTATTATTGGATTTTTATGAGTTATATCATAACATTTAATATTTTGGAAAGTTGACTTTGGGTTTGACCAATTGTCAAAACTCGAACCAACAACCAGAACACTCGTTAAAAACCCGTTTTAGTATATTTATCCCAAAGGACTTGCATTCTTGCATTTTACCCACCTTATTACTTAACACAGGTTGAGTAAATATTAAGGTTAGATACTTTAACCCGGTTTCGAGTAAACTTACATTTTTAAAGGGTTATTATTACAAATTCGTAAATAGTTACATTTTAAACCTTGAACTTTAATTGTTTAGATTTCTCAACATTTATTTATTTAAAGACTTTCAAGACAACCTTTCTAAATCCGAAACTTCTTTCCTTTTAGGCATTGTTCGTTAAACCCGTCGTTCCGGCAAATCTTCAAATTATTATCTTTCAAGTTTATTACTTGAATGTGAGTACTTTCATACACCGTTTTCCATCTTTCGTTTTAGGGTGATATTTCATACTTATTCAAAATAAATGATTTATACTCGAATCTTAAACCACAAACGTTATTGTATACTTTAGTTAAATAATTGCTCGATTTTGTGTTCTATGATTATATGCTTATGTGTTTATCGCTTTTGATTGGTGGAACTATAAAATCCTAGTCTATTTGGCATCCCCTTACAGCAAGGTGTCGTTAACGTAATGCAATTAACGATAACTATAAAATCCTAGACTATTTGGCATCCCCTTATAGTTAGGTGTCGCTAACATAAATCTATTAGCGATTTTATCCAAATTATTGCTTTTATTTATTGTTTCGTATACGAGTTCTGTGGCTCTTTCTTACTATATATTTATATGCTCAAACTTATGAATTGCTCACCAACCTTTGTGTTTATGAACTTTATTTTATGAAATGTTACAGGTTTGCATTTAGGTTGATTTTGGAGTTGGAGAAAACGTCATCAAGACCTTTAGGATATTAGCGAAAATGAACAATATTTATTTGCTATATTTTGTTATGTTTATCTCATGAACAAGTTTGATATGTGACGTTTTCGATGTTGTGAAATGAAATGAGTTTGTTAAATATTTTCGCTTCAATTAGTGTTATGTGCTTCTGGGCAATCGTTACACCTCGGCATGTTCCGCCGCCTTTGGTCGGGGTGTGACAAAAATTATGCTTGGTTGTTTGTGGTTGTTTGCAGTTTTACATTATACATGTACAAAACAGGAAAGCGGACGAAAAACAGGGGACGCTCTGTCAAAATTTCGTTAAACCATAGGGAAGTACCTCTTCATTTTAACCCATCATACTTAATTAGAATATTTTTTATGAATCTTTTCACATTGAGGACAATGTGAGATTCAAGTGTGGGGTGGGGAATTACTTGACCAATTGCTGCTCTAAAATTCTCTAAATAACAAATTTTTGTAGTAAATAAAAACTAATTTTTATAACAAAACCAATAGAAAAATCCAAGAAAATTTTTTGCAAATAACCAACTACAAATCTACTATAACCAAAAAGTGAAAAAAGTAAAAAGAAGTTTTGTAATACTGAGAACACGTTTATGAAAAATGTTGCGTTTATACCCAATTCCTCCGTTAATGTGAGATAAATCTCATGCCATATAAATATTTTTTTCAGAAGATTTGAGTGAGTCATATGTTTCATGTGATTTAGAACTTGTCGCAATTATTCAATTCAAGACCACATGAAGCGTTGTATAAGGAAGCAGGTAATATCACTACAAACCTCTTAAACCATTCTCCAAATCACAAAACCCTAAACCAAAACCTTACCACTTTACCCTTCACAAACCGGCAAAATACAACACTACTCTTTTACCGACAGACCCTAAGAACTAGAAATGCGTTCTTTCTATTTCAATTTCCTTTGTTGCATACATTTCGCCAAACCTTGGTTTCCTCCAAAACTTAGGGAGAGAGTCTTTCTCTTTAGCAATGAGGTGAGGAAAAAGTGGCGCCAAGACGAACAAATGCCACCATTATGTGGGCTTTCCAAAAGCGCAATAAAAAGAAGAGCAAAAAGATACGAATGATGCTTAGGTTGCGGAAATTGGTCTCACAAAGGAAGATGTAGAAAAAGTCAAACTCAGTCTCAGCATGAATATACCGGACCAATGAAGGTGGAGGCTATTAGGCTTAAAGCCGAACGATCCATTAAAGTTGGGAGTTATGTTCAGAACAGGATTGAGGAAGAATTTATCCACATCCTCGTCAAAACCGGTCTTGACGATCTTACCTTAAAAGAGTCACTAGGTTTGTTCTAAAAAAAAAGAGCCAAACATCGAAGACATCTCAAGACTCCAAAGAACCAACAGAAGTTGTATTTACCAGTCCTATCCTCATTAACTTAAACTCTTGAACCAAAAGACCAAACCCCTACTCAAACAAAGCCAACCCATATTACCTTTTAATCTATGAAACCCTTCACCAAGGTGGAGATTTGAAATTATTACAAGCTTATTTTTCACAGGTCGCATTTTTACTAAGAGTGTTCACATACATACATCACAGGTTTGATCAGACATAAAACCGAGTATGGGTGAACATTGTGAGAACGTGACGTTTTGCATAGTTCTTTCCAATTGACTTTAAAGCTGGAAGTAACCGAGACCAGTTGTTTCCGAGATGGGTCATCGTACTGTGACTGAAACCATTCTAGTGTCACTAAGCTTTTAGCAGCACCTTTATGCTTGAGAACAATCTTTCCATCCGCGTCTTTCTCTTTGTATCCATTAGATTTAGGGGCTAAAAAGTAGCCCTTGATGATTCTTGCTTCTAGCTTTAACATACCTAAGACCGAAGATGAAATCAATTCATCAGGGAGCGGCTGTCCTAGCACAACTGAGTCAGTATCAGTGTAGTAACAGTCCTCCCTTGAGATGTAAGGGTACATATAGATCCTAGCACTGGCTGTGATAGCAGCGGCTAGTTGTACAGCACCGTTCCTTTGTGGGTTCCATTCTTCCGAGGTATTACCGGTATTGACATGGTAGGAAACTAAGTATTTATCCTTACCATGCAGTGAACCATACCTAAAGGAATCTTTATTGTACAATGTTTTATAGCGATCATGATCACAGATCTCGACTGTAGTGCTTTCTGGGTTAATACCAAATCTCCCGTATAGTGAATTCATAAGGATCTTGTACACATAAGATAAAGCTTCATTTCCATCTTTCTTTGCTTCTATCCTCTTTGAGGATTGTGTGTTAACAAATTTTATGAAAGGGCTTTCCATTCTCTCATAGAGGTAGCCAGAGAATGGGAGCACGGTGTAACCAAGGTCTCTTGCAAACTTCAATTCCTTGCTATAGTAGACACCTACAAAATCACTTGTTGGAAAGATGAGAATGTTATTCTTGTTTTGATAGGGAAGAAAGGGTTTCTTGATTGTCTTCGGATACACTGGAAGCTCATAAAAAGAAATCATCCTTTTTATATCACTATATATATTCTTTGGATTTAAGGTTGGTTATTTTGTTCCCATTTTCTCGAAATTCTTTTGGGGATGATTAAAGCTTGGTCCTAACTTGCTATTTTAGAGAATATTTATAAGTAGCTAGCTTGATGACAAGCAAGGTTCAAGTGTGGGGATGTTTGATGTATATAATATTATACATCTTTTAAGCATTAAATAATCTCTAAAAACTGCAACTTTTATCAAATTAGATAGCACAGAAGGCTACTTATCTTCATAAAATGTAATTTCAGGTAAACCCTAGCCTCAAACGAAGAAACAAACGAAAAGACGAAGTAAAACGGAAGAAAACACAATAAAAACAAAAAACACGCCCCCATTCTTCTGGAAATAAGAAAAGACAACATTCTACAAGAATTTAAGCACATGTTGATAAAAGCACGGGGCCATGCCTCTTTGGCCACGGGGCCGTGGTCACCTCCAGATAAAGACAAAAAATAATTGAAGCACATGCCAATAAAAGCAGGGGGGCGTGCCTCTGAAAGCACACCCGCGTGGTGAGTCATTATGTACGATCTGACAACATGCAACTGGGACACGTAGACACAAGGCCGTGCATAATAAAGCACGGGGCCGTGCTCTTTCCTCCAGACAGCCTATAAATAGAGGCTCTTGTGTTATTTGAGAATTGTGCTTGAAGTAGAGTTCTATACGGTTTTCACTTATAGAAACACCCACATTACACTCATATTGAAGATCTAGTGAGGAGTTTGAAGGCTTGGAGGTTACACTCATCATCCATCATCATCAACACCATTATAATCCATCATTAAGAAGGGAGGTTCATCCACATTTGGTTAAAATTGTTCTAGTTTAATCATGTGTTTGTTGTCATCATCTCTTTTTATGTTCATAACAATGCTCATTATGAGCTAAACTCCATTTATCATTAATAATCTATGGAGAAGCTTTGTTTTACTTGATGATTACATGAAACATGCGGTTTAGTTTGGTATAGTACATGGTTATAGTGCAATTATCCATTGATGAAGAAGTGTTTTATCACCTTAATTCAATACATCAAGGTTGATGATTTTATAACCATTCATGGTAATTCATGTTCTTGGAAACTAGAAATGGTAAAAAGAATACTTTGATACTTTATTCAAGATAAAACATGAATCCTTATGTTGTACTTAGAAATGATGAGATATAGGTTATAATCTATTTCTCTAGTTTTGATAATTCTGAAATAACATTGTTAACACGCTTGCTTAGGCTATCATACTAGTTAAAGAAATTATATGTTAATGGAGTGTGTACTTATAAACTAATTAAATCAAACAAGGGGAGGTTGTGTGAGTTAACTACAACCACTCGAAGTTGTTAGGAATTGTATTTGAGAAATCGAAGTCATTCCTAATCGTTCTACTATATCAAACTGCTTGTCTACTTAAATTGACATTCTCGTGGTAGCATGAAATTAGGAAAGGATGGACTTTAAAATGAGCATATTACTTTCTTTTATGTCATAGAATATGTCCAGTTAAAAATGAGGGACTATTCTATCATATATTATTAGGACAAGTCTACCACATGTTCATTTAATAATCATCAAGGAATAATGGAGTAGATCCTTGATATTAGATGGTAAACCTTCGTATAATTGAATTACTCGCTTAGAAACTCTCTTCTTGTCACCTATATATTATATATAAGTATTCATATTTTATAAAAAGTAAAAATCTACCCTAATATGATTAAACCTCCGATTAAAGTAAAACGACGATCCATTTTTAGAAACATTTGTGTCCACAGATCGATACTTGTTTCTTACCAATACTATTCTACATATACGATAGGTACACTTGCTTATTTTGTGTGTGTTTAGTCTTAGTATAAATCATTTTTATAAATTTAAAATACGATCTTGTGCAAAAGCTAAATCTCCATTCTCTTATAAATTTTACTAGCACGCGCAGCACCACATCACACCTATGGATTGGATTCTGGGATGTACTCCTTGATCATTTCTACCAATTTAAAGCCCCTAATTCTTTTTATGCACAGAAATACACTTACATAATCTTTATTATGAATCATTAGTGTACCTTAGTGTTCCTAGCTATCCACTCATTTTTATCACTCTACTTTCGGGTAATACATATGGTAATAGATAGTAAAAACCTCATAAAGTTGATATTTTGAACCGGCTTCAAGTCATGATGACTAATAAATCAATCTTGGGGTAAAAAGTCTCTAATACTTATATTAACTTTTCTTAACTTTTTACAATAGAGTTGTAATTCGCTAGTTATTCCAGATGCTTGCCAAATCTGAAAAACCCCAGAGGTTGTTTTTATTCCTCGGAAGCCCCCACCCACATCACCATTCAAGATTTTTTGTCCCACTATCGGCCAACCCACCTGGGCACTAGGCCCAATGTGAGTCAGATCGCTTAGCCGTGCTTCATAATTGGAAAAACAAGCATCGTGGAAATACATGCCACTCAGCCAAAGAAAGATGATGGTACTAAGTTTCCTCCTCATTTTTTAGTAACAAAAAGAATCAGAAGTAGGACCAAATTGAGAGTTAGCAGCATAAACAAAGATGAATTTGTGAATTAGAAATACAAGTTTCCTATCTTCATAGGAATCAATGGGAGAATGGAAAATTGCTCAAGTGGGCTGTTGGGTGTAATCGTAAGAAACATTTTTCATTTCATCCATTTAGTTTCGCTTCTTGCTCTAAAAATTAGGAAAGACTTGTAGGAAATAGTTGGCTTGATCCGATCAAGAAAGACAAGGGACTCTTTGGGCATTGCTTGGATATAATGAAGTAAAGACTGGCTATCTATAAATAAACAAGCAGGCTAAAAACTAGTGTATTATACTCATGAAACATATTTCGCATTTTAGAAATATTAATACAAACTAATAATGAAAAAGAGAAATAAAATACTGGTTGAAACCACTAACATGTAAAAAGTGAGTAGTCGAACTATTGAAACCGGCTTGTCGGTTTCCAAAAGTGTTAGTTGTTTGGTAAATACTTTTTAAAAAAATGGTCAACGAGAGTGTTAACTGTTTATGATCATATACGTAAGCAAAACTTATTCAAGAGAACTAGGAGTCATATTAAAATATATTTTTTTTCTGAAATATTAAAAAAAAGCATGATAGAAAAAGAAAACAACAATATTATATGCTAAAAAACCTAAATCAAAGCGTCATCGTCATTGCCATCAGGGGCAGATCCAAGAGCAAAGGAAGGTGGGTGCATGCCCACCGTCCGGTCAACTTTTAACTCATGTTTTTAGTGTAATTAATAGCCCGATTTTATTATTTAAGTCAAAGTGCCCACCCTCTGATTGCATGATTTGTCTCTTACTTAACATTTAAAGCATGAAGAGAAGAGAGAAAATAAATATTAGAACATTCATAACAGCTCTTCTATCTATCTCTATAATTATATTAATTAACACTGTAGTTTCTCTCATATACAATTAAATAATACTTTTTTACATCTTTATCATTATTTTTTTCTCTTCTACACTTACAACCACTTTCAAATATATTAAATAATAAATAGAGAATGAAAGTATTCCTCCAAATTTAATCAAAATTTACCTATCTCTTTAAATTTTCTCTCTTCTTCACTCACAACCACTTATCATTCTCTAAAATTTTTTAGAGATTTTACTCACAAAACTTTTAGAGGACATGATGTGAATGCTCTTAAAGCATTCACATCACATTCTGTATCTCTATATCTATAATTACACTAAAAAACACTACATTTTATCTCTCATATACAATTAAATAATATATTTTTTTACATCTTTATCATTATATTTTCTCTCTCCTCCACCAACAATCACTTTCAAATATATTAAAAAATAAATAGAAGATGAGCAGTGGTCCTTCAAATTTACTTAAAATTTATCCATCTCTCTATATTTTCTTTTTTATTTACTCACAACCACTCATTATTTTCTAAAAAATTTTAGAGATTTCTCTCACAAAGAGGATGAACAGTGGTCATTCAAATTTACTTAAAATTTATCAATCTTTCTATATTTTCTTTTTTCTTTACTCACAACCACTCACTATTCTCTAAAAAATTTTAGAGATTTCTCTCACAAAATTTTTAGAAAAGTTATTGTGATTGCTGTTAATAAAAATGGAGTTTTCATAAAGTATGGAAGGAGAAAGAAAGGAGAAATGAGGAGTTTAAATTTTAAAGTGATTAATGGTTGATTTTTAAATATTCTTTCTCTTTTTATAATTTTCGAGACAAACTTTGGTTTTTTATTTTTATGAATTTTTTACTAAATATTCACGCTAAAAAATTTCATCCATTTTTATTGAATTAGTTAAATATTATTATTAGTTATTAGAGTTGATTTTATAAAATTATATTTCATTTAACTATAAAGATTTTATTTGTCATTTTTACATATTGCTTTACCAAGAAGAACATGACAACACAAACTTTCAACGACAACAATCGAATAACTACTACTGCCGACGGATCACACGAGAAGAACATGACAATGGGAGAGCTTACCAAGAAGAACATGACAACACAAACTTTCAACGACAACAATCGAATAACTGCTACTGCCGATGGATCACACGAGAAGAGGTGAAGGATGCACTTAGGAGGACGGGAAGGTCTAAGGCGGTTGGCCAGACAACATACCCATCGAGGTGTGGAAGTGTCTGGGGGAGGAAGGAGTCATGTGGTTAACTACTCTGTTCAATAGTATTCTCAAATCAGGTAAGATGCCAGACCAGTGGAGGAGCAGCGTCGTAGTTCCTATCTATAAGAACAAAGGAGACGCCCAATGTTGTGGTAACTACCGAGGAATCAAACTACTAAGTCATACTATGAAGCTATGGGAAAGAGTGATTGAGGGTAGACTTAGACGAGAAACTCAGGTTACGGTCAACCAATTTGGCTTCATGCCGGGGCGTTACACCACAGAGGTAATACACCTTATAAGAAGATTAATGGAAAAGTATAGGGAGAAGAAGCGTGATCTACATATGGTGTTTATTGACCTAGAAAAGGCCTACGACATTGTGCCACGACAGGTGCTCTGGGAGTGCTTGGAGGGTAGAAGAGTGCCCAGG
This sequence comes from Bidens hawaiensis, assembly GCF_021521415.1. NCBI lineage: Eukaryota > Viridiplantae > Streptophyta > Magnoliopsida > Asterales > Asteraceae > Bidens > Bidens hawaiensis. The sequence goes on from NW_027491210.1 coordinate 1,553,084, forward strand.
AAATACATAGAGATAATTATGGATATGTATACCAGGAGTGAAACAAGTGTCCGTGCGCCAGTGGGGGATACTGATTTCTTTCCTGTAGAGGTAGGTCTTCACCAGGGGTCAGCGTTGAACCCGTTTCTTTTTACAGTAGTCTTGGATGAGTTGTCAAAGTCGATTCAGGGGACTCTCCCGTGGTGCATGATGTTCGCAGACGATATTGTGTTACTTGCTGAGAAAAAACAAGATCTAAACATGAGGCTTGAGGAGTGGCGAACAGCCTTAGAGACAAAAGGTTTAAAGATTAGCCGATCTAAGACGGAGTACCTCCACTGTGATTTTGGTGGGATAAACGACAATGAAGACGCACAGATCACAATTGAAGGGCAGGTGGTCCCGCAGGTAACGAAGTTCAAGTATTTAGGATCTTTTGTACAGTGCGATGGGGAATTAGACAGTGATGTGACCCACCGAGTTCAGGTAGGATGGTGTAGATGGAAAGCAGCCACAGGTATATTGTGCGACAAGAGTTTCCCGACTAAACTAAAGGGAAAATTCTATAGGTGGCAGTTAGACCTGCAATGCTATATGGAACAGATTGTTGGGCCATCAAGAAGGCACAAGTGCGGAAGATGGAGGTAGCAGAAATGATAATGCTACGTTGGATGTGTGGGCACACAAGGCTAGACCGAATAAGAAACGTTGTGTTTCGCGAGAGATTAGGGGTGGCGAACATAGCGGACAAGATAAGAGAGTGGAGATTGAGATGGTTTGGACATGTAAAGAGAAGACAGACGACGAATCCTGTTAGATCCGTAGAAAACATTACTATAGAGGGGAGGAGGGGTAGAGGACGACCGAAATTGACTTGGGATGAGAGGATTAGGCAGGATTTGATAGACCTAAACCTCTCCGAGGACATGGTTGAGGATAGGAATTCGTGGAGAAGTAGAATTAAAGTTAAGGATTTTTAGAGAGAATTGAATACCTTAGGGCTTAGACTTAACTTATTTAGGTCACATACCATAATGGTATTTCCCTTACATATATTATTATTATTTTTATAATTATTATTAGCTTTTATATAGCTGTTAAACTGTGATCTTATTATTAATATTATTATAATTAGTAGTAGTTTTTATATAACTGTTAAACTTTGATTTCCTTTATTTTGCTTCATACACATGTACTTAGAGCCGAGGGTCCTCTCTGGAAGCCACCTCTTTATTCCTTTGGATAGAGGTACGGTGTGCCTACATCCCACCCTCCCCAGACCCTACTTATAGCTTTGCTGTCGGTGGAATTTTACTGGGCATGACTGATTGATTGATTGATTGATTTTTACATATTGCTTTATTTAGGATTAAGTTAAGTGTCATTTTAGTAAATGTGGTTTGTTCAATTATGCAACTTTAGTACCGATTTTGAAAAATTATTGCAATTGACTACTACACTAATTCTTGCAATTTTAGTACTTTGTTCTAACCTCATTTAATTTTATCCGTTAAGTCATGAGTACTATAGTAATTTTGTTATTTTCATTATTTTTTTTCTTGTAAGGAAATGGTCTAACTGAAAAATGAAAATGGAAGCAATTTCAGAATAAATTTCCAAAACGCATCCCTTATATACCATGTAGCTGTGGTGATGAGCTCCGAACAGTTTTCCGGCAAACGTCTACGGCGGAGAACCAAATACAAACACATCAATTTAGATAATCGATTATTCATATAATTGATGGCGGCGGTGGCCAGAACTTCTAGATATGTGACGGACACCGTCGACGAAGATAGGTACGTCAACGGAGTGGCGTTTTGGTCGTGTGCAACAATGGTTGTTTCTGATTTCCGGTATGTTAATCTGTTGAAGGAAGAGCCACTAGAGAATGAAATCGACGAAACTATTTTTCTAATTCCGACGTCGAACAGTCAATTGACGGTAGCAACGTCTCTTCGGACGTCGTAAAACCGCCATACGAAGGTGGAGGGATGTGGCCAAAGAGACGATTTAGTGGTTGTTGGAGCCCCACGATTAAGTTAATGGTACTGGATTTTTGATATGAAAATTGGGTTTTTTTATGTTTAAGTTTGAAAGAACGAGTGGTGTAAGAGGAATTGGTATGCAATGGACTAATTGGCGGATGAGGCATCCGGCTCGATGGTCGGAATCCATGGACAGCGGTAGAGGATGTTTGGTGGAGCGAGTATTTACATGATAAAATGGGGGGATGTTTAAAAGAAAATGAAAAAACAAATACAATAACGAAGTTACCAAATTATCCCTGACTTAATGGATAAAATTAAACGAGGTTAGAAAAAAGTACTAAAATTGCAAGATTTAGAAAAGTGAAGTAGCCAATTGTAGTAAATTCAAAATCGGTACTAAAGTTGTGTAATTGAACAAACCACAGGTACTAAAATGGCACTTAACTCTTTAAGATTTCATCGTTTTCTTAATTTTATTTAATAAAAAGTATTCATCAGTATAATAATATTCTTCAAAATTATTGAAAAAAACAACTCAAACAAAGCGCTACTTCCATCTTATATTATTATGTTGATTTTTTTTGTTGTGTAAATTGATTTATATATTGTTTTCATCTACAAACTCTTAACAACTTTTTAAAAAGAAAGTTTCGTCTCGCGATTAACAAATATATAAAATTTCTTAAGGAACTATGAAAAGGGCCACGAAAGTTCATTTTGCTTTAGGCCTTCATAATAATTAGGTAAGTCTTGTTCTCTTTGACCGGTTCATTTACCCGTTCCATTTTGTGCTTCCCGTAGAAAAAATTCTTGAATCCACCTCTGATCACCATCGCATCACAACCAATGTATCTTTGTGATCCCTCGAAGATACAAGCAACTATCATCACCATCGATCTACTGCCATTACAACACTTGATTTTCATGATCACTGTGGAATCATCCATCAACATCCATCTATATGTATGGAGGCATTGATGGTGGTGGGTACATGAAGATAACTATGGTAATGTTTGTTCAGACACGAAAGGCAAAAATGCTTTAACTTGGTTCATATTTTGGTGCCAAACGTTGTTCAACTCTTGGGAGCCTAGATATAAATCTGTCTAGTTGGGCACAACCAAAAATAAAAGAACTATATTCATACACGTGTGAAACCAACTTTTATAAAGTTATAAGCTAAAACTTGTACAAGTTCATGCATGTCCATAAACTTGTAACAAATATAAATATGTCAAAAGTTATACTAGAACAAATCTTCTTATTAACACATTCAACTTCTTCAATCTTGATTACAACATAATCAAAATCTATTACAACAATTACTTGAATCTCTAATACACGAATGTGATTATAACTTCTAACAATCTATCAGACTAACAGTTCACAAACACAGTGAACCTAACCCTAGACTGTTACACTTTCAGAGATCAAAACTAAACGGAAGCGATAGAACTCAAGAAACGATTACAATATTTATGTGATGTGTGTGTTTCTCACCAGAGAAACATATATTTATATAGTGAAAAGAAACCCACTGAGGCCCATAACACAAGAGGCCCAGTAGAGTAACAAATCACAAGTCTTCAAGAAGCCCATCAAGCATCCTTAAGCCAAGCCCACCAAACATCCTTAAGTCTTCACAAAATAAACTTGAACCCCAACAAACTTGACCTGGTCCAAACCTCAAAAGGAAAGAAACAATATTAGGAAATATAAAATACCAAAAATATTATATTGAATTGAAACTAAAGACCAGGACATAAACTGGTAGTCTTTCAATACCCCCTCTCAATTCAATAGCCAAACATATCAAACATTTGCATCATCTTACAGATTTCAACATGTTGACTTATTAACAACCCTTTTTTGAAAATATCAGCCAGCTGATGCTTGGATTGTATGTTTACAGGTTATATCCAACCTTTTGAAATCTTGTCCCTTAAAAAAAACAAATCCAATTCAAAATGTTTTGTTCTATTATGAAAAACAGGATTTTCTGCAATAGATATTGCAGCAATGTTATCACAAAACAAGTTAATAGGTAAACCTATTTCCGCTTGAAGTTCTTTTAACAAATTTACAACCCACATAACTTCACAAGTAGCAGCACACATGGCTCTATACTCTGCTTCTGCAGAAGATCTAGACACAGTGTCTTGCTTTTTACTTTTCTAGGAAATCATTGAATTTCCCAAAAAATTACAAAATCCAGTAACTGATTTTCTAGACTCCAAACACTTAGCCCAATCTGAATCAGCATATGCTCTTAAATTCAACATCTGAGACTTGCTAAACAAAATACCTTTCCCAGGTGACCCTTTTAAATACCTGAGAAGTCTAATAGCAATTTTCAAATGAGAATTCAAGGGTTTATGCATATACTGACTCAAATAATGTACTGTATATGCAATGTCAGGTCTAGTATGAGACAAGTAAATCAGTTTGCCAACTAATTTTTGATATCCAACTACATTTTGTAATATGACATCATCTTTTTTACACATAGCTGTAATAATAAAGTGTTGCTCTATAGGATTACTTACTGGTTTGCATCTAGTCATACCATACTCAGCAAGAAGATCCAAGAAATACTTCCTTTGAGACAAACAAATACCAACATCTGATTTAATGACTTCTATGCCTAAAAAATATTTCAGTTCCCCTAGATCTTTAATCATAAATTTAGTTTTAAGAAACTCCTTAACTTTAATTATTTCAGATTCAGAATTTCCAGTTAAAACTATATCATCAACATAGACAAGAAGAACTAAAAACACAGACTTGTTACTTTTAACAAACATAGAATAATCACACATACTTTTAACAAATCCAAGTTCAAGTAAGACATTCACAAGTTTCTCATTCCACATCCTAAGGGCTTGTTTAAGCGCTTAAAGAGATTTATTTAGCTTACATGCTCTAGTTTCTCCCTTAGAGGAAAAACCTTCAGGAAGGTCCATATAAACATCTTCATTAAGATCACCATATAAGAAAGCATTATTAATGTCTAATTGATACAAAGACCAATTATTTTGAACTGCTAAAGATAAAACACATCTAACAGTAACTAATTTCACAACTGGATAAAATGTTTCAAAAAATCAACTCCTTCTCTTTGACTATAACCTTTAGCTACCAACCTAGCTTTATATCTTTCTATCTCTCGTGAAGATTTATACTTTATTTTATATATCCATTTACAACCTATGGTTTTTCTATTTGAAGGTAACCCAACAAGATCCCAAGTATTATTTCTGTGAAGAGCTTCAATTTCATCATTCATAGCAGTGATCCAATTTGAATCACTAGAAGCCTCAAAAAAAGTTTTTGGTTCACTACTCTTAGTTAACATAGTAGCAAAACAAAAATTAGGTCCAGACAAATGTGAATAATTAACAACTTTTTCAAGACCATATTTAACTTTCCCTTCTACCACATAATCCTCAAAAGTTCTAGGAAAGACACTATTCCTAGTGGATCTCCTAGGAACAGTTGGAATGATATGTTCAATAATCTCTCCCTCAGAATTATCACTTATCTCATTACTTCTACCAATATCCTGAACCCTTCCAAGTTCTGGACTTGAACTACTAGTACCTTGAATATCAGCCATACCATGAACTGAGCCAGTAGAAGTTCTATTAGTTTGCTAATTATTAGGTATACTATTAGTAGATGTAGACCTAGAAGTTGCTTAGACCGATGGTCAAAAGATTCAGAATTATGATTCTCATCACAGGGTATTGACTCATCTATGGACTGTTTGGGAGTATCATCATCATACAAATCAAAAAAATTTAAACTAGTTATGTTACTATCATGATACTCATTATTTTCAAAACCAGCATTATCTTTAAAAGGAAATATATTCTCATAGAATTTAACATCTCTTGAAAACAGAGTTTGTTTTCTTTCTAAACTCCAAAGTTTATAGCCCTTTTTTGATTTGAATAACCTATAAAAACACATTTTTCAGCATTATTACTAAACTTATCAGTGTTATTAAGAACTGTACTAAAACATAAGCACCCAAACAATCTCAGATGACTTAAAACTGGTTCAAAACCAAACACACACTCATATGGGGACTTACCACTTAACACAGACGAAGGAGTCCTGTTAATCAAGTAAACAGCAGTCAAAATACAATCAGACCAAAACCTTAAAGGAGTTCCTCCTTGAAACAACAAATCTCTAGTAATATTCAACAAGTGTCTATGTTTCCTCTCAACAACGCCATTTTGTTGAGGGGTATGAACACAAGTTGTTTGATGAATGATACCATTCTCATTACAAAACACACTCATTTGATTATTTACAAACTCAGTTCCATTGTCAAATCTGAAAATTTTCGCAGGTTTATCAAATTGAGTTTTGATCATATTAACAAAGTTTTTTATATAAGAAAAAACTTTTGTTTTATGTTTCATTAAGAAAACTCAGACAGCCCTTGAGTGATCATCAACTATTGTGAGAAAAAACCAAAATCCTTCTCTGCTTGGGACCCTATAAGGACCCCAAACATCTAAATGGATTAATTCTCCTAGACAGCTAGTTATATGATCACTTAAAGGAAAAGGCTCTCTATGTTGCTTAGCCTTGTGACAAACTTCACAAGGGGTATCATTCTCAATTCTATTTAGTTTTAAAGTATCCTTTAATACATTTAAAACCACATCAGAAGGATGTCCTAGCCTAGCATGCCACAAATTTATGCTACTAAAGTTACCACAACACACCTTATCAGATACCGAAGAACTACCACACATATATAGACCATCTAGCTGACTACCAGTCACCAGAACACTCTTTGTTAAAGAATCTTGTATATAACAATGAGTTTCATTAAAAGATACTATCAACTTGCTATCCTTTGCAAGCTTATGAACAGACATTAAGTTCACACAATAATCAGGAACCACAAACACATCACACAAAGTAACTTTTTCATTTAACTTGATATTGCCAATTTTAGTTACCAAAGCACTAGTGCCATTGGGATGTTTTACCCTAATATTCAAATCAGACACATCAAGTTGATTGATTAGGTCAACATCAGTCATAACCATATGCTGATTTGCCCCTGAATCCACAACCCAACCAGTTCTGGACTAAAGTTGCTTAGAACTTGTAAAACAAAACATATTATTAGGAAAAAACCAAGGACTAACAATACCTGAAGCATTATGACTTTGAGTGTTTTCACTGTTTTTATTGTCCAATAAACTCAACAGCCTAGTAATTTGATCAGAAGATAATCCAGTAGGAGGAATCCATGAAGTACCTGGACTATCACTAATCACATTGTTACTAGCAACCATTTTTTCCCTTGATTAGTCCTAAGTTTCATCCATGCAGGATATCCAACTATTTCAAAACACCTTTCAACACTATGACCAGGTTTATTACAATGAGTACACTTAAAACTCATATTAGGATTCCTATTTGGAATCCTTTTATTTTCAACAAACTGGCAAGATTTAGAAACAAACCCAAATCCTTGAGTCTGTCCCTTCACAGAATTGTTAGCAAAATTCCTATGAGACTCTTCTCTAGAAATAATAGCAAAAGCATCTTGAACAGTGGGTAATTCTTCTTTTATTAACAAACTAGTCCTAACATATTCATACCCACTGTCTAGTCCCATTAAGAATTGCATAAGTTTAATGAGATGATTAAAATCATTAAGTTGTTTTGAAGCATCACAAGAACAAGCAGGCAATTGTAAAATCTGATCTAACTGTTTCCACATTATATTTAATTTGTGATAATAATCAGAAACAGGTTGACCATTTTGACTAAACATATTAATTTTTTGGTACAAGTTGAACACAACAGACCCATCAACTTTATCATAGGTTTATTTTAAATCCTTCCAAACTTCTGTAGCCAATTTAGAGTAAACTTGGCCCAGATACAAATCCTCACACACAGAGTTCAACAACCTAGTAAGAACAATGGAATTACATCTATCCCATTGTCTAGCAAGTATTTCATTAGTAGATGATTTAACACATATTCCATCAATAAAGCCTATTTTATTCTTAACTTGTAAAGCCAAAAACATAGCATTAGACCAAACTTTATAGTTTTCAGTCCCTTTCAACTTTATACTAACAATAGTAAGATTACTTGAATCACTAGCATGAAGATATAAAGGATCACTAGCCTCAAGTTTACTAATCAAAGTATCATTTACTTCATTCACAACAGACGAAGTCACATGATCACCCATTTTCACACAACAGATGAATTACACAATCAACATAAAGAAACAATGCACAATAAACCTAAGATGCCTAAATGCACACAAAGAACCAGGCTATAAATCCTCTGGCATCAACTTATTTATGCCTATCAAAGAACAAAACAAGAAAGAATCAGAAAGATCTCACCAAGGGGCACCCAAGTTAGGGTGTTCCTTCCAAACGTCAAGATCTGTAACCTTCACTTAGGGTTACAAATCTTGACAGAAAGTATGCTTGTAGAAACCAAAGACCAGCAACAAGATATCACCTACTCGACTCCCTCAAGATAATTGCAACCGAACTTCAAGAACTAGGGTTTCGACGAAAGCCTAACTCAGCAATCGACAATAGATGAACAGATGACCCAAGAATCAGAGCGTTGAAAGCTCTGATACCATGTCAAAAGTTATACTAGAACAAATCTTCTTATTAACACATTCAACTTCTTCAATCTTGATTACAACACAATCAAGATCTATTACAACAATTACTTGAATCTCTAATACACGAATTTGATTATAACTTCTAACAATCTATCAGACTAACAGTTCACAAACATAGTGAACCTAACCCTAGACTGTTACACTTTCAGAGATCAAAACTAAACGGAAGTGATAGAACTCAAGAAACGATTACAATATTTGTGTGATGTGTGTGTTTCTCACCAGAGAAACATATATTTATATAGTGACAAGAAACCCACTGAGGCCCATAACACAAGAGGCCCAGTAGAGTAACAAATCACAAGTCTTCAAGAAGCCCATCAACATCCTTAAGCCAAGCCCACCAAGCATCCTTAAGTCTTCTCAAAATAAACTTGAACCCCAATAAACATGACCCGGTCCAAACCTTAAAAGGAAAGAAACAATATTAGGAAATAAAAAATACCAAAAATATTATATTGAATTGAATCTAAAGAAATTACTAGGACATAAACTGGTAGTCTTTCAATAAAATATATATTTTCTTGAATGCCGTGTTGGGATGTATGATCAAATTGGTCAATCGATACAAAATATTGGTGGCTCGATTGTTAAAAAGAATAACCTAAAGCTTTAGGCTCCCATATTTAAGGGCCCTTAATTTTGAAAGTTTAACTTCGTTTAGTTTTCGGGTTTTGATAAATAAACCAAATACTTAGTATAATCATGAGGATTTTATTTTCACTAAAGTGACTCTTTAACTCTACTATTCATGTCTTATATACGGCCATAAAAAATTTCATATGTAGTTGGAAATTTGAGTTTAAGTTGAGGGGGGAAGTCTTTTGTGAAAAGTATAACAAATGTTGATTTTATAAAGTATGTGTCACTTACTGAATGTTTATAAACATTTTTTATTTTTATAAATGTGTAACAAATTTGGATTGCAGGTAAACTGGATGTTTTTAAAATCCAAATCATGTCATAACAATGTGTTATTGCACGGTTTTGCGTCTAGAGTCTTTGTATTTATCATTTATGTTTATTTGATAATTAAATGTAATATTTAATGTTTATATTTATCTAATTCGTTAAAGTTATGTCTAGTTCGCTAGGAATGTTAGCGAACTAAGACTAGTTCGTTAAGATTGAGTCTAGTTCGCTAGGGATGTTAGCGAACTAGGACATTATAATGTATTCCCTCTTGATTCGTTAGGGGATGTTAACGAATCAGGGGGTGGTTCGTTAAGTTAAGTTATGTAACGAAGGGGAAGCTGGTTCGCTAAAGGATGTTAACGAACCAGGTCACCTTCTATATATAGTGAACCACTGTTCACTTGTAAATAGTCGAAGTTTTTGAGAGAATTAAGATTATTCAGAAAAGTTTAACGTATTTTCTCTTTCTCAAGCTTCACGTTAAACTTATTGATAATCTATATACATACGTAGAACACCGAATCAAGTGGTATTGATTATGAGATCGATCTATATTATTATAACTGACAGATCTGAGATCTGTATTAATAGCTATTGACTGTTGGTTATTGTTAAAGTACGGGATCAAACAAGTGGTATCAGAGCTTTCGGTGCTCTTTACGCTTGATTTGGTGTACTAATTGTTATTTTTATTGAGTTTTCTGTTTTTGTTTGAATTTGAATCAATTCATTGTTGATTTGATTGAATTATGGATGAATTAGATTGAATTTGTGATGGTTAAGGTATTGATAATGTTCAATTGAGTGGAATTGGATTGAGGATTGGATTTGGTAAGGTTATTGTGTTTTCGGTTTGAGTCCGTAAACAGGGGATTGGTTTTGGTTGAAATTGGTTAGTGTATTGTGATAATCGGTTACGAGATGTGTTGAGCTGAATTCGCGTTGTGATTACGAAGATTTTGGCATATTATTTGTTAGATTTGGTTGACAATTGAGTGTGTATTACGGATCTGGCATTACTAAGTTTCTGGGTTTGATCTTCATAAATCTGGAAAAACACGTTGAATGTTTGAAGATATGAAGATGCATGTGATTCGCTATAAAGTTCCAGGCAATTCGCTATGTCATTTAACTTGATTCGCTATCAGTTCGCTAACTGATTCGTGTGGGTTAATCAATTCGTGTTATCTAGTTCGTTAAACTTGATAGCTGATTCGTTTGACACGTGTTTGTCTTGGAATTTGTGTCATAACAACCTTTGCCACGTGGCATAAGGTGTCAGAGTTTGTTACAAACGGTTGTAACAACCTGATTCGCTATAGTGTTGATTCGTTATCAACTGTAGCTGATTCGTTATCTTAATTCGCTAAGCACTCCTTAGTGATTCACTAAGTTTATTTTGGCGATTCGTTACTGATTATTATCTGATTCGTTGAACTGATTCGTTATATTTTGTTTGGTCAATTCGTTAAGTTGACTTGGTCAATTCGTTTGATCAATTCGTTAGGTTGACTTGTGATTCGTTAAACCTTCATCACATTCGTCATCTGTTTCACCATTTGGGTGATTCGTTAACCTTATTTGTGATTTGTTAAGTTGACTCGTTAAGTTGACTTTTGATTCGTTAAGATACTCCATTATTGATCAGTCTTAACTTCGTTAAGGATTGATTCGCTACAACTGTTCACAGTTCACTATTGCTGTTCACTGATTCGTTAAGATATTTCATTTTTTGATTCGTTTTCAAAGATGGCTGGTATGTATGCATTGGCGTCTCAAAATATGTTGATGCAACATATGTTGCAACTTGATACCGAGATAGGTTCACATTCTAAATGTCCAAGATTGATGAAGTTCAGTGATTTCGCCAAATGGGAACCTCGGTTTCGTGCACATTTGGGTTCGGTTCATCCTGACTGCTCATATTGTCTTAATGAGGTTTATGTTGCACCAATGATTGGTGATGATACTATTGGGTATACTCCTAAAGCTGTCTCTCAATACTCACAAGAAGAGAAGAAAGCTTTAGAAATCGAGATAAAAGCATATTCTACTTTGACTATGGCTTTACCAGAGAATATCTTTCATCAAGTTGGAAGTATCAAGAGATGTGCATCTTTGTTTCAACATCTGCGTATGAGAAGCATGGGAAACACAGCTGAGAGTAAGAAAGTGATGCTCAAGTTTCAATTTCGAAACTTTAATTTATTGAAAGGAGAAACAGTTGAAGAGATGACTACAAGATTTAGTCATTTAATTGCTGAAATGGACAAGATGAAAATGGAAATTTCTGAAAGAGATAAAATTGACACTATCAAGAGTGTGCTTCCAAGTTCCTACTCAACATTTCTCATGGTTTTGAAAGAGAATGATTATTTTCTGAATGAAGATTTGACAGCACTTGAATTTCTACAAAAGATCGAAGCTAGAGAATATGATCTTAAGTGTCAAGAATCTTCCAAAGAAAATCAAGATCCAGCTTTCTATGGTGGAAGTATGCCTCTCAGTTCAACAATCTCACCAATCACTGCTTTTCTTACTCATGCCGCAAGTGAAAAAGAATCTGCTATATTTAATGATCCAAAAGTTTGTTTTTACTCTGCTGGTAATTCAGGTGGTTTTGGAAGTTCTACTAGTACCAATTCATTTGCTACACCACCTAGTGTGAATATGAAGGAAGCTGAGCAAAACTTTACTTTTCTGACAGCATTTATGTCTTCATATGAAAACTTGGTGAGTAGTAAAATTGCCACAAGTGAGTTAATTGATGAGGATTATGATCAGATAGATCCGGATGATCTAGAGATCATGGATTTGAAATGGAATATGGTCATGATCGTTCGTAAAGTTAAAAGATTCATACAGAGAACTGGAAAAGATCTTCCAGCATTAAACAAGAAGTTGGGTTTTGATAAATTAAAGGTGAAGTGTTATAATTGTCAAGAATTTGGGCATTTCGCGAAGGAATGTGACAAACCAAGAAAAGAATACACTGGACCTCGTGGTCAAAGTCAAAATGCTTCTTCACCACGAGGAAGTGATGCTGAAAAGAAACTATCTTCTTCTACAACACAAGCAATGTTAGCAGACGAAACTGATTGGTCACAAAGGCTACTATGCAATGATGTTCAAGCAAATTTAGCTATGTTTGGGTTACATGAAGATTGTCAAGATGCTACTGGTAGTGTGATGTCTTCAGATAATGATTCTGGATCTGATTCTGACGACTCTTTCGACAAGACTTCTGAATCAATGTTTGCTTGCATGGCTAAGATCAATGAGGTTAGTAATTCTATTTCTTCTACTTCATTTGGTAAAACATCATGTGTTGACTGTGAATCTAACAACTCTAAGTTAGAAGCTTTGAAAAATCAAAATGATAATCTTATAAGAGAAATTGCTTCTCTTAAGGACACTTATCGATAATCTCTTGAGTCTCAAATGAAATCTCGAGAAAAGATTGAAGCATTGTCGACAAGTAATCACGATCTCAAAGCCGAGTATCTGTGAAAATGACCATTAATGACCAAAAGTTTCAGGAAATCTTGAAACATCGCTCTAAGATAACTGAGCTTGAGAATGAGGTTCTTGAGTTGAAGAACAAATTGGGTAAATTTCGAAATTCTTCATTTTTATTGAATGAAATTATTGAAGTTTCTGGAAAACAAAAGGACTCTAAAAAGGGTATAGCTTTTGTAGAAATTCCTCCACCATTTCATAACGACTATAAAATGAATCCTTTTGCTAGAAAGGAAGAAGAGGTAATTTTGAAAGAATCTGTAATTTCAAAAAATGTTGAATCTATTAAATCTAAAGATGTTAAAACCCAATTTGTTCCTCAAAAATCTCATGTCCAAAGCAAAAAGGTGTTTGTTGAACACAATGACGAGGTCATTATCGAGGATGTGTTTGAACCAGAGATTATACATAAGAATAAGAACATTCCTAGTTCTAATCATATTCTGTGCGAACCTCACGAATTTGAGGAAGCAGTGTATGGTTCACACAAACCTCAAGAGACAAAGGAAAATTCAAAGAAAGTGAACTCTATGAAGGCAAAGAAGTCAGTTAAATCAAAAATTTCTGATGAGGATTTAATGTATTTCATTAATCCTTCTAGTTCTAAGCCATCTGCTACTAGAGTTTTTAAGTTAAAAGGAATGGACACAATGTTCACTGAAAAAGATATTCCAATTAGTATCATTAAGCCTGAGCTAATTGAGAGTGTGTTTTACAATGAAACTTCCAAGGTTCGTGAACTTGAACGTGTGTATGCTCAAGCAAAAACATCAGTCTCATCTGATCCATTGACTAAGGCAAAACAATTTATAAAACAAGCTAAGAAGATTAATTTTGTGAAATCAACTGGAACAGATACACTAAAAAGCTTTTCAAACCATTCTAATTTAGATTTTTATTTAAAGAAAAAAGTTGAATTGACTGATGAGTTTGCTAACTGCATGACTAAAAATGTGAGTTATCATCAATCATCTATTCCAATTTCTTCTAAACATCATCATGTGGACATGCGAACGTGTTTTTTATGCGGTCAACAAGGTCATGTTGTGAGGAATTGTAGTCAGCAAAACTTTCAGAATCTTCATCCTTTTATGAAGGACAAATCTAAGCCAATTCCAGTGGTTAAGAAGATTCTGAAACGACCTGTGTCATATGCTGATGATACTCATATTTTATTTTCTAATGTGAATCCTAGGAAGGTGTTTCATATCAATGAGACACACGGTCAAGTGAAACCAAAATTCATTCCAACTGAACCTATATGTCAAAACAGGAATTCAAACATTGTTCAGGAAGCATACTTAAGACGAAAGTCTAAGAAGCCTGTAACTTATTCACAAGTGGCTGAACAACAATTGAAAACTGTTAAAATTAATGATCAAAGAGAAAACCAAAAGGTGCCCAAGACTGAGGCCTGGGCTGCCTTTTTGAACTAATCACTTTTGTTTATGTGTAGGGTCCATCCAAGACCATTTCTGGTGAAAACTGGATCATGGATAGCGGATGTTCTCGTCATATCACCGGAAATCTCGACCTATTAACCAACGTAAGAAATATTCAAGGGGTTATGTAGCGTTTGCTGGGAATTCTGGGGGCATGATCACACAAGAGGGTGACGTTTCAAATGGTCATATTACATTTGAAAAAGTAAATTATTGTGACAAGGTTGATCATAACTTATTGAGTGTATCGCAGATTTGTGATAAAAAGTACACTACAATATTTACTGACGAAGAGTGTCTTATCTTGAAACTGGGTTTTATTATTCCCGAGGACATGGTTGTCATGCGATCACCACGATCAAATGATATTTATGTCTTAAACATGAGTTCTAAGATATCAACATCGATCGAAACATGTTTTGTCTCAAAAGCATCTGAGAAAGACTCGATTCTATGGCATCGAAGAATGGGTCACATTCATGTTAGAAAGATGAATTATTAATGGCAAATAATTTAGTTGAGGGTGTTTCGTTAAAGAACTTTAAGTTATCTAATCACTGTGTTGCATGCAAAAAGGGCAAGCAGAAGAAGAAGACACATCCTTCTAAGTTATTGAATTCCATTAATACTCCTCTTGAACGTCTTCATATGGATTTGTTTGGTCCAGTGAATCGTGCGAGTATTTCTGGAGACTGGTATTGTCTGGTAGTGACAGATGATTATTCAAGATATTCATGGGTGTTATTTATGAGTTCAAAAGATCAAACACTTGTTTTGGTACAAAACTTTATTACTAAGATAGAATCACTGTACAAACAAAAGGTGAGGAGAATCCGAAGTGATAATGGTACTGAATTCAAAAACACTATTTTGGATTTCTTTTGTATTCAAAAGGGAATTCACCGAGAATATAGTGCACCTTATGTACCACAACAAAATGGTGTTGCTGAAAGGAAAAATAGAACTTTGATTGAAGCTGCACGTACAATGCTTGCTGATTCAAAGCTTCCTATTCAATTTTGGAATGAAGCAGTAAACACAGCTTGTTATACACTTAATCGAGTTCTAACAGTAAAACGACTCAAGAAGACAAGCTATGAAATATTAAATAACAGAAAACCTAATTTAAAGTACCTGGAACCATTTGGGTGTCCGTGTACAATGTTGAAGAAGGAATCGAGTAAATTTGATGAAAAGGCTATCGAAGGGTATTTCTTGGGATATGCGTCTCCAAAGAAAAGAGTATTTAATTTTACATCTGGCTGTGTTGAAGAATGGTACCATGTGGACTGTCAAAAGTACACAACTCCTCCTCAAGGGAAAGGTCCAGACTGGATGTTTGACTACGATAGTTTGTTTAATTCTTTTACTCCTTCGGCTGAACACATCGATGAAGATCTGGTTAGAGCATACTTTGAAGAACATTTGAACATTCCAAGTTCTTCAAGTTCTAATGCAGTTGAAGTTCAACCAGATGCTCCAACTGAAGAATCTCAAGTTGTTCCTCTAGTGGTTATTGACAGTGCTTCTACTTCTTCCGATGATGATCAAGCTGAATTTCAAGTTATTGATCTTGATAGTGATAATGATTCATCTCCCGAACTAGGTGAACATTACACTAATTTATTTGATAATGTTGTTGTTCTTGAAAATCCTACTCTTCGGATTCATGGATATCATCCACAGGACAATATCATTGGAGAACTTGATGTGGGCGTTCGTACACGTCATCAAGTTGCTTCGTCAAGCGACAATAACGTATTGTGTGCTTCCACTAATTTACACTCTTCAGGAATTGTGAATATTGCTAAATTCAATTGCTTTCTATCTCAAGTTGAGCCAACGACAGCTCGTAAGACACTTGATGATCCTTCTTGGGTAGAAGCTATGCAAGAGGAATTACAGCAATTTGCACGATTAGGTGTTTGGGATTTAATAGACAAACCTGCTAGAGTCAAGAAAGCTATTCCGACTAAGTGGGTATTTAAATGTAAAAAGGACGATCGAGGGGTGATTGTCAGAAACAAAGCACGTCTAGTGGTGCAAGGTTTTCATCAGCAAGAGGGTATTGATTATACTGAGGTATATGCTCCAGTTGCAAGATTAGAGTCGATTCGAATCTTCCTGGCTTATGCTGCTTACAAGAATATCAAGGTCTATCAAATGGATGTTAAAAGTGCTTTTCTCAATGGTGAACTACATGAGGAAGTGTTTGTTCAACAACCACCTGGTTTTGAAGATCCTGATTATCCAGACCGTGTTTAACGTTTAAACAAGGCCCTGTATGGTCTACATCAAGCCCCGAGAGCTTGGTATGGCACGCTCGCCGACCATCTGACTGATAATGGATTCAAACGAGGAACTGTTGACTGCACTTTATTTCATAAAACTGTTGGTGATGATCTTCTTCTAGTCCAGATTTATGTTGACGATATTATTTTTGGGTCTACAAACGACACTTTATGTAAGGAGTTCGAGAAGTCC
The DNA here is from genome assembly GCF_021521415.1 of Bidens hawaiensis. Taxonomy (NCBI): domain Eukaryota; kingdom Viridiplantae; phylum Streptophyta; class Magnoliopsida; order Asterales; family Asteraceae; genus Bidens; species Bidens hawaiensis. The sequence goes on from NW_027491210.1 coordinate 1,570,108, forward strand.
ATGCAAACCAAGTTCGAAATGAGCTCGATGGGAGAGATGAATAAATATCAAATTAAGCTTGAACCGAGATTAGAGGTTGATAGTTTCTGATATTCTGTGCTTTAATTGAACTATTTAATCATATCACAAAAATACTTGAATGTGTGTTATTAGATTTATGTGGACAACAATACCAATGACCGACTTATCGCCAGTCATAATATCGCTGAAATATAAAACTGTGATGGAAGGGCATTTTGGTCAATATGATTCTCTGCTCAAACTCAACAAAATTACAAAAATATGTACTGCTTTTGATAAAATCATTGAAAAATACAAAAAAGATTGTCTATTTTTTATTAGTTCGGATATTCTTCTGTAAATACATTCTTTAATTCTTTTAAATTTTCTCAAAATACCAAAAATATTTTCGTCTTCTTTATACAAAATATTTAAATAAATTTTTTAAGTTAAGTTTCGGAAATCTGAAACAAGTTTAATGTATTTGGTTGTCGGAATATAAGGGTTTCTCGATAATTTACTTAATTAATTTATTTAATTTTCATTATTTAATTCCTTAACTTATTCATTTAATAATTTATTTAAAATTAAATAAAAGAGTTTAATTCGCTAAACTCCCATTCGTTATGTATGGATAACGAACTAGGTGATTCTTTAGCGAACTAGCTTCTGGTTCGCTAACCTAATTCGCTTCCGCACTCTGTAACGAATCATCCCTTCGTTATACTTATTTAACGAATCATGACACGAATCATGTCTTGATTCGCTATTTTTAATTTAACGAATCACATTGTGATTCGCTAACATAAGGTAACGAATTGAGTTAGCGAATGGGCTAATTCGCTAACTTTAAATTAAACGAATCGTCTGATTCGTACAAGTTGTGCCTAGGGTTTCGTGCACTGCTATATAAGACAAGAAAACGAATAGTATTCCACTGTTCGTCTTCTTTCTTCATCTTTAAGAAACTATTCAAATTCTCTCTAATATTTTCGATCTTTAAGTTTGAATAATTCAAAGATTATTTTGAGTTTCTAAGGTATAACTGATCTTGGCGATATCAATTTCGTCAAAAATGGTCATGTATTGACTGTTAAATTATGAAATTTTAGGGGTTTAAGGGTTCTGAACCTTTGAAATTTTTTTTTGTATAATTTATGTTATTAATTGTATGATTTTGATATCAGTATGATCGGAATCACTTTCCGATACCCTTGGTGGACTCTAATCAATATTTGATTATTGTTTGCTGGGTTAATTATTGTTGTGTGTTCTTGATGTTCACTGTTGGTTCGTTTGATTATTAGCACATTTGGGTATTGAGTCTCAATCTCATTCACCTACTCTCACTAGTGTGTTTCCGAGCTCAACGAGCTGATTATATTGTTGATTCGACGATAGTTATGGTCTAATTGAATCTGAGTTTAAGATGTTGACTATTGTTGTTCATGTTAATTTTGACATTGACTTTTTGAAGTCAAAGAACAAGTCTTAATTTTGACCATTCGTTAATCTTAGCGAATTGGAACTGTTTCGTGTCCAATTCGTTAAGATTTTACACGAACTAGCTTAGCGAATAATATGTTACACGAATCAGAGGTTGATTCGCTTAAGTATAACGAACTAGAGTTTAGTTCGTTAAAATTAATTAGTGATTCGCTAGGTCCAGTTCGTTAAGATATTTACTTGATAGCGAATCGCCTGATTCGTTATCTTTGTATAACGAATCAGTGTGATTCTTAACGAATGACATTAAAAAAATAAAAAAATAAATAATAATAATAATAATTTAAATTGGTTAACTAATTTTAATATTTATTTAATTTAATTAAAGGATTTAAATCGTCTAATACGCGTAACTAGATTAATTACACATATCTTTTAATTATATATAGTGATATCTATTCTCATACTAGGTTTTTCTTTATATTGTTAAATATGGCTGAACAAGAACAACAACATCAACCGCCACAGGAACAACTTCCACAAGTACAACCACAACAACAAGATCAACAAGCTGACATGGTCCCACACCTTGTAGCGTCGGTCATTACCACGAATCTTAGACATCGATGCTCAAATTTAAAAAAAAAATGTATCAGAACAACGTCACTGTCGCATCCCTACCACTATATCTGTGTTCCCTCCAAGTAAAAACAACTACCGTATTTGCCGGTTTGCCACCACTAACATACCCTATTTTCATGGTCATGGTGGCTTCACCAATCGATTAGGATCTATATGGACTAAAACATTGATGGTGGTGGGTACATGAAAACACCTATGGTTAATGTTTGTTTGGAAACTCTAGGCAAAATTGGTGTAATTTGGTTTATTTGTTGGTCCGTCAATGCCATTTGTATCTAAACCCCTTGGGACCATAGATATAAATGGGTCTGGTTGGGCACAACCAGCAAAATAAAAATCATGTTCATGTACGTGTGATGCCAACTACTTGATTTTTAAGTTGTAATCTAAAAACTTCTAGAGGTTTGTGGTTGTCATTAAACATCATAACATGATTAATTTGCTAAATAGGCATGTGTACAAACGCAACTTCTTCATACATGCCTACAAAAAAGATTTACTTTTGGTACCTATGCAAAGATGGAAGTAACCATCGGTTGCAAGGCCTACATAATAATTTGCCAGGGGCGGCCCTGGTCAGCCAAATAAAGATAGAGTTTTAGATTCACACTTAGTTAATACCTCCAAATAAAATAAAAGCATTATATATACATAGGAAAAAGATCCAATACAATAATAACTTATCGTACAATAGGTACGCGAATCCCCATCTTTCACGAAATCGATCCATAAAATCACATCCCTACATCTCGGAATCGTCAATAAGTATCCAATTAATCATTGGTTTGGCGAAAAAAACAGTTTTGGATCGTTAATCGATCAATTTTTTACTTTTTTCACGAAAACCGTCTTTGAGCATTTTAAGTTTTGGCTGAGCGTTTTAGGTTTTTGGTTGAGCGTTTTTAGGTTTTGTCTTTGTTTTTTTGCCTTTGAGCGTCTCGCGTACCCATCGTATGCTAAGGCATTATTGTACAGTATCTCGACTCTATATACATATATATTTAATCGACAGATTGCAAATAAATATGTCTATTGGTCCGATGGTAGCATGTTTGTTGTTAACTTGGAGGCCATGAGTTCGAGACTCATTATTAGCACTTTTTCTTGTTTTTTTTTATTTTTTTTATTTTTATAAATTGTTATAAAATCGCCACAAAATCTCATTTTGATTTAAGCCTCCAAAGTTGTTGAGCTGACCCTACAACTTGCATATAGAGGTGCACAAAAAACCCGAACCCGAAACCGGACCCGAAAAAATTCCGAAACCGGTTTTTTTATACACGGGTTTTTAATACCCGAACCTGTACCCGACCCTACACGTAGGGTACGGATAGGGTATGCATTTTAGTACCAAAACCCGTACCCGAACCGGACCCAATTTATACCCCGTAATACCCGAAAACCCGAACCGATTCCATACCCGGAACTGGGTTTTTCCAATACCTGAAACCGAGTTTTTTAAATATGACATTCGTCAACTTTGGGTCTTGTTTGTATTCGTTTTGTAAACTTTATTTATGTAAACTGACCCGTTTTGTAAACCGAAACCGTGGATATAATCAAAATGATGGATTTTATGTTTCAATATTGTTTTAACACTTGTTGGATCTTGAAAACATTCGTTTTGGTCTTTAAAACGCTTAAAAATCACTTAAAACGAACTTCGGGGGCCAAAACTGCCATTTTTGAAAATATTGAAAAATCATGAAATCCACCCCGTTGTGTCGCGCGATGGGGACTGCTTTTCTGGTCGCCGTAGCGCGAAGGCAGGGTCTGCAGCTGCACGTTTTTTTTTTGTTATTTTGTGTTCGTTTTTAACCCTTTTCTCATGCAAACTCTTGATATTAATACCCATATGACCCAACTCTTTCCCCTATATATACACACTCTTTCCCCTCATTTACACCTGCTACAACTTCATTTTCTCTCTCAAAACATCAAAGATTCAAAGATTGTACATAGTTGTTCTTGAGTGTTTGACTTCTAAAAGTCAAACTGAGTTAAATCTTTCATTTTTATTTGTTTATCTAACCTTGTTCATACTTGTTAATGGTGGTACAATATATATATATATATATATATATATATATATATATATATATAATATAATATCCCTTGTTACCTTTGGTAGTTACTTCTCCGGCTCCGATCGGTGAGGTTTCGGACCTCGTAAGGCAAGGCTTCATGGAGAACTTCGTGTTCTTGATATATATACTTAACTAACTTTATTATTGCTTACTAACCATGCTTAACTTCTGCTCATTTTAGTTTTTTAGTCACATGTACAAGTCTTGGGTATGTGGAATCCATCTATGAACTTATTGTGAGATGGAAACCGAACCAAACCGAACTTTTGTTAAAAAGACTTGTTGTTGACCTTTTTAGTTGTAGAACTTAAATATTTTCATTTGTGGATGAAATGGAAGTTGATCCGTTATTTATGGATACGGATTTTATTTATGAGAACGAGGAGATTGAGATGGAGGATGTGACAGCTGAAGAGTACCCGGACTTGTATCAACACGCAATGTTGATCAAGGTGCTCCGGTATTTCATGAAGACGTAATTAAGGAGACTGAGAATGATTTGGAGAAGATTGTGCAGCGAACTGTTCCTTCACTCAAAGAAGTGACTGATGATGACATTGAAAGATGGTTCAAACGCCAGAAAGTGGGTAAGATCATCAGTGCTTTTCGGTATGTAGATAAAGAAAGAAAGGATACCGCTGCTGCTTGGATTGAGGCAAACCAGATGACTACCTTCAAGACTGTTTCTAAGGTACATGGTGATATTGTCTCCTGGCTCTATGATTCAGACCTTAAGGTATGTATTGTTAAATGGAAAAATGTGTCCAATATTACGAGAGGATAATGGATGTTTTAACACTACCGCGTTGGGATGTACGCACCCTAGCGAGACGTCCATTTATCGATCGTGGGGGTAATCGAACTGCTGAGTGGTTTCATCAACACTCACTGTTCGAGGTCAATCATGGCTTCAAATTCTTCAAGCCCCAGGTCCCAAGACGTAAACGTACTGATGAGATTGATCCAAGGACGGCTGGAAGAAACTTGTCTTGAAAGTGAAGCCACCAAAGACAATGAAAAGGGTTCCTGTGAAGACAATGCCTCAAGATATTTATCTGTCTTTCAACCGTTGGTACTATGACAATCGTACTGGCGAGGCCGTTATTGTTCGTGGTCGAGGACTACAGACTGAGCTCATCAAGATAATCGATCCGATGTGGTTGGTTAATTTGTCAGAGACAGACAATGACGTGCTACACAGGAAGCAGATTTTGTTTGAACGCCAAGAAGATTACGACCTGGCTATGCAATTCCAACGTGTCGTTCGTGTATGCCATGAATATGGGATTCATAGTTGCAGAGATTGATAGACAAAGCGTTTCAAATAAATTTAAGACAAAGAGCTCAAAACGAGGGAGTGTCTGTTAGTGCACGGTTTTGCGTCTAGAGTCTTTGTATTTATCATTTATGTTTATTTGATAATTAAATGTAATATTTAATGTTTATATTTATCTAATTCGTTAAAGTTATGTCTAGTTCGCTAGGAATGTTAGCGAACTAAGACTAGTTCGTTAAGATTGAGTCTAGTTCGCTAGGGATGTTAGCGAACTAGGACATTATAATGTATTCCCTCCTGATTCGTTAGGGGATGTTAACGAATCAGGGGGTGGTTCGTTAAGTTAAGTTATGTAACGAAGGGGAAGCTGGTTCGCTAGGGGATGTTAGCGAACCAGGTCACCTTCTATATATAGTGAACCACTGTTCACTTGTAAATAGTCGAAGTTTTTGAGAGAATTAAGATTATTCAGAAAAGTTTAAAGTATTTTCTCTCTCTCAAGCTTCACGTTAAACTTATTGATAATCTATATACATACGTAGAACACCGAATCAAGTGGTATTGATTGTGAGATCGATCTATATTATTATAACTGACAGATCTGAGATCTGTGTTAATAGCTATTGACTGTTGGTTATTGTTAAAGTACGGGATCAAACACAATGTGAAGTTAGACAATCTTCAATGCTAAATGCGTCCTTAGGTGCCCTTAACTATCACGTCATCTGCCACATAATATCTTTACAAACTCTAAAAAACCTCAATTTCATTTCCAACCCTACAAATATTCTTACCATCTTTAATCCACCACATCACCTACCCATTACATACAATATTTATATAAAACATTATATATATTTTTACTTTAGGCCCACTTTTTCATAAGAGCATATGCCCTTGTGTAACAAGGACACTTCTGTTAAGGGTAATAACCTCCAATGCTAAGGGTCATCAAGGGCTTATCTTCTAAAAGCTCATTGAAGATAGTCTTATAAATGTTTAGACCCGTTCTAAACCTTGATCCGGTTTGACCAATTCTTAAAAACATGGCCAGTCTATTGTGACATGATGCACATTCGAAAACATGTCTTTTTAACATGATGCAACTTGTTATATATTTGAGTCGATGAAAGGTTGTATTTTTCCTTCTCGTCACCCAAACTCGATGTTACTAGTTAATCCCCTTTTAAGTAGGGCGGGCAATTCGTGTCTTAACATGTTTAACAGGTAAGAGGCGGCGTGCGTAACACAAATATCAAACTTGAATACGACTCGTTTAACTACTTTATATGTCATGACTATAAGACAGTTTGAAGTTTTGTGTACCAATAAGGGATAATGAGAGAGTCTAGTCTAGTTATTTCAATTATTTAAGAAAATAAAAAATTAACATACCGCACTTTTTTGCTTAACAGGTCTTATCGTGTCTTTAACAGGTACTCAATTACCAGCCCTACTTTTAAGTCATCAGTAAAATAGTTAAATATCTTATAATGCCATCTTAATTATATTTTTTTTAATACAAAGTTCAAGTTTTAATTTACAAGAGCAAAAACATTTTTCTATCTGGCCATCTAGCCATGGTTACTAAGGCTATGTATAGTGAATGGGCTATAAAATGGGGCGATTTACGTCATGTGGCGTCTAGTCAGCAAATGATAGGTTTTGTGTTTAGAGTGTAATGGTGTTGTAGCATATATATATATATATATACACACTATATTAATATGTATATATGAAGGAAAAAAAGTCTTTCTACACAAAAACTCTTAAATTTAAGAATTGTACAATAAATTATGCATAATGTACAAAATCATAATTCAAAAGCCCGCCAAATCCTTTCTCTGCATTATTATCCTCAACCCAGTTCAAATTTTGAATCCCACAATTGTGTCCGCAAAAAGAGAAACAGTAGCCAGATTTAGAGAGTGTGTGTTTGTGAATGAGGAAAAAAAAGCTTGCCGAGTATACCCTATTGATGCTTTGTAAGGTTTGTCACTCCATTTCTCTAATTTTACCCCAAGTTATTTGCAATTTCTGCTGGTTTAGTTTAAGTTTGTTGGTAAAGTTGCATCTTAGGACACCTAGACCTAAATGACCATCATCATCACCGATTTATTAATTGTCTCTGTTTGATTTGATATAATAAGCATCTATACCGTTTTACAGTTATAGTTGACGATGAAAGTAGTGGGTGGTGACCGTCGGTGACAAATTGAGGCTACAGTGGTGACTATTGCCGGAGGAGATGGCCTCCGGCAGCAGGACAAGTGATGATAGATAATGGTTTTTGTAGAAAGGAACTTACTTCCCATCTGTAATCCGCTTATTAGGTGACTAATTGAAAACTCTCTATATTTGATGTTTTAGATTTATGCACACTTTATATATGCTAATCCGTTAAATATGCTATTTACAGTTGGGCTTCCACAACCGGATATGCTGATTCATCACCTACTCACCCTAGCAGGTTGGGTTTGGTTATTATGAAACCATGAAATATCCTAAAATTCATTTTTTAATTGTTTCTTTCATTGCTCATGCTCATGAATTCGCAAGGACTTTAATTGCAGGAAAGATCAAGTGATTTAGAGGCAGTTATATAGTGTTTGGGATTAGAACAGATCAGTAAACAACTTCCAGTGCATAGACTCACTGTAATACACATGTATTAACAGCCAAAGGAAAATTTGAAAATATTAGTGTGGAGGTCAAAACTGCCGATGACTAAAGTGAAAGGGTGGATATGGAGTTTGATAAACTCATATTCTCTTGTTCATTTCCTATAGACGGTGGGAAGACACACATATCGCCTTTGGAAACCACAAGTTTAGTTCTTGTTTAGTTACAAAACTACATCGTTATGGTAATTAAAGTCATTAAACAGGCTTATTTGATTAATCCTTTGTTGTTTATTGCAGAAGAATTTGTAAATGAGGCTATTGATCTAAGTGATGTTCAGTAGGAACTATTTAGTAAAGTTGAGACTATAAATAGCTACACGATCATGGTAAAGTTTAGACCGAATGTTGAATGGAATATAAGAAATCTAGAGAAAACATTGAGCACACTCAGGTATTATATATTTGTATATTAAACAGATTGTTTCGGTCTAACAAGCTAATACGAGTCAGATATGCAAGAACACCTAAACGAAACAAATGAATGGACATGAACACTTAAACGAACAAATTTTCTTGTTTATGTGCATTCGTTAAAAAATTGAATGTGCTCGTTTGTTGAACTTTAACCGAACGAACACGAACCCTTAAATAGGTGGATTTTCTTGATCGTGTGCATTCGTTAAGAAGATAAATGTGTTCAAAAGAAATTTTGTTTGTGTTTGTGTTCGTTCGTTAAGAAAATGAACGTGTTTGTGTTTATTAGTTTAAAAATGTACGTGTTTGTGTTCTTTCGTTATGAAAATGAACATGTTTATGCTCCATCATTTAACTATAACTGAACACTTAAGCAAACGGTTGTATTTTGTTTGTATGTATTATTAAAGATATGAACGTGTTTGTTTTCATTTTTGTTCATTCGTTAATTATCTAAATTTAATTTTGCTGTTCAAAGAGAAATCTAAATTCAAGAATAAATACCATAATCAATATATCACACATTTCAAAAGTAAACAAATATAGCTAAAAAAGGATAAATTGATTTCAAGTTAATATTAATATAAATTAGTCGGAATGAATTTTTATCGAATCTACATATATACACATATATGGTGTTAACATCTTTCTTATTATACAAAAGAAAGCTACAGATTTGATTCAAAAATATTTTGGTCACACGCACAGAAGCATATTTGAGTTAATACGGGATTGCAAGACCGTGAAAAGTTAACGTTTCACGGTTGTATTTCCGACTTAATTTGTTCTTTTCTTTTACAGGCTACAAAATCAGGGTCTCAAAGGTTGCTTTTGGTATACGGACGGACTTAAGCAGCAAAAAAGAAAAAAAATACAGGTCATATTTTTCACATATTTTACTTATATTAATTTGTTTATGAATTGTTTTTCTTTTCGAGCTTGATGTTTAAGTATTGTGCTTGACTCATAAGTAATTTGACGAGTTAAGCTTTGTTGCCTTTGGTCAAAAACTGAGGACAGACTTGAACCTGATGTGTGGCTATTTATATAGAATAGCAGTGGGTAAGAGAAAATGTCAACTGTTCCCAAAAGAGTTTAAAGTTGCTACTCTTCATGGTGAACAGGTCGTGCACGTAAGCAAGCTATTATTATTATTATTATTATAAAATAATAGTTAACATTTAAATTAATTAATGCGTAACCAACGAGCCGAGCTCAGGCTTCACTTTTGTAACTCAAGTTGGTTTGCAAATCTTAACGGGCCATATTAAGTATATATATCAAGGGTAAAATAGATTGCGGGTTTTACAGTGTCTTTAAAAACAACAGTTAGATCAGCGGTGAAACTGGAAACTTTTTATTAACATACTAGAGATCGGTTCAATTTTTTCAAAAAAAAAAAGAGTTGTAAAAGGTTTTGTGCAGCTGTTATCAGTTTAGGGGTAATATTGGTATATTACAAAGTCTAAATACCAGTCCACATGTTTCGGGTCAGATTAAGGGGCTGTTTGTTTACATCTGAATAGAACCATTCAGATGTAAACATCTGATTCATTCAGACTTCAGACTGTTTGGGTCCAAACAAAAAAACATCTGAATGGTTAAAATTAGGTCTGAATCATTCAGACTTACTGTTGTTGCTGAATGAGACAGATGCTCATTCAGATCTGAATGAACCAAACAACCCCTAAGAAAGGTGTTTTGGAGCTTTTTGGTGAGCGGGCCGAAGTCTTCCTGGGGTTGTTATGATGATGATCCTCGGAGCATGGCAAAATGAAAAAAATACATGGATCTTCTACTGATGTTTTATGAATATTGCTTGGCTTTAATGGAGTTGTCAGACGTGCCAGCTAGATCAAGTAAAATGTTTGTAAATATACGAGCTAATGATTTCTCTATGTATTTACATTAGTATCCATAACTAATACAATATCCATTTTGCAGGTTTTAATATTTTGAGTGGGACGAAAACGATGGATTAAATCTGGCTCTGAAGGTGTGTAGTAAACTTGTTTATTTCTTATGGTTCATATATGTATAATCTGCTTTCTACAGGAAGTTGCAAGGATTTCATGATGTACGTTAAGGTGTTTTGACAGCCAAATTGAAAGTTCTATGGGTCAAAAAAGATGACCAAACACTCCAAATAGTGGTGTTGGTGGTTGCCAGATAGTACCACAAATGGCACGAGTTAGAGTGTTTTCTGTCTCGGGGTTGAATCAAGATCTACGAGCCGACTAACCCTAGCTGATCAGTGGGAATGGCCAACTAAAGATCAAAACCTTAGTGTTTAGTTAACTTGGTGAAATCGATATTCAACCAGTAGACATTTAGTTACCTTGTTGAATACTACTCAATAATTAAAAGTGTGGTTAAATTTGCTTGGATTAAAGTGTTTTATGCGTTCGGATTTTTTTTAAATTACTATGTTTATGACTGATATTATCTTATTCATATGTTTGATATGATGCAATTGAAATCTATAAATGGCATGCATCGACAACACTGAAGTTATGAAAAAAAAATTTAACATATATGCAATACAATATTTCACGAGATTGAAATTTTAACAAAAAACGAGTACCATGCTGTAAATTGTCGCCGCCGCCGTATCGTGCAGGTTTCAACTAGTGTGTGTGTGTATATATATATATGGGTTGGTATCATTTAAGAACTCCAAAAAAGTTAAAGAACTATTAGGAACTCTAAACAATCAAACATTTTTTTAATTTTTTTATATACTAACATTATTTAAGAGTAGTTTTATCATATTTTATATAAAAAATTTTGATTACATATATAAATCACAAGTTTACATATGTTAAAATTTATTTATTAACAAATTTACATAGGTGTAAAATAAAACATAGATATGTATAAAAACTAATTTTCAAAACTGTAATTATTAATATAGATATACAAAATGATGAAACTACACTCAAATAACATTAACATACAAAATTTTTTATAAAAAACGTTAGTTTTCAATGGTTCATTCAAGTTTTCAAATAATTTAAGGGTTCTGTAATGATACTCATCTGTTATATATATATATATATATATATATATATATATATATATCACTCACAAACATATATAATATTAATATATACAAACACAAGCACGGCGAGAAATACTCCCCCCCGTATCGCCCCATAAATCGCCCGGGGGGCGATGTTTGCGCCCAATGTCGCCGGAAATCGCCCAAAATCTTCGCCCACTAAGTTTAGCCCAACTCACCTACCTTACGTATAGTTGACTTTGTATACAGGTGTATGGGTCCTTTTTTTATCAGAATGGGGATTGTGGGTAAATTATTTACCAAAATAGGTTATTTTAAAACTATTTATCAAAACGGAGTTTTTCATGTTTAACAAAAAAAACTAATTTTCTTAATCTTGAGTCCGTGACTGCTGTCGATCCACCACCTTGAACTCCTTCAAGTTTCCCGGCCATCAACTCTCTGATGAGTTTACCACGAAAGGACTCACGTGACTTGTATTAAGCGCTTATCCAAGCATCACCGGTTGAAGATGAAGTAGGGGTGTACTCTGTTCTTTTTCAGTTTGAATTTCAATCCGCTTCTAATATATACACCTGGATCTATATATTGTAATGTTATATGCAAAGTTATGGTTAATGGGATCTATGTTTTTCCATTGCACAAGTGGTCATCAAGTCTTTTGTGTAGGCATGTAGCCATAACAAATTGTGGGACAATACGTATTGGATTAAAACCGGATACTAAGATCTTTGGTCTATATTAGCGAGCCCAATATAGACCCATTTTACCAGGTCATAGCTTGGTTATCGGCAGGGGCCGCTCGCCCACCCCCACGGTCAAAGTCGGCCTTGGATATAACAAACTCAAAATTTTAATTGTAGCTATCGTTTACGACACATTCTCAATGCTCATGTGATCGGCCGAACCTGAATTGAAAATTCTGACATGGCGTTAAAAGAAACTCGAAAATCTGAAAAAACCAACCACAATAGAAAAAATATTGAATCTGCAACAATATTTGAGTCAAGGGAATTACGAGTCCTTGCAAATATATATATATTTTTTAGATAAAACCGAAGTTAAAAATATTCTAAATTGGAGCTTTGTTGCGCTTCCGAATGGTCTAAGAGAGAGAATACCTGGAGCGATTAGTCTATTATTTTAGTTATCTCTCGTTTTCTTAATTGAAAAATAATTAGAAAATAAAACAAGTACAAAAACGAGTAATAACCTCCGGTAGAGGCTGGTATGATTCAGTTCAACATTTTAGACATCGATGGTCCCACACCTTGTAGCGTCGGTCATTACCACGAATCTTAGACATCGATGCTCAAATTTAAAAAAAAATGTATCAGAACAACGTCACTGTCGCATCCCTACCACTATATCTGTGTTCCCTCCAAGTAAAAACAACTACCGTATTTGCCGGTTTGCCACCACTAACATACCCTATTTTCATGGTCATGGTGGCTTCACCAATCGATTAGGATCTATATGGACTAAAACATTGATGGTGGTGGGTACATGAAAACACCTATGGTTAATGTTTGTTTGGAAACTCTAGGCAAAATTGGTGTAATTTGGTTTATTTGTTGGTCCGTCAATGCCATTTGTATCTAAACCCCTTGGGACCATAGATATAAATGGGTCTGGTTGGGCACAACCAGCAAAATAAAAATCATGTTCATGTACGTGTGATGCCAACCACTTGATTTTTAAGTTGTAATCTAAAAACTTCTAGAGGTTTGTGGTTGTCATTAAACATCATAACATGATTAATTTGCTAAATAGGCATGTGTACAAACGCAACTTCTTCATACATGCCTACAAAAAAGATTTACTTTTGGTACCTATGCAAAGATGGGAAGTAACCATCGGTTGCAAGGCCTACATAATAATTTGCCAGGGGCGGCCCTGGTCAGCCAAATAAAGATAGAGTTTTAGATTCACACTTAGTTAATACCTCCAAATAAAATAAAAGCATTATATATACATAGGAAAAAGATCCAATACAATAATAACTTATCGTACAATAGGTACGCGAATCCCCATCTTTCACGAAATCGATCCATAAAATCACATCCCTACATCTCGGAATCGTCAATAAGTATCCAATTAATCATTGGTTTGGCGAAAAAAACAGTTTTGGATCGTTAATCGATCAATTTTTTACTTTTTTCACGAAAACCGTCTTTGAGCATTTTAAGTTTTGGCTGAGCGTTTTAGGTTTTTGGTTGAGCGTTTTTAGGTTTTGTCTTTGTTTTTTTGCCTTTGAGCGTCTCGCGTACCCATCGTATGCTAAGGCATTATTGTACAGTATCTCGACTCTATATACATATATATTTAATCGACAGATTGCAAATAAATATGTCTATTGGTCCGATGGTAGCATGTTTGTTGTTAACTTGGAGGCCATGAGTTCGAGACTCATTATTAGCACTTTTTCTTGTTTTTTTTTATTTTTTTTATTTTTATAAATTGTTATAAAATCGCCACAAAATCTCATTTTGATTTAAGCCTCCAAAGTTGTTGAGCTGACCCTACAACTTGCATATAGAGGTGCACAAAAAACCCGAACCCGAAACCGGACCCGAAAAAAATTCCGAAACCGGTTTTTTTTATACACGGGTTTTTAATACCCGAACCTGTACCCGACCCTACACGTAGGGTACGGATAGGGTATGCATTTTAGTACCAAAACCCGTACCCGAACCGGACCCAATTTATACCCCGTAATACCCGAAAACCCGAACCGATTCCATACCCGGAACTGGGTTTTTCCAATACCTGAAACCGAGTTTTTTAAATATGACATTCGTCAACTTTGGGTCTTGTTTGTATTCGTTTTGTAAACTTTATTTATGTAAACTGACCCGTTTTGTAAACCGAAACCGTGGATATAATCAAAATGATGGATTTTATGTTTCAATATTGTTTTACACTTGTTGGATCTTGAAAACATTCGTTTTGGTCTTTAAAACGCTTAAAAATCACTTAAAACGAACTTCGGGGGCCAAAACTGCCATTTTTGAAAATATTGAAAAATCATGAAATCCACCCCGTTGTGTCGCGCGATGGGGACTGCTTTTCTGGTCGCGTAGCGCGAAGGCAGGGTCTGCAGCTGCACGTTTTTTTTTGTTATTTTGTGTTCGTTTTTAACCCTTTTCTCATGCAAACTCTTGATATTAATACCCATATGACCCAACTCTTTCCCCTATATATACACACTCTTTCCCCTCATTTACACCTGCTACAACTTCATTTTCTCTCTCAAAACATCAAAGATTCAAAGATTGTACATAGTTGTTCTTGAGTGTTTGACTTCTAAAAGTCAAACTGAGTTAAATCTTTCATTTTTATTTGTTTATCTAACCTTGTTCATACTTGTTAATGGTGGTACAATATATATATATATATATATATATATATATATATATATATAATATAATATCCCTTGTTACCTTTGGTAGTTACTTCTCCGGCTCCGATCGGTGAGGTTTCGGACCTCGTAAGGCAAGGCTTCATGGAGAACTTCGTGTTCTTGATATATATACTTAACTAACTTTATTATTGCTTACTAACCATGCTTAACTTCTGCTCATTTTAGTTTTTTAGTCACATGTACAAGTCTTGGGTATGTGGAATCCATCTATGAACTTATTGTGAGATGGAAACCGAACCAAACCGAACTTTTGTTAAAAAGACTTGTTGTTGACCTTTTTAGTTGTAGAACTTAAATATTTTCATTTGTACATTATTATACAAGATCTTTGATATATGGGTATGTGGAATCTATCTATGAACTTGTTGTGAGATGGAAACCGAACCAATCCGATTTTTACTCGCTTAAAACACACAAGTGTGTTTTTAGCTATCAAGACTTGTATATTTCTTTAAAAATAGTTTACAAACTGATTTTTATTATTTTCTTAAGTACTTGGAAATGTTGGATCCAACTTGATCTCATAACAAAGTTTGGACCGACAAAACCGAACACTCGTTTAACGTACGTTATTAGTTCTAAAACAATAGATCTGCATACTTGGTTAAGTCTTATAAAGTTTTTGTGAGTTATCTCATAACATATAATATTTTGGAAAGTTGACTTTGGGTTTTACCATTTTGGAAAGTCTTATAAAGTTTTTGTGAGGATAATGGATGTTTTAACACTACCGCGTTGGGATGTACGCACCCTAGCGAGACGTCCATTTATCGATCGTGGGGGTAATCGAACTGCTGAGTGGTTTCATCAACACTCACTGTTCGAGGTCAATCATGGCTTCAAATTCTTCAAGCCCCAGGTCCCAAGACGTAAACGTACTGATGAGATTGATCCAAGGACGGCTGGAAGAAACTTGTCTTGATAGTGAAGCCACCAAAGACAATGAAAAGGGTTCCTGTGAAGACAATGCCTCAAGATATTTATCTGTCTTTCAACCGTTGGTACTATGACAATCGTACTGGCGAGGCCGTTATTGTTCGTGGTCGAGGACTACAGACTGAGCTCATCAAGATAATCGATCCGATGTGGTTGGTTAATTTGTCAGAGACAGACAATGACGTGCTACACAGGAAGCAGATTTTGTTTGAACGCCAAGAAGATTACGACCTGGCTATGCAATTCCAACGTGTCGTTCGTGTATGCCATGAATATGGGATTCATAGTTGCAGAGATTGATAGACAAAGCGTTTCAAATAAATTTAAGACAAAGAGCTCAAAACGAGGGAGTGTCTGTTAGTGCACGGTTTTGCGTCTAGAGTCTTTGTATTTATCATTTATGTTTATTTGATAATTAAATGTAATATTTAATGTTTATATTTATCTAATTCGTTAAAGTTATGTCTAGTTCGCTAGGAATGTTAGCGAACTAAGACTAGTTCGTTAAGATTGAGTCTAGTTCGCTAGGGATGTTAGCGAACTAGGACATTATAATGTATTCCCTCCTGATTCGTTAGGGGATGTTAACGAATCAGGGGGTGGTTCGTTAAGTTAAGTTATGTAACGAAGGGGAAGCTGGTTCGCTAGGGGATGTTAGCGAACCAGGTCACCTTCTATATATAGTGAACCACTGTTCACTTGTAAATAGTCGAAGTTTTTGAGAGAATTAAGATTATTCGGAAAAGTTTAAAGTATTTTCTCTCTCTCAAGCTTCACGTTAAACTTATTGATAATCTATATACATACGTAGAACACCGAATCAAGTGGTATTGATTGTGAGATCGATCTATATTATTATAACTGACAGATCTGAGATCTGTGTTAATAGCTATTGACTGTTGGTTATTGTTAAAGTACGGGATCAAACACAATGTGAAGTTAGACAATCTTCAATGCTAAATGCGTCCTTAGGTGCCCTTAACTATCACGTCATCTGCCACATAATATCTTTACAAACTCTAAAAAACCTCAATTTCATTTCCAACCCTACAAATATTCTTACCATCTTTAATCCACCACATCACCTACCCATTACATACAATATTTATATAAAACATTATATATATTTTTACTTTAGGCCCACTTTTTCATAAGAGCATATGCCCTTGTGTAACAAGGACACTTCTGTTAAGGGTAATAACCTCCAATGCTAAGGGTCATCAAGGGCTTATCTTCTAAAAGCTCATTGAAGATAGTCTTATAAATGTTTAGACCCGTTCTAAACCTTGATCCGGTTTGACCAATTCTTAAAAACATGGCCAGTCTATTGTGACATGATGCACATTCGAAAACATGTCTTTTTAACATGATGCAACTTGTTATATATTTGAGTCGATGAAAGGTTGTATTTTTCCTTCTCGTCACCCAAACTCGATGTTACTAGTTAATCCCCTTTTAAGTAGGGCGGGCAATTCGTGTCTTAACATGTTTAACAGGTAAGAGGCGGCGTGCGTAACACAAATATCAAACTTGAATACGACTCGTTTAACTACTTTATATGTCATGACTATAAGACAGTTTGAAGTTTTGTGTACCAATAAGGGATAATGAGAGAGTCTAGTCTAGTTATTTCAATTATTTAAGAAAATAAAAAATTAACATACCGCACTTTTTTGCTTAACAGGTCTTATCGTGTCTTTAACAGGTACTCAATTACCAGCCCTACTTTTAAGTCATCAGTAAAATAGTTAAATATCTTATAATGCCATCTTAATTATATTTTTTTTAATACAAAGTTCAAGTTTTAATTTACAAGAGCAAAAACATTTTTCTATCTGGCCATCTAGCCATGGTTACTAAGGCTATGTATAGTGAATGGGCTATAAAATGGGGCGATTTACGTCATGTGGCGTCTAGTCAGCAAATGATAGGTTTTGTGTTTAGAGTGTAATGGTGTTGTAGCATATATATATATATATATACACACTATATTAATATGTATATATGAAGGAAAAAAAGTCTTTCTACACAAAAACTCTTAAATTTAAGAATTGTACAATAAATTATGCATAATGTACAAAATCATAATTCAAAAGCCCGCCAAATCCTTTCTCTGCATTATTATCCTCAACCCAGTTCAAATTTTGAATCCCACAATTGTGTCCGCAAAAAGAGAAACAGTAGCCAGATTTAGAGAGTGTGTGTTTGTGAATGAGGAAAAAAAAGCTTGCCGAGTATACCCTATTGATGCTTTGTAAGGTTTGTCACTCCATTTCTCTAATTTTACCCCAAGTTATTTGCAATTTCTGCTGGTTTAGTTTAAGTTTGTTGGTAAAGTTGCATCTTAGGACACCTAGACCTAAATGACCATCATCATCACCGATTTATTAATTGTCTCTGTTTGATTTGATATAATAAGCATCTATACCGTTTTACAGTTATAGTTGACGATGAAAGTAGTGGGTGGTGACCGTCGGTGACAAATTGAGGCTACAGTGGTGACTATTGCCGGAGGAGATGGCCTCCGGCAGCAGGACAAGTGATGATAGATAATGGTTTTTGTAGAAAGGAACTTACTTCCCATCTGTAATCCGCTTATTAGGTGACTAATTGAAAACTCTCTATATTTGATGTTTTAGATTTATGCACACTTTATATATGCTAATCCGTTAAATATGCTATTTACAGTTGGGCTTCCACAACCGGATATGCTGATTCATCACCTACTCACCCTAGCAGGTTGGGTTTGGTTATTATGAAACCATGAAATATCCTAAAATTCATTTTTTAATTGTTTCTTTCATTGCTCATGCTCATGAATTCGCAAGGACTTTAATTGCAGGAAAGATCAAGTGATTTAGAGGCAGTTATATAGTGTTTGGGATTAGAACAGATCAGTAAACAACTTCCAGTGCATAGACTCACTGTAATACACATGTATTAACAGCCAAAGGAAAATTTGAAAATATTAGTGTGGAGGTCAAAACTGCCGATGACTAAAGTGAAAGGGTGGATATGGAGTTTGATAAACTCATATTCTCTTGTTCATTTCCTATAGACGGTGGGAAGACACACATATCGCCTTTGGAAACCACAAGTTTAGTTCTTGTTTAGTTACAAAACTACATCGTTATGGTAATTAAAGTCATTAAACAGGCTTATTTGATTAATCCTTTGTTGTTTATTGCAGAAGAATTTGTAAATGAGGCTATTGATCTAAGTGATGTTCAGTAGGAACTATTTAGTAAAGTTGAGACTATAAATAGCTACACGATCATGGTAAAGTTTAGACCGAATGTTGAATGGAATATAAGAAATCTAGAGAAAACATTGAGCACACTCAGGTATTATATATTTGTATATTAAACAGATTGTTTCGGTCTAACAAGCTAATACGAGTCAGATATGCAAGAACACCTAAACGAAACAAATGAATGGACATGAACACTTAAACGAACAAATTTTCTTGTTTATGTGCATTCGTTAAAAAATTGAATGTGCTCGTTTGTTGAACTTTAACCGAACGAACACGAACCCTTAAATAGGTGGATTTTCTTGATCGTGTGCATTCGTTAAGAAGATAAATGTGTTCAAAAGAAATTTTGTTTGTGTTTGTGTTCGTTCGTTAAGAAAATGAACGTGTTTGTGTTTATTAGTTTAAAAATGTACGTGTTTGTGTTCTTTCGTTATGAAAATGAACATGTTTATGCTCCATCATTTAACTATAACTGAACACTTAAGCAAACGGTTGTATTTTGTTTGTATGTATTATTAAAGATATGAACGTGTTTGTTTTCATTTTTGTTCATTCGTTAATTATCTAAATTTAATTTTGCTGTTCAAAGAGAAATCTAAATTCAAGAATAAATACCATAATCAATATATCACACATTTCAAAAGTAAACAAATATAGCTAAAAAAGGATAAATTGATTTCAAGTTAATATTAATATAAATTAGTCGGAATGAATTTTTATCGAATCTACATATATACACATATATGGTGTTAACATCTTTCTTATTATACAAAAGAAAGCTACAGATTTGATTCAAAAATATTTTGGTCACACGCACAGAAGCATATTTGAGTTAATACGGGATTGCAAGACCGTGAAAAGTTAACGTTTCACGGTTGTATTTCCGACTTAATTTGTTCTTTTCTTTTACAGGCTACAAAATCAGGGTCTCAAAGGTTGCTTTTGGTATACGGACGGACTTAAGCAGCAAAAAAGAAAAAAAATACAGGTCATATTTTTCACATATTTTACTTATATTAATTTGTTTATGAATTGTTTTTCTTTTCGAGCTTGATGTTTAAGTATTGTGCTTGACTCATAAGTAATTTGACGAGTTAAGCTTTGTTGCCTTTGGTCAAAAACTGAGGACAGACTTGAACCTGATGTGTGGCTATTTATATAGAATAGCAGTGGGTAAGAGAAAATGTCAACTGTTCCCAAAAGAGTTTAAAGTTGCTACTCTTCATGGTGAACAGGTCGTGCACGTAAGCAAGCTATTATTATTATTATTATTATAAAATAATAGTTAACATTTAAATTAATTAATGCGTAACCAACGAGCCGAGCTCAGGCTTCACTTTTGTAACTCAAGTTGGTTTGCAAATCTTAACGGGCCATATTAAGTATATATATCAAGGGTAAAATAGATTGCGGGTTTTACAGTGTCTTTAAAAACAACAGTTAGATCAGCGGTGAAACTGGAAACTTTTTATTAACATACTAGAGATCGGTTCAATTTTTTCAAAAAAAAAAAGAGTTGTAAAAGGTTTTGTGCAGCTGTTATCAGTTTAGGGGTAATATTGGTATATTACAAAGTCTAAATACCAGTCCACATGTTTCGGGTCAGATTAAGGGGCTGTTTGTTTACATCTGAATAGAACCATTCAGATGTAAACATCTGATTCATTCAGACTTCAGACTGTTTGGGTCCAAACAAAAAAACATCTGAATGGTTAAAATTAGGTCTGAATCATTCAGACTTACTGTTGTTGCTGAATGAGACAGATGCTCATTCAGATCTGAATGAACCAAACAACCCCTAAGAAAGGTGTTTTGGAGCTTTTTGGTGAGCGGGCCGAAGTCTTCCTGGGGTTGTTATGATGATGATCCTCGGAGCATGGCAAAATGAAAAAAATACATGGATCTTCTACTGATGTTTTATGAATATTGCTTGGCTTTAATGGAGTTGTCAGACGTGCCAGCTAGATCAAGTAAAATGTTTGTAAATATACGAGCTAATGATTTCTCTATGTATTTACATTAGTATCCATAACTAATACAATATCCATTTTGCAGGTTTTAATATTTTGAGTGGGACGAAAACGATGGATTAAATCTGGCTCTGAAGGTGTGTAGTAAACTTGTTTATTTCTTATGGTTCATATATGTATAATCTGCTTTCTACAGGAAGTTGCAAGGATTTCATGATGTACGTTAAGGTGTTTTGACAGCCAAATTGAAAGTTCTATGGGTCAAAAAAGATGACCAAACACTCCAAATAGTGGTGTTGGTGGTTGCCAGATAGTACCACAAATGGCACGAGTTAGAGTGTTTTCTGTCTCGGGGTTGAATCAAGATCTACGAGCCGACTAACCCTAGCTGATCAGTGGGAATGGCCAACTAAAGATCAAAACCTTAGTGTTTAGTTAACTTGGTGAAATCGATATTCAACCAGTAGACATTTAGTTACCTTGTTGAATACTACTCAATAATTAAAAGTGTGGTTAAATTTGCTTGGATTAAAGTGTTTTATGCGTTCGGATTTTTTTTAAATTACTATGTTTATGACTGATATTATCTTATTCATATGTTTGATATGATGCAATTGAAATCTATAAATGGCATGCATCGACAACACTGAAGTTATGAAAAAAAAATTTAACATATATGCAATACAATATTTCACGAGATTGAAATTTTAACAAAAAACGAGTACCATGCTGTAAATTGTCGCCGCCGCCGTATCGTGCAGGTTTCAACTAGTGTGTGTGTGTATATATATATATGGGTTGGTATCATTTAAGAACTCCAAAAAAGTTAAAGAACTATTAGGAACTCTAAACAATCAAACATTTTTTTAATTTTTTTATATACTAACATTATTTAAGAGTAGTTTTATCATATTTTATATAAAAAATTTTGATTACATATATAAATCACAAGTTTACATATGTTAAAATTTATTTATTAACAAATTTACATAGGTGTAAAATAAAACATAGATATGTATAAAAACTAATTTTCAAAACTGTAATTATTAATATAGATATACAAAATGATGAAACTACACTCAAATAACATTAACATACAAAATTTTTTATAAAAAACGTTAGTTTTCAATGGTTCATTCAAGTTTTCAAATAATTTAAGGGTTCTGTAATGATACTCATCTGTTATATATATATATATATATATATATATATATATATCACTCACAAACATATATAATATTAATATATACAAACACAAGCACGGCGAGAAATACTCCCCCCCGTATCGCCCCATAAATCGCCCGGGGGGCGATGTTTGCGCCCAATGTCGCCGGAAATCGCCCAAAATCTTCGCCCACTAAGTTTAGCCCAACTCACCTACCTTACGTATAGTTGACTTTGTATACAGGTGTATGGGTCCTTTTTTTATCAGAATGGGGATTGTGGGTAAATTATTTACCAAAATAGGTTATTTTAAAACTATTTATCAAAACGGAGTTTTTCATGTTTAACAAAAAAAACTAATTTTCTTAATCTTGAGTCCGTGACTGCTGTCGATCCACCACCTTGAACTCCTTCAAGTTTCCCGGCCATCAACTCTCTGATGAGTTTACCACGAAAGGACTCACGTGACTTGTATTAAGCGCTTATCCAAGCATCACCGGTTGAAGATGAAGTAGGGGTGTACTCTGTTCTTTTTCAGTTTGAATTTCAATCCGCTTCTAATATATACACCTGGATCTATATATTGTAATGTTATATGCAAAGTTATGGTTAATGGGATCTATGTTTTTCCATTGCACAAGTGGTCATCAAGTCTTTTGTGTAGGCATGTAGCCATAACAAATTGTGGGACAATACGTATTGGATTAAAACCGGATACTAAGATCTTTGGTCTATATTAGCGAGCCCAATATAGACCCATTTTACCAGGTCATAGCTTGGTTATCGGCAGGGGCCGCTCGCCCACCCCCACGGTCAAAGTCGGCCTTGGATATAACAAACTCAAAATTTTAATTGTAGCTATCGTTTACGACACATTCTCAATGCTCATGTGATCGGCCGAACCTGAATTGAAAATTCTGACATGGCGTTAAAAGAAACTCGAAAATCTGAAAAAACCAACCACAATAGAAAAAATATTGAATCTGCAACAATATTTGAGTCAAGGGAATTACGAGTCCTTGCAAATATATATATATTTTTTAGATAAAACCGAAGTTAAAAATATTCTAAATTGGAGCTTTGTTGCGCTTCCGAATGGTCTAAGAGAGAGAATACCTGGAGCGATTAGTCTATTATTTTAGTTATCTCTCGTTTTCTTAATTGAAAAATAATTAGAAAATAAAACAAGTACAAAAACGAGTAATAACCTCCGGTAGAGGCTGGTATGATTCAGTTCAACATTTTAGACATCGATGGTCCCACACCTTGTAGCGTCGGTCATTACCACGAATCTTAGACATCGATGCTCAAATTTAAAAAAAAATGTATCAGAACAACGTCACTGTCGCATCCCTACCACTATATCTGTGTTCCCTCCAAGTAAAAACAACTACCGTATTTGCCGGTTTGCCACCACTAACATACCCTATTTTCATGGTCATGGTGGCTTCACCAATCGATTAGGATCTATATGGACTAAAACATTGATGGTGGTGGGTACATGAAAACACCTATGGTTAATGTTTGTTTGGAAACTCTAGGCAAAATTGGTGTAATTTGGTTTATTTGTTGGTCCGTCAATGCCATTTGTATCTAAACCCCTTGGGACCATAGATATAAATGGGTCTGGTTGGGCACAACCAGCAAAATAAAAATCATGTTCATGTACGTGTGATGCCAACTACTTGATTTTTAAGTTGTAATCTAAAAACTTCTAGAGGTTTGTGGTTGTCATTAAACATCATAACATGATTAATTTGCTAAATAGGCATGTGTACAAACGCAACTTCTTCATACATGCCTACAAAAAAGATTTACTTTTGGTACCTATGCAAAGATGGGAAGTAACCATCGGTTGCAAGGCCTACATAATAATTTGCCAGGGGCGGCCCTGGTCAGCCAAATAAAGATAGAGTTTTAGATTCACACTTAGTTAATACCTCCAAATAAAATAAAAGCATTATATATACATAGGAAAAAGATCCAATACAATAATAACTTATCGTACAATAGGTACGCGAATCCCCATCTTTCACGAAATCGATCCATAAAATCACATCCCTACATCTCGGAATCGTCAATAAGTATCCAATTAATCATTGGTTTGGCGAAAAAAACAGTTTTGGATCGTTAATCGATCAATTTTTTACTTTTTTCACGAAAACCGTCTTTGAGCATTTTAAGTTTTGGCTGAGCGTTTTAGGTTTTTGGTTGAGCGTTTTTAGGTTTTGTCTTTGTTTTTTTGCCTTTGAGCGTCTCGCGTACCCATCGTATGCTAAGGCATTATTGTACAGTATCTCGACTCTATATACATATATATTTAATCGACAGATTGCAAATAAATATGTCTATTGGTCCGATGGTAGCATGTTTGTTGTTAACTTGGAGGCCATGAGTTCGAGACTCATTATTAGCACTTTTTCTTGTTTTTTTTTATTTTTTTTATTTTTATAAATTGTTATAAAATCGCCACAAAATCTCATTTTGATTTAAGCCTCCAAAGTTGTTGAGCTGACCCTACAACTTGCATATAGAGGTGCACAAAAAACCCGAACCCGAAACCGGACCCGAAAAAAATTCCGAAACCGGTTTTTTTTATACACGGGTTTTTAATACCCGAACCTGTACCCGACCCTACACGTAGGGTACGGATAGGGTATGCATTTTAGTACCAAAACCCGTACCCGAACCGGACCCAATTTATACCCCGTAATACCCGAAAACCCGAACCGATTCCATACCCGGAACTGGGTTTTTCCAATACCTGAAACCGAGTTTTTTAAATATGACATTCGTCAACTTTGGGTCTTGTTTGTATTCGTTTTGTAAACTTTATTTATGTAAACTGACCCGTTTTGTAAACCGAAACCGTGGATATAATCAAAATGATGGATTTTATGTTTCAATATTGTTTTACACTTGTTGGATCTTGAAAACATTCGTTTTGGTCTTTAAAACGCTTAAAAATCACTTAAAACGAACTTCGGGGGCCAAAACTGCCATTTTTGAAAATATTGAAAAATCATGAAATCCACCCCGTTGTGTCGCGCGATGGGGACTGCTTTTCTGGTCGCGTAGCGCGAAGGCAGGGTCTGCAGCTGCACGTTTTTTTTTGTTATTTTGTGTTCGTTTTTAACCCTTTTCTCATGCAAACTCTTGATATTAATACCCATATGACCCAACTCTTTCCCCTATATATACACACTCTTTCCCCTCATTTACACCTGCTACAACTTCATTTTCTCTCTCAAAACATCAAAGATTCAAAGATTGTACATAGTTGTTCTTGAGTGTTTGACTTCTAAAAGTCAAACTGAGTTAAATCTTTCATTTTTATTTGTTTATCTAACCTTGTTCATACTTGTTAATGGTGGTACAATATATATATATATATATATATATATATATATAATATAATATCCCTTGTTACCTTTGGTAGTTACTTCTCCGGCTCCGATCGGTGAGGTTTCGGACCTCGTAAGGCAAGGCTTCATAGAGAACTTCGTGTTCTTGATATATATACTTAACTAACTTTATTATTGCTTACTAACCATGCTTAACTTCTGCTCATTTTAGTTTTTTAGTCACATGTACAAGTCTTGGGTATGTGGAATCCATCTATGAACTTATTGTGAGATGGAAACCGAACCAAACCGAACTTTTGTTAAAAAGACTTGTTGTTGACCTTTTTAGTTGTAGAACTTAAATATTTTCATTTGTACATTATTATACAAGATCTTTGATATATGGGTATGTGGAATCTATCTATGAACTTGTTGTGAGATGGAAACCGAACCAATCCGATTTTTACTCGCTTAAAACACACAAGTGTGTTTTTAGCTATCAAGACTTGTATATTTCTTTAAAAATAGTTTACAAACTGATTTTTATTATTTTCTTAAGTACTTGGAAATGTTGGATCCAACTTGATCTCATAACAAAGTTTGGACCGACAAAACCGAACACTCGTTTAACGTACGTTATTAGTTCTAAAACAATAGATCTGCATACTTGGTTAAGTCTTATAAAGTTTTTGTGAGTTATCTCATAACATATAATATTTTGGAAAGTTGACTTTGGGTTTTACCATTTTGGAAAGTCTTATAAAGTTTTTGTGAGGATAATGGATGTTTTAACACTACCGCGTTGGGATGTACGCACCCTAGCGAGACGTCCATTTATCGATCGTGGGGGTAATCGAACTGCTGAGTGGTTTCATCAACACTCACTGTTCGAGGTCAATCATGGCTTCAAATTCTTCAAGCCCCAGGTCCCAAGACGTAAACGTACTGATGAGATTGATCCAAGGACGGCTGGAAGAAACTTGTCTTGATAGTGAAGCCACCAAAGACAATGAAAAGGGTTCCTGTGAAGACAATGCCTCAAGATATTTATCTGTCTTTCAACCGTTGGTACTATGACAATCGTACTGGCGAGGCCGTTATTGTTCGTGGTCGAGGACTACAGACTGAGCTCATCAAGATAATCGATCCGATGTGGTTGGTTAATTTGTCAGAGACAGACAATGACGTGCTACACAGGAAGCAGATTTTGTTTGAACGCCAAGAAGATTACGACCTGGCTATGCAATTCCAACGTGTCGTTCGTGTATGCCATGAATATGGGATTCATAGTTGCAGAGATTGATAGACAAAGCGTTTCAAATAAATTTAAGACAAAGAGCTCAAAACGAGGGAGTGTCTGTTAGTGCACGGTTTTGCGTCTAGAGTCTTTGTATTTATCATTTATGTTTATTTGATAATTAAATGTAATATTTAATGTTTATATTTATCTAATTCGTTAAAGTTATGTCTAGTTCGCTAGGAATGTTAGCGAACTAAGACTAGTTCGTTAAGATTGAGTCTAGTTCGCTAGGGATGTTAGCGAACTAGGACATTATAATGTATTCCCTCCTGATTCGTTAGGGGATGTTAACGAATCAGGGGGTGGTTCGTTAAGTTAAGTTATGTAACGAAGGGGAAGCTGGTTCGCTAGGGGATGTTAGCGAACCAGGTCACCTTCTATATATAGTGAACCACTGTTCACTTGTAAATAGTCGAAGTTTTTGAGAGAATTAAGATTATTCGGAAAAGTTTAAAGTATTTTCTCTCTCTCAAGCTTCACGTTAAACTTATTGATAATCTATATACATACGTAGAACACCGAATCAAGTGGTATTGATTGTGAGATCGATCTATATTATTATAACTGACAGATCTGAGATCTGTGTTAATAGCTATTGACTGTTGGTTATTGTTAAAGTACGGGATCAAACACAATGTGAAGTTAGACAATCTTCAATGCTAAATGCGTCCTTAGGTGCCCTTAACTATCACGTCATCTGCCACATAATATCTTTACAAACTCTAAAAAACCTCAATTTCATTTCCAACCCTACAAATATTCTTACCATCTTTAATCCACCACATCACCTACCCATTACATACAATATTTATATAAAACATTATATATATTTTTACTTTAGGCCCACTTTTTCATAAGAGCATATGCCCTTGTGTAACAAGGACACTTCTGTTAAGGGTAATAACCTCCAATGCTAAGGGTCATCAAGGGCTTATCTTCTAAAAGCTCATTGAAGATAGTCTTATAAATGTTTAGACCCGTTCTAAACCTTGATCCGGTTTGACCAATTCTTAAAAACATGGCCAGTCTATTGTGACATGATGCACATTCGAAAACATGTCTTTTTAACATGATGCAACTTGTTATATATTTGAGTCGATGAAAGGTTGTATTTTTCCTTCTCGTCACCCAAACTCGATGTTACTAGTTAATCCCCTTTTAAGTAGGGCGGGCAATTCGTGTCTTAACATGTTTAACAGGTAAGAGGCGGCGTGCGTAACACAAATATCAAACTTGAATACGACTCGTTTAACTACTTTATATGTCATGACTATAAGACAGTTTGAAGTTTTGTGTACCAATAAGGGATAATGAGAGAGTCTAGTCTAGTTATTTCAATTATTTAAGAAAATAAAAAATTAACATACCGCACTTTTTTGCTTAACAGGTCTTATCGTGTCTTTAACAGGTACTCAATTACCAGCCCTACTTTTAAGTCATCAGTAAAATAGTTAAATATCTTATAATGCCATCTTAATTATATTTTTTTTAATACAAAGTTCAAGTTTTAATTTACAAGAGCAAAAACATTTTTCTATCTGGCCATCTAGCCATGGTTACTAAGGCTATGTATAGTGAATGGGCTATAAAATGGGGCGATTTACGTCATGTGGCGTCTAGTCAGCAAATGATAGGTTTTGTGTTTAGAGTGTAATGGTGTTGTAGCATATATATATATATATATACACACTATATTAATATGTATATATGAAGGAAAAAAAGTCTTTCTACACAAAAACTCTTAAATTTAAGAATTGTACAATAAATTATGCATAATGTACAAAATCATAATTCAAAAGCCCGCCAAATCCTTTCTCTGCATTATTATCCTCAACCCAGTTCAAATTTTGAATCCCACAATTGTGTCCGCAAAAAGAGAAACAGTAGCCAGATTTAGAGAGTGTGTGTTTGTGAATGAGGAAAAAAAAGCTTGCCGAGTATACCCTATTGATGCTTTGTAAGGTTTGTCACTCCATTTCTCTAATTTTACCCCAAGTTATTTGCAATTTCTGCTGGTTTAGTTTAAGTTTGTTGGTAAAGTTGCATCTTAGGACACCTAGACCTAAATGACCATCATCATCACCGATTTATTAATTGTCTCTGTTTGATTTGATATAATAAGCATCTATACCGTTTTACAGTTATAGTTGACGATGAAAGTAGTGGGTGGTGACCGTCGGTGACAAATTGAGGCTACAGTGGTGACTATTGCCGGAGGAGATGGCCTCCGGCAGCAGGACAAGTGATGATAGATAATGGTTTTTGTAGAAAGGAACTTACTTCCCATCTGTAATCCGCTTATTAGGTGACTAATTGAAAACTCTCTATATTTGATGTTTTAGATTTATGCACACTTTATATATGCTAATCCGTTAAATATGCTATTTACAGTTGGGCTTCCACAACCGGATATGCTGATTCATCACCTACTCACCCTAGCAGGTTGGGTTTGGTTATTATGAAACCATGAAATATCCTAAAATTCATTTTTTAATTGTTTCTTTCATTGCTCATGCTCATGAATTCGCAAGGACTTTAATTGCAGGAAAGATCAAGTGATTTAGAGGCAGTTATATAGTGTTTGGGATTAGAACAGATCAGTAAACAACTTCCAGTGCATAGACTCACTGTAATACACATGTATTAACAGCCAAAGGAAAATTTGAAAATATTAGTGTGGAGGTCAAAACTGCCGATGACTAAAGTGAAAGGGTGGATATGGAGTTTGATAAACTCATATTCTCTTGTTCATTTCCTATAGACGGTGGGAAGACACACATATCGCCTTTGGAAACCACAAGTTTAGTTCTTGTTTAGTTACAAAACTACATCGTTATGGTAATTAAAGTCATTAAACAGGCTTATTTGATTAATCCTTTGTTGTTTATTGCAGAAGAATTTGTAAATGAGGCTATTGATCTAAGTGATGTTCAGTAGGAACTATTTAGTAAAGTTGAGACTATAAATAGCTACACGATCATGGTAAAGTTTAGACCGAATGTTGAATGGAATATAAGAAATCTAGAGAAAACATTGAGCACACTCAGGTATTATATATTTGTATATTAAACAGATTGTTTCGGTCTAACAAGCTAATACGAGTCAGATATGCAAGAACACCTAAACGAAACAAATGAATGGACATGAACACTTAAACGAACAAATTTTCTTGTTTATGTGCATTCGTTAAAAAATTGAATGTGCTCGTTTGTTGAACTTTAACCGAACGAACACGAACCCTTAAATAGGTGGATTTTCTTGATCGTGTGCATTCGTTAAGAAGATAAATGTGTTCAAAAGAAATTTTGTTTGTGTTTGTGTTCGTTCGTTAAGAAAATGAACGTGTTTGTGTTTATTAGTTTAAAAATGTACGTGTTTGTGTTCTTTCGTTATGAAAATGAACATGTTTATGCTCCATCATTTAACTATAACTGAACACTTAAGCAAACGGTTGTATTTTGTTTGTATGTATTATTAAAGATATGAACGTGTTTGTTTTCATTTTTGTTCATTCGTTAATTATCTAAATTTAATTTTGCTGTTCAAAGAGAAATCTAAATTCAAGAATAAATACCATAATCAATATATCACACATTTCAAAAGTAAACAAATATAGCTAAAAAAGGATAAATTGATTTCAAGTTAATATTAATATAAATTAGTCGGAATGAATTTTTATCGAATCTACATATATACACATATATGGTGTTAACATCTTTCTTATTATACAAAAGAAAGCTACAGATTTGATTCAAAAATATTTTGGTCACACGCACAGAAGCATATTTGAGTTAATACGGGATTGCAAGACCGTGAAAAGTTAACGTTTCACGGTTGTATTTCCGACTTAATTTGTTCTTTTCTTTTACAGGCTACAAAATCAGGGTCTCAAAGGTTGCTTTTGGTATACGGACGGACTTAAGCAGCAAAAAAGAAAAAAAATACAGGTCATATTTTTCACATATTTTACTTATATTAATTTGTTTATGAATTGTTTTTCTTTTCGAGCTTGATGTTTAAGTATTGTGCTTGACTCATAAGTAATTTGACGAGTTAAGCTTTGTTGCCTTTGGTCAAAAACTGAGGACAGACTTGAACCTGATGTGTGGCTATTTATATAGAATAGCAGTGGGTAAGAGAAAATGTCAACTGTTCCCAAAAGAGTTTAAAGTTGCTACTCTTCATGGTGAACAGGTCGTGCACGTAAGCAAGCTATTATTATTATTATTATTATAAAATAATAGTTAACATTTAAATTAATTAATGCGTAACCAACGAGCCGAGCTCAGGCTTCACTTTTGTAACTCAAGTTGGTTTGCAAATCTTAACGGGCCATATTAAGTATATATATCAAGGGTAAAATAGATTGCGGGTTTTACAGTGTCTTTAAAAACAACAGTTAGATCAGCGGTGAAACTGGAAACTTTTTATTAACATACTAGAGATCGGTTCAATTTTTTCAAAAAAAAAAAGAGTTGTAAAAGGTTTTGTGCAGCTGTTATCAGTTTAGGGGTAATATTGGTATATTACAAAGTCTAAATACCAGTCCACATGTTTCGGGTCAGATTAAGGGGCTGTTTGTTTACATCTGAATAGAACCATTCAGATGTAAACATCTGATTCATTCAGACTTCAGACTGTTTGGGTCCAAACAAAAAAACATCTGAATGGTTAAAATTAGGTCTGAATCATTCAGACTTACTGTTGTTGCTGAATGAGACAGATGCTCATTCAGATCTGAATGAACCAAACAACCCCTAAGAAAGGTGTTTTGGAGCTTTTTGGTGAGCGGGCCGAAGTCTTCCTGGGGTTGTTATGATGATGATCCTCGGAGCATGGCAAAATGAAAAAAATACATGGATCTTCTACTGATGTTTTATGAATATTGCTTGGCTTTAATGGAGTTGTCAGACGTGCCAGCTAGATCAAGTAAAATGTTTGTAAATATACGAGCTAATGATTTCTCTATGTATTTACATTAGTATCCATAACTAATACAATATCCATTTTGCAGGTTTTAATATTTTGAGTGGGACGAAAACGATGGATTAAATCTGGCTCTGAAGGTGTGTAGTAAACTTGTTTATTTCTTATGGTTCATATATGTATAATCTGCTTTCTACAGGAAGTTGCAAGGATTTCATGATGTACGTTAAGGTGTTTTGACAGCCAAATTGAAAGTTCTATGGGTCAAAAAAGATGACCAAACACTCCAAATAGTGGTGTTGGTGGTTGCCAGATAGTACCACAAATGGCACGAGTTAGAGTGTTTTCTGTCTCGGGGTTGAATCAAGATCTACGAGCCGACTAACCCTAGCTGATCAGTGGGAATGGCCAACTAAAGATCAAAACCTTAGTGTTTAGTTAACTTGGTGAAATCGATATTCAACCAGTAGACATTTAGTTACCTTGTTGAATACTACTCAATAATTAAAAGTGTGGTTAAATTTGCTTGGATTAAAGTGTTTTATGCGTTCGGATTTTTTTTAAATTACTATGTTTATGACTGATATTATCTTATTCATATGTTTGATATGATGCAATTGAAATCTATAAATGGCATGCATCGACAACACTGAAGTTATGAAAAAAAAATTTAACATATATGCAATACAATATTTCACGAGATTGAAATTTTAACAAAAAACGAGTACCATGCTGTAAATTGTCGCCGCCGCCGTATCGTGCAGGTTTCAACTAGTGTGTGTGTGTATATATATATATGGGTTGGTATCATTTAAGAACTCCAAAAAAGTTAAAGAACTATTAGGAACTCTAAACAATCAAACATTTTTTTAATTTTTTTATATACTAACATTATTTAAGAGTAGTTTTATCATATTTTATATAAAAAATTTTGATTACATATATAAATCACAAGTTTACATATGTTAAAATTTATTTATTAACAAATTTACATAGGTGTAAAATAAAACATAGATATGTATAAAAACTAATTTTCAAAACTGTAATTATTAATATAGATATACAAAATGATGAAACTACACTCAAATAACATTAACATACAAAATTTTTTATAAAAAACGTTAGTTTTCAATGGTTCATTCAAGTTTTCAAATAATTTAAGGGTTCTGTAATGATACTCATCTGTTATATATATATATATATATATATATATATATATATATCACTCACAAACATATATAATATTAATATATACAAACACAAGCACGGCGAGAAATACTCCCCCCCGTATCGCCCCATAAATCGCCCGGGGGGCGATGTTTGCGCCCAATGTCGCCGGAAATCGCCCAAAATCTTCGCCCACTAAGTTTAGCCCAACTCACCTACCTTACGTATAGTTGACTTTGTATACAGGTGTATGGGTCCTTTTTTTATCAGAATGGGGATTGTGGGTAAATTATTTACCAAAATAGGTTATTTTAAAACTATTTATCAAAACGGAGTTTTTCATGTTTAACAAAAAAAACTAATTTTCTTAATCTTGAGTCCGTGACTGCTGTCGATCCACCACCTTGAACTCCTTCAAGTTTCCCGGCCATCAACTCTCTGATGAGTTTACCACGAAAGGACTCACGTGACTTGTATTAAGCGCTTATCCAAGCATCACCGGTTGAAGATGAAGTAGGGGTGTACTCTGTTCTTTTTCAGTTTGAATTTCAATCCGCTTCTAATATATACACCTGGATCTATATATTGTAATGTTATATGCAAAGTTATGGTTAATGGGATCTATGTTTTTCCATTGCACAAGTGGTCATCAAGTCTTTTGTGTAGGCATGTAGCCATAACAAATTGTGGGACAATACGTATTGGATTAAAACCGGATACTAAGATCTTTGGTCTATATTAGCGAGCCCAATATAGACCCATTTTACCAGGTCATAGCTTGGTTATCGGCAGGGGCCGCTCGCCCACCCCCACGGTCAAAGTCGGCCTTGGATATAACAAACTCAAAATTTTAATTGTAGCTATCGTTTACGACACATTCTCAATGCTCATGTGATCGGCCGAACCTGAATTGAAAATTCTGACATGGCGTTAAAAGAAACTCGAAAATCTGAAAAAACCAACCACAATAGAAAAAATATTGAATCTGCAACAATATTTGAGTCAAGGGAATTACGAGTCCTTGCAAATATATATATATTTTTTAGATAAAACCGAAGTTAAAAATATTCTAAATTGGAGCTTTGTTGCGCTTCCGAATGGTCTAAGAGAGAGAATACCTGGAGCGATTAGTCTATTATTTTAGTTATCTCTCGTTTTCTTAATTGAAAAATAATTAGAAAATAAAACAAGTACAAAAACGAGTAATAACCTCCGGTAGAGGCTGGTATGATTCAGTTCAACATTTTAGACATCGATGGTCCCACACCTTGTAGCGTCGGTCATTACCACGAATCTTAGACATCGATGCTCAAATTTAAAAAAAAATGTATCAGAACAACGTCACTGTCGCATCCCTACCACTATATCTGTGTTCCCTCCAAGTAAAAACAACTACCGTATTTGCCGGTTTGCCACCACTAACATACCCTATTTTCATGGTCATGGTGGCTTCACCAATCGATTAGGATCTATATGGACTAAAACATTGATGGTGGTGGGTACATGAAAACACCTATGGTTAATGTTTGTTTGGAAACTCTAGGCAAAATTGGTGTAATTTGGTTTATTTGTTGGTCCGTCAATGCCATTTGTATCTAAACCCCTTGGGACCATAGATATAAATGGGTCTGGTTGGGCACAACCAGCAAAATAAAAATCATGTTCATGTACGTGTGATGCCAACCACTTGATTTTTAAGTTGTAATCTAAAAACTTCTAGAGGTTTGTGGTTGTCATTAAACATCATAACATGATTAATTTGCTAAATAGGCATGTGTACAAACGCAACTTCTTCATACATGCCTACAAAAAAGATTTACTTTTGGTACCTATGCAAAGATGGGAAGTAACCATCGGTTGCAAGGCCTACATAATAATTTGCCAGGGGCGGCCCTGGTCAGCCAAATAAAGATAGAGTTTTAGATTCACACTTAGTTAATACCTCCAAATAAAATAAAAGCATTATATATACATAGGAAAAAGATCCAATACAATAATAACTTATCGTACAATAGGTACGCGAATCCCCATCTTTCACGAAATCGATCCATAAAATCACATCCCTACATCTCGGAATCGTCAATAAGTATCCAATTAATCATTGGTTTGGCGAAAAAAACAGTTTTGGATCGTTAATCGATCAATTTTTTACTTTTTTCACGAAAACCGTCTTTGAGCATTTTAAGTTTTGGCTGAGCGTTTTAGGTTTTTGGTTGAGCGTTTTTAGGTTTTGTCTTTGTTTTTTTGCCTTTGAGCGTCTCGCGTACCCATCGTATGCTAAGGCATTATTGTACAGTATCTCGACTCTATATACATATATATTTAATCGACAGATTGCAAATAAATATGTCTATTGGTCCGATGGTAGCATGTTTGTTGTTAACTTGGAGGCCATGAGTTCGAGACTCATTATTAGCACTTTTTCTTGTTTTTTTTTATTTTTTTTATTTTTATAAATTGTTATAAAATCGCCACAAAATCTCATTTTGATTTAAGCCTCCAAAGTTGTTGAGCTGACCCTACAACTTGCATATAGAGGTGCACAAAAAACCCGAACCCGAAACCGGACCCGAAAAAAATTCCGAAACCGGTTTTTTTTATACACGGGTTTTTAATACCCGAACCTGTACCCGACCCTACACGTAGGGTACGGATAGGGTATGCATTTTAGTACCAAAACCCGTACCCGAACCGGACCCAATTTATACCCCGTAATACCCGAAAACCCGAACCGATTCCATACCCGGAACTGGGTTTTTCCAATACCTGAAACCGAGTTTTTTAAATATGACATTCGTCAACTTTGGGTCTTGTTTGTATTCGTTTTGTAAACTTTATTTATGTAAACTGACCCGTTTTGTAAACCGAAACCGTGGATATAATCAAAATGATGGATTTTATGTTTCAATATTGTTTTACACTTGTTGGATCTTGAAAACATTCGTTTTGGTCTTTAAAACGCTTAAAAATCACTTAAAACGAACTTCGGGGGCCAAAACTGCCATTTTTGAAAATATTGAAAAATCATGAAATCCACCCCGTTGTGTCGCGCGATGGGGACTGCTTTTCTGGTCGCGTAGCGCGAAGGCAGGGTCTGCAGCTGCACGTTTTTTTTTGTTATTTTGTGTTCGTTTTTAACCCTTTTCTCATGCAAACTCTTGATATTAATACCCATATGACCCAACTCTTTCCCCTATATATACACACTCTTTCCCCTCATTTACACCTGCTACAACTTCATTTTCTCTCTCAAAACATCAAAGATTCAAAGATTGTACATAGTTGTTCTTGAGTGTTTGACTTCTAAAAGTCAAACTGAGTTAAATCTTTCATTTTTATTTGTTTATCTAACCTTGTTCATACTTGTTAATGGTGGTACAATATATATATATATATATATATATATATATATATATATATATATATATATATAATATAATATCCCTTGTTACCTTTGGTAGTTACTTCTCCGGCTCCGATCGGTGAGGTTTCGGACCTCGTAAGGCAAGGCTTCATGGAGAACTTCGTGTTCTTGATATATATACTTAACTAACTTTATTATTGCTTACTAACCATGCTTAACTTCTGCTCATTTTAGTTTTTTAGTCACATGTACAAGTCTTGGGTATGTGGAATCCATCTATGAACTTATTGTGAGATGGAAACCGAACCAAACCGAACTTTTGTTAAAAAGACTTGTTGTTGACCTTTTTAGTTGTAGAACTTAAATATTTTCATTTGTACATTATTATACAAGATCTTTGATATATGGGTATGTGGAATCTATCTATGAACTTGTTGTGAGATGGAAACCGAACCAATCCGATTTTTACTCGCTTAAAACACACAAGTGTGTTTTTAGCTATCAAGACTTGTATATTTCTTTAAAAATAGTTTACAAACTGATTTTTATTATTTTCTTAAGTACTTGGAAATGTTGGATCCAACTTGATCTCATAACAAAGTTTGGACCGACAAAACCGAACACTCGTTTAACGTACGTTATTAGTTCTAAAACAATAGATCTGCATACTTGGTTAAGTCTTATAAAGTTTTTGTGAGTTATCTCATAACATATAATATTTTGGAAAGTTGACTTTGGGTTTTACCATTCGTCAAGACCCGAACCAACAACCCGAACACTCGATAAAGACCCGTTTTAGTATCTTTAGCCCAATAGAACTTGCATTTTAGCATTTTTCCCACCTCATTACTTAACATTGGTTAAGTAAATATTAAGGTTAGATACTTTAACCCTGTTTCGAGCAAACTCACATTTTTAAAGGGTTATTATTCTAAATTCTTACATAATTACATTTTAAACCTTAAACTTTAATTGTTTACTTTTTGCAACAATTATTTTATTTAAAGATCTTTAAGGCAATCTTTCTAAATCCAAGACTTTCTTTTATTTAGGCTTCATACGTTAAACTCGGCGTTCCGGCAAATCTCCAAATAACCAACTTTTCAAGTTTATTACTTGAACGTGAGTACTTTCATGCCCCGTTTTCTATATTTTATTTTGGGGGTGACATTTCATCTTATTTAAACTAAATGTTTTATACTTGGGTCTTAAACCACAAACGTTATTGTATACATTACTTAAATACTTGCTCGATTTGGTGTTCTATGATTATATGCTTACGTGTTTATCGCTTTTGGTTGGTGGAAGTCTATAAATCCGTGAACTATCTGGTATTCTCTTATAGCACGGTGTCGTTAACATAATGCAATTAACGATATTCTATTAAATCCTGAACCATCTGGTATTCTCTTATGGCAAGTGTCGCTAACGTAATTCTATTAGCGATTTTTATCCAAATTATGGGTTTTATTTATTGTTTCGTATACTAGTTTTGTGGATCTTTTTACTATATATCTATATGTTCAAACTTATGAATTGCTTACCAACCTTTGTGTTGACAAACTTTATTTTATGAAATGTTACAGGTTTACATCTTGGTTGATTTTGAATGCTTGAAGAAAACGTCACAAATACCCTTAGGATATAGCAAAAATGAACAATATTTGATTTGCTATATTTTGTTATATTTTGTTGTGACTTGTCATGAATATTGTTATGTGATATTTTCGATATTGTGAAATGAAATGAGTTTATTAAATATTGTCGCTTTAATAGTGTCATGTGCTTATGGGAAATCGTTACACCTCGGCATGTTCCGCTGCCTTTGGTCGGGGTGTGAAATCAAATACCCGATCTATACCAGAAATTACCCAAAAAATAACTGGAAAATACCCGAAAAATACCCCTAAAAAGTGCAACCCCTAGAAAGTTCCAATGTGTGCCAGAAAAATACCTGAAAATAAACCCGGAAAACCCCGAGAATATGGTTTGTTCAATACCCGAAAATAGGGTATTCAAATACCCGGTTCTATACCCGAACTGAACCTAATACATAGAATATGGTTTTTAGAGGCAATACCCGGACCTAAACCTGACACGCGTATTGCTAGTACCCGATTTTCCAATACCCGGTTATACCCGAACCCGGTTCAATACCAAAACCCGAGTTTTTCTAATACCCGATTTGTGCACTTCTACTTGCATACAGATTATGTATTGTCGGGCCTAGCAATGTGGCATTGTTAAAACTTTCTTGTCTATGGTATACGATCAAAGACTTGTTACATGTTATAAACGTATTCGAAACTTGAATGATTTGTGTGCATATCTAAATACATGTATGCATTATTCTTGTTATTTATGTACGCATGCATATAAAGGTGGCGATATTAGTGGGTTGGGTTTTATTTGGGTGATGTGTCAGAATGAGTTTGAGTCAGAATGGATATTGTTGTAAATTTGCTTACATGGATATGAATTCGATCATTGATGCAAACCTGTAACATTTGTTTAAATCTTGGTGTAACAACTCGGGTATTTCGATAATAAACAATATTATTTATCTCTCACTTAATTATTATATTGTTTACTACTACTACTACTGCTGCTGCTGCTGCTACTTCTGCTGATGATGATGCAAACCACCACCACCACCACCACCACCACCACCAAATAAACTTTAACTTTGAAACATATGCATTTTAACCAAAAACTAAACTTTTACCCAATAGTGTTTTCACACTCAAACTTTAGGGGCTTTTGTGCAAACTATTTATAATATTAATATCTTAACCCAAAAACCCAGTAACCCTGATCCAAGCCCCAACCCGAACCCATTTTACCTTTCAAATACCCGGTGTTTTTTCGTGTTCAATACGTCATTAGATCATAAAATTAATTTGGGAAATAGAATATTCGCACCTTAATCGGCCCACCGACGAACTGAATTTAGAAACTATATCAATTTGATTCGTCATTCTTAAAATTACCCAGCCGACACTTATTAAGAAATTGATATACATATAATCGTTTATGTTAATGTAATTAAATCTCCAGAAACAATCTCATAGCCGTCGCCTACAATAACCATGTGTTCAATTACGCTCCATTTGCTGATTCGATGTTTTTCTTGAGCCACGTCTAGCCGTCCATGTCTTCATCAATTAAACCATCGTCCGAACATCATATACGGTAATTAATTACATAATTACGTTCGCCGTTCGTCAAATAGCACCCCAGGTAGTCTGGCTTGGGGTTTGTTTGTCAAGGATTTGGGCCGGAGGTCGCGGGTTCGAACCCCCTCCAGACCCGGTTCCTTGTTTTATTTTTATTTTGGTAATAACCTATTTAAACAATATTTAACCATTTAAACTAAATCACAATCGTTCTTACCGCATTTGTTCATCTCTTGCTTAATTGCTAAGGTGAGTACCACATTCCCCTGTTTTTACATGTTTTCTCACGTTTTGGGGACATATGCGTAAATTATATTTCTCATATATACTTATACACAAAACTGAAACTATTGTCTTATGTGTTAACAACTTATACCTTACTTGTTTGTGTGCTTACATGCTTTACGTGAACCGCATTCGAAGAGGTCCAACATAATCTCATAATAGTATGATCATACGCCAGTCATTAGCCTTTGTGCTTCTCGACATCTCAGTTATACTTGCTCATTGGTTAATTTGTTATTCTCATATGACTTGTTGCGGCTACATATTTTGTTATTTATACTATATGTACAACTAAACTGGTGTGTTGCTCACTCAACATGTGTTCTTGACAAAATTCTATTTTAATCGCATATGAAGGTTATCGTAGAAATTTAATGCAGGTTGGTGAAGACTTAATGAAGAATTTAAATTAGAAATGATACGATCAAGAATTTAATTTGTAATTGTTGTTTGTTTAATAAGTTTTATTTTTGTACTTGAATTATTTGAAATTATTAAATAGATATTGAAATTTATATTGTGCATGATAGTAACCTTGAGACCTGTGACAATCAGTTCGCGCCCAGGCATTTCCGCCGTAGGTTGGGGTGTGACAGATTGGTATCAGAGCTGAAGGTTTAAGATAGGTCGTTAGTGGTGCCTTAGTAACATGATTAGGAGCCCCATACGTGCTTATTTGTTTACCTGATGTGTTCTATTTGATTGTTTACAACTTACGTATTTGCCTTGCTAGATTAGTACTTATTTCACTGTTTAATTAATTGTTTATTTTATTTATCATGCACACACACACACAATTCCGAAGCTATGCTTCACTCTCAAAATGTTTTATTACTCCGAGACTATGTCTCATCCTCAAAATATTTTTATAACTTCTAGGCTATGACTCAATTTTATAATATTTATATTAAATGTTATTGGATTGTCTTTTATTGTCGGAAATTTCCTTATGAATTTCCTAGCTTGTTTTTGCTCGTTTTCACTTAAAACTAGGGAATGTGACAAGATTTCTCGCCATAGTGGAAATTTTCACGCAACCGACACTTTAAGCGTTTAATGTAATCGGGTAAACGGTTACACCCTTTATTGTGTTTTATTGTTTCTAAAATGTCTAGTCGGGTGTAAAACCTATGGGACGCCATGGACACACCAACTGTACATTTGCACAATTTGTTATATTTGCGATATTTTGTTGGAACATTATCATCCGTGGTGATACACAAGATGTTTCAACTACTTGTGCTTGAGTTCGTTTATTCGTTATTTAGTTTGGTCGGTTAAATCGCCATGTAATGCTCATGGGCCGACAAACTCAATTGATTCGTTAATTCGTTAATTAGGTTGGGTCATTCAAATTGCCATGTAATGCTCATGGGAGGCCAACTAACACATTTATTTTGGTTTTGGTATGCTAATAAGTTGAGGAAACAAAATGCCATGGAAAGCTCATGGGAAACCTAACACATCGAAGAACATTAGTTATTTGTTTATTTGATTTTATACGAAATGATTTATGACTTGATTTAATTACTTAATTATTCAATTATGCAATTTATCAATTCCTTACTTACTAAATCATTTTTGAATCAAGATCTATTGATTCGATCTATTCATATACTCAACATTTTTATTCTCCTGATCGGATACAAATTCTCCATTTATCAAAACCCGGTTATCATAAGCCAATCAAAACAATTTACACTCTATCGATTTTCACATATTCATCTGATCACGTTATTATAATATCAATACCTCAAGTGATTTAAATAATATAGCACAATTTAATACTCATGATATCATATACATAAACCAATAAACATATTTTAAGCATTCAACCTCAAATTCCAATTTGTTAAAAACATATTAAACTTTGATAAACTTTTCTCTCATCAAATCAACTTATCGATTATCGATTTAGATTCTAACTTATCCTTAAGTTATAAATAAAAATCAACATAACATATCTAAGTTTCGTTTTACAAGATAACTCATATGAAATCTAAACAATTATCCAATTTCCTCATTAAATCACATCTTTATTAATCATAGAATTTTTTTTCAACATCAGACAACATCAATTATTTATTCTCTATAACCGCCTCATGACCACATGTTTAGTCAAGGAGATAAATCCTGAAATCTCTAAAATATAAACTCAATTTCTAAAACATAAATATAATCAATTCAATATTGTTCATTAACTTCTTCGCCAATAAATTCAATTCATTTACCCCTACTCAATCTCATAACAACAACAATCGCAAGTCTAAACATCAACTATATGCTGTCAATCAAGTTAACATTCAATCTCAACAAAATCTTAGCATCTCAAACCAGAAACTTTACGTCAAAATTCACTCGGTATTCTTCACTTACTATCACTGTTCAATTCAATCATCATATCATTTTGTACCTAAAGTAATCATTTGATTATCTTGTTAATACTTGCTACGACAATGAAAATTCTAATCACCTACGCCATGTGTGTTCCCGACTC
Source organism: Bidens hawaiensis (assembly GCF_021521415.1). Lineage (NCBI taxonomy): Eukaryota > Viridiplantae > Streptophyta > Magnoliopsida > Asterales > Asteraceae > Bidens > Bidens hawaiensis. Next base: position 1,612,488 of record NW_027491210.1, read on the forward strand.
AGTCATATTCATCAAACTCAAAATTTCTAAACTTACTCTATTAAACCCTACTTTGCGACCTAATCAGAATATTTCAGTTCAATCAACTTCAATTATTCTAATTTTTACAGATTTAATTAATCAAGTTATTCATAACTAAGTTTATTAAAGAAGATGTTTTTGTCACCTTTATCTAAACATACTTTACTTTTCTCAATCGTACATTATAATAAATCTTTACTCGATTTTTGGATTTACATAATTTCAATTCTAATAATATATAAATATGTTCACCCAACACAATTTATCTTTTCAAAGACAACTGGTTGCAGCACTATACTTTAAAAGGATGTTTGAAAATTTTAATATTTTATTTAAAACAACTCAAAAAAATAAAATAAAATCAATTCTTTTTTTTAGCAATATTTTACGCAATGTACTCCCCCTCATCTTATAAACTTTTACTTTTAATCCTCATGACGCAAATCCTCACTTATTAAGAAAACAGTATTATTTTCACATAATTAAATATTTTACTATTCTTATGATTCCCCAGTTTATCCCTCATCTTATAAACCCTCATTTTTGGTCCTCATAAAATGTCTCATTCAAGAAACCACCATCATCCTCTACGTCAATCGTTTGATTCTCACAACCACTGTATGGTTGCCTGTATCGCCAAAGAGATAGCTGCTACGATCCCTCGGATAGTGACCCGAATTCAGGAGGTCAATGCATCCGATTCAACTTTTCTCACAAATTCCTCCACTAGTGACTACAAACCATTTACCTCCACTCATCCTCACAACAAGAAACGTAAGAACCTTGCTGCAACAAACCCTACCCACTCGCAAGTCTCCTCAAACAAGAAACCTTACATCGGTCTTTTTTCCGTCATGCTCCATTTGTAATCATCTTCACTCGGTTAAATCCCTATGTCGTCGCTACATCCAATGCAACAATTATGACCATTTTTCTAACACATGTTGTGTCCCGCCTATTGCACAAGTTGTTCCGCAACAACCAACCCCTCATGCTCAACCTGACATTCCCAATACCCGTGTTTGCTACCATTGTTAGAACCCAAATCACCTCCGTAATGCATGCCCTCAACTCACCCAAGCTCATCAAGCCCAATATATGACTATACCCTACTACTTGACCCATGCTTACCAAGCTCAAACCCATCAACCTCATGTCCCTCAAGCTCCTCTCATCAATCAAGGTCAACCTTACTTAATCCAACACTACTAAACCTCGCAACCACAAGCTCAAGTTTGCCAAACATATTTCCACCAAACAACTTTCTTGCAAATTGTTCAAGCTCCAGCAATGCCAAATCAACCTACCTTAACTGCTCCTACTCCTGCAACTCCTCATGGTGCCTCAAGTCACGCCGATTAAGCTACTCAACGATCATGATGTTCTTATCGTTCTCTTTATCTATCTTACCTTATTTTGTCTTTTTCTTAATTACGTATTGTAACGCGTAACGCCTCTGTCTGGCCTTGGATTATTTCCAATTTGAACTATTTACCTTCTATCTAATAAATTAAGTTTCTCTTGATTAAATAGATTGTTTATTGAAGCATACTTCCATCTTATTCCTTTATCTTCATTAACTTTCACTATTTATAAGCTACCCATTCTTCAACTTTAAATACTTATATCTTTACGTTTAAAAGTCGTCTTAAAATTTCTTTGCTTTACTAAAATTCACTATAACTTTTGGAATTATACATTGTGACTTTCTAGTGTTCTAAATTAAAAATCCTTAAAACTTTTGTTTCGTTAAAGTCATGTTTTGATCAAACGTTTTGTAAACCCACACAATGGGACAAGTCATGTGGACAATTCGACGATCTAAATAATTATGGTCCGGAACATAATTATTGAAGTCCTCGCATGGAAATCATGATGCGTAAGATTGTGTGACATAATATAGAATTGAAGGTAGTTGGAATAACGGTACAAATGTAAAGATGATAAGGACATGGTGGATAAGCCGCTGGTACATCCTATATATAAGTGTCCTTATCGGATTTTCATTTGGAGCGTTATTTTAACTATTCAAAGTTCTGTGTCATGTTAATTTTTTTTAAATTTTATTTTAAATTTTCCTTTCTTCAAAAAGTTAAATTTTATTCAAAGCCCCAACCCGAACCCATTTTACCTTTCAAATACCCGGTGTTTTTTCGTGTTCAATACGTCATTAGATCATAAAATTATTTTGGGAAATAGAATATTCACACCTTAATCGGCCCACCGACGAACTGAATTTAGAAACTATATCAATTTGATTCGTCATTCTTAAAATTACCCAGCCGACACTTATTAAGAAATTGATATACATATAATCGTTTATGTTAATGTAATTAAATCTCCAGAAACAATCTCATAGCCGTCGCCTACAATAACCACGTGTACAATTACGCTCCATTTGCTGATTCGATGTTTTTCTTGAGCCACGTCTAGCCGTCCATGTCTTCATCAATTAAACCATCGTCCGAACATCATATACGGTAATTAATTACATAATTACGTTCGCCGTTCGTCATTATATGAAACTCCTATGGTTAATTAATCCAAAACAAACGAGATTAATCAATCATGAGTTCTAGGGTTTTGGTTTAGAACTTGGTTCTGCGATCTGCAGGTTTACAAGTATTCATTATCAAGTTATCATCAAATAGCACCCCAAGTCGTCTGGCTTGGGGTTTGTTTGTCAAGGATTTGGGCCGGAGGTCGCGGGTTCGAACCCCCTCCAGACCCGGTTCCTTGTTTTATTTTTATTTTGGTAATAACCCATTTAAACAATATTTAACCATTTAAACTAAATCATAAATATTATAAATATAAAACTTTATTTTATTAAACCGACATATAAACCGATCCTTTTTCCGAACTTTGGTTAAAATATGCATATTAGATTATTAAAAAGTGTTTACGTTTTTATAATAAAGATATAATAAGTTTTAAATATATATAACGAGATTTAATTTAGAATTCACCACGTTAATTTAAGTTCGAGTACTTTATAAAAGTTTATAGTTTAATATAAATATTATTTATTAGTTGTTATCTATGATTTACAACGTTAATATAAAGAAATCGTAAATGTATTTTTTAGCTTAAAGTACGAATCTCTTTATATAATTTATCAAAGATTGTAAATGCTAATTATTCGAGTATTCTACTTATAGTTATAATTTTATATGATTAAAATATGTTATTTTCTATAAACCCTTGATAAATAAACGTGATATTAAAATAACAAAGTTAAAAATAAATTAAAGCAACAAATGCTTTCGTAAAGAACACCCGATCATCATCATCGAGTTCCCGATATTCTATTTAGTTTTAGACTCCTTATTAAATTCATTTTTTTCCTCAACTATTGTTACTTAGGATTTCTCGTCGGTAACTTCCGAAGAGCGTGACTCTTGATTTCAATCGTTCTTACCGCATTTGTTCATCTCTTGCTTAATTGCTAAGGTGAGTACCACATTCCCCTGTTTTTACTTGTTTTCTCACGTTTTGTGGACATATGCGTAAATTATATTTCTCATATATACTTATACACAAAACTGCAACTATTGTCTTATGTGTTAACAACTTATACCTTACTTGTTTATGTGCTTACATGCTTTACGTGAACCGCATTCGAAGAGGTCCAACATAATCTCATAATAGTATGATCATACGCCAGTCATTAGCCTTTGTGCTTCTCGACATCTCCGTTATACTTGCTCATTGGTTAATTTGTTATTCTCATATGACTTGTTGCAGCTACCTATTTGTTATTTATACTATATGTACAACTAAACTGGTGTGTTGCTCACTCAACATGTGTTGCTGACAAAATTCTATTTTAAACGCATATGCAGGTTATCGTAGAAATTTAATGCAGGTTGGTGAAGATTTAATGAAGAATTTATGTTAGAAATGATACGATCAAGAATTTAATTTGTAATTATTGTTTGTTTAATAAGTTGTATTTTTGTACTTGAATTATTTGAAATTATTAAATAGATATTGAAATTTATATTGTGCATGATAGTAACCTTAAGAGCTGTGACAATCAGTTCGCGCCCCGACATTTCCGCCTTAAGTTGGGGTGTGACACTTGGTTTCTTGAACAACTGGCTGAATTAATCTTTGAATCGTGAATCACTTTCAGATAAACCTGTTCGCGGGTTACACACAATGATTTATTGGATAACGTAGAGATTTTCTACAGATAGAATTGGATTTTGAAGAATCTGTGATGAAGAACCAGAGAACAAGTAACCATATTCTCTTTTCTGCATATACAATCAAGATAATCATATTATTGTAAGGCCCCGTTCCCGGTAGCCCTACTTTAGCGTCGGATTTACTCATAAACACAGTTCTTTCAAATCAGAGTTAATTAAAACTTTCGCGGAATATAAAACTTTAACCGTTAATTACAAAACATTTATTCTTTTCTTTAAAACCAAATTAAAACATCATATTTTAAACATCGTTTCTTCCATCTTCAGCTGCCAGCCGTTCAATCCATGCCATGTGCCATCCTCAAGCTAGTTCTTTATTCTGCTCACCTGCGTGCTACTAAAAGTCAGCTACTCTGAGTGAGTTCTAGTTAATCAGGCGACATACAATACATACACATATCTTACATACATACATATCTTAACCTTGCATAAATATACATAAGAGGAACGTCACATAGTATCTGTTAAAAGAACTATTACAATCACCCCTACTATTTATATCTCCATAGAAGGACACTCTCTATATATATATTCTCCATAGAAGGAAAATCCTATATACATCCATAGAAGGAACACTATGCTTTCCATTAAAGGAACACTATGCTTTCCATCAAAGGAACAATGGGCTTTCCATTAAAGGAACACTATGCTTTCCATTAAAGGAACACTATGCTTTCCATCAAAGGAACACTATGCTTTCCATCAAAGGGACACTCTATATATTATCCGTAGTGGGAACTCTATATATAAGTTATCATTTAATATCCATATAAGGAGACTATCATCACTATTCTTGGCAATACATGCAATATCCGAAGATCGTTCACGTATCGTCAAGCAATCATCCTTACACTACATGCAATATTCATACTTTATTATTAACCTGACAGTACGCGTAATATCCGAAGATCGTTCGCGTACCGACAAACTATCATTCATATCTATCACATATCATATATAGCATACACTTACCACTTAAGGTAAGTGTATTAACTAATCACATCGAGTATGCACCCAACCCCGAAAAACATAACAAGGAATGAGGCTAGAAACTCACCTGAACTCTGCTTCTTCCTCCGATAGTTGTTAATCCCTTCTTTAACTGAGCTCGGCTGACTGTACAAGTTACACGTATCAATACTCATCGGATCTAATCTAACGGCCTTGTATTAGCTTACTTCTAATTAGCATTTTTATGGTTTTCCTTTATTTTAACATTCTCTTAAGTCCTTACAAGGCATACCATCGCGTGTGTACACCTGTAAGTATACATATACGAGTCGCCATGTACCCGGGTCTTAATATAAGCGAACTTGATTGTAAGCGAACTTAGATATATAATTGAACTTATTGATAAGCGAACTTAGACATATAAGTGAACTTATTGATAAGCGAACTTGGATATATAAGCGAACTTATTGATAAGCGAACTTAGATATATAAGCGAACTTACATATCAGGTGAACTTATATGCGGCGAAGTTACAACGGGCGAACTTGTATTCATGCGAACTTAAATGAGGCGAACTTAACAACTCGCGAACTTAGATATAGGCGAAGTTACAGCAACAGCTACAGGTTCTTTCTCAACCCCCATAATCATCTTCGTTTTAATGTGTAACCCCTTGATATGATATTAACCAACCCCGTGAACATTCCCTTGATCGATATCGGGTAAAACTCGGCCTGGAAAAGCATAAAGTTTGGACCTTTAGGCTTAAAACGTTCAATACTAGATCTAAAGTTTATTTTAAGTGAGTCGTTCATAACCATGAGTTCGTTAAGTCCATTTTAATCTTCAAGTTTGCAACTTTACAATTTGTCTAGACCCGATCTATCATCCTACCAATTTTCATGTATATCCGTTCATAAAAAGTAAACCTTTTTAACAAAAACGTACCTTTGAGGTTTTTGTTTGAAATCACTCGAGATGCTCAAAACCATATCAAACGAACTCCGATTTGAGTGATCAAGCGGCCATGGAACCGTCTCATCCTGATCTACAAACCCATCAGCTCACCTTTGCCGGAACCCGCCGCTACAGTCGCCGGAATAGTGTAACAGTGGCCGGAAATCTTTATTTTGAGCTGCTACTGTTTTGCTGATAAAAACCGTACTTCCCGACCTCTGATCGAAGATCTAATAGGTGGGATTCTTCATTTATATACCATGAACACTTAGTTAAAATTTGAGACCGATCCGACGGCTAGATCTCCGGGAATCTTTGTGTCTTTGTGGGTGGTTTTCTCAAAAATGGGAATTGGGTTAAGTGAGTGTTTTGATGGTGGAGGCTATGATGTAGAGATGTATGAAAATGGAAAGGATTGGGGTTTTAAGGGGTATTTATATTCCCTTAAGCCCATGGACCTAAGACCCATCATTCCTATTTGGTCCATAATTAACTCCATCTAATTAGCCTACTTATCCTTCCATCATTATTATTTTATTAATTCTCTACTAACTCAAGTAAACTTTTCCATCATAAATAAATATTATATTAAATATTATTTTTAGAAATTTTGGGATGTTACAATTATCCAGGGTATGAAGAACATTTATTAATATATTAATCCAAATCTAATTCCCTCATAAGCCCAAATAAATTAATTAAAAGCCCATTTACATTACACTTAAGCCCAAGTGTAAAACCGAATAACAAAGCCTAAATAACATTATTGTTAAACAAGCCTGCACTCCCGTGCCACCTAACTCGTTAATCTATAACATAATTTACTCGATCTACAAGTTAATCCAATAACACTAAAATAACCAACAATCATCCCCCATTTTAGTGATATCCATGATTAACTTAATCATCATCACTGAACGCAAACATATGCATAAATGAAAATATCTTCATCTAAATTACACGATCCAAATATTCGAATATCGGGGTGTCCTATTGATTGAACCGTTGCTATTCATTTGAATAATTGAAGGTAAAATACACATACGTTTATACATCTAAATTCCACTCGGCACAATATTTTACTAGCCTGCGACCTTGTAACATCCTGTTTTCTGATTTCAGTTAATAAACGAAATATGAGTTGTTATGAGTCGGGCTAGTGTTGGGTAAATGGATATGGGTTATGGATTTGGGGTGATGGAAGAAATAAGGAAACACCATGGGCTTAAGCCCATGATCAATAATTATATAAACCATTAATTACCCATTTAATCCTTCATTTACACATATCCCTTACACCACCAAAACACACACTTAAGCTCTCTCTCTCTAGTTTCTCTCTCACTCTAGCCGAAATATAGAAGAAGAAACGGATCCCGACCCAAGGTATGATAGTATTTTGTTGTATGAGCTTAAATCCGTTTGTTATGGTCACGAAACGACGAGCCGACACCGTTAAACCGTTTAAGTCACGAGATCCGGGTGGAATCGGGTATAAACCGAACCTATGATGAGCTCAGGGGTCACCCTAGCTCAGATCTGGATCGAACGTGACGAAAAACGGTGAAAAACGAGCTAAAACTCGTTTTCCCGACGTGTTTGCGGTTTTCCGACGGCTTTCCGGCAAAGGCGGCGCCGGAATAGTAGTACGAGGAAAAGGAATGTCAGGGAATGTTCCCTAGTTCGCTATGGGGACTTAACGAACTGAAGGTGATTCGTTAGTTGATTCGCATAAGGGGGCACAGCGAACTAGCTCTTGTTCGCCTATGATTCGTCTCTGATTCGTTAATGGGAAAGGGTAACGAATTACCCTTGATTCGTTATGATTAGTTCGTTAAAAGAAATAACGAATTAGAAGGTCCGATTCGCTACTTGGACTGGTTCGCTATATGGACTGATTCGTTAAGGAGTCCAGTTCGTTAAGGGTTCAATTCGTTATAGGAACTAGTTCGCTAGGATAATCCAATTCGCTGTGAACCAGTAACGAATTAGAAGTTTAACAGAATGACAGAATGGTCCCTGGACTTAGAAAAGAATGGTTTAATTACAAATAAGCCCTTGAACTTTTAAGTAGCAAATTATTCTATGATTCAAAATCCTAATGGAAGATGTGTTAAGGCAGTTAATGAAAATAAAATTTTTCCAAGCTTAACCCCAGTCAGGGGCTCTGCCCCTTGGACCCCGCTAGGGGCTGCCGCCCCTAGAACCCCGCTGCCAGGGGCGCTGCCCCCGGACCCCCGTTCGTTGGGGGTAATAATTAAACTAGAAAGACGATATGTGTAGTGATAGTTTACTGAAACGTATAATTATTATACAGTTAGTCGTGCACAGCTCAAGAAGGGAATAACCGTAAACGGTGAACGCAACCGCATTGAGGTGAGTTTCTAGCCCCACTTCCTTGTTATGTTTTCGGGGCTGTGTGCATACTCGATGTGATAGTTAATACACTTACCTCAAGTGGTAAGTGTATGCCTTGTATGATGTATGTATGATGATTGCTTGACGGTGCGTGAACGATCTTCGGATATTGCATGTACCGTCAGGTGGTAGCTAAAGATGTGATTGCTATGTATGATGTAAGATAAAATGCATGTATGAATATATATGATGTATGCATAATTTACGTATGATATGTTAATGGTACGTGAACGCTCTTCGGAGATTGCACGTATTGTCAGGAAGAGTATTTAAGAACAGGTGTAGTATGAAGCGATGGAAGAAAGGGTAACGGACCTTAATAATATCCGAGGATGAAGGGTACCGGAACCTAATAATATCCGAGGATGAAGGGTGACCGGACCCTAATAATATCCGAGAATGAAGGGTGACCGGACCCTAATAATATCCGAGGTATGTAGGGTGAAACGCCCTTTATAATGTATGGTTAGATATGAATGTGTATAGACGAATGATGATCATGATATGTATGTAATGCGTACCTTCGGGCACGTATATGTGTATGGAAAGTAAGTTATGTAATTAACTAGAACTCACTCAGCGTAGCTGACTTTTAGTATGCACGCAGGCAAATAGGTTGAGGCAGCTCGCGTGACTGAAGACACGTGGCATGGAATCGAAGATACTGGCATCTCGGAGAAATGTTGTGATGTTTTAAAGATTATGTTTGTTTTAAATGACTATGAATGTTTTATAAGACAAGATTTGAAGGTTATGTAAGATATTATGGTTGAAGTTTTATATTCCGCGTAAAGTTTTAATTAACTCTGATATTTAGAACTGCGTTTATGAGTAAATCCAACACCAAAGTAAGGCTACCGGTAACGGGGCCTTACAGACCTAATCCTTCAAAGAATACATAAAAGCTCAAGTCCAAAGCTTTTTGAAGCGGCTAAACTTCATATTTTTATTGGTAGTTCATTATTCTCGCAGTCGCACTGCAATTTATCAATGAACTATTACGAAGCTATACTTCAACCTTCTTTATCTTGTGGTTCGAACACGAACCTTGGGATGTTTTTGATATTTCCAATATCTCTATGACAAGTATTCCACATTGAATGCAACATCTAACATTGTATTAGATAGGAACTGGGTGTCTTGACATAAGATATTATATATGGACTTTACGCCCATCCCCATGGATATTTTGCTTACGAGATCTCATCCTAACTCTTTAGTCATATCATCAGCCAAATTATACTCATATATTACAAACCAACTGATACCACACGTTGCATTGTATAATATATAAATATCTAGACTTTCCATTATACATTTGACATAGTTATAACTATCCCACCTGATAGATTTTGGTGATATCGGTTTGACCACAATGGAATTTTGTAATCATAGTTTCTTAGGCATTCAACCACTTTTATCAATTGTTGCAAATGCTAGAAACTCGAATTCCATTGTTAAGTGATGCAAATTCATTCCTTAATTACCTAAGAAATAAAACATTCTCCCAAAGAGAATACACATCCATAGTTAAGCAGTTTTTTACTAATTGCCAGTGTTGAGCACTAGAATTACTAGTATATCTGCTCAAATTACCCACAACAGAAACTATGCAAGTCTTTGTGCAAATCATAGCATACAACAAATATCCAATTAACTTTTAATACTCTAATTGTGAAACATAGTCGCCTTGATTAGACACAAACTTGATATTAAGATCTATATATATGAGTGCTAAACGAAGAACAATCAAACTGATTAAATTTCTTCAATATTTTCTCAATATAATGAAGTCGAATCATCTATACCAATGTTACTCCCTTTTATTATTTTACATAGGATAACATCAACCTCCCCCAGATCCTTTATATCAAAACTATAATATAATAATTTCTTTGTCTAATCAATCACTCAAACCCTAGTAAGATAACAAGAAATCAATCATTTCCTTCAAGATTCTATTTTTCTTTTCACTCCAAAATAATTCACATGACCTAACTTGGCATGTCACAATAAATGAACATAATCTAGCATGCTTTGAGATGATGATGCCATATAGATATATTCAATAGCAAACGGGACATTTATATTAAGTTTAAATATTCAATTACACAAATATCCAAATTCAAAAGATTTCATCAATCAATCAATCAATCAATCATGCCCAGTAAAATCCCACCGACAGCAAAGCTATAAGTAGGGTCTGGGGAGGGTGGGATGTAGGCACACCGTACCTCCATCCAAAGGAATGAAGAGGTGGCTTCCAGAGAGACCCTCGGCTCTAAGTACATGTGTATGAAGCAAAATAAAGGAAATCAAAGTTTAACAGTTATATACAAACTACTACTAATTATAATAATATTAATAATAAGATCACAGTTTAACAGCTATATAAAAGCTAATAATAATTATAATAATAATAATATATGTAAGGGAAATACCATTATGGTATGCGACCTAAATAAGTTAAGTCTAAGCCCTAAGGTATTCAATTCTCTCTAAAAATCCTTAACTTTAATTCTACTTCTCCACGAATTCTTATCCTCAACCATGTCCTCGGAGAGGTTTAGGTCTATCAAATCATGCCTAATCCTCTCATCCCAAGTCAATTTCGGTCGTCCTCTACCCCTCCTCCCCTCTATAGTAATGTTTTCTACGGATCTAACAGGATTCGTCGTCTGTCTTCTCTTTACATGTCCAAACCATCTCAATCTCCACTCTCTTATCTTGTCTGCTATGTTCGCCACCCCTAATCTCTCGCGAAACACAACGTTTCTTATTCGGTCTAAATTCAAAAGATTTCATGTCGAGATAAAATAAATTAATCTGACCCAAGACAAGAGGTTCTTTTTAATCCCTGAAAAATACAACACATAATCCGAAACATATGTTTTCCACAAGTAAATACAAGTCTTTAACCGGTTCAAATTCTTTAAACCATATTAGATCCTTGCATATATGACCCGTATCACCTGAGTATACCGACCATGCAAGCATGTCATCCTGTACATATTAGGAATAAGAAATAAACCACAAATAATTCTTCACCGAATTATTTTAAAACCATTAGACTTTTCGAGTCCAATAACAAACCCGAAGATCGAGTTTCATTTATTTCACATCCCAAAGGGTTTTCCAACTTGTATACTTCTAATGAGTTACTTATTACCTGGGTCGTGGCCATTAACCCTATGTGTGTACCATCGGGTCAAATGTTTTAACAAATTTATATTTCATGCAAACTATTTGTAACATCCGGAAAATTTAATAAATAATAATATAATATTATTATCTTATGTTAGAGAAAAATTATTTATTTAAAAAAAAAAATAATTGGCTAATAAGACGGGTGGTAGGCTTAAAATGAATTGACTAAAATTAATATGAAGTTAGTGAGCTAATGGGCTTAAGATCCATGGGCTTAAGGTATAAATATACCTTAAAACCCTTAAACCTTATCCACGCCTCATTTGAAAATACATACTCAAAAACACACACATTTTGAATATAAGAATTTGCAAGAACAAGTCCAACCCGGTCCAATCGTAAGAAAACGTTCAAGATCTGATTTGTATTAAGGTACGTTTTAAGAGATAGTATTCGTTTAAGTTCGGCTCGTTTAATAATCATCTTGATCTCAAGAAAATCAGTTTCCTTTATAAACCGAAATAAAAGTTTCAAACTTGGATCTAACCAAGTTAAATCTTTGGTTAGTTTAATAATATACATGTAATAATAATAAATAATAATAATAATAATAATAATAATAATAATAATAATAATAATAATAATAATAATAATAATTATAAACTGCAGCAACATCTATAATATATATAAACGAAAACATAAAAATTCTACGTGTCGCGATGTAGTCGCTCCCCCCTTTTTTTTGGAGTCCTCAGATTTGCTTGATTTTTAAATGGAGGCTTCTCATGCATTTGACCCGAATTCACGGGTTTGGGTTTTACCAAACCCAAATATTTCTTAAACGGGTTATAACATCTCATTAAATTAAAAATTATTCTCACCAAATTATTGATGTGAAAATCCTATAAAATAGGATATACTAAAAGTTATTATACGATTTTTTTAAAAAAATATTATTTATAATTAAGAAACAATTTCATAGTAAAAAAAATAAGCGGGTCTTGGGTCTTATCAAACCCAAATAACTTTTAAACCGGGTTATAACATCTTAGTTATTTGTGAAACCTTTTTATAATCAAACTCTAAGTATATTATAAATTTTATTACAATAAATAAAATTAAACCCAAAAATGTATATAAATATTAAAATTGAGTAATATAAAACAACCCCCGTAATACGAGGGGATAAAAATTAGTAATATAATATTAATAATAATCTTCTTCATGTCGTAAATTTGAATGAAATAAGGAAAGAAGATGACAACAAAGAATTAGTAAATAATTAAGTGAAAAGAAGCATTAATCATATGCATGTTGTAGCCTGCTGGATAATCCTGTGTAGAGGTGGCAATGTGAGTGGGTTGGGTTGGGTTGGGTTTGGGTGATGGGTTAGGATGGGTGTCAGGATGGATTTTTTAAAATAGAGGGTTAAAATGGGTATGAGTCAAGATGGGTAAAGGTAACCCATCTTGACCCAAGTGTATGTTAAAATACAAAGAGTTTCAAAAACCCATTGAAAAAAATTCAAAAAAAAATAATAACTCAAAATATAAGTCAAAAACGCAGAATGTAAAATAACTAACATGTTTCCCGGTCATCCTAGTTAATTAAAAAAACCCGGTTTTGTATCGGTTCAGGTTCGATTTTTTTTCTATCGGGTTTTTTTCGGTTCGTTTTTTTTTCATTTCGGCCGGTTTTGGTATTAATGCGGTTTAAATTATTTCGGTTTCGATTTCTCGGTTTCTATTCGGTTTCTTGGGTTTTGTTTAAAATAAAATTGAATGGAGCTTGTTTTAGTCCATTCTAATCCCTGAACAAACCCGTTCTAACCCATAATCAAAAGTCACTAGCATTTCCCCAACCCATCTTGACCTTCTTGGAAAATTCTTTTGATCCATCCTAACACATTTCAATGTTAAAAATTATTCATATTGACCCAAAACAACCCATTTGGGTTTGTATTGGCACCCCTAATCCTTTGGGTCGCAAGTGAGAGGTCACGGGGTAGAACCTCGACTCTCGCAAAATGATTTTTTGCGATATAATTCAGTCACAACTGATCTAGTATATAATTAAGGTAGATAGATCTAGTAGCATATGGGTATGGTGGTGTAGTGGTTAAGTTGTTGGGTTGTTGATGGGGAGACCCGGGTTCGAATACCGGATCTCGCAAAACTTTTTTGCAAGGTTCCTGGATTGCGTGAAGTAGGAATAGTTTGCGAGTTGGGCTTGGGCTTGAGGGTTGCGAGGTGGGCTCGGCCTGGTGATGGATTTGCAAGCTGGGCTTGGGCTTGGTAATATGAATTAAGTTTTAATAAACAGAACTAACCGACCTCACCAACTCCGTTAGATTACGTTAACTTTTTAAAAGACAAGTTAGCCGATAAATGAAAGCAGTTTATATATTTTTGAATATATATGATGATTGAAACAAATATAATAATCGAAGAGTATGAACGTTAAACATAAGAAATAGAAAAGAGTTAAATAACGACTTCCGTTAACCGATGTAACCCCGTCAGATCAGTTTAACTAAATAAACAAGCCTAGCTTGTCATGCATGTTTAAGTAACTAAAACACGAACTTAGTTAGATCTGTTAGTAAGTATTACAGTTAATTAACGCATATATATATATACATATATGGCAGGGTTAACGTAAAAAACAATAGTTTTGTGAGAAGTATAAGAATAGATATGGACCCTTGGATCTAGGATCTAGCGGTTAAAATTGGTAGTTTCTAAAAGTTGTATAGTTTCCTATTTACATGGTATAGTGTCCTATTTAGGTGGTGTACTTTATTTTAAAGGTCTTCTCACACTTCTCACAAAACAATTATTTTTTATTTGAACTCTTATATATATATATATATACATATATATATATATATATGTTCAGTAGATTAGTCGTGCTTAGTTAAAGAAGGGGATTACAATTAATTCAGAACGCCTAAGGATCCAGGTGAGTTCTAGCCCCTTTCTCTACTTATGTTTTCGGGGCTGTGTGCATACTCAATGTGGTAGTTTGATATTATATATTGCTTTTTTAGTAATATATTTGGCATGGATAATGTAGAATGTGTACACTTATTAGTTTATCTATGTTGGTACGTCTTATATATTTATTATACATGAGGTACGTGTTGGCAGGTGTATGTAAGGTATGCGGGCTCTACATCTGACATAGTAAGTTAGGATGACAAATCCCTCTAACTACTATTGGACATAGACGTGGCATGTGATAGCGTTGTTAAGGACTGTTGACCTTATACATGTTGTAAAGATAGGTGTCAACATAGGAAAGGACGACATACCTTATACGCGCTGTAAATGTAATGCGATAACATAGGGGAGGACTGCGGACCTCGTACGTGCTATGATATAGGTGACAACATAAGGAAGGACAGTGGACCTTGTATGTGTTGTTAATGTATGATGGTATAGGGAAGGACCGCGGACCTTGTACGTACCATGAATGGTGAACATAGGTAAGGACTGCAAACCTTATACGTGTTCACGACCATGAGTCCAGGTATAGACGGCGGACTATGAACGTACTCTTGGGTGGTTAGGTAAGTGGTGAACGTGAATGTGCTAGGTATGTATGGTTTGAATGTTAAAAATGTTTGGATAGTATACTAAGGTGGAACATGTTAAGAATGTTACGTGTATCTTCGGATACATGTAAGTATGAATGTGTAAGTATAAAATGTTTCCTGATTAACTAAAACTCACTCAGCATAGCTGACTTTTAGTATGAACACAGGTGGTTGATAAAAGGAAGTAAAGGAGATTGGAGTACACAAAAGGCTATCCACATGGTGTTGGCGTCCAAAGAGTCATTATAGAGAAAGTTTTGTATAATGTGTGATGTGTTGCAAAACACATAGCATTTTCCCGTTTTTTGTTGTTTTGTGCGTAAATTGTTAAAAAATATAACTTTTTCTTGCATTAATTTAAATGTTTGTGTATATGATAGGTCCCACATTGAAGAGAGAGAAAAAAATATTTTAATGAAGAAAGAATTAGCTCAAACGGGATTCAGATGAAGTCGGTATGCACGTACGAATTTTAAACGAGTCAGAAGTTGGAAAACGAAGACACATAGGGCCTGGCCGCCACACACGACCAGGTCAGGCCTCATAGCCGTGCATGGTGGTGTCTCACCTTCCCCCCATGTCCAAGATGCTTCCCAAAATCAAGCAGTCCGACTGTTTTGTCCTTTAGTGGGCTTGTTTTGACCTAGTTTTGGCTTGTTTAACAAGTTTAATATCTATTTAAAGAACCCTAAAACCCTAAGAACGATTTTATTCATATTTCCAGCCACCACACCTGCTCTAGAGGAGAAACTAAGGAGGGCAAGCTTACGGTTCTAAGTTTTATCCTTTGGTTGTCAGTTTTGACTATTTTAACGATTTTAAGTTTGTTTTTGGTATTTAACCTTTCAAACCTAATGTAATCAGATTTATATGAATATGTTCATCAATTTTGTATATATTTTCTATTGTTCATTGATTATGATTGGCTAGATTGGTTCGAATCACCTAGGTTTGATGTTTAACGGTAGATTTATCACTTTTCGGGTGCTTAACAAGTGGTTGATTTTTATCTCACTGTAAAGTTCATATTTTGTGATATTATTCCATGTATACCCGCTGCCATAGACGTATCTCAGGTTGCTTGTGCCCCGTGTGGTTGATTATTGCATGAATTAGTTTCGTGTAGGCGTTAATTGCATGTTTCGGTTAATACTTTGGGAGTTGATTGATTGTGGTAGGCATGCCATTAGGGTTTGTGTTTCTTGGATCATTAAAGTCAATAGATTCACCACCTTTGACTTGGACCAAAACCTTATGTGTCAGCTTATCTTGTTGGTTTAGTTGATTAGGTTAGTCGTTGCGAGACCATGTGCGGTTTTCCAGCTGGTGACTAGGTTAGTTTGTAAGTTGAGTTATTTTGTCTTTAGTATTGATATAACCCTCTTCTCCTAGGTTTGTGATTAGCTCGAGCCTTAGTGATATATGTGATTTAGACATGGACCAAGTGATGAGTCATTAGGGTACGTAGATAAACAACCACGGATTAAAAGCTATCTTGTGACAATCGTCAATTTCAGGTTAACTCCGTTAACTCAACTCCGTCAATTCAAACTTAAGATCATTGAATCTCTAACGCACACCTCATTACATTTAAACTAGGTTTTAAATAACGCTTAACACTTACTACATGTGTAGTCTTTCGGGATTTGCACCGAAACGCAAACGAGTTGACGCAAACGGTTGATGAATAAACGAAAAACGTCAACATAATAATTATGTGATAATTATGTGTTAACATATGTGTTACTTGATTATATTGTGTAATGCTAGACAAGAAACAAGAACTAAGTTAGTTTAAGCTAGGAAAAGTAATACTTAGAAGTGGAGGGGCCAAAGTGTAACATAGTATTCTATAAATAATAACAATAAACTAAACCCTAACTTATTTCTTTTCCTCCCCACTCAAAACCGATCAGCCACCCTCTTGGTTCTCCTTGGCTGCCGTCACCCTCACACACACATACAACCACCAATGCAAGCTTTTGATTGAAGAATTAGGTGCTAGGAAGGTATAATTGATTATCATATACATTCTTATTACTTGATTTTGATGTTTGTTGGGTTAATTGTAAACCCTAGCTGCCGATTCTATATGTATATATAGTTATTATGATTGTTGATGATTTGATAACTAGAATTGATATTGTTACATGTTGATTGTTGTGTCTATGATTTGAGTTCAAACAAAAACCCTAATCATGTATGTAATAGGTAATTGATGTGCATGGATGGTGTTTATGGAGTCTAGAGTGTTATATGAATGCATGATAGTTCATAGGTTGTTAATATGTTGAGTTTAGATGCAAACAGTTTCTGGACAGAATGTGTATTTGATGTTTAAGTGACTGTAACGAAGTGTAAATTTGAAAATTGGTTGAGATTATTGGTACTACAGTAAACTAGGTTGAGTCTAGTTTCTATAGAGTATAAATTTGTAATTTTTGGACAAGTAGAAGTTAACTTTTATGATTTTACAAAAACGTTGTGCAAAGCTGAGCTGTTAGACCTGCTGTTAGGTTGTTTTGTAAATGTTATATCTCATGAACTACGAGACCAATTGGGTTGGTTCCACGTCTGAAAGTTGACTTATTGAGTTAGGAACCTAACCCAAGTGGTCTTGCATTTATTGGATTTTTTGTTTAACGGGAATTGCAAATAACATTCTGTTGCGCATGAATTTGACTGTAATGAGTTTTCTGTAATGATTTGATGATTGTGAGAAAACTATGTGGAATAAAAATATAATAAAATATGTTCTGGAAACCTAAGACATATATGCTTCTGTGATGATTTTTGGTAAATTAATTGAGATGCTATGATTGGTGGAATAGTACAATATTTTAAGTAGAATTTCTGTCTCGGTGAAACTAGCTGCTGAGTTTTGTGAAAATGCATGAAATATGATACTTGCTAATTTATTATCGTGTTTTGACCAAATTTCCCTTGAGGGGAATGATTGCAAGATAATTGTCGTGTTTTGACTAAAATGCCCTTGCAGGGAATAACTGCTAATTGATTGTCATAATTTGACCAAATTGCCCTTATGGGGAATAATGGCTAGTTAATTGTCATGATTTGACCAAAATGCCCTTACGGGGAATAATTGCTAGTGATGTACTTTATGAATACATGACACGTATATGATTGCTTACACATGTAACGTATCACAAATACATTGGTTAGAGTCACACACGATTCACAAACGAAACACGAAACACGTTATGTGCATAGGTATTATGTGCCGGGTCTAGAGACTCGATAATATTCCGACACTTAGAAAAATCTCTTTGTTGTTTTAGAACGCTAGAGAGAGTTTTTCTGTGACGCGCATCTTGGTGATTTAATTTGGGAATTTCTTCGCAAACAGTGAGTTTCACTTTCCCCTCTTCAAACTGTTTTCAAACGCTTTTCACTTAGGGGAGATAACATACTCCACAACGCATTTAAGATTTTGTTATAAATTATATATCACTTGTAAAGGCTAAGTGGCAAACGAAACATTTGAAGTCCTACACATCGAACCGGTTAATATTTTGAATAGCGAGTCACTGTTGAGTAGTACTACTGGGTTTGACAAACCCCACCCAACGCTAAACTCGACTGGAGGTCGAGCGGGTGTAATTTTGGCTAACACGTACCATGGTCTGGAGGACCTGGTGACAAGGCACTTAATAAACGAGTCAGCTTCGGTGTCGAACACTTAGTAATACTTGTTGTATAGACTAGCTACCTATCGATATATAATTGACATAACACTATCTGGTAACGCAAAACGCTGTAACACAAAACGTTTAACGCAAAACGCTGAATGCAAACGCTAAACGCTTATTTTTTATATAACTTGTGAACTCACCAACCTTGTGTTGACACTTTTAGTATGTTATTCTCAGGTAGTCGAGGCGGGCCCGCGGTTTAGGAACATGCATTGCTTGATAAACTTTTAACTATGCAAACTTACTTTTAACTGTTATCATTGGTTTTAAATCGTCCTGCGTGACGTCACATTGTTCTTTATGGTTTTACGCTTCCGCACTTATTTTCATTTAAACGTTTTTATGGTTTGATTATAACTGATGATTCTGATCCTGTTAGTTCACACCCTCTGACGGTAAAACTCCGTTAGTGGATTTTGAGGGTGTGACAGATTGGTATCAGAGCCATTGGTTATAGCGAACTAGAAGCTGCATGCATACTAGACTATAACCGCGACGACCCATTAATTATACTGATACGCACTACATAGATTTGTGTAGTCTTGTAATCTTATCTCTTTACCTCTTTCACTCATACGAGCGCGCATACACGGCTTACCTGAAGGAATGTCGACGCCGCCATCATCATCATCATCCGATCCGATGACTCATGCTCACGGGAAAGAACCGTAGATACTTACCGCATCGCCGCCCCGTGTAGTTCCGGAACTCGAAGCTCCCGCACCGAAGAGGTACCGCCTATCCGGAGGCATATACAAAAACGACGTTAGCTGGGATTGGTACCCTAACATGATCAGACGTATGGTCTATCGCGAACAAGTTCCCCCGTTACCTCACCCGAACCATCCTGCTTATCCCAACACCCTACCACCCATAATCGAACCTGTAGAGCGAGTTCTCGCAGCTGTTGTCTCATGCTTGGAGCGTGACGTGGGTTACATGCGCTATACGAGAGCGAACGTTTCCGGACTGTTAAAAGACCGAACCGAGACTAAGGAAGAGATTGCCCGCATGGCAGCGGCAATGAAGGAAATGCAAGAGGCTAGTGATCAACAGATGAAAATTATGAGAAAGATGCAAGCCGAGATGATAGACTTGCAAGAGCAACTCCAAGTAGCAAGGACCCGAACCGAGATGGCTTTAGAGCGTTGCGATGTGTTACAAATGCAAATTGCTCAGAACGTAGCAGAACCTGAGGCAGAGCCTGAGGCTGAGCCTGAGGCAGAGCCTGAAGAGGAACCTGAAGAAGATCCCGAAGAGGAGCCAGAGGAGGATCCCGAGGAAGATCCCGAGGAGGAACCCGAAGAGGAACCGGAGGAAGAACCGGCTGAGCCAGAGGCACACTCAGAGGTGTCCCCAGACGATATGCAGATGTGCAAATTCTTGGATTGGAACTGGCTAACGCGATGAACTGGGAGGAGTTCAAGAACATGATGCGAGAGGAGTACTGTCCGAGAGAGGAGATTTCGAAGTTGGAGTCAGAATTTTGGTCACTGAAGATGGTGGGCTCGGAAATTGAAGCCTACACCACCCGTTCTCACGAGTTGGCTGTGATGTGTCCGCGGATGGTGGATCCGCCGAGTAAGAGGATTGAAATGTACCTTGATGGGTTAGCACCGCAGATTCAGGGCATGGTGACGTCTTCCAGACCAGCCGCGATTCAACAAGCGATCCGTTTAGCTCACAAACTGACGGATCAGGTTGTGACCCAAGGTGCGTTACCACCTAGGGGTTCAACCACTAAGGCCCGTGACAACCCTAGTAATGACAACAACAGCAACAGCAACCCGAGCAGCGGAAAGAGAAAGTTTGACAACACCAGACCCTCATCCTCGAACCTCCCACAGCAACAACACTACCGTAAGCCCGAATTCACTCGGAGCTTTAACAATCAGAGTCACAACAACAATAACAACGGTAGCGGGCAGGGTTCGAGCGGCTATGCTGGGAAGTACCCGAAGTGCAACAGGTGTAACTATCATCATGCTGGCCCGTGTGACCGTGTCAAGTGTCTGAGATGCGGAAAAATGGGTCACCAGGCAAAGGAATGTAGAGGAGACCTTGCGGCAAAGGGTGCTCCTAAGCCACCTATGACGACGAAGGGATGTTTCGAATGTGGGCAGGAAGGTCATTTCAGGAAAGATTGTCCCAAGCTGAAACAGAACGACAACAACGGAGGTAATGGAAGTGGCAGTAGTGGTGGAAGCAATGACAAAGGAAGAGCTTTTGTAATTGGGTCGGGACAAGCCCGCAATGATCCGTACGTAGTGACTGGTAAGTTCCCTGTGAACGATTGTTTTGCTTCTGTATTGTTTGACACTGGAGCTGATAGGAGTTTTGTGTCGAAAGCCTTTAGCCAACTCTTAGACTTAACTCCAACTCCGTTAGATGCTAAGTTTCCTGTTGAATTAGCTGACGGTAAGACTATAGTAACGACTCATGTACTTGCGGGATACAAGTTAAAACTGTCAGGTCATGTCTTTGATATCGACCTTATTCCTTTTACGCTTAGTAGTTTCGATGTCGTTGTCGGCCTGGACTGGTTATCCGAGAACCGAGCGGAGATTATATGTCACGACAAGATAGTTCACATTTCTTCCCCTTCCGGCGAGATCATTTCGGTTCGAGGTGAGAGAAGCGGCATGACCACCAGCGTCATTACCCTTATGAAGGCGCAGAAGTATCTACGAAAGGGTCATCCGGCAATTTTGGTGTAGATTGTTGAGAAACCCGCAGAGGAGAAGCGAATTGAAGATATACCGGTTGTGCGAGATTTTCCGGAAGTTTTCCCGGAGGATTTGCCTGGACTCCCTCCTATTCATCAAGTCGAATTCCAAATCGAGTTGACACCCGGTGCAGCACCCATAGCACGAGCCCCGTATCGGCTCGCACCGGCGGAGCTTCAGGAAATGTCCACTCAGTTGCAAGACTTGTTGGATAAGGGTTTTATCCGACCTAGCTCATCTCCATGGGGAGCCCCTGTCTTGTTTGTCCAAAAGAAAGACGGGACTTTCCGAATGTGCATCGACTACCGGGAGTTGAACAAGGTGACGGTCAAGAACCGTTATCCTTTACCCCGAATAGATGATTTGTTTGACCAACTTCAAGGATCGAGTTACTACTCGAAGATCGATCTGCGATCCGGTTACCACCAACTGAGAGTGCGCGAAGAAGATATCTCAAAGACGGCTTTCAGAACACGGTATGGTTACTACGAGTTTTCGGTTATGCCTTTTGGCCTAACCAACGCACCAGCTGTATTTATGGATCTCATGAATCGAGTATGCAAGGCGTACCTCGACAAGTTTGTGATTGTGTTCATTGACGATATTCTCGTCTACTCCAAGAACGAGGCTGACCACGAAGAACACTTAAGGGTAATTCTGGAATTGCTAAAGAAGGAACAACTGTATGCTAAACTCTCGAAATGTGAATTTTGGCTTCGCGAGGTTCACTTTTTAGGACATGTGATCAACGAGAATGGTATCCATGTCGATCCCGGTAAGGTAGAGGCCATCAAAAACTGGGAAGCACCTAAGACTCCGACTGAGGTGCGGCAATTCCTAGGACTGGCCGGCTACTACCGGCGTTTCATCGAGGGATTTTCAAAGATTGCTCAACCCCTCACCGCTTTGACTCACAAAGGCACCAAGTACAATTGGGGTGATGCGCAAGAATCCGCTTTTCAACAGTTGAAAACCAAACTCTGTAGCGCCCCTATTCTAGCCCTCCCCAAGGGAACGGAAAATTTTGAGGTACACTGTGACGCATCGATACAAGGTCTTGGTTGTGTGTTGATGCAACTCGAGAAAGTTATAGCTTACGCCTCTCGACAACTACGGGTTCACGAGAAAAACTACACAACCCATGATTTGGAACTCGGAGCTGTGGTGTTTGCCCTTAAGATATGGAGGCATTACTTGTACGGTACCAAGTTTACCATTTACACCGACCACAAGAGTCTCCAACATATCTACGATCAGAAGGAGCTGAACATGCGACAGCGCCGTTGGGTCGAGCTGCTTAAGGATTATGATTGTGCCATCAAGTACCACCCTGGCAAGGCCAATGTAGTGGCCGACGCCCTCAGCAGAAAAGAAACAGATAAACCCAGACGAGTGCGAGCATTGCAACTCACGATTCATGCCAGATTACCCGATCAGATTCGCGAGGCGCAACTCGAAGCTTTGAAAGATGATAATCTTCCATCGGAACTCATGCGGGGCATGAACAAGCAACTTGAAACCAGATCGGACGGGGTCTGATATTTTGAGAACCGGATTTGGGTTCTACGGTACGGAGAGTTGAGAACTCTGGTGATGGACGAAGCCCACAAGTCCCGATATTCTATCCACCCTGGCTCAGATAAAATGTATCATGATTTAAAGGCACTTTACTGGTGGCCGAACATGAAAGCCGACATTGCCACCTACGTGAGCAAATGCTTGACTTGTGCCAGAGTCAAAATAGAATACCAGAAACCATCTGGTCTACTGCAACAACCGGAACTCCCAATGTGGAAATGGGAACACATTTCAATGGATTTTATCACGGGTTTACCTAAGACACCGACAGGATGCGATACCATCTGGGTGATCGTTGACCGGTTGACTAAGTCTACACACTTCTTAGCGATTAAGGAATCAGACAAAATGGAGAGACTGACTCGCGTCTACATGAAGGAAGTAGTGTCTAGACACGGAGTGCCTGTCTCAATCATTTCTGATCGAGATTCTCGTTTCACTTCGCACTTTTGGAAGTCGCTGCAAAGCGCACTAGGCACCCGTCTTGATATGAGCACAACATACCATCCTCAGACGGATGGGCAAAGTGAACGAACTATTCAGACCCTGGAGGACATGTTGCGTGCATGCGTGTTGGATTTCGGAAAAAGTTGGGAACCTCACTTACCTTTGGTAGAGTTTTCGTCTAATAACAGCTACCACGCAAGTATTAAAGCAGTGCCGTTTGAAGCGCTGTACGGACGGAAGTGTCGATCACCACTCTGCTGGGCAGAGGTGGGTGACAGCCAAATCACTGGTCCGGAACTGGTACTCGAAACCTCGGAAAAGATTGTTCAAATCCGAAATCGCATGGCAGCAGCACGAGATCGCCAAAAGAGTTACGCCGACAAGCGCCGAAAACCTCTCGAATTTCAAGTGAACGATCGAGTGTTACTCAAAGTCTCACCTTGGAAAGGTGTGGTTCGCTTTGGTAAGCGAAACAAACTCAACCCACGATATGTTGGTCCTTACCGGATAACTGAGTGCATTGGTCCGGTGGCGTACCGACTGGACCTACCAACGGAACTCGGTGGCGTACACAATGTATTCCACGTGTCCAATTTGAAGAAATGCTTATCCGATGAAACCCAAGTAGTCCCTTTGGATGAACTACAAGTTGATGAACAGTTACGTTTCATTGAGGAACCAGTCGAGGTTTTGGATTGGGAAACCAAGACGCTCAAGCACAGCAAAATTCCAATCGTTAAAGTTCGTTGGAACTTGAGACGTGGACCGGAGTTCACGTGGGAACGCGAGGATCAAATGATGAAGAAGTATCCTCACCTTTTTGAAGGGCTGACCAAACACAGAAAACCGCGAAACCGGCAAACCGTCAGAAATCAACGGAGGTATGAATTAAATTTCGGGACGAAATTTCTTTCTACTAGGGGATGATATGACAAACTGAAAATTTTTCTTACTTTTTCAGACACTCATCACGACTTGACTCAAATTTTCGGGGCGAAAATTCTTTAACATGGGAATGATGTGACAATCGTCAATTTCAGGTTAACTCCGTTAACTCAACTCCGTCAATTCAAACTTAAGATCATTGAATCTCTAACGCACACCTCATTACATTTAAACTAGGGTTTAAATAACGCTTAACACTTACTACATGTGTAGTCTTTCGGGATTTGCACCGAAACGCAAACGAGTTGACGCAAACGGTTGATGAATAAACGAAAAACGTCAACATAATAATTATGTGATAATTATGTGTTAACATATGTGTTACTTGATTATATTGTGTAATGCTAGACAAGAAACAAGAACTAAGTTAGTTTAAGCTAGGAAAAGTAATACTTAGAAGTGGAGGGGCCAAAGTGTAACATAGTATTCTATAAATAATAACAATAAACTAAACCCTAACTTATTTCTTTTCCTCCCCACTCAAAACCGATCAGCCACCCTCTTGGTTCTCCTTGGCTGCCTTCACCCTCACACACACATACAACCACCAATGCAAGCTTTTGATTGAAGAATTAGGTGCTAGGAAGGTATAATTGATTATCCTATACATTCTTATTACTTGATTTTGATGTTTGTTGGGTTAATTGTAAACCCTAGCTGCCGATTCTATATGTATATATAGTTATTATGATTGTTGATGATTTGATAACTAGAATTGATATTGTTACATGTTGATTGTTGTGTCTATGATTTGAGTTCAAACAAAAACCCTAATCATGTATGTAATGGGTAATTGATGTGCATGGATGGTGTTTATGGAGTCTAGAGTGTTATATGAATGCATGATAGTTCATAGGTTGTTAATATGTTGAGTTTGGATGCAAACAGTTTCTGGACAGAATGTGTATTTGATGTTTAAGTGACTTTAACGAAGTGTAAATGTGAAAATTGGTTGAGATTATTGGTACTACAGTAAACTAGGTTGAGGCTAGTTTCTATAGAGTATAAATTTGTAATTTTTGGACAAGTAGAAGTTAACTTTTATGATTTTACAAAAACGTTGTGCAAAGCTGAGCTGTTAGACCTGCTGTTAGTTTGTTTTGTAAATGTTATATCTCATGAACTACGGGACCAATTGGGTTGGTTCCACTTCTGGAAGTTGACTTATTGAGTTAGGAACCTAACCCAAGTGGTCTTGTATTTATTGGATTTTTCGTTTAACGGGAATTGCAAATAAAATTCTGTTGCGCATGAATTTGACTGTTATGAGTTTGCTGTAATGATTTGATGATTGTGAGAAAACTATGTGGAATAAAAATATAATAAAATATGTTCTGGAAACCTAAGACATATATGCTTCTGTGATGATTTTTGGTAAATTAATTGAGATGCTATGATTGGTGGAATAGTACAATCTTTTAAGTAGAATTTCTGTCTCGGTGAAACTAGCTGCTGAGTTTTGTGAAAATGCATGAAATATGATACTTGCTAATTTATTATCGTGTTTTGACCAAATTTCCCTTGAGGGGAATGATTGCAAGATAATTGTCGTGTTTTGACTAAAATGCCCTTGCGGGGAATAACTGCTAATTGATTGTCATAATTTGACCAAATTGCCCTTATAGGGAATAATTGCTAGTTAATTGTCATGATTTGACCAAAATGCCCTTACGGGGAATAATTGCTAGTGATGTACTTTATGAATACATGACACGTATATGATTGCTTACACATGTAACGTATCACAAATACATTGGCTAGAGTCTCACACGATTCACAAACGAAACACGAAACATGTTATGTGCATAGGTATTATGTGCCGGGTCTAGAGACTCGATAATATTCCGACACTTAGAAAAATCTCTTTGTTGTTTTAGAACGCTAGAGAGAGTTTTTCTGTGACGCGCATCTTGGTGATTTAATTTGGGAATTTCTTCGCAAACAGTGAGTTTCACTTTCCCCTCTTCAAACTGTTTTCAAATGCTTTTCACTTGGGGGAGATAACATACTCCACAACGCATTTAAGATTTTGTTATAAATTATATATCACTTGTAAAGGCTAAGTGGCAAACGAAACATTTGAAGTCCTACACATCGAACCGGTTAATATTTTGAATAGTGAGTCACTGTTGAGTAGTACTACTGGGTTTGACAAACCCCACCCAACGCTAAACTCGACTGGAGGTCGAGCGGGTGTAATTTTGGCTAACACGTACCATGGTCTGGAGGACCTGGTGACAAGGCACTTAACAAACGAGTCAGCTTCGGTGTCGAACACTTAGTAATACTTGTTGTATAGACTAGCTACCTATCGATATATAATTGACATAACACTATCTGGTAACGGAAAACGCTGTAACGCAAAACGCTTAACGCAAAACGCTGAATGCAAACGCTAAACGCTTTATTTTTATATAACTTGTGAACTCACCAACCTTGTGTTGACACTTTTAGTATGTTATTCTCAGGTAGTCGAGGCGGGCGCGCGGTTTAGGAACATGCATTGCTTGATAAACTTTTAACTATGCAAACTTACTTTTAACTGTTATCATTGGTTTTAAATCGTCCTGCATGACGTCACATTGTTCTCTATGGTTTTACGCTTCCGCACTTATTTTCATTTAAACGTTTTTATGGTTTGATTATAACTGATGATTCTGATCCTGTTAGTTCACACCCTCTGACGGTAAAACTCCGTTAGTGGATTTTGAGGGTGTGACATATCTAGACGTTGTTAAGGTTTTCTGGTAAAACTGACCGTAGGGACCCAGTTTCCTTGACCTCACCTATGTTAGCTCATCTTTAGAACTCTAGTTTAACCACGTGTTTGCACCCATATCATCTTATAGCCATTAAGTCAACTTACCTAGGTGATTCGTTTTCTTATTATCGTTAGTTTCGTTAAGTTTTACCGTTAGTTAAGTTAAACTAGTTATGTTTAGTTAGTTTAAATAACTATGATAAAGAAATAT
The DNA here is from genome assembly GCF_021521415.1 of Bidens hawaiensis. NCBI lineage: Eukaryota > Viridiplantae > Streptophyta > Magnoliopsida > Asterales > Asteraceae > Bidens > Bidens hawaiensis. Next base: position 1,640,175 of record NW_027491210.1, read on the forward strand.
ATTATTTAGACAGGACTTAGATGAGGGTTAATTATCTGAGCCGTTCTCACGTGTCTATGTGTTTGACATCCGGACTTCCATTAGACTGTGTTGCTACGCGACCAGTACATTTTTCGTTTGTGTGAAGCTTAGTTAGGATTGTTTGGTCTTATAAATTTAAGACTTAGTGTTGATTTGAGAGAATTAGTTATTAATATTTATATATAGCTTTTCACACATCAAGTTTTTGGCGCCGTTGCCGGGGACACGGTTTGAGACGATTAGAGAACGACCCGAGTTTGGGGACTTGGCTTTTGTATTTTGTATATATATTTAGATTAATATAGTTAGTTAAGTTTTTTATTTTATCTTATTATTAATTGTCTAGTTTTTGTTTAGTTTTAATTAATTTTCGTCTACTACTATCTAGTGCTCGTGATTCGTTTACGTTTTAGTATGCAGTAATGGAGACTTACGGGAATAGATTCAAAGAACAAAAACATTACACCATTTGGCAGATGGAGATAAAGAGGATTCTGGATTGCAAAGAGAAAAATCGAGTGAAACCCCGGTTACGTTTGATGTTTGATTTTAGGGAGAATCTTCTTGGTTATGAAAACTCATCCGGTGAATTCATTGAGAAAATACCAGAACTGGATGAGGTAATGTTTGATTGGTTACGCATCATCCATGATAAAAATCCAAATGCCCCATTTCCGACCTAACAAACTTTAGATGGAATTTGGCTTGGTTTAATGAGTCAATCACAATTTAGTGAGTCGATTATCAAATTTGAAGATGCGGGGATGGAAAAACAGTCAGAGGAATATATGGATGAGCAAAATCGGTACTGGTACCGAACCGGTACTGGTACCGAAATCAGTACCGATTTGGTACCGAATCGGTACCAATTTTTTGAGTTTCGGTACCGGTACGGGATCGGGACCGGTACAGTACGTGACGTGACCGGTATTTCCCGAATTTTTAAACAGGGATTTTCGGGACCGGGACCGGTCGGTACCGGTACGGTCCCGATCTCATCATAGAGGAATATGTTCCCTCGTGAGAAGATGAGTTTAGGGGTGAGTATGGTGACAATTTTGTCAATTTTATAATGACAGATGAAGGAAAGTTTGACCCACTCGGTGATTTAAAGTTACATGAAGATCTATTATATAACGAGCCAAGTGTGGGGATCAAGAAGGAGCCTTGTGAGGAGAGCCATGAGGTAGTTGGTGATTTAGTCCTTCCGACAATACACCTTGATTATGAGAAACCAAAACATGAACCGTACTCAATCTCCATTCGGGACGTGTTGAGGTTTAAGAAGTTGGCCAAAAGAGTTGGAAGGAGGATAAAAGGGTTCAAGGATCATAGTTTGATGACGAGTTTGAATTCCCCACCTCACTTTACTGAATCATTTCCGGGGGAATTCACGAATTGGTGGTTCAAGCTGAATTCAGATTTTCAAGACCACATGAGTTTTGTAGTTGGTTTCTTCCATACTAATTGTAAACAGAGAGTGTGAGGAGCATTGATGGGAAGTGGATAAAGGACAAGCCTCCTGATTGATGTTTAGGGAGTGAGTCCGGCTGAAGACTCGTATATAAACTTAGCGTTTCCTGGGAGGAAACCTGGTGATATGTTTCATTTTATTTAGTTTTGATTTTATTTCTCCGATACTCACGTTGCTTATTTTCTTGTTTGCAGGTTATTCTATGGTTGGTTGATGACGGTTTATGAGATAATTATAATCAAGTGTGGGGATGCCACTTGTTTTAGATGAGAGTCGCGTTTGTTCGTGAGTGACTTCTTGGTAGAAAGCACTTGAGTTTGAGGCTTGCGTTCGAATTGGAAGGCACGGAACATGACTCATGACATACGTTCACTGATATTTAAAAGGGGAGTCTGTTCCATTTTTCTTTATTTATTTTATTTTTGTCTTTTTTCTATCTCACATTAAGGGAAATGTGAAACTTAAGTGTGAGGATAGGGAATTGATGTTTTAAATGTACTGATAAATAAAAAAATAAATTAAAGAAAGGTTTAAAAGAAATATTAAATAAAAAAAAGAGTAAAAGAGTTTTAAAGTGTCCCTTGTTTTCAAATTTTTCTGCATTTAATGTGAAATGATAGTATTACCTAGTGTTTTTGACAATCTCTTGGTGTTTTCTTAATATATGTATAAAATAAATAAGAACAATTGCGTATATAATTTGGGATGTGTTGGTAAGCCGAACTAATCCTGAAAAGTTTCCCTTTAGTATTTTTAATTGTACCTTAACAAATCATAAACTTATTGGGTTCTCATCTTGGGGGGAGGGGGAGTGGCGAAGCTAAAATTCAATATGATATAGGGAGAATTACCGTAATCTTTTTTACTTTGAGGTGGTGAGAACTGGGTGCACTTAAAATCCAGCACACCACTCGTTTTTATGAAAAAAATTGAGTTCTGGCGCCCCACCAAAAGTCCATCTTTTCACAAGCTTAGATTTAGTTATATATTTAAGGAATTATTTAAAAAAAAAAGAAAAAAAAAAAGAAAAGTGAGAAAAAGGAAAAAAAAAGTAAAAAAAAAAGTTGTCAAATAAAGATTAAATAAAAGAGGCAAATAAGCATCCAAAAATAGTAAAAGAGGTCAAAGTTGTCCATACTAGATATGGCTGAGAGTTTACACGTTGCAAAGGGGATAGTGACTCTGAGGTTATTGCTATTGGGGCTTGAAAGTTCTTAGTCAATAAATAAAATTTTAGGTTTATATAGGAAAAAGTCCAATAATATCTAGGATTAGCTCGTATGACCATCACATGACCAATCATTCATAATTCCATCTATTGCACTTTCTTCTTACCATTAAAGAGTCAATTGCTTACGACGATTTGTCGGACCATTTTCCATCAACTCTAGCCTAGCTAGCTCCCTATGTTTGAGATGCGGTTAAGATTAGCGGCCACTCCTGAGTGAGGGTTCCATAGGCTTATTGATGATCATTTGAACTTAATGCTATATGCTACTGGGGCTTCGATGGGTTGGTGGCTGGGTTTAAAGTGGATCAATATATCGGCAATCGCTGTTAATACGTCAATTTGTTTCTGTTGCTTTAATAAAATAAAATAAAATAATATAATAAATCGAGAGTTGTTATTTTATTATTGGGTATGATCCTGTGTAGTTTACTTTTTCAGGGAAGAAAAAGGTTCAAATGTGGGGGTATTTGATGTGTTGCAAAACACATAACGTTTTATCCCGTCTTTGTGTTGTTTTGTGCGTAAACCGTTAACGAATATAACTTGTTCTTGCATGAAATAAAATGTTTGTGTATATGATAGATCCCATGTTGAAGAGAGCGAAAAAAACAAGTTTAATGAAGAAAGAATCAGCTCAAATGGGATTCGGATGAAGTCGGTATGCACGTACAAAGTTTATATGAGTCAGAAGTCGGAAAACGAAGACGTATAGGGCCTGGTCGCCACACGCGACCAGGTCAGGCCTCATAGCCGCGCATGGTGGCGTCTCACCTACTCCCCATGTCCAAGATGCTGCCCAAAATCAAGCAGTCCGACTGTTTTGTCCTTTAGTGGGCTTGTGGGCTTGTTTTGACCTAGTTTTGGCTTGTTTAACAATTTTAATATATGTTTAAAGAACCCTAAAACCCAACGATTTTATTCATATTTCCATCCACCACACCTGCTTTAAAGGAGAAACCAAGGAGGGCAAGCTTACGATTATATATTTTTCCTTCAGTTGTTGGTTCTAACTATTTTAACGATTTAAGTTCGTTTTTGGTTTTTAATTTTTCAAACCTTTTGTAATCAGATTTATATGTACATGTTCATCACTTTTATATACATTTTATACTGTTCATTGATTATGATTGGTTAGAATCACCTGGGTTTGATGTTTAACGGTTGATTTATTACTTTTCGGGTGCTTAACAAGTGGTTGGTTGTTATTCTATTGTAAAGTTCATATCTTGTGATATTATTCTGTGTATACCCGCTGCCATTGACGTATATCAGGTTGCTTGTTCCCCGTATGGTTGATTATTGCATGAATTAGTTTCGTGTAGGCGTTAATTGCATGTTTCGGTTAATACTTTGTGTGTTGATTGATTATGGTAGGCATACCATTAGGGTTTGTGTTTCTTGGATCATTAAAGTCAGTAGGTTCACCACCATTGAGTTGGACCAAAACCTTAGGTGTCAACTTATCTTGCTGGTTTAGTTGATTTGGTTAGTCTTTGTGAGACCACGTGCAGGTTTCCAGCTGTTGACTAGGTTAGTTTGTAAGTCGAGTTATTTTGTCTTTAGTATTGAATTACCCCTCTTCTCCTAGGTTTGTAATTAACTCGAGCCTTAGTGAGATCTGTGATTTAGACATGGACCAAGTGATGAGTCATTAGGGTACGTAGATAAACAACCACGAATTAAAAGCTATGTAGTCGTTGTTAGGGTTTTCGGGTAAAACTGACCGTAGGGACCCAGTTGCCTTGACCTCACCTATGTTAGCTCATCTTTAGAATTCTGGTTTAACCACGTGTTAACACCCGTATCATCTTATAGCCATTAAGTCTTCTTACCTAGGTGATTCGTTTTTTTATTATCGTTAGTTCAGTTAAGTTTTACCGTTAGTTAAGTTAAACTAGTTAAGTTTAGTTATTTTAAATAAATAAGATAAAGAAATATATTATCTAGGCAAGACTTAGATTAAGGTTAATTATCTAAGCCGTTTTCACGTGTCTTTGTGTTCGACATCCGGACTTCCATTAGACTGTGCTGCTTCGCGACCGGTACATCTACCGTTTGTGTGAAGCTTAGTTAGGATTGTTTTGTTTTCTAAATTTAAGACTTAGTGTTGAATAGCGAGAATTAGTTATTAATATTTATATATAGATTTTAGCACATCAATATGATAATATTCCGCGAATGTAAGCTCTGATATTTAAGCTGTGTTTAAGAGTAAATTCAACCGTTAGTAAGGTTTTCGGGTTCGGCGCCCTACACTATAAAGTAAACAATGTTTCTTTGAATCAAATCCAATTTTGGGTTTTACAAATAATTTACTTGCCCCAAATGAAACATTGAATTAACTATAAAACTTAAGGTTTTATCAAATGTAAAATATAGTTAGTAAACAAACCTTTTTGGAGCATACGAGTCTTTTGACCCACTTTACTGTTATCTTTCTTAAGATATCCTGGCTTGCCACGTCTCTAATCAAACAACTTAGGCTTATTTTTGGGGATAATCTTTGACCCGGTTAAACTTTCTTTTATTTCCAGTCACCTTAATTTATTACTTGATTTTAAATATTATAGTCAAAATTGTAATCAAAAGTCAACCACCAAAATTAATATACTTTTGACCCAGAACGAATTGTAACCCAAAGTAACTATAAATGAAAGTGATGACCTGTCCGTTGTTAACAATTCAAAACATATTTCAATGGAAGCCAGTGGTCCATTATTTTAATCAATGGAAACCGAAACAAATGTATTGTCATTAGCAAGGACATAAGATTTCATTTGTCTTATTCCATTATAAAACAATTTATTTCATTTTGTTAATACGAACAATTTATTTAAATTCAAAACTAAAACATAAATATCAAGCCTCTAATATAACAAGAACTCTGTCATCCTTTTTTTATTTTTACCAAGAGTAACAAACATAAATAGAATAATTTTACTTCGTACTCGGTTTTATATCCAAATCAAAGGAAGCCTTCCTGCTCTTGATAAACAACAGGAATCTGATTTCTTAAATTCAATCCATCAAAAGAGGATAGCGGCGCAACTTGTTGCTCGCTTACCCATTATCCAGATGTAGTTCGGTTTGTGTTATATATAAAAGGATACCCATCTGATTATTAAGTTAAAAAAACAAAAAAACAAAAAAAAAAACAATCACTTTTTACAATTCAATGACATCTGAAGGTTTGTTGATCAAAATCCATCAAAATCAAAAGTTTCACATATGAAACATTATCATGATTTTTGAAATTAATAATTCTCATGTAACGAAATAATGATGGTTGTGCCGTTTCATCCAATTTCAAAGACCTGTTAGAAACAACCAGTTGAGTAATCCAGATCACCAATTCCAATCAAACCACTAAAGTATATATATTAGATTCAATAAATGAAAATTAGGGTTTCACCAAATTTAATAGGGGCATTAAAATTTGTCTACACTATGCTATTAAAATCACGAATCAATTCAAAATCATGAAATAAAATCAGATATTAAAATCACCATATTAAAAATATTCGACCACTTATCAATATATCATCTATATATGAAAATTATTTCATCCAGTTTAATCAAAATTATTTCAAAACAGTGTTCAATATTTTGAAATGGTGAATTGATTATTAAAATTGAAATAAAACCAAATAGGTTTATCTTTGTTGTAAATTTGCGTACCTGGATATGAATTCGATCATTGATGCAAACATGTAACATTGATTTCAATCTTGGATTCTTGAACAATTGCCTGGATTAATCTCTAAATCGTGAATCACTTTCAGATAAACCTATTCGCGGGTTACACGCAATGATTTATCGGATAACACAGAGATTTTCTATAGATGGAATTATATTTTGAAGAATCTGTGATGAAGAACCAAAGAACAAGTAACCGTATTCTCTTTTCTGCATATACAATCAAGATAATCATATTATCCAGGGAATGAAAAACATTGATTAATATATTAATCCAAATCTAATTCCCTCATGAGCCCAAATAAATTAATTAAAAGCTCATCTAACACTACACTTAAGCCGAAGTGTAAAACCGAATAGCAAAGCCTAAATAACATTATTGTTAAACGAGCCTGCACTCTCGCGTCACATAATTCGTTTAATCTCTAGTGTTATTTCCTCGATCGACAAGTTAATCCAATAACACTAAAATAACCAACATGTATGAATCAGGATGAGTTTTTAAAATAAAGGGTTAGTATGGGTATATGTCAACATGGGTAAAGTTAACCTATATTGACCCAAGTAAAAGTTAAAATACAAAGGGTTTCAAAAACCCTTTAAAAAATTCAAAAAAATTAATAAAAAAATAATAACACAATATATAAATCAAAAACGCAAAAAGGTAAAAAAACTAAAATGTTTTCCCTTTTGTAAAAAAAAACGTTTTTTCCGGTTCAGGTACGGGTTTTTCGGTTCAATTTTGCTTTTTTTTTGGTCAGTTTTGGTTTCAGTGTTTTCGGTTTCAGTTATGTTTTGTGCGTTTTGTTTGCAATAAATTTGGATAGAGCTTGTTTAATTTAGTTCATTCTAACCCATAAACAAACTCATTCTATATCATAACCAAAAATCATTAACCTTTTGAAAATTCTTTTGATTCATTATGACCCATTTCAATTTTAAAAGTTATCATATTAACCCAAAACAGTCTATTTAGGTTTGTTTTGCTACCCCTACATTTATATATGCATACATAGAGCAGACTTATCCACTTTTGTTTTTCATTTCAAATGTTACGTATATTACCGAAACTTAAGTTACCGCATAGTTTATGCAGGTAACTCATAATGTTTTAACTAATTGAACAAAGAGATTATAGATGGTTATAACGGTTGCTTACATCTATATTCAAAGTTGAATTAAAGAAAGAAGGCTCAAACCTTTTTTTTAAGGGGTTTTTTTGTATAAGTTACTCAAAGTCAAGACTATAAAAAGCTAAAAAGTTACAACATTAAGTCAATAATTACACTAATTTATCCACTTACCGATTTTCTTTGTAAAGTTTTTTAAAACTTTTAGACACTTCTAGATTAAATTTACTTATTGATTTTAATTAAATAGCTATATCTTTTAATTCTTGTAATGAATTGTTTCATAGATTAAAATTAACTTCTTAGTTGCTATTTTAGGCTACTGGACATAAGCGAAATAAGTGATCGATTGATTCCTCCTCCAAAGAGCATAAACTACGACGACAAAATGCATCGAGGAACTCGATCAAGCAGATTGTGGAATTCATTTCAATGGTCTGTGTTTTAGACACCACATGCTGATCATCGTGGAAGCAAGGAACGACTTGATGTTCAACAAAGTTTGAGAAGCCGGGAGACATGTTTTTTTAAAGATGTTAAGCTCTACGTTTTCAATTGGGTAAAGTATCGAGATGGAAAACCATTCTTTGGAAGCATGTGGCATGAAAATCCACTTGGATGTTTTTAGATACTAATCATGCAGGGAGAATGTTGTTTAGTTTGTTGTTTCTAGTTTACTCGAGTTCAGTTTTCCGTTGATTTACTGTTAAGTTTAATCGCTATTTAAACAAAATAAAAGTTGCTTATTGTAGGGCAAAATTAAAATCACTTTCGAAGTACATTCAACAAAGCAAATTATTTACATAAAATTGAAATCATATTAAAAATAACCATAACCATATAAAACACTTTATATACTTAAAACCCCTAAACATTTATGTATTGTATATGACCTCAGTCAACCAATAAAAACGTTTAATTGGCCAGTCTTAAAAAGTTTTTGTATATTGTACTTACATTTGTACATACAAAACATAAAGGTATGGAGTTGACGGTCTATTATTAAAGACGAAGCCCTTAAAATATATACCAAAGGATTAAGAAGTCTTGAATTTAAGACCCTTAAAATGATAGAAATTCGTCGTTGAAAAGAACAAACACAACAACGTAAAGACATTATTGTGACACAAAAGCAAGTTATTTGGAGAAAACTCATATTTTTTTTATGACGAAAAGAACAAACACAACAACGTAAAGACATTATTGTGACACAAAAGCAAGTTATTTAGAGAGAACTCATATTTTTTTTTATTCATGAAGGGCGCATGGAAATGAGAGATTTTTAAGAAGCTTATGTCGTTGACTTTAGACCTGTCCTTGATTTCTTCAATGTTCCCACCATCTCCATAACGCCATAAATGTTTAGATATACGCCATGTCATTAAGTTTGAAATTCGTTCATTGGATATGTCACATCCATAAGTTGATTTAGTTTTTTTTGAATAGCCAACCAAACTTTTATTTCTGACAAACTAGCAAGATGCTAGCAAACAAGATTATACACCCGAGAAGACATCAATCGAGTACATATACAAACATCAACGAACAGCCCCACAAAGAGGCAATCAAAACATAAAATTTGCACTAAGGCCGTGTACCCGATCTGTCCATCTTGCACGTGTCGAATCTCCGCCAAGCTTCCCATGTCATGTTTCCCATAGTTGCCCGATTTTGAATCCACAAGAAGCTCATAACCTTTACCTCTTCTACGATCGCCTGAACCGGAGGCTCTTTGTGATTGAAAACAACCTGGTTTCTGGCCTGCAAAACGCTCCAGAAGGTAGTTAAAACCACCGCGTACAAAGTCTCTCTTTTCCGTTGTCCTGACATGGTTGACTTATGAATCCCCAACAAGTCACTGACGTGGAAAATAACTTGAGCCGGTATATTGCACCACCTCCAAATCTGTTGCCACACTTCGGAAACAAACGGACAGCTCGCGAAGACATGTTCGGTACATTCCATTTGCAAATGACAGAAGTTACACAGATCATTCACAATAGGTATACTTCGTCTTTGTAGTGCAGCCGCCGTAGGAAGTCGATCGAGGTTCGCTTGCCACGCCACTACGCAAACCTTTTTTGGAACCCATCTAGACCATACGAAACGTGTCTGCAGCTGGTACTGTCTGTTTTCGGAGATCAGTAGTTTGACTGTACCTACAGAGAAGCCGCACAACCCATTAGGAGTGAAAACCATTCTATCCTTTGACCCATTAAGTGCCACATCCCCCAGAAAAACCAACATTTCACTCAATTCAGCAGCTTCATCATCGGACAACCTAACCCGCTTCCAGTTCCACGAAAAGCCCATACCCGCAGGGCCCATCCAGACCGGTCTGCGACAGTGCAGCGCTGGTTTCTTTCCAGTGCGAATAAGACAGGGAACGATGTGGATAATAATTCATCACCAATCCAATAATCCAACCAGAACATTATACTAGAGCCGCACCCAATTCTCCCTTTGAACCAAAGACGGGTATCGACATTTAAGCTCTCGAGGATCCCTGGGACAGCAGCGATTTGTTTCCACGGATCGCTAATAGACACCTTTGCTGGAATATTATTCCAGGCTCTAGATCCCCCATGAACTGCCCAAATAATCTTCCGTCACATACCGGAGTCGTCAACTTTGAACCTCCACCACCATTTAGAAAGAGCTGACCACATAAGTTGATTTAGTTGGTTAAAGAATTTAAAAGTTTTAAAATATGTAAGTTAAAGAGCTAACTTACGAGTTGTAATTTGATTAAGTAAAAATATGATATAAAATGCTTGATTTGAAAAATATATTCTAGAATATACATTACTAGCTTTTGGCCCGCGTGTTACGCGGGTTGATTTTAGTTTTTTTCAATAATTTTTTTAATTATTGTTTATGTATATTTTTCATATAGGATGTGTTTAGGTATTAAACTTAAATGTTACATAAACTTATAAAATATGTTACATTTATTGGTTGTAGTTAAAGTATCAATTTTTTTTGTTTTTTGTTTATATCTCAAATGCGTCTCATTGGTCTAGTAGTTAATTTACATGCGAATTTTGTTATTTAAGATGCGAATTTTCGTCTTAATTTACATGAATGCATAAAGAAATTTATACGCCCTGCTTGCGGTGCGCGCATATAATGTATATATGTGTGAACCCTTGGGTGGGCAAAAGTAAAATTGCACTAATTTTGACGTTATTTTACTAATCACGTGAAAATAACGTTAAAAGTGGCGGAAGGTTAATCAGGCATCATGTGGTGGCGTTGATAGCCGAAAGACAAGGGCACATGCACCAATCAGCCGGTTGTCCCGATTATTGAGTGTTATGTGTCTTATGTCCAAGGCTTGATTCAAAACTACTATCGAGCCGGGGGTCTCACCGGAAGCAGCCTCTCTATCCCTATGGGATAGAGGTAAGGCTGTCCACATCTTACCCTCCTCAGACCCTACCATAGCATTGCTATTGGTGGGATATACTGAGTACGATGATGATGATGATGATGCATAAAGAAATTTATATGGCTTGTGTTATTATCGTTTGCATTAAGTTGTTACGGTTCGTTGGTGATGCATAACGTATATGTTGTTTAATGGATTATAAAAAATGGGCTCTCATGTGTCTGTCAATTAACGTAGCCCAACATTTTGTTGTTGTTGTTGTTTAAAATATGTATTTTTTTGCTTAATAGTGAATTGAGCTTTTAATACATTGATGTATTTGAATTTCTATAGGCCAATTCTAGTTCCACGTCTATTTGAAATGAGTACGTCATGTGTTATAATTTCATTTTTAGGTGAATTATTAATTTATTATATTTTTTCTAGTATGATGTTTAGTTTGTGATTTTCTTATTATTTTGTACGTATTTGTTGTATTTATAAATTTTGTAGTTTAGTTAATGTTGTGTATTAAAAGAACATTTAATTTGTTAATTAGTTTTTATTCTTATCAAATATAATATAAGTTATATTAGTTTATGAATTATATTAACGAAAATTTTATGATCATATGTAAAAACTAATTTTTAAAAATTTATTTTTTATTAATAACGTATACATTTTTAATATTTTATACATAAAATTTTGTATTATGAAGTTTTGTAGATTTATTTATTTTTTATATTTTAAAATGGGTAATAACTGAAAGTCGTCATTTGCAATTTACGCTATAATGATAATAAACCGTCTTGAGAAACTCTTTTCTCATCTTCTTTATCAAATTCTTTGTTTCATCTAACAATTAGAAACCCTGAGTTAATATTCTCCTTAATTAGAAAGAATTTTATTGTTAAGTGGAAGTTTTTTAGGTTGTTGAAGGGATTTGTGTTTGTTCTCAGGTTATTTAATAAAAAATTGTGTCAATAACAATTTACAACTACTTTTAAAATAATATATTAGTTTTAGATAATCTCAACTATTACCTTTTGGCCACTGCCGATCTATAACATCCTACTTTCGGTTATAATAATAAAAGAGAATTTCGTTTACGCAATAATGTGTCGTGTATCGGTTTAGATAATAAATTCTAAGAGGATGGGCTTGGACTTAGAAGATGGAATAAGAAATGGAATGAGCCTTAGGTCAATGGGCTTAAAGGAGTATAAATATCCCTTAAACCCTAAACCTTTCCATTTTTATCCATCTCTACACCATAGCATACTCATTGAAAAACACACACAAACACTATCTTGTATCCCGAGCCGAGATCAGAAGGTGAAAACCCGAGCTTGTTGGTGCTAGAACGTTGTGACGAACCAAATCAACATCAATACTAGATCGTGTTCATAGATCGACTCGTTTAAGGTACGTTTATAACGGGATCTTGATCATCTAGGTTTGAATTCGTTTAGGTAATCCTAGATCTGTATGAATGTGACAAAAACGAATCAAACGAACAAAACCACAGTGCAATTCGTTAACATTATATAGGTCAATTGAACGAGTATGAGCCGCACCTATATATACATAAATCGCACCCTTTAAAACGTAATATTCAAATGATTGATGGATTGGGGTTTGTTGGCTCTGGGAATACTATCTGTAACATCCTACTTAACGTAATATTCGGTAAGAATCGGAGGTTTAATCGCAGATATGATGAAGTTTGACTGTTTGGTGTTCTTGACAATTTTGACTTTGACTATGAGTCAAAGTCTGGATAAGAACATATGCTAAGGTCATTCGTTATGTGCCCAATTCGCTATGATAAGATAACGAATCAGGTGATTCGTTACTCACCAATTCGTTATGTCCAGAATAACGAATTAGGTGATTTATTACTAACCAATTCGTCATATTAAGATAACGAATCAGGTGATTCGTTACTCACTATTCGTTATGTTAAGATAACGAACCAGACAACGAACTAAGGAAGATTACATAACGAATCAGAGGCAATTCGCTATAACGATTGAGTTAGAGAATAAAATAATAATTTAAAAATTCTAATGGAAAATGTGTTAAGACAGTTAGTGGAAACCCCAGCCAGGGGCTCTGCCCCTTGGACCCCGCTAGGGGCTGACGCCCCTAGAACCCCGCTGCCAGGGGCGCTACCCCCGCCCCCCATTTGTTGAGGGTTATAAATAAACTAGAAATACGACATGGATAGTGATTGTAATTAATAAGCGTAATTGTTATACAGTTAGCCGTGCACAACTAAAGAAATGGATAACCATTAACTGTGAACATAACCGAGTTCAGGTGAGTTTCTAGCCCCGTATCCTTGTTATGTTTTCGGGGCTGTGTGCATACTCGATGTGATAGTTAATACACTTACCTTAAATGGTAAGTGTATGCCATGTATGATTTATGTGATATATATTATGTTATGAATGTGAATGAAAGCTTGTCGGTACGTTAACGATCTTTGAATATTGCACGTATTGACAAGGGAGGTATGCATATGAAAGATGAACATGATGTTGTAAAACACACTTACTTTCCGTATCGTTTTATCATGTTTTAATTGCTTATTAGTTTAATTATTAAGAGTTATAGCTTGTTTTTGCTTGATTTTACAAAGTTGGATTAATTACTTGTAGGTTTTGTGTTTCAAGGAAAAAAGAGTAAAGTTTGGAGACTCTAGGGGCTTATTTGATCAAGTTTGAATACTACAACTCAAGGCCCGACCCAATCCCACAAGTTACAAGCCTTACATGCAATATTATATGAAGAAAAATAAAAAAAAAGAACCCTAACTCTATGGCAGCAAGTCCGATCGGAAAATAGGAAAAGAAAGAAAAAGTTGGGATATTATAGTTTGGTGAATTTGGTCGGCAAGGAGACTTTTAATAGGCTGGCCATACGTGGAGAATAGAAGCAGCAACACAAGTGGGCAGCAAGAATTAGAAAAAGAAAACAAGTTAAAAACCTAAACTCCATATACAACAAACTCCCTATACAACAGTTCCGATCGGCAGCCTTATACACCAAGAAAAAAAATCAGTTTTTGCTTTTTGTTGAGCCAAGTAAAGAAGAAGAACAGCTAGGGTGATTCGGGACAGCATCTAGGGTGGTTTCTCATCACTAAACTCAGCCCTAATCTTAATTATTACTCTCATAAACTTTGTTCTTTTGTTCAAGTTTCATAACTAGTTGTTTTGATATTTCATTTTGAATTGTTTTGCAAGTAAAGTGAAGATTGACTTGTTTTTGATTGTTCTTGAATCATTGAATGAGTTTAATTATGTTTATGTTGAGTTTTATGATGTTTAACTTGAGTATTAGCTGCTGTCCAAAATTAATGTGTAGCTAAACTTGTTAGTTCTACCTAGGTTAGATGATTATTGTTAGGTTTTAGTAAGTAGTTTGGATTGTTGATGATTATGGCTTGAATTGTTAATGTAAAGTTTGTTTTAATATTGAATTAGGTTGTGTTTAGTGGCTGTGAATTTTTAATTACACTAATATACCTCTTGCTTTGATTAATTGAATGAGTTTTGATTGATTGTTGCTTGTTAGGACTCTTTACTTAGTGTTTAGGGCTTGTTTGTGGGAAGTACAACCGTAGGGTTTAAGTGAGTGTATTAATTGAATATAATCAGCGGGTAGACACCTTCTTAGAGACCGAGAGGTGATAAGAAGTAAACTCGTCTCATAGCTTTTACTTGTTAGGATTAGGATAGCGCGAGAGCGGGTTCGGTTCTTGTCGGGTTTGGGTTTGTGAGCGATTAGTTGACCTAGTTTAAGTTGAAATAAATTGTTCTCTATCCTTGGTTATGTAGTATTCGTCTCCATTAGGGTAGTGTGTCGGTGAGACCGAGAGGAGAGTCGGCATTAGAGCCCTTTAACAATTCGTCACCTGGTTAGTTCTTAAAATCAACTAAGTGTAGGTTAGGGTTTGTTAGTGAGACCGAGAGGTAATCTAGCTTCCTGAATGAACCTTAGTTGTGTCATCCTTAGGAACCGGTGTCATGAGATTCTACAATCCATTCCCTTACTATACCTTCAATAGGATTCTTACCTAGGTAGACGTTTTTCCCATTGATAAATCGTATTTTCACAGGTTCGTCTAATTTTCTTAATTTAAGTTTTTTAAGTTAATGTAAGTTAGATTAAATAGTTAATAATTTAAAAAAATATTATTCTTAGGTGAGTCTTATTTAGGGTTAAGTATTAAGTAAGTTTTCTCGTGTCCTTGTGTTCGATACTCGGACTTCCTTAATGCTATACTATTAGTGATCGGTACACTTGCCGGTTTTGTGTGGTTTCTTTAGGATTTTCGTTTAATAAATTTAAAGCTTAGTTGTGAGCATCGTTATACACACATCAGAACGTGTATGATATATATATATATATATATATATATATATATATATACACAACGTAAGAGTATGTATAAATGATTAATAAAAGTATATGTATGTTACGGGTATGTAAAGACAAAATGTACAAAGATGAATAAGTAAGGGATCAAACCCTAATAATATCTGAGATAGAGAAGAAAGGGATCAAGCCTTAATAGAATCTGAGATAGAGAAGAAAAGAGGGATCAGACCCTAATAATATCTGAGATAGACAAGAAAGGGATCAGACCCTAATAATATCTGAGATAGAAAAGGACAGTAACTATATTGTATGGACGTAATAAAGTATGAACATATGCATGAAATTATGTAATGAAAGCAAATTAGTAAGTAATTATTATGTATCTTCGGATGCACAATTGAAGGTAAGTATATGTATTATATGATGTGTGATTAACTAGAACTCACTCAGCGTAGCTGACTTTTAGTATGCACGCAGGTGAGTAGGATGAGACAGCTGGCTTGAGCGGGGACACATGGCAGAAGAATAAGAGTGACATTTGAAGACTCATGATGTTTTATATTTAATGATTTAATTTTGAAAGACAAGAATGTTTTAGACATGTTATGAATTATTATGTAATGTTTATGAAAGTTTTAATATTACGCGAATGTGTAATTTAACTATGATATTTAGAACTATGTTTATGAGTAAATCCAACATCCGATGTGAGGCACTGGTAACGGGCCTTACACGATCATAACTAACTAAATGACTAATGACAGTCCCACCTTTTATCATATTTTTTATACCAATGAACCCTGACTAACGAAATTCTAATATCGTTAGTTTTCATGATGTGACATTCTTATTTGGCATATATGTGGCATGCTTATGCGACATATTGCATTTTCGCCACCACCACCACGACCTCCACCACCACCATTTTCCTAAAAATATTAAAATATTTTATATATGTTTTATTGGGTGAATTTTGACTTCTGAAGTCAGGCCAACAAGTTTAAAAAGAAGATAAACTATTAATATGAATCTTGTCACTTAACTTCTAGGTCACATGGTACTTCAATGAAGAAAATGATAATGCAAACTTTAACCTTGATGGCTCCTCCTGCCAAATATGAAGTTGATATCATGACTCATTTATAAATAGTTCATTACAAAGCACGATCACAAAGAAATTGTGTATACCTGTTGTATCTTCTTTATCAGAAAAATTATATTTTGAGGATACAATGTAGCATTCATCTTCTGTCAAGGTATTCATAAAATTCTGTTTAGGTTAGGTCGGACTGCGCGAACCCTTTAGCACGATTACAAAAACACAATGCAATAAACTTCAGACGACTTTTAACCCGTGTGATGTAACACCCCAGCCTCTCGTACCACCAATATTGTCTGCTCTGCCCACGAAGAGCCCACGGATTTGTTTTTGGTTGCCCAAAACGCGTTGGTGATGTTAAGAGGCAGGACATTACTTATGAACCAAGGATCTCTCTTGTCCACGGCCGATGTGGGATAGCCTAAGAGTGGGACGATGTTGTGTTTGCCAAGGGTGTTACAAACAACCCCCCTTTGGACTCATCGTCCACAATGAGGCGTGTCCCATCATCCCGAACGGCACAGGAGTGGCTTTGATACCACCTGTAACACCCCGGCCTCTCGTACCATCAATATTGTCCGCTCTACCCACGAAGAGCTCACGGATTTGTTTTTGGTTTCCCAAAACGCGTTGGTGATGTTAAGAGGCAGGACATTACTTATGAACCAAGGATCTCTCTTGTCCACGGCCGATGTGGGATAGCCTAAGAGCGGGACGATGTTGTGTTTGCCAAGGGTGTTACATGTGACCCATATGACCCTTTTAGGATTATGTTGTATTCTTTCTTCTAGTATTGTTAATTAGAGCTTGTAAATGTAGAAAGTTTTCTGAAAGTGTTTATATAGATGTATTTCCAATCAGCTTACATGCTAATTTAAGCATATAAAAGAACCGAACATTAATAAACTGTTCAGCTGGAAGTTCATCTATGTGTATTTAATAAACGAACAAACATGAACATGCATTTTGTTTGTTCATTTATGTTCGTGAGCATCCGGTTATGTTTGTTCACTTATGTTCGTTTATTTACGTGGATGTATTTTCGTTCGTTTACGTTTTGTAAACATCTAAGCAGTTATACATATATGTATATATATATATATATATATATATATATATATATATATATATATATATATATATATATATATATATATATATATATATATATATATATGAAAATAAAAAGGCTCATTAAAATGAATTAGGTAAATTTAAGCCACTAATTTAGATGTGTTTTATGGATAAATTGTGATGTATCAGACTTGTTCATTTTCATTGCAAACTGTTCATTTAGATTTTAAATGAACTAACATGAATGCACATGGACATCCCCTTATAGATCACAATTTTGGAGTTTATCAGTAAAGCATCAAAGATAAAATCAAGATGAATCTGGATGTGGTCAAACCTATAGAAACAAAGATTAATAGTTGTAAAACATAGTACTTGTAGCAATCAGATCTTTTAAACATCGATGAATAGTAGCGATGACTTTCTTCTAGATCAATTAGAGTTCCATTCTAACAAACTGCTCCAATAATAATAATAATAATAATAATAATAATAATAATAATAATAATAATAATAATAATAATAATAATAATAAATGTACATGATTTAAAAGGGTGTAAAGTTCTAGCAACTTATCCAGTCATGATTTCGTTATCAGAATCGTAAACCTCAAATGATCTTCAATAACTAACAAAGGCATAACGAAAAATAACCCTAATAAGAACACTAACGAAAATAACCTTTTGAAATTGAACACAATAATAATAATAATAATAATAACAATAATAATATATCATAAACCTATAAAAAAACGAAAAAACCTAATTAATAAAGAACAATGAGTCTTTAATAGTTAACAAAGGCCGATCTTAAATATAGCACAAAGCCAATGAATTTTAGGTATACATATAGATCAGAGGCAATGATACAACTTACTTGTTGAATTCGATTTGAAATTATCATAATAAGAAAAATAAACGTGCGAAAAAAAAGATTCAAAATTAGTGCGCAATTAATGTGTTGCTGAAGCGACGAAATCGCACAATGAAATCGTTGATTGAAAGGTAAGGTTTTGCAATTGTGAAGATAGAGAAAGACTTTCAATCCACCATGACCTTCACTCAGTCTTCTTCGTGTTTCAATCCACACTAGCAATAAGGTGGGTGTGAGCAAGGTCTCGCAAGTAGAGGAAAGAGTAAAATGTTAAGATGAGTTATTATGACCCGTGGGCTATCCGGGTCATAATAACTCATCTATTAAAGGTTTCGTTCGTATTATGAGGTTATTTTATATTACTCATTTTTAATATATATATATATATATATACATATGATGTAACACAAAGTGTATACCTTTTAGCATCAAATTATCTATTTTGGTAAAACTCCATGCAAATTCATTATATTTAGTACTTAATTGAGTTATTTATGAATTTTCAGGTCCGGGCGCCCGCCCAACAAAGAAACGACGAAAAGATGACGCTTTTTGGACAAAAATTAAGAATCTGCCAAAAGTGCATGACCATGCTCAGAAAGTGCATGACCATGCTGAGCCGGTGCATGACCATACTAAGGAAGTGTATGACCATGCTGACCAAACTGCACCATCATGCGCTTTTAGTGCACGGCCGTGCACCTTTATTGGAACCCGTGCACATTTGATACCGTGCCAAAAGTGCATGACCATGTTGAGAAACTGCACAATCATGCGCTTTTAGTGCACCACCGTGCACCTTTATTGGAACCCGTGCACATATACTATCGTGCCAAAAGTGAAACTGCACCATCATGCACTTTTTGTGCACCACCGTGCACTCCCGAGGGCACGAGCCCGTGCACTATCCGATGCCGAGAACAAGAAACATCAACTTTGAAAGTGCACTAGCTAGTGCTGGAAATGCACGACCATGCCCTTTTTGTGCATGATCATGCACCTTTTTGGAACTTGCAACTCTGAGCATCCGAAAGTGAAAGTTTGACTTACCCAAAATAGTGCACGACCATGCACTTTTTGTGCATGACCGTGCACTTTGTCCAGAAGCTTATAAACACTTATTTTCACTTCATTTTGGTGTGTGGAGTCTTGGGGATTCTCTCTCAACCAAGTGCACCATTTTTAGGGGATTCTTGGAGGCTTCCACCAACACAAGATTCATCATTCCATCCTTCAATCCTTGCTTGATCTTAGTTTGCATTCCTTTGTTCTTGAACATGTTTTGTAAGCTTATTTCTAGTTTGATTGTAGTTGTATTAAGCCTTATGGGCTAATTACTTTTGCTATCTAGACAATGTTGAATCTCTTGCTAATGTGATATATTATCTATACATGATTTTGGTAAAGTGGTGTTCTTTCAAGAATATAGTTGAGTTTATAAGTTGATATTGATGGTGTTCATGCTTGTTATAGTTACTTAACCCTGTTAGTTTTGCAAATGTTTAGGCATTCATGTTAGAAAACTATGTTCTAGATGTTTGTTTGTAAACTTTGAATGTTCATGTAATCTTTGTTTACATTACTAAGTTAGGAATGACTAGTAAAAATTAACTTGGTTATA
The DNA here is from genome assembly GCF_021521415.1 of Bidens hawaiensis. Classification (NCBI taxonomy): domain Eukaryota; kingdom Viridiplantae; phylum Streptophyta; class Magnoliopsida; order Asterales; family Asteraceae; genus Bidens; species Bidens hawaiensis. Next base: position 1,660,153 of record NW_027491210.1, read on the forward strand.
TAATTATTGATGAGTATGAAACCCTACACTTAATATTGGAAAATTGATGAGTGTTGTTATGATTCTTGACTTGGTGATGACTTGCTAGTTAAAGTTTCATAAGTTTATATTAATTTCATGAATTTGGCTACTTTAGTGTAATCGTAGGTGGTTAGAATGTTGTTCATTCTAGCTTTCCTTTGATTATGAGACTTTGTTGTTTTGACAAACAAGTTAGTCTATGTTTATCTCTTGATTGAAAACCCATCATGATGATTATTTGTTAGTATTAGGTTGCTTTATTGAAATCTAGTATTTATGTTTAGATTCATGATGTTTTGCCATATCATTGCTATTTTGTCATGTTATTAGAGTGGATTCTTGTCTAGGTAGTTTGTTGGATTGATTGTTTTTTCTTGTATTTTTATTTGCTTTGTTTTCATTGTATGCTAGTTTAATTAATTAAACATCTAAATCAAGATTTATTTGTTCGGGTGGTCATTTACAAAGATTTAGTACTAGAAAGTTGTCGTGTCCATGGATTGATACTCGGTTCTTACCGACACTTTATTACAAACGATAGGTACACTTGCCTTTCGTGTGTGGTTTAGTTGTAGGTGAAAACCTATTTTAAAACCCGATTTGTGTGGAACTTTTACTTAAATTTTTATTTATATATTCACACACGTCAACATATATATTTAATTTTAATTTTTTGTATTGTAAAGAAGTTAATAATTATATACTTATGATTTGATGATGAAAATTGTTTCACAAATAAATTAGATGTTATAACCTAGTTTAAAAGTTATATGGGTTTGGTAAAACCCATGACCCACTTCTTTTTTTTTAAAGTAAAATTGTTTCTTAATTATAAATCATATGGATTTTTATATCAAATATTTGGTGAGATTAGTTTTTAATTGAATGATATGTTATAACCCGTTTAAGAAATATCTGGGTTTGATAAGACCCATACCCGTGAATTCGGGTCAAATGCATGAAAAGCCTCCATTTAAAAATTAAGCAAATCTAGTGACTCCAAAAAAAGGGGGAGCGACCACATCACGACACATATGATTTTTATGTTTTCATTTATATATATATTATAGGTGCAACTTGGACGTGAACTAGGTCTTTGAAACGAGATATCTTCTAGATATAATGGATGTCAAATTGTCATAAGTGTTTTTGACTTTTAGGTGTTTATACAAAGGTGATAGGTGTTTTATATTATGTAGTGGTTTGGTCATAAATTTATAGGCATAAATGATTGAGATTATAACACCTTTTTTATAAATATATGAGAGAAATTTCTTAATATTTTTAGAGGGTTGTGAGTAAAGAAGATATAATATTTAAATAGATGAGTAAAATTTGAAGAAATACTATTCATCATCTATTTATTTTTTTAATATATTTGAAAGTGATTGTTTGTGTAGTAGGGAGAAAAAATAATGATAAAGATGTAAAAAAATATTATTTAAATTTATATGAGAGATAAAATGTAATGATTTATAGTGTAATTATAGAGATAGAGATAGAGATAGAGAAGCAATCGGAATTCTTCGTCAAGAATTTACGAAATTAGAGTTGAGTTTGGTTTCAAGTTAAAGTTAAAATGAATTAAATATATAGTTTATTTTATTTTGTGTGCCATCACGATTATATTTTATTTTATCCGGATCAAACATTTTTAGAGTTATCTAGTAATGGATTCTCCTATATTTGTACAACACTGAATCACTAAATATATTAGAAGACTTATTTGAAATATAAAAAGGTTATGGATCCGCCACCGTTTGGGATATTATATTGTGGATATGTTTTGATGTAACAATTACTTTTTAGTTTGCTATATCGAATTGTATTTTTGAGTTCATCAAACTTAAACTTACAATTAAAACGAGGAAAATTGGATTTTATTAATCAAAACCATTGATTATTGAGCAAATCTCAACTAACAATCTAATCGGTGACAACCCCAACGTTCAGTTTTGTTACCCACAACTATCCAAGTTTAACTAATAGTTAACCTTGTTAAGTTTTGTTGATGTGGCGTATGACTTTGCGATTACATGGCAATGGTTTATTTTTTTTAGTTGTGTATCACGTGCTTCTTTCTCAATTGTTTTACTTAAATGATAGCTCATTATTGATTCATACATATCAAGGAAGTATGCATAGTCATCTATGTACTTCAGATGTTTCATTGATTTGTACATGTCAAAAGTTACTTCACCATCCTCTACCCTGAGAGTGAATTTGTCGGTGCAAACATCTATGAGTGCTCTAGCGGTAGCTAAGAATGGTCTTCCTAAGATAAGGGGCACGTCTTCATCAATTTCCAAAATAACAAAGTCAACTAGAAAGATAATTTTTTCTATTACGTGTTATTTTTTCGGCTTACATAATCACATTCATCGATGGTCATACTTTGGCGGTATTTGACCTTGTGATCTCCCCCACACCTATTACATTTTACCTTCGCTTTGACCATCTCGGACTGAAGCTGTTTAATTTTTTTTCTTGAGAGGTAATTGAATTGTGCAAAGATAAAGGTGCTATTATCGACATGGTGTATGCCTTTGTGTGATTGTGTTGATCGTGGTGGATTATAAGCAAAGCTGTTCTGGGTATCTTTTTCTAATATCTCAAATGCCTCATTTTGGTGATTTGGTTTTGAGATCTCCACCAATGACCTGGTCGATTACTTCTTTGTTTTGACTAGTTTGAGCGTCGAAGAAGGTTTGAACGCCTGTTTTCATTCGAATACACCCACTATTGGGTATTTAACTCCTTTATTATCATATTCTAGTTAATAATCATCTTTTAAGCATGTTCACTTCTATCCTTGACCAAGATCTAGCTCGTTTAACTATAAAGTTTAAACCTTTATTGATTTCAAACCTATTTCAGCTATATCTTGGGTTTTTATATCAACGTACATACCCGTAAGTTCGTCAAATCCTCTTTAATAATAAGTTTAGATTTTTATGGTATAAAAATACCCGATTTAACTTAGTACCAAATCTTAGGGAAAACTGTTCTTAAAAGCTAAACCTTTATACATAAAACGTACATCTTGATGTCTTTTAGGCTACGGCTTAGCTTCAACACACAACTATGGACTTGTTTCTTGCTTGTATGAACAATATGCAACACAAACTTCTCTAACTAGTGGATTCGAATCTCGGCCGTAAGGTTGAGAGTGTTTGTGTGTGTTTTTGAGTGTGTAAGGAAACTTATGAATAAGAATGAGAGATTTTAGGTTTTTAGGGAGGTTTAAGGAGTATTTATATTCTCTTAAGCCTATGGAACTAAGACCTATCTTCATCCTTTATTCCGTCTTTCATTAATCAAGCCCACACTCTATTATTTTATTTATGTAGGTTCCCAGCCAGATCTACACAAGAGTATCTCGTAACACGAGGGTGCGGAATCCCCTACGTATACGATACGAGTGCTAACACGAGGAACACGTAAATCACACACAAACACATAAACACAAAGGAATACTTGTTATATTGCGATATCGATAACCAAAGACACCAAACACGTAAGCCAAATGTCACAAAACACAGCCGTCAACTACTACAAAAAGCCGAAGTTAGGATATATATAATACGACAACTTCGCCTAACATGCTAGGCGAAGTTTTCCCTAACTTCGCTTGCCCCACAAGTTCGCTAAATACCAAAAGCAAAACTAGACAAGTTCAACAAGATAAGAACAATGTAACGATTACAGACACGATAAACACGAGATAAATTAACTACTGGCATCATGCACCAATAGACTCCCCCATGGCAGTAGCTTCATATCTCTAACACTTTCGCCGTGTCTAGTAATCCAAAAATCACGTACCTACCGTCTTCAAGCATGAACATCCTGTCTCACACAGACAGAGACCACCCTCTGGTACTTCTTCGCTTCGTCTTTCCACGCATGAATATAGAAAATCTTCTTATCATTGAGTACCTGCAAATCAACTTGAGACAAATTAACCAAGTGCATTGGATCATACACTCTCAAGATCTCCTGTTCGTCTTCATATTCCATCACGGATTCATTAGTTTGGCAATCCACATACCACCACTTGAGATCCTTCAATACATCCTGGGGCATAAGCTTCATAGGAATCTCTTTCAAACAACGGATGGGCTTGTACTTCATCACCATCTAGGGCTTGCCATCAGCCCGCATACCTCGTTCCTTATCTTCAATTAGCTTTCCATTTTGAGGCTTCAAAAGCTCAAACTTTTTCTCTTTAACACTCTCCTTCCACACAATCTTTCCAACCCATCTCGCAAAGTTATCATCACTTCTATTAATCAACCTTAAATGAGCCAAATCTTCCACTTCACATTCAAGCAAGGTGTTAAACGATCTCAATGCCTTAGCAAAATATTGAATCCCGTCATATCTTTTTATCACAAACAACTTTAACTGCTCATCATACAACCAACAAATAATAACTTTCTTCGATTCGGCATAACCCTTGATATTATAACTCTTATTGAACATCACGAGTACCACCGGCTTCTTAGTTTTGAAATACCACTGAGCACAGCCTTCGTTCCACCTTGGCTGCTCTTCCCACTCAGACTCGTCCGACACACTTTCATCTTGGACCAAAATTTCTTGATCCACACTTGGAATATCATGCTCAACATCATCATCAATTATCTCTCCTTCCTCTAACCCACTATCAATCTCTATCTGTTCCCCAATTTTCTCAATCTCACTCATAGTCAGCATATCGTCACCCAACTCATCCTCATCATCAACAACCACTGTCTCACCACCTGCACTGCCCGATGGGCCAGCAGACTCCCCCTGAGACGTGGAAGCCCCAAGTGTTTGCTCAGTTCTTGGCAGCTCACCACCTGCATCTTTCGATGCATTGGGATCATCATCTCTGTCCTGTCTTTTCTTCGTTCTTAACTCATCACCCTTGCAACTCGACTCCCCCTGAGATGCTAAGAACTGTTTCATCTTATCAAACAACTTACCATGTCAACAAGAAGTGCAGTCTGAAGTTGATTCTCTGCCACCAGACGATTAATAGCTTGAGTTTGAATAACATTCACCCTTGATTGTTCAGCAACCACCCTTTCAAGAGCCGCAATCCTCTCAGAATCAGACAAATTTGGATCAAAATCAAAGTTCATATGAGAAGTATTCTGAGCATACGGTGGTGGAATTTCCAAGCTTACAGGAATATCAGATGTCGACTGTATAGTAGTTGTGGGTGAAATTGAAACAAACAACCCTGCAGTAGCTACCAATGTGGACTCAACGAACCTAGCAACCACTTCTGTTGGAGTGAGAGTAGGAGGTGGCAACGAAACAATCTTCGGAGCTGACATCTGGACCGTAGATGGAACTATACTAGATGGTGCATATACGACCTCCATTGGTACACTAGAGGTCACAGGCAACGGATCAGCCGAAGAAGGGGGTAACATAGTGTGACAATCGTCAATTTCAGGTTAACTCCGTTAACTCAACTCCGTCAATTCAAACTTAAGATCACTGAATCTATAACACACACTTCATTACATTTAAACTAGGGTTTAAATGACGCTTAACACTTACTACATGTGTAGTCTTTCGGGATTTGCACCGAAACGCAAACGAGTTGACGCAAACGATTGATAAATAAACGAAAAACGTCAACATAATAATTATGTGATAATTATGTGTTAACATATGTGTTACTTGATTATATTGTGTGTAATGCTAAACAAGAAACAAGAACTAAGTTAGTTAAGTTAGAAAAACAACACTTGAAAGTAGAGGGACTTGAGTGTAACTTGTGTGTCTATAAATATAACCTTAAAAATAAAACCCTAACTATTATTATTATTATTATTCCCAACCCGATCGGCCCCCCCTCCCACTTCATCCTTGCTGCCGTCCACTTCCACACACACATACATCAAGAAATCAAGCGTTTAATCCAAGAACTAGGTGCTAGGAAGGTATAATTGATCATCCTTTACATTCTTGTTGATTGATTTTGATGTTTGTTGGGTTAATAACAAACCCTAGGCTGCCGATTTTGAGTGTATACATAGCTAACATGATTGTTGTTATTTGGATGATGATTTGATAACTAGATTGAATCTTGTTGTATGGTGATTGTTGTGTCTTTGATTTGAGTTCAAACACAAACCCTAATCTTGTATGTAATGTGAAATTGATGTGCATGAATGGTGTTTATGGGTCTAGAGGTTTATATGGATGCATGATAGTTCATAGATTGTTATTATGTTGAGTTTGGATGTAAACAGATTCTGGACAGAATGTGTATACGATGTTTAAGTGACTGTAACGAAGTGTAAACGTGAAAATTGTTTGAGATTGTGGGTACTGCAGTAAACTAGGTTGAGTCTAGTTTCTATAAAGTATAAGTTTGTAATTTTTGGACAAGTAGAAGTTTACTTTTATGATTTTACAAAAACGTTGTGCAAAGCTGAGCTGTTAGACCTGCTGTTAGGTTATGTTGTAAATGTTATATCTCATGAACTACGAGACCAATTGGGTTGGTTCCACTTCTGGAAGTTGACTCATTGAGTTAGGAACCAAACCCAAGTGGTCTTGCATTTATTGGATTTTTCGTTTAACGGGAATTGCAAATAACATTCTGTTGTGCATGAATCTGACTGTTATGAGTTTGCTGTAATGATTTGATGATTGTGAGAAAACTATGAGGTATAAAAATGTAATAAAATATGTTCTGGAAACCTAAGACATATGTGCTTCTGTGATGATTTTTGGTAAATTAATTGAGATGCTATGATTAGTGAAATATTACAATCTTTCTAGTAGGATTTCTGTCTCGGTGAAACTAGCTGCTGAGTTGTGTAAAAATGCATGAAATATGATATTTGTTATATAATTGTTATGTTTTGACCAAAATACCCTTGCGGGGAATAGTTGCTAATTGATTGCCATGATTTGACCAAATTGCCCTTATGGGGAATAATGGCTAGTTAATTGTTTTTTGTTGACCAAAATGCCCTTACGGGGAATAATTGCTAGTAATGTACGTTATGAATACATGACACGTATATGATTGCTTACACATGTGATGTGTCACAAAAACACTTGTTTAAGTCACACACGACTCACAAACGAAACACGAAACATGTTATGTGCATAGGTATTATGTGCCGGGTCTAGAGACTCGATAATATTCCGACACTTAGAAAAATCTCTTTGTTGTTTTAGAACGTTAGAGAGAGTTTTTCGGTGACGCGCATCTTGGTGATTTATTTTGGGAAATTCTTCGCAAACAGTGAGTTTCACTTTCCCCTCTTTTAAACTGTTTTAAACGCTTTTCACTTGGGAGAGATAACATACTCCGATAAACGCATTTAAGATTTTGTTAGTAAATTATATATCACTTATAAAGGCTAAGTGGCAAACGAAACAATTGAAGTCCTACACATCGAACCGGTTAATATTTGGAATAGCGAGTCACTGTTGAGTAGTACTACTGGGTTTGACATACCCCACCCAACGCTAAACTCGACTGGAGGTCGAGCGGGTGTAATTTTGGCTAACACGTACCATGGTCTGGAGGACCTGGTGACAAGGCACTTACTAAACGAGTCAGCTTCGGTGTTGAACACTTAGTAATACTTGTTGTATAGACTAGCTACCTATCGATATATAATTTGACATAACACTATCTGGTAACGCAAAACGCCGTAACGTGGTTACGCAAAACGCAAAACGCCGTAACGTGGTTACGCAAAACGCCTAACGCAAAACGCCGTAACGTGGTTACGCAAAACGCTTAACGCAAAAACGCCGTAACGTGGTTACGCAAAACGCAAAACGCTTAACGCAAAAACGCCGTAACGTGGTTACGCAAAACGCAAAACGCTGAACGCAAACGCTAAACGATTTATTTTTATATAACTTGTGAACTCACCAACCTTGTGTTGACACTTTTAGTATGTTATTCTCAGGTAGCCGAGGCGGGCGCGCGGTTTAGGAACATGCATTGAGTGATAAACTTTTAACTATGCAAACTTGTTTTTAACTGTTATTACTGGTTTTTAAATCGTCCTGCGTGACGTAACATTGTTCTATGGTTTTACGCTTCCGCACTTATTTTCATTTAAACGTTTTTATTGTTTGATTATAACTGATGATTCCGATCCTGTTAGTTCACACCCTCTGACGGTAAAACTCCGTTAGTGGATTTTGAGGGTGTGACACATAGACATACCAGATAACGATGGTGGAGAAAAATAGACTACACTCTAACTTTCACCAACTTTGCCCTTCTTTGATCTTCGTACCAAATGATACAACTCCTCCTCGTAATCCGATTCACTATCATCTGAGTCTTTCTTCCGTTTACCCAGAATTCTGTCTTGTCTGGTAAGAACTCTCTATGCCTCAACAACATCATCAGTGGAGGAATCAGATAAGGTTTCCTCAAAATCCTCCACATAGGCAACAGACGGACCCATTGAAGTATCAATTGTAGAAACATGCACACCTGAACCATCACCGACTGAGGCATGAATTTTAGCAGGATCAACCCTATCCATGTCAAAGAACCCTTGCCCTCCAAAGGAAGCTACAAGGTCAACCTGTTCGGCGGGAGGAACAACTGGGTCAACAATAGGTACCTCTTGAACTACCTGTGGTAATTGAACCACATGAGGTGGTTGAGGAACAGCAACTTGTTGTGAAGCCGGGTCATTAAACTCATCCTCTGGTGGTGCAACATAATCAGGATTCACCAAAAACCCAAACAATGTTGCGTGCCTTGGCCTAAGTTCAGGGTTGCTTCGCGCACTGGATGACCTACAATGTGCAAAAATCCTCTTGCTTATACTTTCAACATAGAAGATAGGGCGACGTTGTGGCAGAGTAGGAGCAACATGATTAAGAATCATCTGTAAGAATATGGGGTACATTAGGAAACGTTCCCGAGCCACAGCTCTCCGCTGACGATCAATCTCAAAAAACACCATCTGACTGAAACTATACAGCTTGTTGTAAGTCAATGCGGTCATTGCAGACTGCGTCATTGCACCCATGCCATCAGAACCAGCCTTGCGACCAGACATGCACACTATCAACACGTGCATTAAGAAACGCCACTAGTCTAACAGAAAACCCTTTCGACATTGAGAGTCGTCCAATGGACCCGAATACCCCATTCGAAGAAAAGTTCTGTTTCTAAAAGCCGCTGAAAACTCAGTAGGATCCTGAGTGGTTTCAACTCCAAAATGTAAGGCTTCCCTGATCTGATTTGCCTAGAATTGTACTACTTGATTGCTCACAGTAGCATGCATTACCGTTGGTTCAACCCGACAGTCATATTCCACCGTCCTTCAAAAGTCTTCAATGTTAGGGAGTGAAATCGGCAGAGTAGTTGTGATAGCATGGAATATTCGTGAACGAATGAGAAACGAGATGATCTTCGTATATCCTTCAGTTCCACGACTATCCGGATCCAAAGTGACATACATGTTGTGACCCGGAAAGAACTGTCTCTTATCACCATCAACTTCGTCACCACCTGTCCCACCAGTTGCAGCCACAACCATAGCTGCCATATCTACAAAAACAAACGAGCTAAGTTAGACAAATGTGATAGCAGCTTATAACTTTGCCGTTGGATAGTGGCGAAGTTGAGGCTTCAGCGAAGTTGCTAAATTCGCTTGAGAAATAACTTCGCTCGGTGTGAAAAGTGTCAGTTAAGTATGTAACCTAGTTTACAAAACATTAGCGAAGTTGGAGCAATTTGGCAAAAGAGTCTCAGAAGTGAAGTTATCATTATGAGCGAAGTTAGTGTTAACTTCGCCAAGGCCTAACTTCGCTTCATAAACAGAGGAATTTTTAGCACACTATCTATTGACAATCAGGACGATCAAAGGTTGGAAGTAAGTAGATAGAGGAGCGATTAGGGTTATGAAAAAATATTTATCACCAAAACAACCTCAACCCAAAGAGAACCCGAGCCTTAAGGATTTCCTATTAAAACAGGTTCAAATCAGACATTGTGGAATTGATTAACAAACAAAATATATAAATTATGAATCGAAAGAACCTAAATAACCTTAATAGCAGACAAGAAACAAGTTTTGATGATGTTGATTCAAAGTATACGTTCGCCGAGGGTTTATGATGAAGAAGGTTTCACCAGGTTTGACGGCGGTTGGCCTTTTTTACTTTTTTGTAAAACCCAATGGCGAAGTTGTCATAACTTCGCTATGTAAGTTCGCCCAGAAGTTTAACTTCGCCATAGTGTAGTTAAAATTAAAATCGATCAAAAACGAATAACCGAGAATTTAATTCAAACAAAATGAAGATAAAACATAAAGCATATATAAAAAGATGGGATCAAATTTCAGTCTTTCCGAAACCCTGCATGTTTTTGAAAAGATCCGAATAGGAATCATACAGATTAAGAGGCTGTCACACGGATTCATGATCAACGTTATTATGACATAGAGAAACAGGTTGTAGGTAGGTATAAAACTTAGTATGGTTTTCATTCCTTCTGTGATACGGATTATGTTCAATTAAGCTCAAAATTTAGATGGACATCACTTGATAAGTTGTGATGCCTCCTATCTATTCTCAAGGCGTATTTGGCTTTCCCCAGATCACCCCGATTTGACTTTGACCCGTAGTGTCTGACCAATCATTATACACGAGTCGTCTCTTCGATACTTTCAAATTTCCTTCACAAGACTCAGTCGATGCTATATCTTTGTTATTTGTGACTTGATGAACTATATATATATATATATATATATGTATATATGTATATATGTATATATATATATATATTAAACTATAACGAATGCCTGCAAGTCATGAATCTGGATCACTGCAGAAAACTGACACAATCTTTGCGGGGATCATGATACTCATGGGCTCGTGTATGACTGGGTAATCACTTTTCTGCCTATCATTTGGAGAGATATATGTGGAGACATGCACATTTCAAAATGACACTCCACAGTAAACTGAGTAAGTTTAGTTTGTATCACATCTACTTTTACTCACCATAGAAAGCTACCAGACCATACAATGACTGTTCTAGAGTCTTTTAGGCCTAATAACTTCACCGGTTAGGCACCCAAAATCAGTTTATCTATCACTTTCCAAGGTTGGATCAATTTTCACATTTAACACCAATTTTGAAACTTCTTGCGAAGTTATAGACTGAAAAAGTATATCATTTCCCAAAAAAAATTTATATTCAGACGCCCCGATTAATTCAAAGTCTTTAGGTAAACGGCTATCCTAAAGATCCAGTGGATCAGTAGAACCAACCACATACGAATATGTGTCCCTCCGACTAAGTGTAATCGACATAATTTTCAGCGAAGGAATAAAAACTCATCAAAAACCGCCCCGGTTGCTTTCAGTTATTAGGTTAATGGCTATCCTTATAGTCTACAAGTAAATGTAAGGGCCAAACATATTCAAGAATATGTCCTTCAAACTTAAGCTACCGACATAATTTTCAGCGATAGTGATGTTTTTTTTAAATAAAAACACAAGGAAAACAAGGTTACTCGGGATTGATCATCCCATTAAGAAACTGACAGCCACCTGCTGTTGATTTCCTGTTCTGATTGCATCCTCCATAGTCGGAGTCGGTGTATGCTACCAGATCCAGATCTCCTCCTTTTAGATACCAAAGACCCAACTTGGGCTTTCCTTTAATATACCGCAAAATCCTCTTCACTCCCTTCATGTGCGATTCCTTGGGGTTGGCCTGAAAGCGAGCACAAAGACAAACTACAAACATAATATCAGGTCTAGAAGCAGTTAAATACATTAAAGAACCTATAATCGCTCGATACTGAGTGGGATCCACATCTTCATCACTTTCAGAATCAACACCCAGTTTGTGGTTGACACAGATTGGAGTGTCAAACGGGGTGGAGTCGTCCATCTTAAAACGCTTGAGGACATCATGAACATATTTAGTTTGATGAATGAACATGCCATCCTTCTTCTGATCTACCTGTAAACCCAAAAAGAAAGTTAATTCCACCATGGCACTCATCTCAAACCTTTTCTTCATGACTGCTTCAAACTCTTTACACATAGAGATTTTTGAGGCAACAAAGATGATGTCGTCGACATAACCTGGACGAGAAGAAAATCACTCCCATTCCTCTTTACAAACAATGTACTATCGATCTTTCCTCTCTTAAACCCATTTTCCAGCAAGTAATCTGACAGAGTTGAGTACCAAGCACGTGGGGCCTGATGTAGGCCATATAATGCTTTACTGAGCTTGTACACATGATCAGGAAAGTCTAGGTCAGGAAAACCCGGAGGTTGCTCGACATATACCACTTCATCGACTTTTCCATTTAGAAACACACTTTTAACATTCAACTGAAACACTTTCATCTCTTTGTGTGCGGCAAAGGCCGGGAACAGTCGGATTGCTTCCAATCTTGCCAGAGGAGCAAATACATCATTGTAGTCTATCCCTTCCTGTTGGTTAAACCCTTTGACAACTAATATTGCCTTGTTACGAATGATTACCCCTTTCTCATCTCTTTTTCATTTGAAAACCCACTTCGTACCGATTGCAGTATCATTTCGTGGTTTTTCAACCAAACGCCATACTTCCATTTTGTCAAACTGTGCCAGTTCTTCTTGCATGGCTTCTACCCACGAGATATCCTTTAATTCCATTTGATAGTTCTTTGGTTCAATCTGACTGATGTAGCAGGCATACAAGCATTCATTCATATACCAGTGTCTCTAATGCTTGCATACACACAGGTGTTTTCCTCCACACTTCTTCTGGTTCACACACCATCAAAGGGGTTACCGATCACATTCTCCAGGGGATGATTCTTGTGGATCTTAGTAATTTGAACGGTATCCATTTTTAAGTTTTCTTCATGATTCGAAGAGAGTTCATCTGAGTTGTGTTGAGTGTGAAATGGATTGAAAAAGTCATCTTCATTTGAGGCAGCAGGCGATTCAACGGCATTAGGAGTGGTATTTCGTTTTTCAATACATCCCGAATGATGCATGATGGTCTCTTCTTCATCGAATAGCATCTGAGTGACCATTCTTTCATTTGTTCCTGCAAAATCCAAGTAAGGCAAAAGATTTAAATAATTTATCATAGTCGAAAGCCTCTACCTGTCCCATGCTAGGCTTTTGTGGTTTATAACTAGTAATGTCAGTGTTACAGACCACCTCAACCCTGTTGTACGATAGGTTAAAGACTCTTCTATTAGGTGTCCCAACAACATAGCCTACGAGAATACCCTCGTCAGCCTTCTCACCAAACTTTGAGTTAGTCTTTAAAATCGAACATGGGGACCCAAAAGGTTCAAGACCTTTTAGGTTAGGCTTTCTACCATGCATAATATCATAGAAAGTTTTTTTTAATCTTTTAACAGTTAAAACACGATTAAGGATATAGCAGGCTGTGGCAACAGCCTCAGCCCAGAACACCACGGGAAGTTTAGCGTCTTCCAGCATAGTCCTGGAGCCTTCGATTAGAGTTCTGTTCTTCCTCTCAGCTACCCGCATTCTGTTGCGGAGTGTATGGTGCACTAAACTGATGTTCAATCCGTTTCTGCAAACAAAACATCTCCATTTGATAATTCTTGAATTCAGTGTCGTTGTCAATCCTGATAAACTTGACCTTCCCCCCAACAATATTTTCTACTTTGGTAATCAAGTTGATTACCAACTAAACTGTTTCATCTTTTGTCTTCAGAAAATAAACCCATGAGTAATGTGAGTAATCATCAGTCACAACCAAGCAGTAAGACGTTCCACCTAGACTTTTGACATTTATGGGACCAAACAGATCCATGTGAAGCAAATCCAGGGTTGTGACAATCGAGTTGACCATTTTGGAGTGATGTGGTTTCTTGTGTTGTTTTCCTCTCTTGCAAGACAAACATTGATCTTCAAAATTGAAACTTTTTAAAGGAACCCCAAGTACCAGTCCATTCTTGACGATATAATTCATCTTTCGAAGATGGATATGACCTATCCTTCGGTGCCACAGTCCTGACTCAGACTCCGTTGCTTTTGACAGTAGACATGATTCTTCCGTTGCGATCTCGGTTGACCGCATGTCCATTACATATGTGTTCTTCTCTCTTGGAGCTTTCATCACAATCCAGGTTTCAGGAATCTTGAAACCAGGATAAAGTACGAGTGCATCATTTTTTGTAAAGTGTACAATGTACTCTTTGTCACATATTTGAGAGACACTCAAGAGATTGTGCTTTAACTCTTCCACGAAATTCACCTTCTCCAACTTTATTCTTCCATTTGTAACCATACCGATTCCAGTAACTTTTCCTCCACTTTCTCCTGCAAAACTAACCCTTCCTCCTTGAACAGCTTTCCAATCACATAAAAATTTCTTGTTACATGTCATGTGTCAAAACAGCCACTGTCGACAACCCACATGTTGTTCACAGCCCTGTTCGACTGTTCCTGGACAATTAAAGAAATAGATGAAAAAGGAGGGACCCAAGACCTCCTGGTCTTAGGTTGATCAAATCTGTTAAACGGTATCCAAATCCTGGGCTGCCCAAAGTTCCTTTGAGGGAAGTTTATATTTGAGCCGAATGGAGGATATCTAGAAAATTGGTTATGAGGCCATCCAAACGTTCTTGAGTTTCTAGCATTCCTGGATTCAAAATTACCTTATCTGTGGTTTCTTTGAAAAATTGAGGTTGGTTTCATTGAAATCTTGAATTTGTCCAACGATTAAAGTTGGAGGCATTATTATTATTACCAGCATCAGTTTTAAAATGCGTTTTATTTTCAGTTTTAGTTGGCCTCATATTTCTAGAATTTCTCCTTTTCAGAGGACAGTCATTGACAAGGTGTCCTATCTTGTTACACCGGAAACAACTCCTGTTAGGACAACTAGTGTCCATCCGAACATTCATTTTGGAAGTTGTAGCAGATGATGAGGCTGTGTTACTGACAGGTTGTCTAAAATTGGGGGGGGGGGGGGGACAAATGGGTTTAAAGAAGATTTCTTTTCATAAAAAACATAACTCTCCCCCCGTTTGAGTAACACGACTTCATCATCTATGTTGACAGAGTCGACGGAATTTGAACCTTGACTTGTGACAGGAGAATTTGTCTGACCAGATTCGTCAGTACTAACGTTAGTATTGCCTTTATTGACTTTGACGGGTACCGTGTTGACTTTCACATTAACCGTTAAAGTCTGATCAGTTTCAACACTCTCAGATGTCTGATTACAAGGATTATAAGTGTAATTATTATTGAAAGGTGGTGGAACCTCATTGTATCCAATTCCCCCTTTGTTTATAGGGGAACGTTGAACACTTAGGGCATGATCAAGCATCATGGAGGAATTCATAAACTGTTCAAGCTTCCTATTTAATTCCACCACTTTTACTTGGTAATCACCCATCTGTTTATCCTTTTCAGCTATAATTTTAGTCTTTTCTTCCACGACTTCATAGCTTAAATCGATGACTTGAATTTTCTCAGCAAGTGTGGCCTTAAGGCTTCTTATATTTTTTCACTAGCTTTTATTTTTACCGAGAAACTATTTTCTTTATTTTTAGAATAGTGATGTTCCTCTTTTAACGTTTTTAATTCTTTATCCAAGCTAACATAATGATCAGTTAAAGCAGTTAATTGTTCAGACAATTTCTCACATTGTTCACATTGAGATTCCGAACATACCTCTGAGAGCTGATCGTTCACTTCTGCCATGTATGCTTGATTCTCCACTCACTCTTTGTCACATTTTCCACTCTCGATGTTCACCAAATTCGCTTGTTCAGTTACCTCCTCAACTTGTATATTCCAATTATACCCACCGTTTTGTTGAGATACCATAGCCTTTATTTCATTTACTCCCCCATTCTATTGAGTAGTCCTGTTTTGACTTCGTTTGATTCTTTCATTTGTACACTCTCTAGCAAAGTGTCCATTTTGTGGCAGTTGTAGCAGTGAACCTTTGATTTGTCGAACCCCGGTCTCTCTCCAACGAACTTTCTACTAGTCTTCTTCATAAACCTCTTCACCCTTCTTACAATCATTGCCATTTTCCACTACAGATCCATTTCTTCCATGTCATCAGCATCTATCTGATCATAATCCTCATCTAAGGTTGCAGGGTCAACTATCTTTCCTTTGATGTAATTCTCATATGAGGCGATGAAAGAGGCATAAGGAGCAAATTGTTGTTTAGATGATTTCACACTCATATGCATCTGTGAGTAATTCTTGCTAGAGGAACTGGCAGAGGAATTACCAGATGAGGACTGAGGTTTTGACAAGCTACTTCAACCCGCTACAAAGCATATGTCACCATCCATATTCATCACCATATGACCATCTTGAGTATAGTTTGGTTCACTTCCCGAGTAGTACGCAGTTGATTCTGAATTAGAGCTTTAGTTTGGAGACCCTTTTGCACCATACATTCCTGGATCCTGAACCTGATCAGTAGGAGTCTCTTTCCTTATCATATTTAGCTCATAATTACGTAACTTATTGACCACTGTTTCCAAATCAAAGGTTTCAAACTCTTTATCTTCTCTCATCAAAACTGTGTATATATCCCATTTTGGTGGGAGAGCATCCAGAAGCTTTTCTACAATTTCAGGCTCTATGTACTTCAAAGAGTAGTTATTCAGTTCTGTCATCAAGTGATATTATCTTGTGATGATGTCATCAAGTGACTCATTCTTAAATCCTTTGAACACCGAGAATTGAGTGTTCAACAATTTTGACTTTGAGTTACGAATCCCGACATTACCTTTATAGCGATTCTCTAATGCTTCTCATATTCTCTGGAAGACTTGTACTTTCTGAAAGTATGTAGAATCTCTTGATGTAGTGCCATGGTGATTGCAGCTAGTGCTTTACTTTCAGCCTCATACATTTTCTTTTCATCATCCTCCATCTTATTATACTTCTTAAGCTGCTCTCGACCTTCAAACATAGCTGTTGGAGGAATGTACTCATCTTGAATGCAGACCTACATTTTTGCATCTTGATATTTCACATACCGCTCGAACCTATCTTTCCACGTAATAAAATTAGTTCCTTTAAGTAGCTTTGGAGCTTTAGGTGCTGAATCAGCTTCAACTTCCATCTTTACCAGTTCGGTGATGTTTATTGAAGTCATACTTAACCGAAACGAGACTAAGAATCCAAAAAAAATCTTCTGCGAACAGTGAACAGCGAAGTTATTATAACTTCGCTAAGGAAACAACTTCGCTAAGGAACTTCGCTGAGGGATCAACTTCGCTGAAGGATCAACTTCGCTGAGGGATCAATTTCACTGAGGGATCAAATTCGCTGAGAGATCAACTTCGCTACTAACTTCGCTTGAACAATAACTTCGCTTGAAGCTATATATTCGCTGAAAACCCTAGTTCCTATGACGGCAACTTCTCTAGGATCTCGGCTTTGATCTGCAACTCAGATTCTTTGATTTCGAAGGTTGTGGGGGTAACAATGAGGTGCGATTTGAAGGGTATAGTTGAGAAACAAACAAAAGAACGGTATATCAACGTGAAACGATTATGAGAATAGTCTACCGGAATAATTTTAACACTCGTGTGATAATCCCGAACCACACAATCGCAAGCAAAAGCTCTGATACCAATTGTAGGTTCCCAGCCGGATCTACACAGGAGTATCTCGTAACACGAGGGTGCGGAATCCCTATGTATACGACATGAGTGCTAACACGAGGAACACGTAAATCACACGCAAACACACAAACACAAAGGAATACTTGTTATATTGAGATATCGATAACCAAAGACACCAAACACGTAATGCCAAATGTCACAAAACACAGCCGTCAACTACTACAAAAAGCCGAAGTTAGGGTATATATAAAACGACAACTTCGCCTAACATGCTAGGCAAAGTTGTCCCTAACTTCGCTTGCCCCACAAGTTCTCTAAATACCAAAAGCAAACTAAACAAGTTCAATAAGATAAGAGAAATGTAACGATTACTGACACGATAAACACGAGATAAATGAACTACTGGCATCATGCACTAACAATTTAACTTAATTAAATATTAACACACTTTTAAACAAACACAATTCCTTTTATTCATGATCAAAAGTAGGATGCTACATTTAGAATACATAATCTCTAAAGTCTAAACCAACCATATAATTTGAATATGACACATTTTTTAATATGATATTCATTTTAAATATTAGTGTAATTTTAATAATGATAACAGGAGTAACTTTCCCTAATAAAAATAATACTACTACTATTATTCACAGTTGGACAATGGGGACAACGATTTGCATATATTCATTTGTTCACTTTGTACATTAAATTTAGATGCAAGCATTAAGAATTAAGATTATTCATATTTTTGTTTTATTTTTTCTTTGACCAACCTGTGTATCATACGGGTTCTAACCTAGTTAATAATAATATTAGTATTACAATGGAACGTAATTACCTTGCTCCATATGGATTTCTCCAATCAATTTGTTGATCGACAATTGTGGGTCTCAATGTTCGAATCCGGGTCCATGCCCATACTTGTAGCTGTGACATTGGGCCGCCAAATCCTTTGTTTGTGGTTTGGTTCCCTTATAGAGTTCTCTATACAAACACACCAGGGTAGCAGCACCCCAACTTAGCTGCCCACTAACTTTAAATTCGGTCAAATGAGTTATAAATGTAATGATGTGTACCCATTATTTGTATCTGCTAATATGTTATTAGTAGCCACTATTAGGCAGACACAACTGGCACGCTGCATACATTGTGCGTCAGTAGATTTAGCGGTTATTGGGTTATCTAACATAAAGTCTACTATAGATTTGAGTTTTAAAAATTGATTTTTATAATCAGATTGTTGTGTATCAAAACCCAAATAAGTTAGGCACATTTGCCTCCGTTGGCTGTAGTCAAACGAACCCTCATACCCAGTTAATGCCTCGCCCGCAATGGGTAACCCCCATAGAACGTTAACATCATCCAAGGTGACGGTCGCCTCGCCAAATGGCAGGTGAAATGTGTTCGTTTCGGGCTGCCACCTTTCAACCAGTGCTTCGATCAACGCTAGGTCAACTCTCCTATACCCACAATGTACGATACCTCCAAATCCAAATAAATCGGTATACTTCATAACTCTACCCGTTAGAGTAATGTCATCGTCCGTTACTCGCTCCCAAAATGTACCATTCCCACGTTTAAAATCCATTATAGACCTCTCCCCCTCTAGTGGATTGAGGAACAAATTTCTGGCTCGGTGTTCGGCTCCTAGGTATAAGAGAATTTCATCCCATGGACCCGGGTTGAGATACAAGTTCGTATTCAGTTTCTTGGTTGAATTTGGGTGTGGGTTGGGTAAGAGTCTTCAATGTATTGGATGAGGTTTGTGAGTTCAAGTGTTGACCTGTGGGTTTGAGGTGTGGGTGTGGGTGATATTTATATAGAATATAGTAGATTATTATAAATTGAAATTTAATGTTTTTGTTTTTTATTTTATTGAATAAATTTAAGAGTTATTAGTCTAGATTTTAAAGTGTTTGAATGAAACAAACAGGAATTAAGCAAACTAGAATTAAACAAACAAGTTGATTAAAAACAAATAACAAAACCCATAACAACTTTATTAAAAACTCATAAAAAAACATAATAACTCATTCTTCTACCATTCATTACGTAAGTCTCAATTTAAAATAATATAAAACATGTCTTTTTAGTCCAAACATTAACAACTGAGTCTTCAGATGCCAGCTTCTATATTCATCTGCCATGTGTCCCTCTTTAAGCCAGCTGTCTCATCCTACTCACCTGCGTGCATACTAAAAGTCAGCTATGATGAGTGAGTTCTATTTAATCAGGCAACATACAATACATTCACATATTTACATATCTATGTATCCGAAGATACATATTACATACTTAGCCTGTTACCTTTCTTTCATTCGTACATAGATACTTTCTTTCTTTCTTTCATATTTTCATACATTCATTCACACATTCCTTCATACCATCACACTTTCATACTTTCATAATACATACATAACTACCTTTACCATCTCAGATATTTGGTGGGTTTTTTTATATTGTGTTATTTGGTTGTCCATTGTGTTTTTAATTTGAGTTTATATGCATTGTTTAATAAATTTTGGTTATTTTGTTTTTCAATTGTTACTCATATTAAAGATAAAAATTAAAACAACGATTACGTCATTGTGTCTTTGTGCTCAACATTTGTCTTTCTACTTATCATTGTGTTTTAGTTATTGTCTTCAACATTCACATAATTTGAGAAAAATAGTGTTATGTTCAATGTGTATTACGTTTAAGCCATTGTGTAATATGTAATTTTCATTGTGTTTTACGTTTAAGGTCATTGTTTTATATGTATTTTACCATTGTGTCTTACGTTTCAGGTCATTATGTTATATATATCCATTATTGTGTTTTACGTTTTAGGTTAACGTGTAATATGTATTCATTATTGTGTTTAGTATTAGATAATTTGTTAGTATTTTTCATTACATTTACATATTATTATTACACAACGGTGTTATTAGTATTTAAAAAAACACAATGATGATTTGAAAGACACAATGGTGAAAAAACACAATAACAAAAAGAAAGACACAATGACCAAAAAAGACAATGGTAATCAAAAAGACACAATGACGTAATTTTTTTATTTTTATATAACAAAATACTCATATTAGAGACATAAAAACGCTTGTTATCATGGTGAACTTTTTTTAAAGAAAAATATCATATGAAAAAGTTATAGACGTTTTAAAATGATGGGGGAATTAACATGCGACTTGCATGCGGTGAGAGAAAATGTATACTATTACTTTTATACCCTCTTTCCTTTGACCTCCACTTGACACATGTCAATTTCTTATGGCTTCTCACACTTCTCATTTTTGTTATAACTCAACCCCTTTGTTTAAATAGAATAAAATCTTACAAAATCAATATTCCATTTACAAAAAAAAGGAAATTTTAATCGTGATTTTAGATCCACAATCCCTCACTGACTTCGCGTTAGAAAACTAATAAATAAGATCCTCAAGTATCAATACCACATGACTACCGTATAATATGTAGATAGATATCTTCATTACTACTTTGATGCAAATAGCATACATAAATTATTTTATTGGAACCAAAATCAGAAGACCTTAATGGTTTGTGGAGTGTTCATTATAGATAAATTATTAAAAACTAAATGAAAATAACAATATCATATGATCAAGTTATTCTACAAATGAATTTAAAAATAAAAAAATATGAGAAAAAGTTACGGTTTAAAAACCCCTAAAACATAATAAAAAATCACAAATCAAATACAAAAATTAAAATAAAAAACTAAATTGTTTCTTCTGACATCCTCATTAAAAAACACACACACAATGTTGATGAAAATAGGTCATGATTTCTTTTTATTTATCATTGTGTTTTTCTTTTCGTCATTGATTGTGCATATTTTTCCTTGTGTATTTTCGTCGCTGTTTCTTTTTTCCTGTATACCGTGTTATATTACTTAATATTATTTAATAATTTGCTCGCCATTGCGTTATATTGTGTCTTTTTTTTCATTTATAGTTTTTTTTGTCTTTTTTTGTCATCGTGTCTTTTTTACTCGACATTTTATATTTTTTCATGGTTTTTTTGGAAAGAGGAAGAGGGAGGAAACCCTAGCAATCACAATCGGCCAATACATGATGTTTGGCCGATTGTTCATAGGGTTAATGTTGTGGACAAAGATACGAACCAAAACATGTATTAAATTACCTAATACGATTAAGCAAAGATGTTTAATTGTTTGATAACCCGACGGATAGAAAGCATCCAAGAACTAATACCAACAGTTTATATTAATGAAATTGAATATAGGGGTTTTGACGCGATGCTTGTATGATGGTGTGGGCAAGTTTAATTCATTTATGGTGAACGGAAAAAGTAAAATACTAAAACAACTAAGGACGGTTAGGTATAATATGTAACTGCATATCAATTGATCTTGGTTTCCTAATTTCCATCGTCGGCAAGGCCGAAATAGACAGTACAAAGATTCACATAGATTAATTTCACTATTAGGACGAGAATTGTGGTCTAGATATCATAATTGGTGAAGGGTTTGAGAACTGGATAGGGTAATCGGGTTTGGGTAAACGGGTTAATGGGTTATATTTATTATAATTTTCAGATTTTGCTGCTAGGTCCTTGGACTATTAAGATGGATACAAAAGTGGTTAAACTTTAGTTTAGGGTTATTTTAGAATTTAAATTTGTATAAGTTTGAAAGTTATTTATATATATTAAATAAATATAATTAACAAATAAAATAATAATAACCCGATAGAAGCCATATTTTATTAATAAAATTTCCCGATCGCAGGATCGGGTCGGGTAATGGATACAAAATATTAAATGGAAAATCAGATTTGTTACAAAGGGGGTGTTATGAAAATATTGGGGGGATTGTTAATTGGAGATGGAGATGGAAAAGGATCTCGTCCTCTCCAGAAAAAAGGGCTGAGTAGGAGAAACTTATGACCATTTTATCTTCTCAACCTTTCTCTAACGGAGAAGATTGGTGGCAATGGAGGAACGCTCCAGAAAATAATTTTCGAAGTAAAGACGACCAAGTCCTATCTTTAGGAAGCCAAGGGTATAAATTACTCCGAGTATTTATTTGTTTGGGCAAAACCGGTTCCTAAAAAGGTTTCTTATTTCATATGTCGGACAATTGAAGTGAAGATTCATTCCAAAGCGGATCTTTCGGTGAATGTAGTGTTTTTCGGGAGCCTCTGGTACATTTCCTGTGGTGAGTATGAAGGCGTTCACCATATTTTAGTGAACTATTCTTTTGGGAGGATGGTTTGGACCCTTCTTTGCCTTTGGGTTAAGTTAACAGTTAACGGGCCATTTGATGATTTACACTCGTTGCTACAAGTCTTCCTTAGTTGGTCTTTGATGCGTGATGGATGCAGTAGAAAAATGTGTTCATTTTTTCAAATGTTTGTTCACACAATGTTGAGTTTTTAAATTTATAAAAATTATTATTATCTTAACTAAACCACACACAAATAGGCGAGTGTACCTATCGTATATGTAATAAACTATAGGTAAGAACCAAGTATCGATCCACGAACACATTTATAAATTTTTACTACTAAATTGTTGTATTTATTTCAACCGGAAGTGAATATCATTTTGGTTTTGTTAAATGAGTTTAAAGAAAATTAAATTAAAAGACAATATTTTTGAGTTTTTATATTTTTGGATAGAAAGAATATCAAATATAAAAGTGTATGATCTTGGTTGAAACTCTTCTTAACTTGGTTTAACAATTGATTAGTAAACATGTGGCATTGGCTTGCTATGGTGATTAAATGTGAGAATAATATCGTTAGTCATGTTATTCCATGATAATTAAAGAATGGGACAAATTTTGATCCCTTTTACTAAAACATCATTCTATGTAAGAAAGTGGTTTTTAATAAAGATAAGTTAACTCACTTTAAAGATGAGACAATCCCTTAAATTTCTAAGTGAATTGTCCTTGATACTTTAGTAAAAGTAACCTTTGTATTATACATAAAATACCAATTAAGATTATTTGAGCACTAAAGGATTAACCTTGAATTACCAAGTATCAACCCGTACAACTCTTGAGAAATTATAAAACTTGTGTAATAACCACTCTAGAGTTGCTTGAAATAGGTTATGTTGTACACTATCTTAACGAGTAACTAACCAATTCTAGTGGAGAACACCAACAATCCGTTTTCACAACATTGATGATAATTCTCTAACTAAAATGGTTAATCACTTCTAATAATCCACTTGTTCCATGTTAATATCAGGATTCACGTTTTTCCCCAACCAAGCCCTTACAAGAATGGCGATTTCTCGACTAATAATCAAGCTCGGAATCTTAGTGGCTCTTTAAAATATTCTTAAGTTATTCCCCAAAACCTCACAAGGGTGGCATATGACTTATAGTCAAGTTAGGTATTTGGGGGTTCATTTTAAGGATTCTTAATTTATCAACCATGTTCTCACAACAATAGCGATTTCTCAACTTATCATCAAGTTCGGGGTCTTGGTGTCTATTTTAAGGTTCGCCAAGACTTCGCAAGACTAGAAATTTCTTGGCTTATTGTCAAGCTTAGCACTTGGGGTATATTTTATGAGCATTTTAACATTCCTCATCAAGTGATAATTGCAACATAACCATTAATTATTAAAAAACAATCACATGTTTTACTATCATTATTAAACTGAATTTAAGATTCATTATAATCCAAGATGATACTATGGAAGTTTAGTGACTAATAAGCATAACGATAATTATCAAAGTAGTAGATACAAACATGATAAAATTGAATCAATCTAACCAATTTGGATGACTATTCTTTGATTCTAATTGCTTTTCCCAAAAGATTAATCTCCTTAATCTTCAAGGGTTGGAGGGATGAGATTAATTCTCTTATTAATGGTGGCGAAAATAGGTGGTTGGAGAGGAGTAAATAAAGTGGAAGGAGTATTAAATGCCTCTCAAAGGTGTGTTGAACGAGGAAGATGATCATTTAATTTAGAGGCTGACCAGACTCTCAAGGCATGGCCGTGTTGAGTGGGGCACGGTCATGTCTTCATTTTTGTCCTACAACATTTATTGTTCTTTGTTCGATCGTACAATTATGGGTTAACACAGTCATGTTGAGCAAGGCACGACCTTGTTGAGTTCCACAACAGTCCAAATTCCATTAGTTTTGTCTTTTTCTCTTGTACTTGAAAGCATGACCGTGTCTTGGGTAGGCATGACCTTGTTTTGCTTCAAAACCGTCTATTATGTCTTTTCTTTTTGCTATTGATGACTTAGGGTGTGTTTTAGTTAACATGGCCATGTTTTGATTTCCTAATTTCTGTCTTTACTTTGTATGCTCTAGGCATGGCCATGTCTTGATTCACCATGGGGTGCGTTGTGTTCTGTTTTCACCGTTTATCTATGTTTTTCTTCGTTTTTCAGCTTATTTTATTTTTTAGGACTATATTTACCTACAGATAGAAATTATAAATATTAGTGGTTATTTATTTTAATATAGTTGCCAAAATTACGCTTATTTGGAGGATAATTAAGTGCTGAAAAGATGTATAATTTCTTATACATCAAATCTCCTCACACTTGAGCCTTGCTTGTCCTCAAGCATGCTTTGAACAAACTCTTCAAAACAACACATCAACCAAAGCCAAATATCTCAAGAAATTTCAGAAGGTCCTGGAAAATCTTAAGAACAAAATTTGTTAGTATATGATTCTCAAAACTATGGTGTGTTTTGTGTGCATCTTCTTATGCAAATCGTCACATGCTCGCAATGTTCACACCCACTCAGATTTATATCTGGACATACACGTAATGTTGTACGTATAGACATTCTTAGCCAAGATAGGACTTACTGTAACACCCGGTCTAAAGCGGAAACGCCTGAGTGTGACGTACAGATTGCTCAAAATACACGTGACACTATTAAGTGACAAAAATATCATTTATTAATTTAAACATCAGGTATACAAGTTTGTAACAAGAAATACACGGAAAAAGCAAGAACAATTTAACAACTTGTCCATTTATTGAAATACCCTATGTTAATGTCTTCTTCTTGTGTCAACTTCGAATAGATGTATCTGTAGCATATATATAAAATAATGTCAACTAAATAAATAGTTGGTGAGTTCACACAAATTTGATATAAGTACATAAAATCATACAATTCCATGAACAAGTGTAAATAGGCAAGTAAAGTCCTTTCCGGTTGAGATTGTGCACCAACATACTGAGATAAGCGCAAGGTCCTTTTCAGTTGGGATTGTGCGCAAACGTACTCGGATGATGAGGCCTTTTCTACTCATAACAACAAATTTCTTGAGCACAAAAGGGGTGCGTCTGATCATACTAACTTGAAGTAATCCATACACGTAATCTTTGAGCAAGTAACAAGTAAACACACAAGTCCATGTAGCGAATTGTAGTTTGTAATAAGAAATAATAAGCAAATGGGTTTGAACACGATATATATGCGAGCCTCAAAATATGTAAAAGCGTTAAAAAGGGGTGTAAGAAACTCACCTTTGAGATTTAAGCCAAACTTGAAATGACAACCGAAAACACTTAAAGAAAATGAACGATCGAACCTCACGAACTATAAATAAACAAAATATAATAATTAAATACTAACTAACGAGATTGTAAATTTTAAAGAATACTAAATCAAATGAATAAAATAATAAGATATAAACAAGGAAAAAATCAAAAAGGAAGATGAAATACAAAATTAGTTTTTGGAAACGAAATTGTTCAGTTTTGTTTAAGGTGTTTAAAATATCAAACAACTTTATTTTAAAGCAAAACTTTCTTGTCTACTAAACTAGAATATTTTGAAGAACTTTTTTTTAGAAAATGTTTACAAATTCGTAATCTAAATAGGCCAAAACAGCAATGTAAACAGAAGGTACAAATCTGCGCACTGTTTATAAAATATTGATTTCGAATTCATATGAATGAATTAAAATGCGTAAAAATAATTTTATGATCGTATTTCAATGAAGTATATCACAGAATTTCGTATTGCACTTTTTCAGTTTGTTATGAACAAGATATGCCTCTTTGTTTGACGGCTATATTTAATGTCAAAACTGAAATATTGCTAGAAGCAATGTTTTAATGATTTAGAAAAAGATTTTTAATGAAATAAAATTATGGACTTTTTTTTGGATATGACTATATAACATTTATGAGCATATATAATAAAAAATCCCTGGGTCCTTTGAATAAAAAATAACGATTCAAAACAGAAAAATAAAGATGTAAGAACATTTTAAATGTAACCTTCGTGTAATCGATCATCTCCTTGTGTTCTTTGTCTCATCCACCCTATACACCATGGTGTATGGATTATGTTTATTCATAGACATTATTTTTTTATGGTCATGTGACCATTTGATTAACTAGTATGAACAAGAATTAAAATAAACAGAAATAAGATGAAGGACACTTGAATAATTAAAATTCTACCTTTGAAGTGAAAAATAATCTCTTGAACTTGTCAAAGAATTGTGAGAGTAGGTTCTTATTTATACTAAAATAAAGAGGTTACTCTTAAGAATATATTAATGATAAAATTTATTAGGAGTGTGCTTTGGGGGAGGAGGTAGACCAAAATTTAAATGGCGTAGGAAGATATTTTTAATCTTTTTTTTAAAATAACTTTAGGTAAAAAATAAATGTGACATAACTAGATTAAAAGGATGTACTTTGATTATGCATCAATAATAATATTTTTTTTTATATTTGAACAAAGAAAAATCATGAGTGTTATAATTTATATATATATATATATTAGTAATGATTAATATTATTAAATAACTTTAGAAAAGAAAAACTATTACATACGAAATATGTAACATAAGAGTATATGGATTGGGTTTGACTTACTCTATACCTTCCTTCTCGGGACCAATTTCCGTAGCCTAAACAACGTTCATATATTTTTGCTCCTATTTTCAATGCGCTTTTGGAAATCCCACAAAATAGAATCCTTTGTTCCTATTGGTGCCACTTTTTCCTCATCTCATTACTAAAAAAATAAAAAAAAAATCCCTCCTTAAGTTCTTGGGGCAACCTAGGTTTTGTGAATTGTAGGCAACAAAGAAAATTGAAATAGAAAGAATGCATTCTAGTTTTTTAGGGTCCGCCGGTAAAAGACCAAAGTTGAGTTCTACCGGTGAAAGGATAATTTGGTAGAATAGGGTTTTTGGTTGGTTTAGTGTTTTGGTAATACATATAGGGTTTATGTGGTTGTTTGTAGTTTTGAAAATATATTACCTTTTTGTTTATGCATCATTTTGTCTTATCTCGAATAGAATACTCAAGACAAGTTCTAATCCGCAAGAAGTACCTAACTCACTCAAAAGTATCCAATATAAGAGTATTTTTCTAAATAACTGCATGAATGCTTAATTCTCACAAACGGAAGGATTGAGTGAAAACTCCATATGTTGTATAAATTTCATCTCAATATCGCAATCCATATTTTTAGTTTTATCACATTTTAAAGTAGATTAATCTTGCTGAAATGTTTCTCATTATTTCTTAGTTTCTGGTTTGTCAAAACTAAGAAGCTTGAGGTTTTGTTGCTGCAAAAACAATTTTCTGAAAAATTTGGTCCAAAATTTTGCTCTTTAGACTTGGTTTTGCCGACTGTAAATCTCATCCCCATACTTAAATCTCACATTGTCCTCAATGTGAAAAGACTTAAAATTAAATGAACACGAGGTGAAAAAGGAAATAAACTTCCCTATGATCCGAGACGAAATTTGTCATCTATTGTCTCCTTGTAGGCTGTTTGGATGTTTTAGCGCTAAAATAAATCGTACCTGCATAAAATCTACAACACAACCACAAACATAATAACCTCAATGTAGAATAATGACTAGAAAATTTCTTGAAGTCTCATAGGGTTTGAAGAGTGGTGGTTAAAAATGAAAAAAGGGTGTTATTGAATTTGTAAAAACTGTCAGGCAGGCCCGACACGGCCGTGGTTAGCAAGGCACGACCGTGCTGACCCGGTCTGTTCTTGTTTTTTCGAACCTGTGCTTCATTTAGCGACCAATATAGTCTGAAAGGATTAGGTATGTTAATTTAAAAAGATATAGATTGAAAGTTCATTGATAGGTATACGAGTACATGAACGCTAAAACAAAGAAAGCGAAGAGTACAAATGCCAAGCGTCTAGAATTCTAAACGTATCGGAAACTACTTGAATAACCTCGGCTCCTCCTGAAGGGTGCATCAGAACATGACCCGTAATTGAGCTTAAATGATATAAAAACTTATGTACTAAGTGTTAATTCATGGAACTAGATAACTACAGTTGCATGGTCAATTGCAGGTTAAAAGGAGGTTTGGAGCAACTATGGTCTGCAAGGAGGCAACCAGAGGAACCGGTGATGCTAGAGGGGCAAAATTGTCGAAATTGGAGATGTTGGAAAAAGAGGCCACGATCAAACTGAAGAAAAAAAAATGAAGATTCTCCAGAGCACACCATACCGTGGTGCAAAATGGTACCGTGGTCATTACGGTAGCCTACGGCCCGACCCGTAACTACCAGATTTATTCAGTTTTTTAGACGGCTTTTGAGAAGCTAATCACTATCTTTTAATTGAGGACGACCTAGAGGCGATTTTGGAAGCACAAAACAATATTTGGGTGATTTCTAACATTCAATTTATGTATTTGATTCATATGAACCTTGAAATTGATGTGATGATGAACCAGATTATGTGTGGCTAATTTCCTTTGTGTTCTATCCCGAATTGTAAGGTTTTACATTGATTGATTGTTAATTGTTTATGTATTTGTGGGATAGTAGTTTGATCTTATGATTATATTGCTATGGTGATTGTGAGTTTGATTAGTAATTGTTAGTATAGTTAATTATTGTTCTTGACCATCAGTTCTTGGTGTCGTAGGCAATCGAGATTTATTGGAAGGAATTAGGGTTGACTATATAGAACTGATTATCGGGGGACAACCTTGTGTTATTGCAATCCTAGTAATTAGTCCCCTTTTATCACAATCAAACATATACTCGCGAACTATGTCTATGTAGTTCATCACAAAAGTAAAATTTAACATTATCAGTCATTGAAACCTAAAATCGGGTGAGAGTATTATTTTTATTGAATCAGTTAAAACTCGTTATTTGTTTTTAGTTCTTCTTGTTCAAATCAATCAACCAAATCAATTCTTTGTATTTTTTTTATTTTTGCACTTAGTTTAATGTAGCCAAATTAGAAAGCTACTTAGTACACACATTTTACACAAACTCCCTGTGTTCGATACCCACTTATCGCTATCCATTTATTGTAATTGGTTTTTATTTGAGTGAGTCTACGACCTCACGTTAAATTTTGGCACCGTTGCCGCGGAGTAGTGTGCAATGTGTATTAACTTTTTTAGTTTTTGTTTGTTATTTTAGGTTTACAATGGTTGTGTTAGTGTGCAGGTACTTACAGGTGTATGCATATTAGAGGTTCTAATAGCTCATCCCCACTAGTTTTTGATCCCTAGATTGAACGGACGCTTTGACGAAACCGAGTCTTACTTCGGGAGAACAAACTTCTTGGTTCTCCGACTGCATCGAACATCACAATGGATTCACCGACTCCCACTACAGGTCAAACATTGCCAACCACACCTCCACCTCCACCAATTTCTAGTACCATACCTACTTCATCAAGTGAAGTGAAACCAACCAGCACAACCGTGGCCACAAATACTCAAATCACTTACCAAACATCATCAACATTGCCACATATTTCCAATCTCTTTCCTAATTTCGGTCCATCATCATCCCAACAATACCAACCACCTCCGTACCAACAAGAACCACCTATAGTGCATACCACTCCGTTTTTTCAACAACCACAATCAAGTTTCCAATATCAACCACCTTCTTTTATGCAATCTTCAAGAACACAAGGTTATGGTTTTGGTGAAGGATTCGAAAGGGAGTTAGAGGGTTAGGAAGTGGAAGGCTATTACACGAGAGGTGATGACAATCAAAGTTCGAATCAAGGGAATTTTATATATGCTCAAAGGAAGCAACCAAAGCCGGTTATTCAATAACAAGTTCAACAACCACTAGTTATACAAAAAATAACAAGTTCCTCCACAAGGGCAACAACAAGAGGAACAATTTCAACAACACATTATTCAACCACAATTTCAACAATTTGCACCTCCAAGGCCCATACAAAGGCAAATGGGCGAACCAAGAGTACCATTGGGGTACCAAGAATACATAATAGGGAAATGGCAAGGGAGATTGAAGCTCATTTTCAGCCAGTCATCACTAATAACCCTTCTCCGATAGTTGTTCCTCAAAATCAACAAGGAAGAACATTTAAGGTTAGAACCAACTCACTCCAAAGTTTACCAAAGTATAAAGGTCTGGCTGTGGAAGAACCTTACTTTCATGGAGGCGTATGACTCCATTTGAAACACAATTGGGTGTCAAGGTTTTTCATCAGATGATGTTAAGTTGGTCCTTTTTCAATTTTCTTTGGATGATAAGGCGAAAAGATGGTTTACACATTGCCTTTCACATTAGTTTATACTTGGGCCGAGATGCAACAAAGGTTTTTGGAAGACTTTTTCACGGCTCAAAAGACTAATAATGCAAGAAGGAGGTTGATAACTTTTCAACAACAAACGGGTGAGATGTTTCATGAAGCATTTGAACGGTTTAACATGATGATCAAGAATTGTCCTCACCATGGTATTGCTCTTTGGGAGTTGTTGAATGCGTTTAATGAGGGGTTGAATACGGAAGATGAATAGGATTTGATGTCAATTACAAATGGTACATTTGGTACTAGTTATGAGCAATATGAGTGGGCGTTTTTGGAGCAAATGCCTGTCACATCATCAAGAAAGGCTCAAACCGCAAAGAGAGCAAGGCTGACAATTGGAAGACCACAAGTACATGCCGTAGAAGATAGAGGGGAGCACACTACAAATAAAGTGTATGATAATTGTACTAATTGTGGTGGATATACAGCGGATGATTGTATGGGAGGTCAAGAACAAGGGGAGGAAGTGAATGTGATTCAAGGTCAAGGGGGAGGGGGTAGAAATTATAACATGAACTCAAACACTTATCACCCCGGAATTAGAAATCATCCAACTTTTCGTTATGGGAATCCGGCTACTCAATCCAATCCGAATTTCCAAGGGAATCAAGGAAATTTTGTTTCACGTCAACAATACAACAATCAAGGATATTTTCGAGGCGGGAACAATCAAGGTTTTCAAAGTCAATTTCAATAAACAGGTAGTGTCAAAGTGGGTCTTCGGTTTAAAGTTCTTCAAGTGGGAATGAAGTCATGGATATACCAAAAATGATGCAAGAATACATGCAAAAGAGGAATCAACTTGATGAAGTGCGCATGCAAAAGGATGAAGTTCATGAAAAAGAAATTTAATCATTGACTACTCAAATGGGTCAACTTGCAACCGAAGTGTCGGAATTGAAGAAAAATAAAGGCCAATTGCCAAGTGACACCAAGGTAAATCCTTCTCACAATTATCTCGTAATATTCCTATTAATCATCTTAGTGTTTTAAGAAGTGGTAAGGAATATAAAACCGACGCGTCAC
The DNA here is from genome assembly GCF_021521415.1 of Bidens hawaiensis. Lineage (NCBI taxonomy): Eukaryota > Viridiplantae > Streptophyta > Magnoliopsida > Asterales > Asteraceae > Bidens > Bidens hawaiensis. Next base: position 1,692,381 of record NW_027491210.1, read on the forward strand.
CAAGTTTGGTGGATGGCATGGTTGAGGATGTTACGGGGGTGGAAATTGATGATGATGCCGTTTAAACCAACAAACCCATTAAACATGTCACTTTTGAAAAACCATTAAAACACCGGGTCAAGCCTCAATCTCAAAAGATAAACACAAGGAAGTTGAACCAAATGCGGTTCCATTTCCTTCGTCTTTGCTTGAAATGGGTAAGAAAAATGTAATTTTAAATAAGGGTCCTCTAAAGGAGGAAATGTAGGAGGTGTTAAGCATGTAAAAGTGAATATACCTCTACTTGAGGAAATCAAACAAGTTCTCGGGGGGTTTGTTTTTCTAAACTTGCTTATTTAACCAAAAGAGTGAGTATGGTTCTTAAGGGGGATCTTCCTCCCAAACTCCAAGACCCAGGAGCGCCCTTGATTAATATTCAAGTTGGTGATTTTCAGATGTCTAGGGCGCAATTGGATTTTGGAGCTGGGGTAAGCATTCTCCTGGGGGGTTTATATGACCAATACGACTTTGGTCCTATGAAACGTGTTGAGACCATGGTTGTATTGGCTGATTTGTCTCATAAACTTCCCCATGGGATTGTGCGGGATGTGATTGTTAAAGTTGAGGATTTTTATTATCCTGTTGACTTTTTGGTGTTAGATTACTCATCCAGTGAACCGAGTGAACAAAAAAATGTTATCTAGGGTTGACCATTTTTGAACACCGCTCATACGATCATTGCTTGTAGATCTGGTACTGTTGACATGGCGTTTGGTAATAGAAAAATACGCCTTAATATTTTTACTAATGTTGCTAATTCTTTAAAATGGTGAAGAGTGTTTTATGAAAGATGTGGTGGATCATTGTATTACTTATGAATATGATGAGGATTGTGTGGAAGCTTGTATTTGTGATGATTTCGAACAGGTACACGTGTGTGCTTTGCGGATGGAGGAACAAAAATAAGATGCTCTAGTTGTGCAAGAGGGAAGACCACCACGGGCATTCGAGAGCCTGCTAACGGATATTAGTTCGGACACAAAGGCATCTTTGGAGTGTCCACCAAAGGTTGAATTGAAGGAACTTCCGAGCCACTTGAAGTACACATTTTTACGAGAGAATGAAACCCTTCCTGTTATCATTGCTTCTAACTTGGAGGAAGATTAAGAGCGGGCGTTGGTGAAAGTTTTGGAAGCACATAAGGCGGACATTGGATGGACGCTTTCAGATCTAATGGTATTAGTCCTTCTATTGTTATGCATAAAATAATTACAAATGGGATGGCTAAACCAACAAGGGAGACTCAAACAAGATTGAACCCAAACTTGTGGGAAGTGTTGAAAAAGGAGGTAATCAAGTGGTTGGATGTGGGGATTATCTATCCTATTTCATACACTGCATGGGTGAGCCCAAAACAATTATTTCCCAAGAAATCCGGCATCCGGGTAATAAAATATGATAACGGTGAATAAATCACCACCCAACTGGTAACCGGGTGGCGAGTGTGCATTGTGATGTGTGGGTAAAAATATGTGCGTTAAGTGTTTAAATTCGTGTGTTTTAATTAGAGATATATTGTCAACACGAGTACTTTGAGTGCGTTTATGGGTACAGGTGTACAGAGCTTAACGGAGCTTAATCGGAGCTTATTTGGAGTGTTTAAGGATGGAAGAATCAAGATAATACGAAGAGAGACGATTGGTAGCTTAACCGGACGATCAAGAAACAAGAAGAACGAGAAAATGAAGAATTGGAGAAGAGCCGTCGTAAGCTACGCTCTCCAGGCCGTAGCTTACGGCCTGGCAGGTCCCGTAAGGCAGAAAATATCATTTGTAGCTTACGACTAAGCCGTAAGCTACGGAAAATGAACCGTAATTTACGGCTGGCTGCCGTAAGCTATGGTGGCCAGCCTGTAGCTTACGGCCTGGTCTGACGGAAAAGGGGGTTTTTGGTATTTTGCTTCCATATATAAGGTCATAAAACCCTAAGGTCGAGATTATTCTTTTAGCATCAGTTTTGGGACTTCTTGGAGGCGATATTACACCATCACAACATACTCTAATCACACAATTGATCCATGAAATCATTCCTCAACACAACCATCAAGAGCATGAAGATCGAGATGTTAGGCTAAAGGCTTCATAACCATTTCCGGGTGTACGGTTGAGTTGCATGATTAGGCTTTGATATTCTATACTTTAACTTTGGATTTGGATTTGGTTAATCATTCGGTTGATCAATTCTTTGTGTTTGCTTTTATGTTTAAATGGTTTTTATTAATTGATTACTTAATCTTTTGTCAGTTAATTGATTTGTGGTCATCAACAATTAGAATTAAGTTCTTTCGTCATTGAACCGTTTATCGTTAACCATATTATTCGATTTTGTGTTTTAACAAGTAAAACTGATTATCAATTAGATTTTCAATAAGCCGTGTCAATTGTTCGGATTCAGTTCTGAAGATCAACACAGTTAATCGTTAAGTCTTTTGATTTACATAGTTTATAAGAAACTGTCCAAATAAGTTTATCAATTCCTTGACTTGCTTCGAAACCCGAACCTTGGAGTTTGGTTATTTTCATATCATTGTTTACAAACTACTCTTTTAAACCTCTTGACATCGTTTGTCCATTTTAATTATTTATAATAAAATTTGAGTTTCACTTGCACTTTCCGCTGATTCCATGTGGATTCGACACCTTACTTTCCCTAGCTAGTAAATGTATTTTATAAGTGTTTTTGATTGACCTTTCGACATCGATCAAAATGGCGCCATTTCCGGGGAGTTGTAGTTTAGCTTAGTTTTTAGTTTTTGTTTTTAAAATTTCTTCGTTGATTTATGCGAGGTGTTAGTATTTGTGTCTGTGTAGTTAACTTCACAAGTTGATGCAGACGAGATATTCCCGTGAGAAAGAGCCGCTCCAGTTTGATCCCGAAATCGAGAAAACAGCAAGGCGAAACCGAGCAGCTCAGAAACCCATACTAAACCAAATACCTGAAATCATAACACCAAAAGAAGAGAATATGAGTACCCAAAACAGAAGAGACCCGAATATCTTCCAACCAAACAACCATGAACAACCAATCCCACATAACTAAAACGTTAACCGTGACAGAAACTACAATCTATTCAACCAAAGAGATGTTAACCGTAACCGCAGGCGGCGGTTTAACGTGGACGACAACTTGTCAATCAGATCCGCCCCAGTGAACCATCAAAGACACGATAATTTGAGATAGGAAAGACCCGAGGTTAATCTTGCTCGTGCATGAGTGGAAACTTGGCAGATAGGGGATGACCTTGGTTTCGATTCTGAGGATGAGGAGGAGTTTAAAGATGAACAAGGGGGTCGATATCAGCAACTAGATCCCTGTGATTACCAAGAAATTTGACAAAATCATCTAGGAAATCAACAGAGAGATCGAGCAAAGAGACGTCAGCAAGACCGTGAACAACAGGTACCGTATTACGAGTTTAATGATGGAGTGCCGAGAGCATATGTCCCACCACCAGTCAGAGGAGTTCAAAGTCATTTCATTCCACAAATGGCCACAAACCCTCAACCAATCATTATCCCGGTCAGAATGGAAGGAATTTTTCGGTGAGGGAGAGTAGTATGACAGGGTTACCTACATTTCATGGGAAGTCTACAGAAGAACCGTACCTACACTTGAGTGATTTAAATTCAGTATGTGCCCTCATCTCAAGTCAAGGCTTTACTGCGAAAGAGTTGGAGATGGTAGTCTTCCAGTTTAGCTTGAAAGATGCAGTAAAACAGTAGTTTCTATCGTTTCCATCAGCTAGTATTTTCATTTAGGGAGACTTGGAACATCAGTTTTTAGATGAGTATTATACTCCACAGAGAACCACAGAGGCCCGCAACAGCATTCGAAACTTTCAGCAGATCACCGATGAAACTTTCTATGAATCATTCCAAAGGTTTAAACGATTGTTGAGGACTTGTCCACATCATGGAATTGCCTTATGGGAATTGATAAAGGAATTCCACGATAGTCTCACAAATGATGATGTTCGTGACCTCCAAGCCACCACTAATGGATCTTTTCTTGCTAATAATGAAAACGAGGATTGGGGACATTTGGAGAGACATGCGAGTAATTCAAAGAGACAAGCACAGTCGAACAAGATGTCAAAAAGGTCAGTGGTAAAAGTGTAGGTCCCCCCGGGGCGTCGCCGATCGATACGAGATCCGCACGATGTCTAGGAGTGCGGAATCTTCCTAGACTCGTTTATGGTGTAGAAGACGAAGAACACGATTAAACACAAACACATACACGAACAAACACACGAATGGGATAAACACATCTGCAGATCTTTTATATAATAACCAAAACACTTACAAACCAAACATGAAAACAAATGACGGCCGACCCGAGGTGAGCTCTACCTCGGGCCGTCCCACACGACTCTCACTCTCGGTTTCTCTCTAGCTACTTGAACTTAACACACAAAACTCTAACTTTTCTGGATTACCAACCTAAACAAGACACACATAAATATATATATATATATATATATATATATATATATATATATATATATATATATATATACTTCGTGGGCTTGGGCCTGTAGGCGAAGTTGTTATAACTTCGCCTATGGCAGAAGTTGTTACAACTTCGCCTATGGCGAAGTTGTCCTAACTTCGTACATCGTATCCGCTGATCAGAATTGCATAGCGACGGTCACAAAATGCACCAACAGACTCCCCTTTGACCGTTGCTCTCAATTCTAACAAACACAAAAGATCATCTGTTACAAAACATGCACCAACAGACTCTCTCTTAACTGATGATCTTCTGTTTGCCCTTCAACCAGCCGTGTCTGAAACTGTCTTGTAGCTTCACAAATCTACCAATCACCCAGCGTCTTCCATATCAGATCTCCCCTTCAGTGTAAGCTTCTCCGACTAAATAGATTGAGGTCTTTGAAATGCATGCATCCCCGTGCCTAATTAATCATCTCAACCAATCACGTGAGTCCTTCTGACTTCACAACACGTGAAGTTCTTCTAACTTCACCAACACGTGAAGTTGGGCTCCTTCCACAACTTCACCAACAAGTCGGCATACGATAAGGTTTAATCTTCAACTACTCAACATCAAGTGATCAATTTCATCACAAAACCACCTTGACAGAATCTAACACACATGACCATTAATTAATCCGAAGCATCTTCAGTCACTAGGGATAACAATCAAGAACATAAACACTATAATTCCCGATTAAATCCAACTTGTTCCAGAATTTTCACTTTAATAAATAAGCATCACGTTTCAGGATCCAATTCTCGAACGCCTTGAAAATAACATAAATAATATGCTCTGACCGCAATCCAGTAATGACGAAAACCTTCAGTTCAATTTGACTTTCTTCAGTTGGTCAACCTCGAACAACAACTATTTTATTGCCCACAAACACCCAAATATGTGTCAATATCCAGTTTCAATCAATATCCCATTCACAACCTCAACTCCATATCCAGAGTTGACACGTATTTGTTCACACGTAAGACCAAGAGATAACAAATTTCACTCTTTGACGGAACAACGTCTCCGGTCTCACAATAATCGTGTACACCTGGCCATACAGACGAAAACTCCAAAACACTTTTTTTTTTTTTTGTTAACTTCGCCTAAAGTCAACTTCGCCTGTCCATAACTTCGCCTGGCTATAACTTCGCCTGGCTAAAACTTCGCCTGTCAATAACTTCGCCTGGCTGCTAACTTCGCCTAAACCCTAAAATTTAAGCGACAACTTCGCCTGAACCCCATAACTTCGCCTGTGGCGCTGATCGGCCAGAAACGATCAGAAACATGCCAGAAACACCAAAACGCAGATCTCGAACCATAGCATAAGAGCCTAAGGCTCTGATACCACTTGTAGGTCCCCCTGGGGCGTCGCCGATCGATACGAGATCCGCACGATGTCTAGGAGTGCGGAATCTTCCTAGACTCGTTTATGGTGTAGAAGACGAAGAACACGATTAAACACAAACACATACACGAACAAACACACGAATGGGATAAACACATCTGCAGATCTTTTATATAATAACCGAAACACTTACAAACCAAACATGAAAACAAATGACGGCCGACCCGAGGTGAGCTCTACCTCGGGCCGTCCCACACGACTCTCACTCTCGGTTTCTCTCTAGCTACTTGAACTTAACACACAAAACTCTAACTTTTCTGGATTACCAACCTAAACAAGACACACATATATATATATAAACTTCGCGGGCTTGGGCCTGTAGGCGAAGTTGTTCTAACTTCGCCTATGGCGAAGTTATTCTAACTTCGCCTATGGCAGAAGTTGTTCTAACTTCGCCTATGGCGAAGTTGTCCTAACTTCGTACATCGTATCCGCTGATCAGAATTGCATAGCGACGGTCACAAAATGCACCAACAAAAATATTTCTTTTTGCAATAGAACCATCGAGGTTTCCCATTTGTTGTCAATTACGTCCAAATTGTTAAATCCGTTTATTTTCTTTGTTAAGCCAGGGATATTAATGTTTTTTACCTATTTCTTTAATATATTATTTATATTTGTATTTAATTATAATTTTTTTTAGTTGAGATATCTTAAGTAGGAACACCATCGACACATGCGAAACCACCATCTGGTAACCTGTAACCATGACCAAACATCGCCATTACAGTCTCCAGCGATGGAAACCACACCACCAATAACCTCGGTGATGAAAACCCTATATCTAGCCTCCAATGTTGTTCTAGATTGGAATGGAACTTACATACATACCATGATTCCGACGTGACGATCCATCACAGGCTCCACCACATTTGGTTGTGTTCTGGCCAATTTCAGGTCGAGAAGAAACCCTAAACCACTTTCAATTCATCTAGCTAATGATCAAAGAAGATGGCGAGATAATGGGTTCGCCCACAACTCAAGTTCTGTGAAAGTGCCTCTTCTGAAATCACCTTCAACTTGGGAGAATCTGCCTCCGACGAAAGGGTTTTTGTAAAAGGGTGGGGTTCGTTTTATATTGCATCTCCATGGTTGTCGGTCGAAGATGGTGTAAGATGGGTTAAAAAAATGTTCATAAAGGTATTAATAAATAACAAGCAAACAAAAAAGACCAAAATACCCCTAACTTAACGTTAAAAACTGACATGGTTAGCATTTTGGATGTAATTGGCAACAAATAGGAAATTCCGATGGTCATGTTGCAAAAAAAAACTTTTTGGAGTAAAATAGCATAAATGATCAAACCTCAAGAACGATTTTAGCACTTTACTCAATATAAATAAATAAAAACACATTCGAAAATTTAAAACGGTTCGGGTTTTCAGGTTTAACAATTAACGGATGTTACACCCTAAATCGGTTGTATTGATCAATCAAGTTAACCCTAAATCGATTGTTGTTGATTACAAATTTGTATAAATAAATAAAATCACATTCGAAAATTTAAAACGGTTCGGGTTTTCAGGTTTAACAATTAACGGATGTTACACCCTAAATCGGTTGTATTGATCAATCAAGTTAACCCTAAATCGATTGTTGTTGATTACAAATTTGTAGAGTGTTTATCGCACATCCTAAATCTGTTGATTTTCTTAATTTGTAGAGCGTTTTTCTGCCCAATTTCCAACATGCCGATCCAAAAGTAGGCCTTTCTCTTTCAAGTAAGTAGTTTTCGGGATATTGACGAATTATGAATTATGAGAACGTGGTTTAATTTACAGCTAGCATAGCATATTTGTGTAATTTGTGTTATGTGAAGCGATTTGTATGATTTGATTGATCTAGGTATTTTGCATATGTGAATAATAGTAATAAAATTGATGCTACTAGGCCAAAATATTTGGTTACAAAGTAGCGTAGAAGCTGCAATACTAATGAAAGGTATTATTTCAATTTTATGTTGTATTGATTTGATGAAATTTGTTAGATTCAGGATGTAACCGAACTACACCGAACAAGCAAACGGTTCGCTAACACCTAACCAAATGAAAATATGAAATTTATGTTTTATTTGATTTGACTAACCAAGAATGATTAGCGTCAATGGTTCAGTCTAGCTGTGAAGTTGGTGTTCGTTTTAACATTCATAAATTTTGTTTGTTTTTATTAAGTTTTGGTTACTGATATAGTTTGTCTAACGCCCTAGGTGAATCTCACATTGATCGTGGACATGAGAGATTAGTAGTTCATAATGGATGTCCCATCTCTTAAATCAAAATGCGTTTTAGGCTTAATGCGACTGAATGAGAGAACTCCAAAGTTACACGTGTTCGGGTGGGGGTAGGGATGAGAAAAACTTTTACAGGTACTGGTACCGAAATCGGTATCGATTTTGTGCCGTCGGTACCGAATCGGTACCAAGTTTTGAGTTTTTGGTAAAGGTATGGCATTGTTATCGGTACAGTATTTCCCGAAAATTTCCTTAAATACCGGTACCAAGATTTTGGGAAAATCGGTACCGGTACCAGTACCGACTCATCTCTAGGTGGGAGTATTAGGATGTGTGACCTCCAAATAAGTCTCCACCTGGGCAATTAAAAGCAACTATGTGAACTCTTTATCGCAAAGCGAACAATATTGGTGGTACGAGGGGGCGTATGTAGAAAATGGTACCAATATCACTCCTAATCCATTCGGTATTGTGAGGCAAAATCTCATCAAGGATGGTGAGTCATCGGGGGTGTTTAGAGGTACACCTTAGGCGAATTCCACATCCTGGATTGGATGATGGGGATACCTCATCAAGTACATGAGTACATAAAGGGTGGGTAGGCGAGGGGGGGGGGAAGGATGATTGTAACACCCTAGGTGAATCCCACACGGTTGTGAACAAAAGGGAATTTTGGTATACAAGGAATGCTCCGCCTCTTAAATCACCAACAAGTTTTAGGCAAAATGTTAGTGGATGAGATGAGAACTTCACAGTTAAGCATGCTTAAGTAGGAGTAATATTAGAATGAGAGACCCCCTAAGAAGTCTTCACCTGGGCAACCAAAACAAATCGTTGAGCTCTTTGTGGGCAAAACATGCAATATTAGTGGTAAGAGGGGCCAAATGTTACAAAGACAAGAATTCTTGTATTGATAGTCCCAAACCACATATTTAGTTTATGCCAAAGTAAACGCTATAACCAAATTCGTAACCTTACTATCAGAAATCTTCTTTAAGGTGATGCAAGTAAAAACTACCATATGTTTATCTAGGCTCCCTTTTTAGTATAATGTGAAAATGAATAAGCAAAAGCAAGAATTTAAGGAAATGTATCATCAGAAAAGGAACGTGGCAGGTCGCACCATGAAGATTGAAAGTTGTAAACCATACAGCATGAAGTACAACCGTTTATGCGGACCAACCGTTGTAAATGTAAATATATAAATTCAAGTCCCGGATCAATAACTGTCACACCTCGACCAAAGGCGGCGGAACATGCCAGGGTGAAACGGATTTCTCATGACACAAGACACTATTAAAGTGACAATATTTAAACAACTCATTAATTTCATTCAATCACAAAAGCAATACATCTTGTTCATACATAACAACACCAAATACAAGAATAAATATTATTAATTCTTCTAGTAACCTAGCGGTATCAAATAGAATGGCATCTTCAAACTCCAAATTACGTAATAATCAAACCTGTAACAAGGCATAAAATAATATTTATCAACACGTATGTTGGTGAGAAATTTCATAGTTTTGAGTATATATAATATGAGGAAAAATCCACAAATCGTATATGAAACTATAAATAAAAGCAACAATTGCGGTATATAAATCATAAATAAATGAGGATCATTTCTAATCGGTAACAACCGACATACTCGGATAATGAGTCCCTATTCTACTAGGACAAGGCTAAAGTAGTTAGGGGAGCGTATGATCATACTTACTGAGGCTCAACAACAACATAAAAATAAACACTCGTGCACGTAAAGCATATGAAGCATATAACACACAATAGAGCAAGTATTCTAGTATCATACACCCTAAAGTTTGTGTTTGAGGATCGAGTATTATAAATCATTCTTCTTTTGAATAAGTATGCATGTAACCCCCAAAGTATAAAAATGAAAATGGGGGATGAAATGTACTCGCATGAAATAAGTAACTTGAAGGATAGTTTGCGATAAAACGGGGGAGGGTAAGTTCAACGGGTAAGACCTAGATTAAAAAGAGTCTTGAGTTAGTAGATGGTTTTAAAAGCTTTAAAGTAAAATAACTTGACAAGTAAAATAAATTAGTAAAGTTTGAGAGTTAAAGTGTAGATACATAAGAATTAAAGTAATGGTTTTAGAAAAGTAAGTTTACTCGAAGTCGGGTCTCGGTATTCTATTTATTAGTTTTTACTTAACCTTTGTTAAGTAAATATTTGGGTATAATTGCAATATTGCAAAGTTAAACAGATACCAAAACGAGACTTTACGGGTGTTTGGATTTGTCGGTTCGAGTCTTGATAATTGGTCAAGCTCGAAGCCGAGATTCCAAAATGTTATGAGATAACTCAATGAAATCAAAAGAAGCTTAAACAAGTGTGTAGTTATATTAAGAAGAACCACGACATCCATTAAGCGAGTGTTTGGTTTTGTCGGTCCAAACTTGTTATAAGATCAATTTAGATCCAACATACCAAGTGTTTTAAGAAAACAATTTAAAATTAATTTATAAAATAGTTTTAGAGAAAATATGAGATTCGGTGGCTCAAAACACACTAGTGTGTCTTAAGCGAGTGAACTCGGTTTAGTTCAGTCTTGGTTCAGTCCTTGACTCGGAATAAAACCGAGGATGGTTACCACATACCCAATACCATGGAACTTTATTAAAATAACTTATAAATTATAATACTCAAGTTTACATACAACATGTTGAAATAAAGTGTTTAAACAAGAGTCCGGTTTCGGTTCGGTCCTTGACTCGGAATGAAACCGAGGATGGTTGCCACATATCCAATACCATAAAACTCATTAAAATAAACTTAAAAACAATAATACTCAAATCTTTCATACAATATGTTAACAATAAAGTATTAAACAAAAGTTCACTTTTGGTTCGGCTCTTGACTCGGGTGTTTTTGTCCGATCCTACCACAGTAAACCCTTCACAGATCTGATTTCCAAATACCTGGACGATGCCGGAACTTACGGGAGTTACTTGTCACCGTCGTTAGCAGGTCCGACTTTCTTGCTGCGATTCATAAACCCGACCACTAATTCTTCCGATTTTGCCACCGGAAAACAACAAATCACCACCAAAGGTCAAATTCGGAAACCCAACTTGGTTCCGGTATGCGTCGATGATAGCTTCTCCTCAGGCCACCGCTCACGCCAATCGCCGTTAACTCGATTATCGATTTCTTGAACTTGGCTCTGATACCAATTCAAGTCTCGGATCGATAATCAAACACGAACTAAACGAATAACTCACGTTTATATTAATCAGAAAATTTAACTCAAAAAACTTATTAAAACTCTTAAACCCTAACTCGGTTTGACTATTGATGAACTCTAACTCGGTTACGTCTAGATGAACCCTAATGCGATTACAACTCTCAAACCTTAACTCTGTTTGACTCTTAATGAACCCTAACTCGATTACATCTTGATGAACCCTAATGCGGTTGCATCTACTCCATAATCTCTAATGTCTAACCATAACTCGGTTTATATAGACTAACCTAACTTGCTAGCCAAGAAATTACCAAATATAATAAAACCCTAATTTTTGGGTTGGGCCTTACACTTGAGCCAAACAAAAGTTGAGCCAACATAAATGGTTGCATTGTCAAACCTCATCAATTAGTAACCCTCTAATTATATATTTTTTGAATAATTAACATTTATCTTCCTGTAAAATAACGCGAAGTTCCCATTCCCTCAATTGCTCATTTAAGTCTTGCCCTTTCTTTCAAATCGCTAGACTATCTTTTTTCAGTTTCCAACATCAGATTTTTAGCCTCATTTCGTTGATCAATTTCCTCCATTGTTAAAGATGTGACATCCATGTCCTTATGTAATTTTTGAATCACATCTTCAACTTTAGACAATAACCCTAATCATTCCTCTTTTTCTCTTTCCTTTACCACCCAAATCTTTATTGTTGATCAGTTCTTTATGTATATAATAGAAAACATGGATGTTATGATAAACCTACAATTAAAACATACTTGTCACAGCAGAGAGAGTGGCCACGGCTGATTAGTACGATCCAGACGACATGACAGTCAGCTTGGTCGGGTTCCCCTTTAGGATGTATATTAGTGATGGGGATTAGGGTTCTTGAGAAACCGAATAATATAGAGGGAGAGAGAGGCTCACGAATTTGTGTGAGGGTTTAGGGTTAAGTTATATGATGTTAATTAGTCTCTCCATATTTATATACATCCAAGGGGAAACCCTTGGTTAGCAAGAAAGGGTAATTTGGTCCATCAACAATTACCTAGCTAACATAATTATAAGGTATAATTTAATTAACTTTGATCTATTATAATATAAATGATCATGTAGGCCATACATAAATATACATATCCATATATTTATTCTTACATTCTCCCACTTGGCCAAATAATCATTTATTATGAGCATTAGATTAGTCTGCAAATTTTAACACTCATTTTAGCTTTAAACTTAAACTGGAGCAGAGAAATACAGTCATTGAATTGAACATCAGCTCAAGACCCCCATTAATCATACTGCAGTCCTTGTTTAAAACCTAAGTAGTTATGATCAAAATTATATAAGTAAGCCCTTCAAATATTTGATTTGTATAATAATTTGTCTATATGTCATTACGCATGCAGAACATATTAAGAGACATACAAAATTAAAACCGAGGAAATGTTATTAAATAAAATGTAAATAAATACAATATGCAATTAAATAAGGTCTTCAGTAAATCCCATGTTAGCAACATGTTCTTCAAAAACTTTAAGTGGGAGACCTTTAGTCATCGGATCCGCTAGCATATTATGTGTACTAATATACTCAATACAAAGTTTATTTTCCTCAACTCGTTCACGCACGAACAAATACTTTGTATCAAGATATAAACCAGCTCCAGTCGAACTGTTATTGTTCGAGAAATTAACGGCAGCTGAATTATCACAATAAAGCTTCAATGGTCTAGAAATAGAATTGACTAATTGAGCCCAGAAATCAGATTTTTAAGCAACATTCCACAGCAGGTAGCATTATAAACTGCTATATATTCTGCCATCATGGTGGAAGTAGTCGTCAACTGTTGCTTATGACTCCTCCATGAGATGGGCCCGCCTGCTAACATAAAGATATACCCCGAAGTGGACTTCTTGTCATCTTTGCATTTAGCAAAGTCAGAATCAGAATAACTTACCACTTCTAAATTGTCACTTCTTCTATAAGTCAGTTTGTAGTCTTTCGTCCTTTAAAGATATCGAAGTACCTTCTTAGCTGCTTTCCAGTGTTCAAGGCCAGGATTAGTCTGATAACGGCCTAACATTCCAGAAATATAAGCAATATCTGGACGAGTACAAACTTGTGCATACATAAGGCTCCCGACTACTGATTCATAAGGTATCAATCTCATTTGCTCCTTTTCAACCTCTGTTTTCGGACATTGGAATGCCCCGAAAACGTCTCCTTTAACTACAGGAGCTGCAGTTGGGTTACAATGTTGCATGTTGTAACGAGTAAGGACACGGTCAATGTAGGCCCTTTGAGATAATCCTAAGATTCCTCTGTGTCTATTTCAGTGAATTTCGATGCCAATAACATAAGAAGCATCTCCGAGATCCTTCATGTCGAAGTTATGCGAGAGTAATCGCTTCGACTCATGCAACATGTCTAAACTATTACTTGCCAATAGAATATCATCTACGTAAAGGACAAGTATAGTAAACTTACTCCCACTCATTTTGAGGTAGGTGCATTGATCCACTTGATTCTTTGCAAAACCTTGTTTCTTCATGACTTCATCAGACTTTAGGTACCATTGACGTGATGCTTGTTTCAACCCATATATTGACTTCTTGAGCTTACAGACTAGATGTTCTTAACCTTCAGGTTTAAAACCTTCAGGTTGCTTCATGTACACCTCTTCGTCTAAAGTGTCGTTAAGGAAAGCGGTTTTCACGTCCATCTGATGCAGCTCTAAATCAAAGTGAGCTACTAGGGCCACAACGATCATTAATGAATCTTTTTGAGAGACAGGTGAAAAAGTCTCTTGATAGTCAATTCCCTCTTTCTGAGTGTAGCCCTTTGCAACCAATCTCGCTTTATAGCGTTCAACGTTCCCATTTGGATCAAGTTTTGTTTTGAACACCCATTTACATCCTACGGGTTTGATACCGTTGAGCAATTCTACCAAATCCCAAACGTCATTTTTCCTCATGGAATCAAGCTCATCAATCATCGCTTTATTCCATTCAGAAGACTGATCACTGCTCATGGCTTCATTATAAGAGATAGGATCATTAAGCTTTCCGGCGTCAGCTTCAATCAGGTAGGTGACATAATCATCAAAGTTAGTAGGTCTTCTAGACCTAGATGGCCTCCTGGGTTGATTAGCGGTTTCAGCATTGTCTTGGTTTTGAGTGTTTGATGTGCCTTCATTTTCTGTGATAACGGGTTCTGAGTGTGGAGAAGGTGGTGCAGAAGGTTCAATTGCATGGGGTACAAGAGGAATAGCCAGAGTTACAATAATCGACGAGTCTCCCCCGCATCTTGTATTTCTTGCAATTCTTCATAAGGGTTAGTACTGCTCCCACTGATCTTGTAATCCTCCAGGAACATAGCACGCTTGGTTTCTACGATACGAGTGACATGGGAAGGACAATAGAAATGATAACCCTTTGAATTTTCAGGATACCCGATAAAGAAGCATGTAACAGTTTTAGGGTCAAGTTTCTTTAGGAAAGGGTTATAAAGTTTTGCTTCAGCAATACAGCCCCATACTTTCATATAATTAAGACTCGGTTTCCTTCCTGTCCAAAGTTCATATGGAGTTTTAGGGACAGACTTAGAAGGAACTCTATTGAGTATATGAACGGCTGCTTTTAAGGCTTCAGTCCAGAGAAATAGAGGCAAATTAGTGTTGGCTAACATACTGCGTACCATATCCATAAGGGTTCGATTTCTCCGTTCAGCGACACAATTTTGCTGAGGAGTACATGGCATGGTATATTGGTTCACGATCCCATGGCCCTTACAAAACTCATAAAATGGACCAGGGGCCTGACCCACATCAGTATGTCTTCCATAATATTCACCTCCTCTATCTGATCTGACAACTTTTATTTGACGATCTAATTGTTTTTCAACTTCAGCTTTATAATCTTTAAAAGTTGTTACAGATTCAGATTTTTCTTTAATGAGATACAAGTACATATATCGGGAATAATCATCAATGAAAGTGATAAATGAAGTATATCCAGTTATGCCAGCAATGGGGTAAGGACCACTAATATCAGTATGAATGAGTTCTAATAAATTAGAGCTCCTAGTGGCGCCTTTCTTATTTGTTGATGTCATTTTGCCTTTAAGACATTTGACACATGTTCCAAAATCGGTGAAATCGAGATGTGGTAATACTTCATTCTTCACGAGGCGGGCTAACCGGTCTCGTGAGATGTGGCCTAAACGTTGATGCCACAACATAGAAGAAGTCTCTAAGTCTCGTTTCTCTTTAATCTTTGTGAGTGATTCATTAATATTATATGACAACAAAGATTTAGAAAAATTATCATCCAGTTCTAATCTATAAAGACCACCATCCAAAAAGCCATAACCAAACACTTGAGAATTTAAAGAAATAGTAAGTTTGCCACGACCATGAGAAACATCAAAACCGTCCATGTCTAACTTTGGTCCTGATACAAGATTCCGAGTAATCTCAGGAATATATAAGGTATCATAAAGTTTAATACATAAACCAGTTTTCATTATTAATTGTAAAGTTCCCACAGCCTTGACTTCAAGTTCTTTATCATTCCCCAGTCTTAGTGTTCTTTGGTTTCTTTCCAGCTTCCGGATTGAAAGGAATCCCTGAGTAGAATTGGTTACATGAACCATAGAACCAGAATCAAACCACCACGTATTAGCAGGAACAGTTAAATTATAGGACTCAAGTATCATAAAGAGATCATTACCTTTCTTAGCCAGCCACTCCTTAAAGTCTGAACAGTCCTTCTGCTTATGAATGTACTTCTTACAGAACTTGCAGAAAGGCTTTCCAGTGGAGTTCTGAGAGCTGGTTGAGGCACCTGTATTATTTTTCTGAACTTTAGCAAACTCCTTTCTTGGATTAGTGTTCTTCCTCTTCTTGGAACTGGTGGAAAGGTAAGCAACTTCAGGTTTGTCCATCTTCATACGCTCTTCCTCTTGCACGCACATAGCAATCAGCTCACTCATGGACCATTTGTCCTTCTGGGTGTTGTAATTGATTTTGAAAGCTTCATAGGCAGGTGGAAGAGAGGTCATGATGAAGTGTACCAGAAAACCGTCGCTGATCTCCATGTCTAATCCCTTCAGTTTATGGGCCATGTCGTTCATCATCATAATGTGCCCACGAATGCCACTCATTCCATCGTACTTAGTAGTCACAAGTTTGAGAATAAGAGTACTAGCATGCGCCTTAGACGTTCCCTTGAATTGTTCCTCCACAGAAGCCAAATAGGTTTTAGCATTGTCAGAGTCCGGAATGGATCCTCTTATGGGCATGCTAATGGAGTTTTTCATAAGCATTAGAGACATGCGATTAGAGACATGCGGTTACATCTCTTCCATTTTTCGAACAATAAGTGTTGAGCAGGGGTGCTTTCATTGGTTAGTGCTGGAGGTTCATCCTCGTTTAGAGCAAAGTCGAAATCTAGGAAGGCGAGATTAAGCATAAGAGAGTCCTTCCAGGCAGCAAAGTTATCTCTAGTTAATGATGTGATTCCACCATTTGGAGCTGTTATTGGAATTTATATGAGAATGTTAAGATACTAAACTAGAAGGAACTTAGAGTGAACTAGGGGCAATTTAAACTAATGCAGGCATAAATAAGAACCATTTTAAATTATGAAGCTGTGATAATTAATATCTATTATTAACATCAAAATAATAGATTAATGTAATTGATAAAATTCTACTTAAATAAAAGATAAATCACCTTTGGGCAGAATTAAATTTTACTTAAGTATATGTGCAAAACAGTTGTAACACATCACCTTTGGGCAGAAGTGAAACAACCATTTTAATTATGCACGAGTTAGTTTTGCTTTGATATAGATGTATCGCATCACCTTTGGGCAGAAGTGATACATTTAAATCATGTTTAAGCTAAACTAACATAGCTTGTATTTAGACTTGAATGCTATGTTAGATGTACCACATCACCTTTGGGCAGAAGTGTACATCATCATTCATTCAAGTTTAAGCTTTTATATGTTTTGTAAAAGTGATAAATATTTATTTTAAGTATTTACAAAACATTAGTTTAGTTAATAGCAAACAAAACGATTAGCGTGGATCGAACTCCGCGGTGAGTTCGCTGGGGGGTGCGGGGGGTGTTTTTGGAAACTCAGTGTTCACATGGATATTAGTTTACTGGTTTGATGCGTTTACGGGTTCTAGTGTTTTCGGAAACTCAGTGTACTCCGAAAACTGTTTTAGCCGTAAACACATACACCCATAAGTTTATGAACAGCTAATAACGTTTAATCTGAATTCTTAGGGATTGTTTGTTTATCCAAGATTTGGTTATAACAATCCAGATATTGAGCCAGATTATACTAGATTTTCAAAAACTGCTATGAACGCGAATAATCATTTAATTTCCAGATTTCGAAAACTTTCAGGTTATATCAGATACGATTTTTAAAACCGAAAAATTGTTAGGGTTTCTGTCATTCGCGATTTTAATAACGATAATAAAATAAAACGAATTAAAACGAAAATCTGTTAGGGTTTATCAGTTTTCGAATTTTAATCAAAACGATAAATAAATAATACGAACTAATGAAAACCGAAAACTGTTAGGGTTTATCAGGTTTGGTCCATGTCTTCCGGTTTAGATCCTGAGTTAATGGAAGACATGAAGAACTGATTAATCAACATCGCTCTGATACCACATGTTGATCAGTTCTTCATGTATATAATAGAAAACATGGATGTTATGATAAACTTACAATTAAAACATACATGTCACAGCAGAGAGAGTGGCCACGGCTGATGAGTACGATCCAGACGACATGACAGTCAGCTTGGTCGGGTTCCCCTTTAGGATGTATATTAGTGATAGGGATTAGGGTTCTTGAGAAACCGAATAATATAGAGGGAGAGAGAGGCTCACGAATTTGTGTGAGGGTTTAGGGTTAAGTTATATGATGTTAATTAGTCTTTCCATATTTATATACATCCAAGGGGAAACCCTTGATTAGCAAGAAAGGGTAATTTGTTCCATCAATAATTACCTAGCTAACATAATTATAAGGTATAATTTAATTAACTTTGATCTATTATAATATAAATGATCATGTAGGCCATACATAAATATACATATCCATATATTTATTCTTACATTTATTTTATCATTGCAAATCTTCAATAAGCTACTTGATTTTTTATTCAACCGGGTGGTGTGTGTGGTGGTGTGGGGGGGGGGGGGGTTAGAGATTTGTGCACAATATCAATGGACAATGACCATAAAGATTTGTATCAAGAGCCTTCAATGAAGCATGACACTATTTCTAACAATTATACCAGTTATACATAGAGACACTATTTCTAACAATTATACCAGTTATACATAGAGATCTCAATATTTCACAACATATAAAAAATTCTATCTAAAGTTCATTAAACAAACCGGTCGTTTATTTTGTATTTTCATTCAGTTACTTTTACATAAAGTAAAAATAATTCAAGTTCACTAAATGTTCAACTTTTGAGAAACTAAAATCATAAATTAATATCAAAATCTACTTATCAATGTCTTAGGATTACTATTGACATTATTCAATTTACCTGGACTATAAATACTTAGAGCATCATTATATCATTTTAAACATTTTTTTTATTTTATATTTTACTTCAATGTCAACATTTGGTTGTTCACTTTCAACATATAAATGTTCATTTTCAACATGCGTATGCTATTTTTAATTTGTTTATTCATTTTCAATACTCGTAGGTTTAGTAATACAGATACAGTTTTAAGAATTTCCCTCTTTTTTTTTAAATTGGCCTGTACTTTCAATTTCGATATCATAATCTATCAAGTAATTAATCAAGTCTCAGTATATATTAATAATGAGTAAACAAGAAATATACATATTATATGTAGTGATTTAAGGCTCATCCCAATGAAAATGTTAAATAATTCAAGTTTCCAAGACTCTAAGAACGTCCGTAGTCACAGAGTTATGGTGACGTTTTGGCTGGAGAACACCCCCCCCCCTCCCGGGGCGTTTGGGGGTGATTTTTTTGGTACCGTCGTTTTCTACATAACTTGGTGTGGTACGAGTTTTGAGGATCTTGTGAGAGAGAGGTAGAGAAAGGGGAGAAGATAGAGACGTTTTGGGGGGGCATTTTCCGCTACACTCATTTTTTTTGCAAAATGCCCAAAAGCTGACTAGGCGTCACATGACACAAAATGCCCTGGTATATCTAGTTTTGACCACGCATGGTCTAATTAGTAAAGTAGTCATTAGATAGGTGACACAATAAATAGGTATATTGCAAGAGCAAACGGTAAATAAAACGATAAGAAACAACTACACAAACAATATAGTAATGTGAAAACTAAATTGATCATGTTAAAAAGCAAGAAATAAGCAACACTAATACCATTAATCAAATTTACTAGTCCTTTCCAATATGATGTAGTGGTAGGGAGTTTGGTTTTCAATGGAAACCCAAGTTTAATTCTCACTTACAACATTTTAGGGGGGACATGGGTGGATCAATGAAAAAAGACTATGATCTTTGTAATCTCCACTTCGATCCTGAGGGCATCCGGGTTTTACCACTAGTGGGCCTTCGGGCGGGTGGGTTTTTCCTGGAACTTGTGATAACTTGGAGGTGCTTAAGCAGTGGCGGACATGTCACAAGGGGAGGGGTAGCCTCCGCTAAACTCAATCAAAAGGCAAAGCCCAAACAAAAATACCTATTAACCCAACCCAACCACCTTTCACCACTTCACCTATCCATTTACAACAACAAAAAATAATAATACGGTAGCAGACTAGCAGCGCAGCTCCACACCTCCACAGTCTCTTGGCATGATTGTTAATACGGTTGGTGCTTCTTGCAAAAGAAAAGATATGATGTTGGAGTTAAAAAGAGAGAGGGTGAAAAATGAAATTCTTCTTCGTGAGATTAAAACATGAAAATGATTAAACCAAGAGGTTTCCCTTGCACGAGCCGGAGACACGCGATGGGGTTCTCATCATAGAACAGTCACAAGTTTGTTAAAAGTATTCCCAGAAGTTGTTAAGGTACTTCAATTTATTAAATTAGATGGAGATAGCGTGCAACAAAAATATAACGCGAAAGGTATTCTATTATATTTTAAGACTCTTGAATTTGCGTTTTATATACACTTGCTGGACAAAATTTTAGGCCTCGCAAATGCTTTATCAAAACATCTTCAAAAAAAGAGTCAAGATTTGTTGGAAGCGTTGACGGGTGGTCCATGGGACAACCCTTAAGTGGTTTATGACCGTTAATATTCATGTGTTTAATTGGTTTATCTTGTTGAATTGGATAACTACGTTTACTCGTGTAATGGCAGGTATGAAAAGCTAGATGATGGAATTACGAGAACGTAAGCGAAAACAGT
Source organism: Bidens hawaiensis (assembly GCF_021521415.1). Taxonomy (NCBI): domain Eukaryota; kingdom Viridiplantae; phylum Streptophyta; class Magnoliopsida; order Asterales; family Asteraceae; genus Bidens; species Bidens hawaiensis. The sequence goes on from NW_027491210.1 coordinate 1,713,175, forward strand.
GGCGAAAACGGACTTGGAACGAAGAAAATATCAAGAAAACAAGATGGAAAAGAGTGAAGTCCACCGTAGCTTACGGTACCCACTGTAAGCTACGATGGGAGCTGAAGATTATGAGCTGCCGTAAGGCAGTTTAAACACACCGTTGGCTTTTTGGAAGCCACCGTAAGCTAGGGTGGCCACCGTAGCTTACGGTGGACGCGTTGCTGCAATTCGTAACTGCCATTTTTTCTTGTATTTTAGACGGCTTTTCACATTATTATCATATCTTTTCATCTAAGGACGACCCTAGGGCGATTTTAAGAGCTTCTTGATCAATTGTGAGTGTGGTAATCATAAAACACTTGTTTTCAATTTGTATGACAATCATAATCGAAGGGATGACGAACCAAATCATATGTTTGTTATGTTTGTTTTCCCTCGGATTGTAAGGTTTCTTATGTTTGTTTGGTTGAATGTTTAGACAATTTCTGAGATATTAGTTTGATCATATTGATTAAATTATTATGGTGTTGATGTATTGATTGATAGATTATTAGTTTATCGATTTTGTGTTCTAAACCGTCAGTTCTTGGTTCTTTAAGTAATCGAGATTAATCGGGAGGGATTTAGGGTTAGATAAACTAATTGGTTTTTGATTGATCACCTTGCGTTGTATAATCCAAGTACTTGATCTTCATTTATCGCATTCGTTTACATAAACACGAACTTTACCTATTGTTCATCTCAGTTAAACATTAACCGTAACATTCATGGAAACCTAAAACCGAGGGAAGGCATATTTTCACATATTGATTAAAACTCGTTTATTGCTTTATTTCTTTCTGTTATCAAAACCAAACAACCAAATCTTTGAATTTACTTTTTGCATTTAGTTTAATATAGTTTAATCATAAATATACTTAGTAATACATTTTCCACAAACTCCTTGTGTTCGATACCCACTTATCGCTATCTAATATTTGTAATCGGTTTATTTTTAAGTGAGTCTTCGACCTCACGTCAAGCGTCTAAGTTGATTAGCGGGGCAAATCGAGCATTGAATAATCTAAGACCAATCGAATTTGACAAGATGTTGGCAAAAGTTACATCTTTTTGTGAAAAAACAAGATTAAGATGTTAGATATGGAGGAAAAATATGGTAATCAAAGAAACCGTAAGTATGTCATTACTAATCGACATCATTTTGAGGTTGAATGTAAGGCCCCGAACCCGGTAGCCCTACTTTAGCGTCGGATTTACTCATAAACACAGTCCTTCAAATCAGAGTTTATTAAAACTTTTCGCGGAATATAAAACATCAATCATTTGTTACAAAACATTAAATCTTTTCTTTGATACCATAACACAAAACTTTATATTCAAAACATCTTTACTTCTTTCTTCAGATGCCAGCCGTTCAATCCATGCCATGCGTCATCCTCTTGCTAGCTCTGTAATCGGCTCACCTGCGTGCATACTAAAAGTCAGCTACGCTGAGTGAGTTCTAGTTAATCAGGTATCATACAATTTATTCCCATATATTACTTCCCGTATCCGAAGACACATATTGCTACCTTAACCTTGTATAAATATCCATAGGAGGATCGTCACGTAATATTTATTAAAAGAACCATTACCATTACCCTACCATATATAATTTCCATAGGAGGAACACTATACTATCCATAGAAGGAACACTTTACTATCCATAAAAGGAACACTATACCTTCCATAAAAGGAACACTATACCTTCCATAAAAGGAACACTATACTTTATTATTTAATATCCATGTAAGGAGCTAGTCACTTCCCTTGACGATACGTGCAATATCCGAAGATCGTTCACGTACCGTCAAGCAATCATTCATATATTTCACATTATCCATATAAGGCATACACTTATCTCTTAGGATAAGTGTATTAACAAACATATTGAGTATGCACACAGCCCCGAAAACGTAACACATAAATGGGGCTAGAAACTCACCTGAATTCTGCTTCTTTTTCTGATAGCTGTAAATCCCTTCTCTAACTGAGCTCGGCTGACTGTACAAGTTACACGTATCAATACTCGTCTGATCTAATCTGGTGGCCTAGTATTAGCTTACTTTAACTTATCGCTTTACAATTTATTTTCTAATCAAACTTGGCTTTAGGCGAAGTTAACCCTCGGGCGAACTTAGCTCTAGGCGAAGTTAACCTTAGGCGAACTTAGCTTTACAGCGAAGTTGCCATCAGGCGAACTTGGCTTCAGGCGAAGTTGTCATCAGGCGAACTTGGCTTCAGGCGAAGTTAAACCTTAGGCGAACTTAGCTTTACAGCGAAGTTGCCATCAGGCGAACTTAGCTTGCAGGCGAAGTTCATCAGGCGAACTTAGCTTGCAGGCGAAGTTCATCGCGTTGAAGGCGAAGTTGCCCAGAAGAAGGCGAAGTTGCCCAGACGGCCGCTGTTCGGTTTCTTTCAGCATTTTGAGCGATTTTAACACCCTTGCTATGGTTCAATATCACCCACTACGCTTCCCGACCATTTTTGGTCGCTTATATACTAAAAAGCTTGGATCTTTAAACCTCAAAGATCAAGAATCATACCTTTTTGAGCTTGTTTGGATCTCGTTTAACTTGTTAACACAACTAATCGCTCTCTCTCGGACCTGCCCGATTCTTCCCTTGGCTCAGCCGGTTCCGGCGAAGTTAGTGGGTATGTGTGTGTTAGGGAGTTTGGTGAAATATGAAAGATATTTTGGGGTTTATGGGATATTTATATCCCTGAAATCCCATGGACCTAAGGCCCATTCTTATTTAACCCATCTCTATTAATCCAAATCCATAACCAACGTCCATTACCCGACACTAGCCCGACTCATACCAACTCCTATTCTTTTATTTATTTCCTGATAACCCGAGTAAACTTTCCCTCTATTATTAAGTAATATAATTAATATTATCTTGAAATTTCGGGATGTTACAAGTCTTCCCTCCTTAAAGAGGTTTCGTCCCCGAAACCTAACTTATTCCCTATAAAAGGAAAAGTTCTTATATTTACACGCTTTATTGAATCGCCTTCGTTTTCTGAGTTACCCTTCTTACTTCCGACTTTGCAGTTATCGAATGGTGGTCACGTGTATTAGCTATTTAAGGTAGCTTGTCCATGAGGCCCTCAATGTACCAAGTCTCGTTTCGATCTTTAAGAGGCTTTGTCTTATATCATATTAATGCTAAAGCCTAAGTCGACACTCTATCACAACACGTCAATTTATCATGACTAACATGCATTCAGACAATTCGTACCATAATTAATAAACACCAGTCTAAATTTCAACATAAAACAACACGCATCGAGTCATCAATAAGTTACACATAGATTTAATACTTATGGCTAGCATCTAGCCTTCTTGAATGTCTTCTCTAAGCATACGGAGGAATCTGTTAAACCTCAAGCACTCTTCTCTCCTTCATGTCCTCCCTTTGGCTTCTTGCAATCCCTTGCTAGGTGCCCACGTCCTCCACAGTTGTGACACCTATGGTAATCATTACATTCCCAAGAGGAATGTCCTGCTCTTCCACACCTGTAGCAAACACCTAATCCCTTTCTGCACTCTCCGGGGTGTCTCTTCCCACATTTTTCACAAGCAGTGAACCCCTCTTGCCTTGCCTTCTTTTTGCGTGGATCCACCTCATTGGCTTCCTCTGGTTCTGGAGTTGGGTTCTTTTTCTTCGGTTCCATCTTCTCCCGTTCACAGTTGGCAAGGTCCTCACAAATCATCTCGGCCAATTCCACGGCCGAGTCAAATGTTGCGGGCTTACTAGACTTAACCAAAGTGCGAACATTCCGCGGAAGTCCCCTTACGTAACACTTGATCCTTTTAGCTTCGGTGTTCACCATGTCAGGTACCAACCTAGACATGCGGTTGAATTCAGTAGTATACTCCCGTTGTGTCATCTCTCCCGCTTTCAAATTCAGAAACTTCATCTCCACTCTTTCAACTTCTGTATCAGCGCAGAACCTCTTCATCACCATGTCCTTTAGGTCATTCCAACTCATCGCCTTGATCTCTTCACGGGTCTTCCTCTGCTCCACACTCTCCCACCAATACATAGCCTCATCTTCAAAAGATTGAGTGGCATAACCGACAGCTTGGTCAGGACGGCACTCGCTAATGCGGATAACCTTATCCATGGCGGTTATCCACTGAAGAGTAGCGATTGCGTCTCCTAAACCAGTCAGCTTAGGCGGGTCACAACCTTTGAAGGACTTATAGTTGCAACCGCCTCGGCCCCTCTTCCTATCATCATCTTTCACAGACTTTACCTCACTCGAGTCACCCCTTTCCCTCTCGTCATCCTTTCTATTATTACCACCTGCCCCTTCAACGGTTCGTTCACGGCTTCCAGCAGATCCTTCGGGATTCAGGTTCTTCACAGCAGCAACTACAGCTTGAACAATGGCTGCTTGAACCGCAGGGCTAAGTTGAACTTCTTCGTTGTTGTTCTGGTCTCCTCCAGCGGCGCTCCCTTCATCTTCGGTGTGGGAAACTTCTTCTACCGAGGGTTGCCGGACAAGACGAGGCCTGCCACGACGTCCAGTGCGACCCCCAGTTCCCACAACTTCTCCAGCTCCAGCCATCAGTATTCTTAAAGGGACAACACAAACATCATCACTCAAGAAACTATTTAGTACAAGGATAGCAAGGCTAACAGGTAATAACAGTGGCCAGCTGTGACTAGCTGATCACGTTGCTTTCCGTGTCCTATTCGCTTCCCTTTATGAGTCTATTTGTGCTGGTTCTACTTAAGCAGTTAGTCAAATCAAACAATCAATTACTTCTATCCTTATCGTTCACGTATCTTTTCTTTCTCATTAACATATATCATTTAATCATACACCTTACCTTTACTGATTTTTGCTTGAGCGACACATGGCATTCTTGAACTGGCATCTTCTTTCTTTTCTTACTTAAATCCCATTCTCTGTTTTAGTCTAAGCATGTAGGATGCTTAAATCTCTCGAACTTATGCTCTGATACCAACTTGTAAGGCCCCGAACCCGGTAGCCCTACTTTAGCGTCGGATTTACTCATAAACACAGTCCTTCAAATCAGAGTTTATTAAAACTTTTCGAGGAATATAAAACATCAATCATTTGTTACAAAACATTAAATCTTTTCTTTGATACCATAACACAAAACTTTATATTCAAAACATCTTTACTTCTTTCTTCAGATGCTAGCCGTTCAATCCATGCCATGCGTCATCCTCTTGCTAGCTCTGTAATCGGCTCACCTGCGTGCATACTAAAAGTCAGCTACGCTGAGTGAGTTCTAGTTAATCAGGTATCATACAATTTATTCCCATATATTACTTCCCGTATCCGAAGACACATATTGCTGCTACCTTAACCTTGTATAAATATCCATAGGAGGATCGTCACGTAATATTTATTAAAAGAACCATTACCATTACCCTACCATATATAATTTCCATAGGAGGAACACTATACTATCCATAGAAGGAACACTTTACTATCCATAAAAGGAACACTATACCTTCCATAAAAGGAACACTATACCTTCCATAAAAGGAACACTATACCTTCCATAAAAGGAACACTATACTTTATTATTTAATATCCATGTAAGGAGCTAGTCACTTCCCTTGATGATACGTGCAATATCCGAAGATCGTTCACGTACCGTCAAGCAATCATTCATATATTTCACATTATCCATATAAGGCATACACTTATCTCTTAGGATAAGTGTATTAACAAACATATTGAGTATGCACACAGCCCCGAAAACGTAACACATAAATGGGGCTAGAAACTCACCTGAATTCTGCTTCTTTTTCTGATAGCTGTAAATCCCTTCTCTAACTGAGCCCGGCTGACTGTACAAGTTACACGTATCAATACTCGTCTGATCTAATCTGGTGGCCTAGTATTAGCTTACTTTAACTTATCGCTTTACAATTTATTTTCTAATCAAACTTGGCTTTAGGCGAAGTTAACCCTCGGGCGAACTTAGCTCTAGGCGAAGTTAACCTTAGGCGAACTTAGCTTTACAGCGAAGTTGCCATCAGGCGAACTTGGCTTCAGGCGAAGTTGTCATCAGGCGAACTTGGCTTCAGGCGAAGTTAAACCTTAGGCGAACTTAGCTTTACAGCGAAGTTGCCATCAGGCGAACTTAGCTTGCAGGCGAAGTTCATCAGGCGAACTTAGCTTGCAGGCGAAGTTCATCGCGTTGAAGGCGAAGTTGCCCAGAAGAAGGCGAAGTTGCCCAGACGGCCGCTGTTCGGTTTCTTTCAGCATTTTGAGCGATTTTAACACCCTTGCTATGGTTCAATATCACCCACTACGCTTCCCGACCATTTTTGGTCGCTTATATACTAAAAATCTTGGATCTTTAAACCTCAAAGATCAAGAATCATACCTTTTTGAGCTTGTTTGGATCTCGTTTAACTTGTTAACACAACTAATCGCTCTCTCTCGGACCTGCCCGATTCTTCCCTTGGCTCAGCCGGTTCCGGCGAAGTTAGTGGGTATATGTGTGTTAGGGAGTTTGGTGAAATATGAAAGATATTTTGGGGTTTATGGGATATTTATATCCCTGAAATCCCATGGACCTAAGGCCCATTCTTATTTAACCCATCTCTATTAATCCAAATCCATAACCAACGTCCATTACCCGACACTAGCCCGACCCATACCAACTCCTATTCTTTTATTTATTTCCTGATAACCAGAGTAAACTTTCCCTCTATTATTAAGTAATATAATTAATATTATCTTGAAATTACATTGAAGTTTTTAACACGGTCTTGGATATGCAAATTCAAGAACTTGGAAATAGATTTAGTGAGGTCTCAACTAGTTTGTTAGAAAATATGTCAGGTTTAAATCCTTGTGATTCGTTTTCCATGTCTGACATAGGGCTGTTCACGAGTCGAGCCCGAGTCGAGACAGGGTGGTTTCGAGCTCGAGCTCAAAATTAAACCGCGCAACTCAACTAAGGCTCTAGCTCGATTTTGAAGTTAAACGAGATTAAGATTGAGCCAACGAGTCGAGCCATGGTCGATTTTGGATCGGTTACAAAAATGAGCCAACTCAGCTCAGGATATTTCAAATCAAGTTTTTCTAACAAGTTTTATTCGAGCTTTTATCGAGCGAGCCACGAGCTCGAGCTTCAAGCCTCGAGCTTTTTGAACAGCCCTAGACTCTGACATATCTAAGATAGTGGCTTTTTTCAGAGATGTATCCGAATTATTTTACTAACGAAGAAAGAGGGTGTATTCCGGGTGATCTTACGACCTTTTATTACACTTCAAAGGAAGATGCTAAATTTGCAAAACTGGGTGGAATGGGTGTCTTGCTCGTGTAATGGTGGAAACCGGAAAACACACAACTTTTCATTTGATTTATCGAATATTGAAGCTAGCATTGGTTTTACCGGTTGCAACTGCAACCGTTGAAAGTTGTTTCTCTAAAATGGAGCTTATCAAGACGGATTTGCACAATCGAATGGGTAATGAGTATTGAACAATGTTTTAGTTTGTGTGGTCGAAAGAGAAACGTTTGATAAAGTAAATGAAGAAGAAGTAATGGCTCGATTTCAAGTTATCAAAAACCGAAGAGGAGATATTTACAACCCAACCTAGATCCGCCACTGTTGGTTCTTTAACCCGGTTAGTTTAAATTTATTTGTTTTCGTGTTGTTTATATTTTTTCGTTAACATTGTATTAAATACGGGGAAAATTTTTTTGGGCGTTACGGCTCGGTTTCGAGTCTAGATCCGTCACTGCGCTTAAGGGCTCCGTACAGCTTGGGTTGGGCCAGTTGGCGGTGGCCTTTAGCCATTGTGTCACCCCATACGAAGTACCTAGACATTCTGTGTTTGTTGGCTGTTTAAAAAAAGTGAAATTTACTAGAGAAATCAAATTGCCAACATGATTAGTTGTTCATCGTCAACCTGATTCGTTCTTCACCGACAATTTGGAAAGGTATGATATTGATTGTGTGAGACAAGCTGATTCAATAGTTCTATGAGAGAAATCCGAAAATCCATGCCTTCCTCGTGATCGTTGTTATCTACAAATCTTCTTAATAATAACAATGATATAACATACGGTCATTATAAATTGTAATCCTTTAAATTAAAAAAGCTCAAAATTAAACGTGTATTAGAGTCGTAGAAATCATTAGTCACTAATCAGATAATATAGTATAGAGATGAAGAGGTAGGTCCCAGCAGAGCCCAGTTGGACCCGCAAGACTCACCTTGAATAGGGACGTCTGCGCAACAATCAACTGCTCCAGCAGGGCCCACCATGCTCAGAGAACCTTACGCGCAGTACGCCAGCTGTACCCGCAAGAAAGCCTCCCAATGGTGAAGTACCCCGCCTGTTCCCGCAGCTGCGGATACAAGCCATCAGGGAAGGCTACCCGCACTAACAGCAAGGCTACACGCACAAGGCATTCGCTACTTCAGTAGTCACATGAAGGAATGAGCAAGGCGGGAATACTCCCGCCTAAATGAGCCAGTCCGTATGCTTCTGGAAGGTCTTTCGTACTATACCTACCAAGGTATGGGCGGAACAGACAATTTGACCAGAGCAGCCCATGAACCAATCACAGGGTGACAGCTCACCGACAACAATACGAGGAGGAGCACCCTCTAGTACTGTTTGTCACTATTAGCCGCTGCCTACTCACCAACCCTTACGATGGGACGTGCGCAGCCTACAGTTGGTGGAACAGTGCGTAGCCGGCAGTAAAGGAACAGTATACAGCCGACATTTACTGTTGGCCGTAGCCTATCCACCAACCAGCATGGCCTGTGCGTAGTCCACTGTTGGTAGAACAGGAATACTATTCAGCCGGCTGTACCTTCTAGGAAACCTACCTTCGGCTATAAATACTCCAACACCTTGGAATGGTAAGGACATCATCTGATATCTCAATCTTATCTAGCAATCTCTTAATATACACTTATATTCAGAGCAATCTAGTCTGATTCTCACGCCGGAGGGTGGTCACAAGGAGGAACCCCCCCTTCTCAGTGACGAGCTTACGGTGTCTGTTTTGCAGGTCCCCTGAAGAACAACCTTCTCTGCTGGACCTCATCCTCGTGGGAAACATTACATAAACCCCAGATTATCTATAATCTACCCAGGGTTCACTTAGTGTTTCTTCATTGGCGCCATCCGTGCATAAAAGCTAGAACTAATTTAGTTTTTTCAAAATTTCTGAAGAAATGGTTAACGTTACTCCGGTCCCAAGGCCAGTAACCGACCAAGAAACCCCGGTAACCACAACCCCAGCAACTGGGGGGAACACCGGCGGTTATACAAATCTTACGAACACTACCCCGACTAACCAAGCCGGGGCAAGTGCAGTAAATATTCCACTGGGGTTCACTGATGCCCAGTTGGAAAAACGAACGAGGGTCCCTCGCCAAACACTGGATCAAGTGAAGGCGTGGGCCGAAGCACGTCAGAGAGAGTTCCAAGCTGAATTGGATGAACGCTTGCGTTCAGTTCAACAGGCTGACGAATTCGGCAGTACTCGCCAACATCTCAATATGAACAGCGAGTGCGAGTACTCAGACGACGAAAGAGAAGAATCCGATACCGACGCAAACCCTCGCCATAAGGCGAAAGGGAAGCGTAAGGAAACGGACTTCCAGCCGAAAAGGAATTTTGGGGAAGCTTTTAAACCAACGAATGCGGAGAGAAACCCGCGTGACTTCTCCAAAACCTTTAGGCCAACTGCTACAAATGCAGGAAAGTCAAAGTTCGCAAGGGACATTGCGGAAGCAATCGCCCCGAGAAGTGCCAAACAAATGTCCAACATTGGCACTTATGATGGTCTATCCGACCCAGACGACCACTTGAACAGATTCATTGCGGGGGCAACCGTCAGTAACTGGACGGAACCCACGTGGTGTTATATGTTCCAGATGACTCTGGTTGGAGCGGCCAGGGCATGGTTCGATCGTTTACCCGTCCACCACATATATGACTGGGCGGACTTTCAGAACAAGTTCAGCCAGCACTTCAGCCAACAGAGGAAATATACTGAAGAACAGTGGACGATCCTCAACTGCGTTAGAGAGGAGGATGAATCTTTACTAGACTTCATCACCCGCTTCAACTCCAAAAAGCTAAGTCTCGGCAACATAAGTGAGGATCTTGTTCGCGCCGCTTTCATCCAAGGCGCCGAATACCCAGAGCTTATCTGCACATTGACGGGTAAGGATGGCATGCCATCAACATGGGATGCCATCATGACGGCGGCTAAGCGCTTTGCCGAGACGGAGAAGCAACTGGGAAGGGATCTTCCCCAGAGTACACACCTCTACACGCAGAGGACAAGAGAGAACAATGTTCGGATCGCCCGGCAGAACAAAAAGAGGAAGCTAGGTATCTGGCAGTCAAGGGTAAACTTTGACACCTCATCCAGCTCTCACCCTCTTGTTGGCGGAAGAAATCACACACACCCTTCAAACCAAAAGCATTGGTGGACGCCACTCACCAAAAGCGTCACGGAGATATTTGCCACTGAAAAGCTACCGTGGCCAAAAGCTCCAATGATCCGGCAGCGACCTAATGCGGATCAGAGCAAATCCTGTGACTTCCACGGGACAAAAGGTCATAGTACGGAAGAGTGTACATCTTTGAAGGATATTATCGAAGCATTCGTCAAGGATGGAAGACTGGCACACCTGGTGGCATCAATCAAGAAGGGAGGAAGAAACGACAACCGGTACCGAGGCAACGGACGAAAGCCCGTTGACATCAGCATCAACATGGTTCATGGTAAGATCAGAGGAAGAAAAAGGCGAACGCCAGAACCATGTGCGTGGAAGGAAGCTGAGGTGCGCTTCCCGCGAGTGCCAGGAGGACCCAGCAAAGAAGGCCCTATCGTCATCAAAAGCCAGCTGGGGCACTACATCACTTCCCGCACTCTTGCTGACAACGGCGCCTCGTCAACGGTGATGTACAGGCAGTTCTTTGACAAGCTAGACGACGAAGACAAGGAACGCCTGGAAACGATCTGCGCCTCGATGGAAGGGTTTGATGGCAGCACAAACACCCCCCTGGGTATCCTATCTTTCCCCGTCACTCTTACGGATGGGAAACACTCCCGCACAGAAGATGTGGACTTTGTCGTGATGAGGAAGCCACACCATACATACGACATCCTCTTCGGGAGAGACGGGATGGCAAGGTTCAACGCCGTGGTATCCTCAGTCCACGGCATGATGGGATGGCCAACAGCTGAGGGTGTAGCGATGATCACCGGCATTCCCAAGGTATGCATCGCATCTGTCTCACCTAAACCTAAACCAAAGATGGCTAAACCAACCATCACCGAACCAGAAAGATGGGCCTTCAACGGCAAGTACCCTGACCAGGCCGTCACCATTGGCCCAACAATTGTTGATCCCACACGCACCTTACTCAAGCGCTTATTACAAAAGAATGCTGACATCTTCGCGTGGACACCAGCTGACATGACTGGTGTACCCCGAAGTAAGGCAGAGCATAAGCTCAAATGCGATCCGGCTGTTACGCCGATCGTACAAAAGCGCAGAGTAATGGGGCCAGAACAAACTAACGCGTGTAGAACCCAAGTCAAGGAACTCCTTGACGCAGGCATCGTACGCGTTAGTAGATATCAAACTTGGGTTGCAAATCCCGTTATGGTACCGAAGAATAACAAACAATGGCGCATGTGCATAGATTTCAAAGACTTGAACAAAGCATGCCCCAAAGATTGTTATCCGTTACCTGAAATTGATCTTAAGGTGGACTCGTTGGCACCATTCCGCCTTAAATGCTTCCTGGACGCGTATAAGGGGTACCATCAAATACACATGGCCGTTGACGATCAGGACAAAACCGCTTTTCGGACGCCCGATGGCACATTTCGTTACCAAATGATGCCATTCGGACTTAAGAATGCCGGGTCCACATACCAACGCCTGATGGACAGCCAGTTTCATGCCCAAATTGGGAGGAACTTGGAGGTCTACATGGATGACTTGGTCATCAAAAGCCCTGACCCAGAAGCGATGTTGAAAGACATCGAAGAAACTTTCAACACGCTCAGGAAGATAAACATGAAGCTCAACCCGAGCAAGTGTGCCTTTGGAATGGAAGAAGGGAAGTTCTTGGGGGTCATCGTCACTAAAGATGGCTTCAGAGCGAACCCTGAAAAGGTCGAAGCCATTATCAAAATGGAATCACCTACTACCATCAAACAGGCTCAGACACTGAATGGACGACTGGTGGCACTTAATCGCTTTTTGGCAAACCACGCGGATAAGTCGTTTCCCTTCGTGTCAACATTGAGAAACTGTTTAAAGAAAACGCACTTCCGCTGGACACCAGAAGCGGAAGCAGCTTTTCAGGAGATTCGGTCACGCTTGATCGAACTCCCAACGCTGACAGCACCAAAAGCGGGAGAGGAGTTAATCCTATACCTTTCCGCAACTGATAGAGCAACCGGGGCAGTCCTGCTAGTAGAACGAAAAGGCATCCAGATGCCAATCTATTATGTCAGCCGTATCCTGACAGACGTAGAAACTCGGTACTCTACCCTCGAAAAATTAGTCTTAGCACTTATACACGCTTCACGCAGGTTAAGACGATATTTCCAGGGTCACCCAATCACCATTCTCTCCAACTTCAAACTTGCAAACGTTCTAGGCAAACCCGAGTTATCGGGACGCCTAGCCAAATGGGCAATTGAGTTGGGGGAATACGCGATAATGTATAAGCCAAGACCAGCCATAAAAGGCCAGGTTCTAGCCGACTTTATTGCAGAAGTGCCTGCATCGCGGGAAAAAGAGTGCCAGGAAGAGGCTCAACCCTCTCCAGCACAAGACATCAATGATGTCTGGCGACTCTACATTGATGGAGCAGCCAGTAACGAGGGTTCAGGCGCAGGGTTGAAACTAACCAACCCAGCGGGCCAAGAATACACTTACGCTATTCGACTGGATTTTCCAAGTAAGAATAACGAAGCCGAGTATGAGGCATTCTTGGCTGGGCTGAGAATTGCGCGTAAGATGGGAGTGAAAAACTTGGAAGCCCACGTAGATTCCATGTTAGTAGCCAATCAAATCAACGGGACGTACACGGCCGTGAACGACACAATGGCCCTGTACCTCGCACAAGCAAAATCCCTTATGCGCGATTTCAACGACTGCAAAGTCATACACGTCAAGCGAAGTGAAAACAAATCTGCGGATGCGTTAAGCAAGCTTGCATCATTAGCCTTCACCCACCTAGGAAAGGATATCCGCATTGAACTCCTCGAGACACCTTCGGTCCCGCACAAGGAAATTTGTGTCATCCAAACCGGCATGGAAACGTGGATGACACCAATAATAAAATACCTTGCGGCAGGTACACTACCAGAATCCAAAACACAGGCAAGAAAACTACGCTGTAAAGCACTGAATTATCAACTCATCTATGACATCCTTTACAGACGTAACTTTCTTGGCCAACTCTTAAGATGCGTGGACAACCAAGATGCTGACTACCTCCTGAGGGAAGTACACGAAGGCATCTGTGGAGTACACGCAGGTCCCCGCGCTGTTGTAGCTAAGCTAAACAACGCGGGATACTTTTGGCCGGGGATGCATACGGATGCACTGGCATACATCAGAAAATGCAGGTCTTGTCAGCTTTACGCACCCAACACGCACCGCCCGAAGAATGAACTTGTTCCAGTCACTTCTTCATGGCCATTTCAGAAGTGGGCCATCGATGTGACAGGCCCATTTCCTACAGCAGCAGGAAATGTTCAATTCCTAGTGGTAGCCATCGACTACTTCACCAAGTGGATAGAAGCAAAACCCTTAGCCCAAACAACCGCGAAACATATCAAAAAATTTATTTGGGAATTTATTATTTATCGTTTTGGACTTCCACAGAATTTGGTGAGCGATAACGGCACCAACTTTGCTGACAAGAAGCTACAACAGTGGCTGAAAGAACTTCAAATCACCCACACCTTTACCTCAGTGGCACACCCGCAAGGTAATGGTGAGGTGGAAAGAGCAAATAAGAGCATCGTCGAAGGCATAAAGAAAAGACTCTTGGAACACAGATCCGGCTGGGTGGACGAGCTTCCGCACGTCCTTTGGGCAAACAGAACGCTGAAGAAGGCCAGTACGGGAGAAACCCCGTTCAGTCTCACTTATGGCACTGAAGCCATGGTCCCGGTCGAAATTGGTTTACCCTCACCAAGGGTCTTGATTCAGCCAGAAGACAATGATGCGGAAAGACGGTTGGACCTTATGCTAACCGAGGAACGCAGAGACTTAGCCGCAGTGCGTGAAGAGAACTACAAGCGACAAATGCAAAAGTACTACAACACGCGGGTAAAACTCTGCAACTTCAATGAAGGAGACTACATACTGCGTAACAACGAGGCTTCGAACCAAAAACGCCCAGGAAAGCTGGCCCCGGTCTGGGAAGGGCCATACATTATCAAAGAAGTCCTGGGAAAGGGCGCATACCGGCTCGAAAGGCTCGATGGCACTCCCATCCCAAGAGCATGGAACGGAGCTCAATTACGCAAATGTTATATGTAGATCAATTCCAAACTTGTAAAGAAAAGGCCTAGAGCCACTTCTAATTGAAATGATTCTCCTTTCACAATGTGTTGATAGCCTTACCTTTATACTTATGAACTTCCCACACTGGTGCCGGTATTCACCGCGTGCCGGTATTCACCGCATAAATGGGGGAAGAAGTAAGTCGTTACGTGTGGAAGGCGGCAAAACCCGCATAAACACAACGCTAAAAATAAGGAAAACCTACACGCAGGTCAGATGTAAGTAAAGTTTAGCCATCCTTGTAAGTGCAAGTGACGGTCTTACCCGCACAATCACGAACAAGGAAGCAAAACTTCAACCTATCATCTACCACGTTCAAAGGTTAACTTATTCTGAACACTTAGAAAATTTCAAAGGAAAAGATGAGGAAAACTTCCACGCAGATCAGATATAAGTAAAGTTAAGCCATCCTACTAAGTGTAAGTGACGGTCATACCCGCACAATCATGAAAGAGGAAGCGAAACAAACTTATAATTTACCACGTTAAAAAGTTAACTTATCTAAGTACTAAAGAAATTACTAAGTTAGATCAAAACATGCGTAAAATAAACAAGGCAAAGAACAAACACAATCTTTATTTCATTAAATTCAAATATTACAAAGATAGCTATACAAAAGCAAAAATCTACGCTAATGGTGGAAAGGGATCTTCAGAATCAGGCTTCAGGACCACTTCCACTTGGACCCGCTCCATCAGTAGAGCGTGGTGGTTCAAGGAAGGCTTTAAGAATAGCTAGCCCATCATCAGCGGCAGCGACTTCGTTCACCTTCTCCACCACAGGATGCGGGAAGGCGGCATACTGGTTCACTGCTTGGTCATAAATAGCTTCAGTATCCACATGGTACAAAGGGAAGTTGGAAGGCGGGATGCCTTTCTCAACAAACCCTAGACCAAGCAGGAAGCCGGCCTTTTCCCCATCCTCATGAGAAGCGTTGAGGGCTGCGCTCATAGCATCGTCATAAGACGTCTCTGAGAAGACCCGATGCACAACCTACAAAAAAAAAAAAATACAAGTATCAGAACCTTTTCTATTTAAAAAGAAAAGCGTGAAGACATGAAGCTAGACTTACCCGAGACAACGCTTCTCGAAGAAGCCATTCCTTGGCAACCAGAGCTTCTTGGAGGGCAGCTTGAGCTTGGGTACAGGCGCTTTCGGCTTCACTTTTATTAAGGTTGGCAAGCAACACTTCTTTAGCCGCAGCCTCTTCGACGCCCTTTAGCTTACGCTCGGTATGGTCAAGCACCCCCCTCTGGTCCAGGATTTCTTGAAGCTTCTTAGCGTCCTCCATCGCCAAGGCATCATGAGCCTGCTTGAGAGCCTCTAATTTGGCTTTAAGCTCTTCGTTCTCCAGGCGTAGAGGCTCAGCAACAGCTTCAGCCTTGGTGGCCCTTTCAGTCGCGTTCCTAGCAGTCTCCTTAGCCAGCCGAAGCTGTTCATTAACAGCTTGGGCAGCCTTGGAGCGAGCCTCGAGACGGGCCTGAACCTCGACTTCAAGGGCCTTGAACGCCTTCTCCTTCTCCGCCGCCGCGGCGGAAAGCCTCCTATTCTCCTCCCGGACAGCCCGCGCCTGAGCTACTTCCTGAAGGCGAGCTGCTTTTAACTTGTCGTTTTCACGACAAAGCAGCTCGACGCGCGGCTGCATCCGGGCAAGGAGAACCCGAAGCTCATTGCTTAGCCTACCCTCCTGGTAGCTAGCCATGGCTTCCCCCAACGCACCACTGGGAGCAGCGTGACGAGCCCACTCCACGCACTCCACAGGTGTGCGAAGGGTTGTTCCTCGGCGAATGTTCCATCGTGGAACATACACTTCATTGGAATCCGACACTGCAAAAAACAAAGAGCAGTTAGGAAAAGATGATTGACAAATATAAAATAGGCCAAAAGAACCCTACGCACCTGTAGGGTCAATAACAGGCCGATAGCCGCCGAACCCATCACCTGAACCCAAGGGAAATCCATCCAAGAGGTCAGGCAGATGGGAAGGTGGCAGAGTTTGGCGATACGCCCCATGCATACCTGAAGGATCGGCCGTCGTTGCCGATGACGGAGGAGGCATGGTGGCGGCCGCCGCGGTGGCCGCTGCGGAATCCGCAGCAATAGTAACCGCCGGCTCGGTGAAAGATGCTGTAAAAATCGCACTCACGGCCGGCGGTGACGTCATCTCAGCTGGAACAGTCGGCTCAAAGGAGTGAGTGACTGAACCAGCGGATGCAGGCGCAGGCGCCTGGGTCGTCGCCTCAGGAAGGCTGACCAAGCCTACCGTCATTGGCGGAGAGGTACTCCTCTGCGCTCCACCCTGGAATGCGTCAACATCCACGCCTGCGTAAAGAAGACAAGTGTTAAAATGACATTAAGCTATAAAGATAAAAGCTAAAGGAAGTTGTACTTACGGGTTTTCTTGAGCCTAAAGGTACGGAGAGGCGGGGACGAACCCGATGGAGCCGGCCTCTTCACGCCGGTCACCGTCGTCATCCTGGGCTCTTCGGTGACAGTTGTCACAGCCTCCGGAATGGTGATCTTATTACCACCGGGATTCCCCGCCACCTCTTCGCTCTCGGTCTCCGAGTCAGACCGAGGCGCTGGATCGGCTGTGGAGGCCACCTTCTCCTTCCCCTTCCCGCCGGCAGCCTTCTTCTTCCGCACCAACGGAGGACCATCTGCGGATTCCTCATCAGAACATACGATTAGAGGAATTCCAGCAGAGGTTTCAACATTTAGGGGTCGAGGGTCGAATAGCGCCTTACCTGGCCGACGGGAGCTAAGGATCTCATGGCCTTGCGGATAGACCTCCACGAACCGATCCGCCGTTTGTTCTAGGATGGGCAACTCGTTCTCGTCCAGAGCACGAGTACCCATCCGAGCGGGACCGTCAGCCTCCCGCGGGTTCAGGAGCGACTGCAAGTCGTTCCCCTCTGAAATAAACAGGAAAGAAGTTAGAAGAAATTCAGAATCAACAAAAAGAAATAAAGCATACCGTAAGGAACAGAGTTCGAACCGTATTCGAGGACGATCGGAATCTTTCGCGCATCCGCCTCCTTCCACACCCGGCTCATCCCCAACATCACCATCCCGGACTCCGCAAACCGGTAAACCGGAGATTGGACCCGGGATATCTTCGAAAACCATTCCGCCTCCTCGTAGTTGGAGGCGTGAAGGCTGGGAAGTACTTGCCCGTTCTTGAATTTCATGGCAATGGGGATGGCGCGAGCGGATATGAAGAAGAACTCCCGCTTCCACGCGCGAAGACTGCGCTCGGTTGCGCAAATCTTCAAACCCTTGATCCGGGTTATCAACGTGTACCACCCCTGGATGCACCTCCAAGTGTAGAAGGTCATCAGGCGGTCAACATAGGGCTCAATGCCCAAAATCCGGCACACCCACTCGAAGTGGCGAATCTTGGCGATCGCCATGGGGTGCAACTCGGTCAAATGAACACCGTGCCTCTCAAGGACACGGTAAACAAACTTTGTCAATGGGAACCTAAGATTCCCATAAACAAAGAATGCAGCATAAACCCCGATCTTGCCTCTGGGGGCATCGTACACCGTCTGATGGGGTTCAGGAAACTCAGGCTCGAGAGACTCGAGCATGAACTTCCTGACGACGTACCGATACAGATCGCCAGGCAGAGCACACTGGCACTCGCCAGCAGTACTCTTGTCGTCAGCTGTAGACTCGAGATCACGAGACATCTTGAAAAAGAAGAAAACGATTTCGGGAGAATGCTTGCCTGAAAAGGTGAGTATTCGCCGGAAATCGCAAAGAAGATGAAGAGAAGAGTGAAAGTGTGGATTACAAAGAACCCTCTCCCCCTTTATATACTAATCGCAATTAATGCGATGAAATTAATGCGGAGGAGAGAGAAAACGAAGGTGCAATGAAACTATGACACGTGGCAAAAAGCAAGCTGGCAACAGCTGTTGACAGGACGCATACCATTAATTTCGCGGCCACGCGCCCGAAAAATCGCGCCCACGCGCCTGAAAAAGCGTCTGGAATGACCATGTACTGTCACGTCACCATAACTTCCTGCACGTCCTGACACAGTCAGAAGAAACCGTCGCACGACGTGTCAGAGGTTTGGACTGTTCTTATCCTTCCACCAACTCTTCGAATTTCAAAATTCAAAATTCAAAAAGATTCAAAAGTAAGCGGGAAAATACCCCTTACCTTGGCAAACAAGTAACTGTAAGACAGGTGCGGGTACAGTGTTATGGCAAAACCCTTCACATACTTAGCACCTGCAAGGAATTGAAGCCAAGAATTCCTCGGCAACCAAGTAACCGTAAGACGGATGCGGGTACAGTGTTAAGGCAAAACCCTTCACATACTTAGCACCCGCAGGGAATTGACGCCAAGAATACCTTGGAAGTAAAGTAACCATAAGACAAGTGCGGGTACAGTGTCAAGGCAAAACCCTTCACATACTTAGCACTCTGCAGGGAATTCAAACCAAGAAGGATCTTCTGGGCCATGCTGGCGGGAACGGGAATAACATCCCCGCATGACGGGAACGTCGAGAACCATATTGTTCGAAACTCCATGATGGGATTGGTGGTTTTAGCATAATTGATCAGTATGTTGAAAACTACCAAAACCCCACGGAGAATCCACACAAGTGGGACTCAACGCTCCTGACGTACGAGGAGGTTACAAACCTACCCGCTTCACACCCAAAGATCAAGCAGAAAAGTCGGGAATTTCTGCGTGACATCAGGAAAACCGCGGGAAGAATCACCACGGAAAACCGAAAAACTAAACCCTTTTCAAAAACTCCTTGCTAAGTCCAAAAGTTCACTTCACTTATTAATAATTCATGAGAAGAACATTGGACTGGGGGGACTTGAAGAGGTAGGTCCCAGCAGAGCCCAGTTGGACCCGCAAGACTCACCTTGAATAGGGACGTCTGCGCAACAACCAACTGCTCCAGCAGGGCCCACCATGCTCAGAGAACCTTACGCGCAGTACGCCAGCTGTACCCGCAGGGAAAGCCTCCCAATGGCGAAGTACCACGCATGTTCCCGCAGCTGCGGATACAAGCCATCAGGGAAGGCTACCCGCACTAACAGCAAGGCTACACGCACAAGGCATTCGCTACTTCAGTAGTCACATGAAGGAATAAGCAAGGCGGGAATACTCCCGCCTAAATGAGCCAGTCCGTATGCTTCTGGAAGGTCTTTCGTACTATACCTACCAAGGTATGGGCGGAACAGACAATTTGACCAGAACAGCCCATGAACCAATCACAGGGTGACAGCTCACCGACAACAATACGAGGAGGAGCACCCTCTAGTACTGTTTGTCACTATTAGCCGCTGCCTACTCACCAACCCTTACGATGGGACGTGCGCAGCCTACAGTTGGTGGAACAGTGCGTAGCCGGCAGTAAAGGAACAGTATACAGCCGACATTTACTGTTGGCCGTAGCCTATCCACCAACCAGCATGCCCTGTGCGTAGTCCACTGTTGGTAGAACAGGAATACTATTCAGCCGGCTGTACCTTCTAGGAAACCTACCTTCGGCTATAAATACTCCAACACCTTGGAATGGTAAGGACATCATCTGATATCTCAATCTTATCTAGCAATCTCTTAATATACACTTATATTCAGAGCAATCTAGTCTGATTCTCACGCCGGAGGGTGGTCACAAGGAGGAACCCCCCCTTCTCAGTGACGAGCTTACGGTGTCTGTTTTGCAGGTCCCCTGAAGAACAACTTTCTCTGCTGGACCTCATCCTCGTGGGAAACATTACATAAACCCCAGATTATCTATAATCTACCCAGGGTTCACTTAGTGTTTCTTCAAGAGACTTTCGATTAATCAGAATTAACGATGATTAGATGTGATTTTTACAAACACGCCTATAAATGGTAAGGTTTGGCGTTTATGTAGAAAAGTAGCAAGTATAAATTAAGTTTTCCCTAGACATTACGTTAGTCAACACACGAGGTCCGTCCATCCATCCAGAGTCCAGACAGACAGACAGACGCCCACAATTTCATCATCATCATCATCATCATCATCTTTCCCCTTTTTATTCATTCTCTCTCTCTCTCTCTCTCTCCGATTCTCCAAAGGAATCATCACACAGATCTATACTGTTACCCCAATCCGAAAAGCCCTAATTCCAATCAACCTAGGGTTTGTTCGATTCCCGATCTGGATCAATTAGCTATGGTTTGTAATTGATGGTTGAAGTCGCAGCAGCAGCACGGTACGAAGAACGAGATTTGATAATTGGTTTTGATCATGATGATGATGGTGGTGGCAAAAAGCAATTATGTATGGGCGGTGGGAAGGTGAGTGTTGTTGTGGTGGCACATGTGGCCGCTCCCATCTTTCTCCACGCCACCGTCTCATATTAACAACTACTCTTTCCAAAAAGTATATTTATATGTTCTTCTTCTTTCACTGCCTCTCTACATATATTACCATTGTTTTTCTTAATTCTTATTATTACTCTCAATTGGTTCTACCAGTAATCAATCAATCTGCTTATTCTTGTAATTTACCATGCAATAGGATTGTTTATGCTTATGTCTGAGTCTTATTATTACTTTTTTATTTATTTTTTAATTTATCTGCTGTTGCCGGTCAGTCACTAGCTGTTTGCTTATCAGTTGTAGTTTTATTTCACTGCTAACCTTCATTAGCCATCTCATGTTTACTTTGTGAAACCGTTCTTCATTTTTTTGCATTGTGTCTGTGTCTCTCTCTAACTGTCTGTAAATAGAAAAGCAACCTTTTTTTCTGTTATTGTGAGTTTGTGAGTGATCTCTGAATCGTATTTGAATATGATTGGTAATTGTAATTTCAAATGCTTTCTGAGATTTTCATGTCAGAATACTTTTTGTTGATTTTCTGGGACTTGAAGTTATTCTCGCCAACTTTTTGTCAATATAATTTGGGCTGCCAATATGTGAACATTTACACTCACTCATTCAATTTTTTTAATCTATTTTCCTGGCCGAGTTAACAAGATCTTCAACGGGTTTAATCTGGTTCATTTCTTGCAGGATGGTCGAAAGATCAACATTGGCGACTGTGCTTTGTTCAAGCCGTCCGACAATTCCCTTCCATTTGTTGGAAGAATCCGTAAATTAATAGTAGGGAAAGATAATAATTTAAGTCTTTGTGTGAATTGGCTTTACCGACCTGCAGACGTAAAGCTTAAAGACGGTGCTTCGCTGCAAGCAGCACCAAACGAAGTTTTCTACTCTTTTCACAAGGATGAGATACCTGCTGCATCGTTACTCCATCCGTGTAAAGTCACATTTCTTCGTAAAGGTGTTGAATTTCCTCCAGGGATATCCTCATTTGTATGCAGACGAGTGTATGATATTGAGAGCGAGTGTTTATGTTGGTTAACTGACAAAGACTATATTAACGTAAGTATGACTGCTTGATTTTTTTTTTGTTACATATCACCTTATCTTTTGAAATTATCTTGATTGTATATGTAGTCCTTTTTGACACAGGAGCTACAAGAAGAAGTAGACCAGTTATTAGATAAGACGTTGATAGAAATGCATGGAGCAGTGCAGACTGGAGGTCGGTCTCCAAAACCCATAAACGGTCCAAACGGGCCAGCCCAATTAAAACCTAGTTCAGATAATGTACAAAACAGTTCATCCTCTATTTCATCACATGCCAGGAGTAAGAAGAGAGATCATGGTGCTCACAATTCAGAATCTGTCAAACGTGATCGTTTATCTAAAGTAGATGATGCAGATTCTGGTCAACTTAGACCAGAACATGTGTTAAAAACCGAGATTGCTAAAATCACTGATAAAGGTGGATTGGTAGATTTTGGTGAAGTTGAAAAACTAATACAACTCATGCGACCCGATAGTCCTGAGAAGAAACCAGACCTCGCTTGCAGACGAATGCTTGTTGATGTAATATCGAATACTGACAGGTTCGATTGTTTAGGCCGGTTTGTTTCTTTAAGGGGCTTGTCGATTTTAGACGAATGGCTTCAAGAAATTCACAAGTGCAAGATTGGCGATAATAGTCCAAAAGAAAATGAAAAATCTATCGAGGGGTTCCTTTTTTCTTTACTTCGGGCACTTGACCGGCTGCCCGTGAATCTTCATGCTTTACAGACGTGTTATGTTGGGAAGTCTGTGAATCACTTACGCAGCCATAAAAACTCTGAAATTCAGAAGAAAGCGAGAAGTCTAGTCAGCACATGGAAGAGACGTGTAGAAGCCGAAATGAATATTATTGAAACGAAGTCTAGTACGAGTCGAGGTGGTTCTTGGCCAAACAAGTCAATGATATCAGAAGTTTCTCATGTGGGTGGTAGTAGACGTGCAACTGGTTCTTCTGAAGTGGGTCCCAAGGGTTCTACATCACAACCTTCTGCAATGAAAAGTCAACATCCAAAACAAAGCTCGGGTGAATGTGTCACTAAATCCCCAACATCACTCGGGTCCACAAAACTGTCCCCGTCATCAGCAACTAAAGAGGGAAGAAGTTGCAGTTCAAGTCAATCTCCAAACAATAGTCAATCTTGTTCTAGTGATCATGGGAAAACTGGGACTTCAAGTGTAAGTAAGATCTCTAGTAGTGTTTCACATAGTAAACACTCAACCAATGGTTTTCATGGATCTACAATCCCAGGATCGCCAGCTAAACACACATCAGAAAGAGTATCTGATGTGTCAAATGTAGATAACGGAAGCAACCCGAGGCTCATTGTGCGGTTGCCGAACACTAATCGAAGTCCCGTGCAAACTGCGAGTGTGGAATCACCAGGAGACTCGTCTACAATATCTGGCAAGGGCCCTGTTTCGGTCCCCTCTGAGAAGCAAGACCAGAAAGCAACTGGAAAAACTGATTGTTTAAACAATGTTCAAAACACGAACATTGGTACTGATTTGTCTCAGGGTAAAGAGGGATTGGCTGTCTGTGATGAGGAACATGGTAAGAAAGATGCATCCTTTGGCAGTGGTTCTTATAGCTCTATAAATGCATTGGTGGAGAGCTGTGCTAAATTTTCTGAAGCTAGCGTGCCTCCATTGGTTGGCGATGTTGGTAATATTAATCTTCTTGCCAGCGTGGCTGCCAGTGTGTCACCTTCATGTTCACCTGGCAGTAACTCACCTGTACCTGAAGACTCGAGTTCTGTTAATGCTGCAAAGTTGAGACAAATGGCAAATGATGGTCACAGTGAAGATAATATCAGTGTGGTTAATGGTCATGTAGGCGTGGATAATAATAATAATACACAGTTGGCGAATATGAGTATGGACTCTGAGGTAAAGCCTACCGTTCTGCTAGATAACAGTTTAAGCCCATTACAGGAAGACAAGTGTCATGATGATAAATCGATTGAAACCACAGTGGGCCCACTTGATGCAGCTGCTACGAGTGTGAAACCCGAGGCACAGGCTAATGAAGAATCGGCTTCTTGGTCATCTTCTGATATGCGTGCGGACAAGAAGAAATTGGTGCACAAACGGTTAACCGACGAACCCATGTCCATCACTCGTGACGCTAATTTAACACCAAAGTCTGAAGAGAATGATGACAATAAGCCTGAGCAGAGTGAAAGACAAAGTACAGAAAAAGACGAAAATACCTCTGCTGCTGAAAAGCCTAATGATGGAACCGAGCCTAATTGTGTTGAAGGTCGTGCAGTAAAGTTGGACTTTGATTTGAATGAAGTTCTTCCTAGTGATGATGGGATACAAATAGAGGTTGAAAAGGTGGCTCTTCATACACCGAGTCTGTTACCTTCTAATAATAAAAACCGTTCTGGTTTGATTACTGTAGCTGCTGCTGCCAAAGGACCATTTTACCCTTCAGAGAGCCTTTCACGAGGTAAGCCTGAGCTGGGATGGAAAGGTTCAGCGGCCACCAGTGCATTTCGTCCAGCAGAGCCACGAAAGGTTGATGCTCTCGTGCCTGATAATAGCCATACCAGTAAACCAGCCTGCCCTCTGTTTGACTTTGACCTGAATGTTGGAGTTGAAGATGCTGGTCAACACAATGAATCATCAGGATTGGATCTTGATTTAAACGCGTCTGAGGAGGGTCCTGAGGTTGTCCAACTGTCAGTTAATAGACCTAGTTCATCATTTCTACCTGGCGGGCCGAACTCTTCACGGGATTTTGATTTAAACGGGCCCGGCGTGGAAGAAGTTGGCGGTGAGTCGGTTACTTTTTCAAAAAGCGGTATGCAGTTTATGTCCGGTGTTCCTAATGTCAGAGTGAATAATAATATGGACATGAACTTTTCAACATGGTTTCCACCAAACAATACCTACCCAACAATGACAATCCCGTCTCAAAGAATGTTGAATCCCGTTACCGCCAGCTCAACAGTCAACCCTGAAATATTCAGAGGTCCTGTCTTGCCCTCATCTCCAGCAGTTGCGTTTCCGTCTAATGTACCACCGTATCAGTATTCGCCTTTCCCTTTCGAACCCAGTTTTTCAATACCAAATACATTTCCTTCGGTTTCAAACGCTTATGTGGACGCTTCGTCATCTAGTGGCGGGCCTGGGCCCGTCTGTTTTCCGAGTGTTCCTTCGATGGGACCTAACGGTGTGGTATCAATGCCTTATAGACCATACTTTATGAGTTTACCTGGAGGGTCGAGTAACGTGGGTCCCGATGGGAGAAAGTGGGGCGGCCTAGGTCAAGGTTTAGATCTAAATGCGGGTCCCGGAAGCGGGCCAGATGATAAACTACCTTTTGCTTTGAGACAGTTATCTGTTGCGGGTTCTCAAGCGTTAGCTGATGAGCAGTTAAAGATGTTTCAGCAAATGGCTGCAGGTGGTACTGGTGGCGGGCCGGGAAAAAGGAAAGAGCCGGATGGCGGTTGGGATGGTGGTGATAGGGTTAGTTACAAACATCCACATTGGCGGTAGGAAAAGGTGTTGCTGCAATACCTGGTGAGTATTATTAATAATATTATTATGGTGGTTTTGCAGGTTTGGGTCGGGTCGTCTGTTTATATGTTGATGATGCGTTTGATGTGATTTGCAGGGACGCGGCGGATCAGACGGGACTGGACCGTGTGTTGGGTTTTGAAGAATGTTACCCTTGTGACCGAACTGGCTTGGTTGGTTGTGAGGGTTGTTTAATGAAATGAATGCATAGGGATAGGTTGGTTGAGTTGTTGCTTGATATAGTTTGAACAGAGAGTGTGGCCTGTGTTGATGTTTAACTTGTTTCAAATTGAAAGCATTTGCCCACCACAAACTGAACAGAACAGAACAAAACAAAACAAAACCAGGGAATTGGTTTCAACGGATATATGTAGAGTGCCAGTTCTTCTGTGTTTAGTTTATTAAATTTTCTTTTTCTTTTCCTTTTGTTGTTATGCGAAGTTGTATTCAGTTATTCATACATACACCTGGCCTGGTTTTTACTGGGTCGGGTTGGAACCATGTAACTAAAGTGGACCGGTTGACATAATCGGCCTTTTCTGGGATTAGTTTTTGCCATCTAGGGCCAGTGAAATGGTTGGTTTTCAATGGCTAGACTGACTGATGGCCAAAAGGTTCTGGCTAGAGACACCACAGTATGGTTAGAGTTTATGGTTGTGTTCTTAAGTAGGGCTCAATATATACCTTATTTCTTGTGATCTGATTTTACATTTGTGTTTTTGTTTATGTAATTTGATGTAATTGGCGTGGCTAGGGCTTAAGATTGTGATGCAGTCATCAGGGTACCATGGGAAATGGGACTGCAAGGCAAAACAAAGCTTAGGCAGTTAGGGGTGTTCATGGTTTATCTGTATAAACTAACCTGTGTTTTCTATATATTAGGTTAAATCGTTAACTATGGTTATAGAAGACACATCAAATAAGATAGGCTGAATTTGAATGTTGGGTGAGCTGTTGTCAGGTGTACTCGATATATATAAATGGTTTGCATGCCATTTCTAAGGTAGAGCGTCTGCCGGCCTGCTTGAAAAGTAGGTGACAAGGTAACGGTTTGAAACAAGGATGGGCTCTATTAGAGGAGTAATAGATGTTTTTGTAGATTGGTTTAAAATATGATGGGACATGCTAAGTTGATAATTTGTAACAAGAACGAGTGTGTTGCACTGGTGATGTTCTTATAAACGATCAACTAGGAGTAATAGATGTTTTTTCTTACATTGATTTACTGTAATCAAACTTAATAGACCTAGACGGTTTACATGTTAAAAGTACACTTGTTTGGCCATCATTTGCTCTCTCTATGACCTTCACCACCTCATCTTCTACAACTCTATTGAAGCCTAACATGCTAACACTATCTTAGCCCCTCGGTAGTTTCTCTTTTTGTCAATATAGTTTAAGTACCAACATGCTCTTTTAACTTTTTAGATGGCCAAACGGCAAACGAGCTAATGTTCTTTGTTAGGACAAATGAGTACAAGAACCTAATGGTGATCATATGGAATTGGTATCAAGGTGTAAGGTGTCCTCTCGTGAGGTTGAGGGTTTAAATCTTATAACTTTGGTGGCGTGTTAGCTGTTAAATAATAATAATAATAATAACAACAACAACAATAATAATAATAATAATCAGCGGACCATGGTAGGCATATTGGGCTTTTGAATTGTAGATGGCAGCAGAATGTGTATGCTTTTGAGGATGTTTCTAAGCATCATTAGAGGGAAGACGATAGGTGATTCAGTTTCAAGTTCATTGTTTTGCCTTTGCCTATTGTCCAAGGTGATTCATAATTTATTACGGTTACTAGTTTGAGACCCGTGTGCTACACGGGTAGTTCTTGAAAATACAATATTTAATAAATAATCAGTATACAAGAAACAATATATCCGTTAAACACTATTAATGCAGTCGTTATACAATTGTTTTTAAAACAATTTTAAAGTAAGAGACAATTATAAATATCAATTTTTTTTAAAAAAAATTAGGAAGTAAATATTAAATTAACAAGTTTTGAAGCATAAATTTTAAATATGGTAACTATCATTTTACAATTATAAATTTGTTGTAAAGGGTGAGGTTTAATGTAGGAGTGACACGTAACAAAACTTATAGTTATTTATTAGAGAGTATAGATATAGTTTAACATCGTTTTTATTCATTTTATTTTCAATAATTGTAACAACAATCACCAAATCATTCTCAGGTTAGACCGGGCTTGAACAACTCAAACCTGAGCTTTTATATAACCAAGTATGTAAAAAAAAATTAGCTTAATATATAGTTAAAACTAAACAATCAATTTATAATAACCAAATCAAGCTAAGCTCAACCCCACTTAGTTAAACTAGCCAATTTCGACTGGTTTACACCTCAAACAAAGCGAGTCGATTACTTGAGAACAATTTTTTTGAGTCCCAGTGATTTGAGTCGATTACTCGAGAACGACTTTTCTAAGTCAGTGATTCATTCAGAGCAAAAGTGAGAAGTAGGCTAATTAAACTAAATTGCTAATGAAGTATCAAAATTACTTCATATACTCCATTAAAGTAAACATGTTGCAAAACATTTTCTATTTATTGGGTTTGGATCAAGCACAAAATAAATAAACATGCTAACTGTACGAATTGAGTAGTGTAATTATATATAATTATATAGTGTAGTGTAACTACAACATAGTGTAATTACAGTACGATGTAATTAGATAATTACACTACTTGAATCGCACAACTACCATTTCCCCCTATTTATTTACATCTCCTAAGATTTCCAACTTTTAAAGTCCCAATATTCACTTTTAAAGCATACTAATCAGAACAAACACAAACATTCATGTCTAGTGTACCTTCCCAACTAGGCCATTTCTTATGCTTTTAACTAATTTTGTCGCACAAATCGCTCTAAAGCAATTTAGTTCGAAACAGACTATCAGAATTGAATTTAGTTCCAAAAGGGATAATGAACAGCATAGCAGAGCCAAAAGCATAAAGCTCGTGCGAAGCTAAGTTCAAGCAAGCTTGAACCTTAGTGGCCTACTTCAAGTACCAAACTTGATTATTCTCAGAGACCAACAATAATACAATTTATACAAATATATTGATTATTAATATAATATAACATATAATTACTCCACAAAAACTATTAGTGCACATAACTACGATAAGAAATATAACTCGACAGACTTTTAAACAAACGTCCATCCTAATGGCGAAATCATGACGTCTGAGTAATAAACTGTTGGAACCAGTCTATCCGAATGACAAAATCATGACATCTGAGTAAACCATTGAAACCAATGCCGTAATAAGATTCTTATAGTTAAGAAGGAAAACCAAAATTACTTATCGTTTAATTCAATAACAAATGGGCTGAGTTCAACTCTTCTAGAATTATGTGAGCAGAGTTCAACTCGTTTACACTGCAAACAGAGTGAATTGGCTACTAAAGAGCGATTTTTGAGTTTACTGACTCGTTTAGAACACAAGTGAGAAGCAGGCTGTTTGGACTAGAACGCTGATGACCCATCAAACTCACTTCATTTCAATGATACACCATCACATGTAAGCATGCTACATGTCATTAAACCCGTAAAAAAGAAGCAATTTTCAAGAAGAGAATTCGAAAACAAATAAGCAACAATATTCTACAATAGGTTTTTACAACACCACATCAAATTCAAGAAAGAAAGACACATATACCATAACAGAAAGAAAAAGAAAAAAGAAACCTCATGATTCAAGGGAGGAGGTGCCAAGAACAAAGGAAAACAATTCCCGAGTACTCCACCAAGCCAATATCCATGGCAACGGGCAGCTTCAAATCCCTCAAGACGGTGAAGGCCTCGGGCATTCTAGTCTTGGGCACCTCCTCGGCGACGGGGCAGTAGGGGATCCAGGCGTCGGGCTTGTAGTCGTCCCCAATCTCCTCCTGATGGAACTGCAGCAGAGAGAGGGTGGGGGTCGTTGTTGTCATTGGCAAGGCTCCCGATGGTACCATAACTAAAATAAAAATATCCGTTCAATTACATTGGTTACGGTACCAGAAGTAAAACAAAAAATATATATAAATTGAAGTAAAGCAAAAATATATACTCAGGCGTTGAGGCGGTTAGTCTACGCAAATTCGGTCGGTTCAATCACATTCATTACGCTTTCGAAACTAAAACAAAAGAGTCGGTCGGTTAGCATTACGTTTTGGTCGGTTCCGTCACATTCATCACGGTACCGAAACTAAAAAAAAAGAGTTCGGTCGGTTAGCGTTACGTTTTGGTTGGTTCCGTCATGTTCATTATGTTACCGAACCTAAAACAAAAGAGTTCTATCGATTATCGTTACGTTTGTTATGATACCAAACTAAAAAAAATAACCAAAAAAAAAAACAATATGGTCGGCTGTGGCGCCAACCATGACTTTTACTTATATTAGAAGTTACGTTTTGGTTGGTTCCGTCATGTTCATTATGTTACCGAACCTAAAACAAAAGAGTTCTATCGATTATCGTTACGTTTGTTATGATACCAAACTAAAAAAAATAACCAAAAAAAAAAAACAATATGGTCGGCTGTGGCGCCAACCATGACTTTTACTTATATTAGAAGTTACGTTTTGGTTGGTTCCGTCATGTTCATTATGTTACCGAACCTAAAACAAAAGAGTTCTATCGATTAGCGTTACGTTTGTTATGATACCAAACTAAAAAAAATAACAAAAAAAAAACACAATATGGTCGGCTGTGGCGCCAACCATGACTTTTACTTATATTAGATAATGTGTATACATTATTAATTAAACCGATTTAAAACATATGACGTTAAGCTATTTAAGCATAACATTTTATACACCTTTCGAAACAAAAAAGGCCAAATATTCAACAAGAGTCATATCGATAGATAAACTAAAAGACGACACATAACTTATTTAATAAATCTTAATCTTAAAAACATTTATCATTACATGATTCTTGACGTTCTTGTATGGTTTTGAACATTGTGTCCCCTATGGTGGTATCAATGCTTTATTGCTCAACTTAAACATAACCCATGTTTTTATTTGTTCAAAAACGTCAACCTTAACTCGCACACACTTAAAGCCATGTAATCCAAACACGATTATTTAACCAATTAGTTATTTAACTGTATCAAACGGGTTGAGGCATGAGGGGTTGGCAGATAGTAATTAAGTTGCAAACATGTTAATTGGGTTGATGAGTTGTAGATAATGCGTTAAGGAACAAAGTGGGTTAGTAAGTCGACCATTGTCACACCTTTATTTTTTCTTTTTCATCTTTTATGTTATTTTTTGTTTTCTCAAAGATGAATAATCATATTACAACCCGAACAAGTACAGTAAAAACACAAATCTTTGATGATATTTACGTTTGTTTTTAACCCAAAAACAATAATTTCAAATTAATGGACACAAGAGTTACATAGCAACCTAACAGTTTGATTCATTTGTGGATGAAAGGAGAGGGGCTGTTTGATCTGGTTCATCTGTTATTGGTAACTTGTTCTTCTCTTTGGCCTGCCCCCACATCACAGTATAAAATCCGGCAGCAACTATTGCGGCTCCAATCGCGCTGCAAACGTCAGTATGGGTTAAACAGGTTGTAAATGGGTTCATGGTAGGGATGTTAAACAAGTTGTGCTCACGGATTGGCAGGTCCAACCTGACACGACTGGACCCGAACACGACACGTATATTTGTGGGTTGACCCGTACACAACCTGTATGACCCAAAAGTTTTTTTTTGTTGTTTTTACATGTTACTACTTTAAATTCGCATTTCTACTACAAAAGATACAACTTTACATAAAAAAAATTATAAATTTTTTTTTCTTGTTTTAAATTTGGCATGAGGCACCCAATCAATTTATTATTATAGAAAACACATTAGAAAATTACATAAGTCAAACTGGCCAACCTGTTGGGTTGACACGATCAAGACCCGTCCGTGAATTTCGTGTTAGGCTCGTGTTGGGTCAGAAATTCATTCCCCTAATTCAATTAAATAGGTTACATTTTTAAACAAACAAGTTGACATGTTTAATTAAACAGGTTATTCAGGTAAAGCCGAACACAACCCCAGGTTTCATTAATACCCGAACACGACATGTTTATTATACGAGCTATAGATCATATGATAACTAGAACTTGAATACTTTCATGTGTGTTTTGGCATTGATAATTTACCTTCCTAAGTGAAGTGAATCACCAAGAAAAGTGACACCCATGATAACTGCAATAACTATCGACAGGGGCGAGAACATAGCAACAAAAACCGGGCCTTTCTTCTCCAAGCACCATGTGATGGCAGTATTACGAAATACAACTGAAAACACTGTCTGAAAATAGAAAAAAAAAAAGAAAACAAATGTATGTGTATTAGTTATATCCAAATTATAAAACCTAATGTTGTTCTTTCAAAATTTGGCATAATATACCAATCAATTTAATTTATGACATAATACACAATTTTTAGAAAACAATTACCAAAATAAATGGGCTAAAAAGGGTCAGTCGACCCGAACACGACCTTTGTAGCTAAACATGTTTGGGGATCCGACCCATAACTGAGCCTTACCCGTTAGACTAAACCCAAACCTTTGAATTTCGTGTTAGAAATTCAAACTCAAAACTCAAACTCACCCCAAAAACTACAGCAACCATCCCAGTTCCCGGGTGCAACACCCACGCGTTTAAGTCTGGTTCTAGGAATGGAGCTACAGCTATACATTGTATGGTCCCAAAGAGAATGAAGAAAAACACAATGGTCCGTTGATCCGGATATTCTCTAGCTGTTGCTGACTGGATTGGATGTACATGTAATATAAATCAACAGATTAATATAATAGGTGGAGTAATAATCCAGTGACTCATTATAAGATCTTACTTGTAAAACATTCCATATAGCACCAACTATTCCACCAGCAATAAGAATCAAGCCGCCAAATATCCAGTCCGATGGGCGCGACAAAAGAAGCTGATTGGATGAATCTTGAGAGGGGCCCGTGTTAAAGATTTCCGGGCCTTGATAGAATGTGAACAACATTGCTCCTGATATAGTTATTATGGTACCCAATAACTTTGCTAGACTGCTTGAACTTGTTATGTCTATTTTCTCCATCCTAAAACACATATTTGAGCGTGGCGTTTGGTTTGCATAATGTTTCTGGCATGAATGATTGCCAATTAAATTGAAAAAAAAAAATGATTGTCATGGTTACCTGAAGGCAAGTGCAATCAAGAAGGTGTTGGCAGGAGACAAGTTTGAGATGGCACTTGCCATTGTTGGAGAGCTGTAGCCAATACCTTGATAAGTAAGTAGTTGATACAGAAAAAGCAATGTTAGAAATGGAGAGAAAGGTGTTTTCATAATCAAACAAAGAAATGGGGTTACCCTAAAAGTCCAAGAATAAAGAATCTGAAAACAAGACGAAAAGTAAGCGGAGGAGGAGGACCAACATTTCTGCAAGCAAATTTTAACCTGAAGAAGCCGATGATGAAAGTTGGAAGCAGCAACAAGACACCAAGAGCATCATGGTAAACAATATAAACAATACTTGACATGCCATCATTCATGGCTGCTTTCACTATGGTCAACACACTCATATCCAAGCATGTGATCATCAGCATAGCAACTAAGGGCATCACCTCATTGGTCCATGTCCATGCTTCATCACTCCTCATATTCATCATCAAAATCAAAATCAAAATCAAAGAAACAAAAGATAATATATTTGGAATAATCTTTTTCTTTGTCAAATTAATAGGCTGGAATTTCAGATTATTAATTTATTTCACACCTAGCTAGTGGCAACACATTTCTTATCAACCTGTACTATTTATTTATTACAATATACTCATAGTTCTAATGATAAAGCATCCTCACCTACTACTCAAAAGGATAAATATCATCTAACCTAACCTTTTTCTTAAATAAATGTATCCTCAAGACCCAAAAACTCACATAACAGTAACACAACCCAAGCTTAACAATTAAAAACAATATAAGAAATATGTATACTAAGTACAAAAATTACATGCATGGATGATGTAACTTTAATCCTACGTTTCAAAAAATTACGATAAAAGCAGACAGTCCCCGCTATGAATGGACGTTAACTTTTACTACTATAAGTAAGGGTGTCAATCTCGGGTTGGCGGGTCGAAACATTCAACCTGAACCCGATGTCCAAGATTTCAACCATAACCGGTACACAATAGATTCATAACAACCTAAACGAAACCCATTTAACCCACATTTTTGAATGAGTCATACATATATTGACGAGTTATAAGCGAGTTTTTAATAATATGGTGTTATTAACGAAGGAATATTAAGAGTGTTCTTGATAATTAAATATATTGTAAGTTGTAAGTATACTTGTCAAAGTAGTTTAGTTTAAAAGGTTTTTATACAACAAAAGGCTAATTAGAGTCAGCAAAGTAATGAGTAATATATACTTATAGTTTTTTTTTCTAAATATACTGAAAAAGTTTGCAAATGGAGAGGAATTGCAAGTGCATATTTAAAAAAAATAATTATAAAAGTATTTTTTTTACACATAAATAGGTTACGGGTTGACCCAAACCTTTATGTTTTTAAAACGGGTCAAACACAACTCGTTTCTTAAACATATCCTGTAAGTTGAACCAAAACCTAATTTTTTCTATGGTGAATTTTGGGTGGTAGAAATACTTTGTTATTATAAAAGAAAAAATTGAAAAACATAAACACTAATTGTCCCACGTTGTTCTTATTAAAACAAGAACAAGAAATGAATGTATCGGACCCACTTGAAAGACTCAAGCTGCCACCAACCTCATTGTTCTTCATCGACCATCTTCGGAGCCTTGTTTTTCCGGCGACACAAAATATATAAGCTTTTATGATACATGCATCAAGTGTGTTGATAACCAAAATCACAACTTTTAAACATCAAGAAGTTTATTAACTTATAGCATAGATATCTTTATAATACTGATCACAGTTGCATACATATATAGTTCAAATTCAATTGTTTCTAAAGACCATTAATCCATGCATTACCAATTTCACATGTGATAAGTGCATCCTTCCTATTCATCTTCCTTAACATTGTTAATTCTTTTGTGACAACTCCTTAGCATATATGTTCATAATCTTTTTAGCCAGTCAAATTATGTATGTTGCTTGGGTGGTAATAGTGATGTTAGGCAGGCAGAGGTAGTCCATAAGCCCCTTTCATTAGTTGGATCAATGGTGATATGATAAACCTTATTCCCGGTATCTATTTATGTAAACAATACACCTCGTCAATCCATGATTATGGAATTCTAACTTGAATCCCAAATCTAACCATATCTCAGTTCATTGCCATTGCATGCTTGCAAGGAATACGTGTCAGTTCCCATTGCCTCATATTCATGTCAATTGTAATAAATCCCCAACTTGATTACTAACCTCAACTGATTCCCCATGCCAAGCAAGTTATTCCTAGGATACTTATCATGCTCAATCTTGCTTAGTATATATTTTTTGATAAACTTAAACCAAGACACATATAACAACATCAAACTCACATCATGATTATTACCTAGTGGTCCTAAACAAAAAATCAAGTCCATGTCAAGAATTTAAGATGATAGTAAATCATCTCACAATGTAGGTGTTTGTTTGTTTTTAAGAGGTAAAATGTATGCAGTCTGCACACATCTGTAGAAGAATAGGTGGACCAAACATCCGCACTTTGCAAGAGAAGACTGTTTTTTAACGTCTGCGGACTGCTAAAATAATTTGAAATTTAAATAATTTTTCAAGTGCTCAATTCAGACCTAAACATAAATAATTTTTCAAGTGCTCAATTCAAACCTATAGATAAAAAATTTTCCAAGGCACAAATCAAGTGCTCAATTCAAACCTAAACATATTCAAACCAAGTTGTTTGGAGGAGGTGGTGCGACGACGGCTGCGACAGTGAGGGTGGAGGTGAGGGGGTGATGACTGGGTGGGTGGATGAGGTGGGACGACGGACGGCTGTGAGGTTGGATGTAGGGGTGGGGGCGACGACAATGGGGGTGGAGGTGAAGGGGAATCGTCGATGGTGGAGGTGGAGGAGAGGATGATGGCGACGTGAATGAGGAAGCAGGAGATGGCTTATGTCTTTTTTTTACAAGGATTAGGGTTTCAAACTTTGAAGAGGTTAAAAGACTATAGTTCATGTCTTTAGGATAAGAGGGCATGCAGACCTTTTTTAATGAAATGTCTTACAAAAACAAACTGCAGACCTAAACGTCTGCGTGTGGTCTGCGCGACACAAGCAAAAGTGGTCAACAAGACCTTTTCTGAAAAACAACACCACCTTAGATATTCTATCTCTATGATCATTGCATAAATTAGATCAACTATAAAATCATTTGGGTATACTATATCTACATATTTAATCTTAACATCAACAAAAGTTGCACATGTGTTATTAATGAATGCTTCACCATGGAATATCTTCAACAAAAAATATAAGGGTTTTTCTTTTGTCATTAAAATTAACCATATGCCAAAACCATTAAGTTCGATCGATAAACAAACACGAATTAAACGACTAGCTCTCATTTATATTAATTAAAAAATATAACTCAAAAAACTG
The DNA here is from genome assembly GCF_021521415.1 of Bidens hawaiensis. NCBI lineage: Eukaryota > Viridiplantae > Streptophyta > Magnoliopsida > Asterales > Asteraceae > Bidens > Bidens hawaiensis. The sequence goes on from NW_027491210.1 coordinate 1,749,313, forward strand.
ATTACAACTCTCAAACCCTAACTCGGTTGCATCTCATGTGTCTCAAGATGAACCGTAACTCGGTTGCATCTCACATGTTTCTATAATTTTGAACCATAACTCAGTTTATATAGACTAACCCAAACTTGTTAGCCAAGACATTACCAATTATAATTACAAAACAATTATGAATCATATTGTAATAATTAGGAAACTAACCAACTATGACTGACTTGTCATTATTGATACCTCAAATTAACCGACTTGTGACTTGGAGTATGAAATTACGTCCAACAAACCAATGCCTTAAAACGGTTAAAAATCATCAAACGGAAGGCACCCTTGATTAAATATTAGTAAGGAACTTATCATATACCACTCTTGGACAAACACTTTACCCTCACTTCAAACAAACAAGAGCCTCATCGCCATTGCGAAAGGATAACAATTGATTAATGATTCTTGAATATGAACAACGAATTCAGTTGATTAAACTATAATTTTGATTGATTACGAACTTGGTCGAGGGAGTTAAAGGGTTAGAGATCAAATCAATCATATATTGTCTTCCACAATGGAATTTGATAAGTGAGATTTTGAGTAAGTGCTTTCATAATCTTCAGGAAACAAAAGAAGACTTCCATCTTCAAGTTTAACTCAGAAACTAGGAAAAAGACAAATATGCCCCTCATATGAGGGACACTAGGCACATGATCATATTTAATTGAAAAGATAACATAGTTAGTATAAGTGATTGAAAGGTTATAAGGTTATAAAACTTAAACTTGAGAACGTAATACGTTAAAAGATTTTTATTAGAAAGAGGGTTAAACTAAACATGCCAAATGTAAATGACAAAAAGTGTAATTTACTGTTACATTATTGGATAAAAGATAAAATACACTAATTGTTTATCATACATTAGGTACGAGACACTCTTACGCTCTTGATTTCAAAAAAACACGTGAACCCTAAAATCACAACTAAACGACCTATTCGTCGTTCACCGTTCTCTGGTGTCCTGTCAAAATCTTTCGATTCCATCCACTGTCCACAGACGCGACCACCGTCCACCGTCGTGGGCACTGTCCTCTTTCTTCGCGACCATCGATGTCTCGCTGATCGTTGTTCACAAGTTTGTATATTTAGCCAGTAGATCAATTAATCAATTGAAACTGAATTTGTTGAAACCAAATGATCAATAAACCTTGAAATTGATCCAATTAATCGTCAATCTGAACCTTTGATCGATCAATTTGACTTGAGCGTAACTGGTCTTAACCTTGTGTGTTTTTGATTTACACTTGAGCGTAATTAGGTTTTAATCTTAAGCGTTTTCATTTACACTTGAGCTAAACTAGGTTTTAGAATTTGATTGAGCGTAATTGGTTTTTAACCTTAGCTTGATTTTCTTATGTAATATACGGCAAACTATTACTGTAGTAAATCACCCCTACATTATTATATCTAGTTCTATGTATCAAAACAGAATTTGTATTTTAAATTTATTTAACATAAAGTTATCTCAAACATCTAGTCCAATAGTGTTACGCGCGAGTTTTATTATTATTATTATTATTATTATTATTATTATTATTATTGTATTATCTTAATTATCTAGGAGTAATGTTCATATAGAAAGAAAGAGGTGTTAGGTTCTAGTGACACCTATGATAAAATAGGAGTTTTGGTGTGTGCTGGGCGGTATAGAAAAAGTTGTTAAGTTTTTCAAAATATTTATTTCACACAATGTCGAGTTTTAAATTTATAGAAATGATTGTTTTCTTAACTAAACCACACACATATAGGCAAGTGTACCTATCGTATATGTAGAATAGTATCGGTAAGAATCAAGTATCGATCCACAAACACACTTGTTTGATTTTTACTATTAAATCATTGTATATATTTTAACTGAAAGCAAACATCATAGTGATTTGGTTTGACATGTAATTTTTAAAAGAAATTTAAAGACATAAATTAAAGACAATATTTTTAGGTTTTTATATTTTTAAAGAGATAATTAAGGATAATAGTGTATCATCTTGGTTAGAACTCCTCTTAACTTGGTTTAAAAATTAGTTTGTAAGCATGCGATATGAGCTTGCTATGGTGATTAAATGTAAAAATAGCACCTTATTCCTAAGTCATGTTATTCCATGATAATTAAAGAAAAAGATATGCATAACTTCATGATCTCTACTAAAACATCCTTTTATGTAAGCAAGCGGTTTATAAAATTATTTTTAAGATAACTTACTTTAAAGATGAGACAACCCCTTAAATTACTAAGTGAATTGTACTTGATATTTTAGTAAAAATAACGTTTGTATTATACTTAAAATGCCAATTAAGATTAGCTAAGCTGTAAAGGATTAGCCTTGAGTTACCAAGTATTAATCCATACAACTCTTGTATAATTATAGAACTCATGTAATAACCATCCAAGAGTTGTTTAAAATAGGTTATGTTGCACACTCATTTGACAAGTAATAAACCGATTTTAGTGGATGAACATCAAGAATATGTTTTCATAACATTGTCAATAATTCTCATTATAAGATGATCAATTACTACTAATACTTTATTTGGTACATGTTCATATTAGGATTTGTGTTTTATCTCTCAACCAAGCTCTTACAAGAATGACAGTTCCCCGGCTTATCATCAAGCTTGGTACTTGGTGTCTCTTTTAAAGTTCATAACCAAGGTCTTACAAGACTAGAAATTCCTCGGCTTATCATCAAGTTCAACACTTGGGGTATCTTTTAAGAGTATTCTAACATTCCTCATCAAGTTATAATTACAATATAACCTTTACTTATTATATACCGATCACATGTTTAACAAATATTATTATTACTTTAATTAAGATTTATTATAAACCAAGATTATACTAAGAAAGTTAGCCAATAGTAAGCATAATTTATACATCAAAGTAATAGATACAAACATGATCAAATTAGAACAATTTTACCAATATGAATGACTAATCTTTGATGCTAATGACTTCTTCTAAGAGCTTAATCTCCTTGATCTTCAAAGGTTGATGGATGGGACAATTCCCTTATTAATGGTAGTGAAAGGAGGTGGTTGAAGTGGATTTAAAGTTCTTCAATGTCTATTGAATGTGGAAGACGATAATTCAATTTATAGGGTGATCAGGTCATCAAAACACGGCCGTGGTTTGCTAAACACGGCCATGATGACCTTTTTGTCATGTTGTAATTAATACTCGTTGTCATATTGTACAACAGGGAAGTGGACACGGCCATGGTGAGTCCAGAAGAGTCTGAATTTGTCTTTTTCTCTTGTACTTTCAACATGGGGTGTGTTTTGGTAAAACATGGCCTTGTTTAGGTTCAAAATCTTCTATTTTGTCTTTTCCTCTTGTCTTTTGTAAACATGAGTGTGTTGAGGTTAACATGGTCATGTTATGACTTCCTGAATTTTGTCTTTTCTTCGTATGTTCTAGACATGGCGATGCCTTGATTCTCTAAGGGGTGTGTTGAGTTTGTGACGTGTGGTTGAAAGAACGTGCTTTAAGTGTTTTATATTGTGTGTTTTACTTGTTTATATGTATCAAACACAAGTACTTTTAGTGCTTTTATGTTTACATGTGATCGAAGCTTAGGATGGAGTGGAAATGAAATTAAAGATATATAATGTGATAGAGAATGAAATACGAAGTTGTGGCCGCAAAAGGGGAGGAAAACATAGTTGGAATGAAGATTTTATGAAAAAAATGGTGTTTTGGTGTTGTAGCCACCGTAAGGCAGAGAAACTAGACCGCAGGCTATGGCCAGACCGTAGCCTACAACCTGGTCTGATGGAAAAGAGAATTTGGTTATTTTTCTTCCATATTTATGCTCATAAAACCCTAAAGTTGATTATTCTTCATACCCTAGCCACCAAGGATGACTTTGGAGCAATTCCTCACCATTTTAACACCTCTCAATCACCAAATCATTCATGATTTCATCATTCCAATCCATATTCGAGTCAGTCGTGATGCAGAGGCAATGCTAAACCACTTGTGACCACTTCAGGTGTAGGGTTTGCATATGAACTGATTATTTTTATGAACATTACATGTATTGGGGTTTAGTTTTGATTAATCTATTGGTTGATTGAATCTATATGTTTATTGCAATTGATTAAACAGTTGTGTTTTTGTTTAACATCCCCAAAATTTCGATCCAAAATTTGAGAGCTTATTAAAGTTGAAGGATCAAAATTTTTCTTAATGGAAAAATTGAATAAGGAATTAAAAAGAAAATAAGGAAATCAAAATATTCCATAAAGAAGTCCATCCCATATTAAGAAAATGGGAAAGGAAAACCCATCCCACATGGAAGGATTGAAGAAATTGGAAGCATTCCACATGGGTATAAATAAAGAAGATAACACTCATCCCATACAGAAAGTAAGAAAGAAATGGAAGCTCTTTATAAAGAAGAAAGTTTCCATAATAATATTCTTTTATGCTTAGCATGCACCCAGTGGTTCTAGCGGAGGGTGAGAAACCACTGAAATTCAGGTGGTTTCTCTAACCTGGATTGTAATTGTTGCTAAAACCGTTGTTTTGATGGGCGATGAAGTCAACTTCTTCCATGGTCATAATGACTTGTTTGCAGTCACTCTTCTTATGAGTTCCTCCACAGGTGTCACATGTGATCTTGGTCTTTGATAGTTCGGCTTGAAGTTGTTCATATTTTTTAAAAAGGGCTTTAAGATGTGCGGTGACAAGAGTGTTGGAATTGACGTGGTGCATTCCTTTATGTGTTGGTGTAGATCTTGGAGGATTGTAAGCAAAACTCTTCTTTGCTGCCTTCTCCATGATTTCAAATGCTTCGTTAGGCGATTTGGATCCTAGGTCTCCACTGGCGACTTGGTCGATGGGTTTTTTGTTTTGACTGGATTGTGCATCAAAGAAATTCTGTAATTGCAACCATACACTCAGTCCATGATGTGGACATCTTCTCAGAAGACTTTTGTATCTCTACAATGCTGCGTGTAACGACTCATCATCATCGGTCTAAAATCCGGTAATGCTGGCTCATTATTTGGCAGTTTTATCCGGCAGAAAGAATTTGAGGAGAAACTGGTCAACCATCTGGTCTCAGTTGGTGATACAACCATAAGGAGAGATTCTTTCCATTCTATGGTTTGACCCCTTAGAGAGAAATGAAAAAGTTTGAGTTTGATCTGATCTTCTGAACAATTTTGAATTTTAAAGGTTCCGCATATTCGTAAGAGTCGAGATATATGAGAAAGAGGGACTACATCAAGGAGACCATAAAATTGAAATGAATTTTCCACCATATGAATGGTGCTTGATTAGATTTCGAAATGCTCGGTGATATCGGGTGGAGCCACTCTGGTGCCATAGCCTTCGAGAGTCGGTTTGGCATACTGCATACTGGCTCATGTTTGGTTCATTATTTGGTGCTTCCATCATTTCTTAGGTTTGATTTTCTGCAGATGTGGTGGTGTCTAATGATTCGTATTTGATTGTTTCGGCGGTTTCTGCAGTCCGTTTACGTGTTCGTCGATGAAAGAGTCGTTCCGGTTCAGAAATTGGAGAAACAAGCTCAGGTCCGAATGTGGAGGACATACATGGGATTAAATCAAATTCAAAACTATTTAAACTGAAAGGTTAGTTAAAGTTACATTACAAGTTAGGCTAAGCTATTTAAAACTAAACTAAGGTACAAGTTAGTTAATCTAAAGTAAAGGTTAGGCTAGCCTTAAGAAAATTAATTCTAATATAATAGTTAGTAAAAAGAAAATGAAATAAAAGTTAAAAATTTGTATAATTATAAACAATGATTAAATTAAAACTTGGATCGTTCTTAGAAACGTACCGTGTCTCCCGGCAACGGCGCCAAAAACTTGATAGGGGTGTGCGCGTGCTAGTTATAAAATTGTAATAGATTGGAGTTTTAGCTTTTGCACAAGATCGTGTTTTAAATTTATATAAGTGATTTCTACTAAAACTAAACACACACAAAATAGGCAAGTGTACCTATCGTATATGTATAATAGTATTGGTAAGAACCAAGTATCGATCCGTGGACACAAATGTTTCCAATAATGAATCTTCGTTTGAGTTTAATCGGAGAGTTTTAATCATTTTGGGGTTGATTTTTAAACTTTTTATAAAACATAAATATTTATATAATATATAGGTGACAAGAAGAGAATTTCCAAATGAGTAGTTTAATTATATAAAGGTTACCATCTAAGATAAAGAATCCACTCCATTCTTCCTTGATGATTATTAAGTAAACATGTGATAAACTTGTTCTAATAATATATGATATGATAGTCCTTCATTTCTAAGTGAACATATTCTATGACATAAATAAAGTAGCGTGCATATTTTCAAGTCCATCCTATGCTTAATATCATGCTACCACGAGAATGTCAATATAAGTAGACAAGTAGTTTGGTAAAGTAGAACGATTAAGATTGACTACGAATTCTCAGATACTAATCCTAACAACTTCGAGTGGTTGTAGTTAACTCACACAAACTCCCCTAGGTTGATTTAATTAGGTTATAGTTACACATTCCATTAACATATATTTCTTTAACTAGCATGATAACCTAAGCAATCGTGTTAGAAATGTTACTTTAGAATTATCAAAACTAGAGAAATAGATCATAACTTATATCTCATCATTTCTAAGTACAACATAAGGATCCATGTTTTATCTTAAATAAGTTATCAAGGTATTCTTTTTACCATTTCTTGTCTCCAAGAACATGGGTGAACATGAATGATTTTTAGTCATCAACCTTGATGTATTGAGTTAAAGTGATAAAACATTTCTTCATCAAAGGATAATTGCAAAAAAAACCATGTACTTTACCAAACTAAATCACATGTTAAACATAATCATTAAGTAAAACAAAGCTTCTTCATCGATTTTAGATGGTAAATTTGGTTTAGTTCATAATGAGCATGGTTATAAATATCAAAATAGATGATGATAACAAACACATGATTAAACTAGAACAATCTAACCAAATGTGGATGAATCATACTTCTTAATGATGATGATGGATGATGATGATGAATAACAATGGTAACCTCCAAGCCTTCAAACTCTTCACAAGATCTTCAATATGAGTGTAGTGTGGGTGTTTTTGTAAGAGAAACCCCTATGGAACTTTTCTTAAAGAACACTTGATTAATGCAACATTCTTCTCTATTTATAGGCAGTCTGGCGAAGCAGGCATGACCCCGTGCTTCTAGAGGCACGCCCCCGTGTCCATGTGTCCAGTTGCATTTAATCCTATGTCAGATCGTACATGATGACTAACCACGGGGGCGTGCTCTCTGAGGCACGGCCCCGTGCTTTTTAGTGACATGTGCAATTTCTTTTATCTTCTTCTCAAAGGGGACCACGACCCCATGGTCGCTAAAACACTGCCCCATGCTTCTGTGTCCAATGTTTGTCTTTTCTTGCAGATTTTTGCCTTTTCTTGTGTTCAGAAGCATGGGGCGTGTTTCGGGGAGTACGGGGGCGTGTCTGAGGGATTTCTCCGGTTTTCTTTCGATTTTCTTCGTCTTTTCGCTTGTTTCTTCGTTTAAGGCTTGGGTTTACCTGAAATTGCATTTTAATGTGATAAGTAGCTTTCTGAGCTATATTATTTGATAGAAGTTGCATTCTTTAGAGATTATTTGATGCTAAAAAGATGCATAATTTTAAGTACATCAAACATCCCCACACTTGAACCTTGCTTGTCCTCAAGCAAGCTACTTATAGATATTCTCAAAAAATAGAAAGTAAGGACAATAGCTTAAACATAAACAAAAGTGTTCCTAGAAAATAGGAACAAAATAACCAACCTTAAATCATAGGAATATATGTAGTGATATATAAAAAGGTGATTTGTTTTTATGAGCTTCCGTTTATGCAAAACGTCACGTTCTCACAATGTTCACTCATTCTCAGTTTTATATCTGATCATACTTGTGATGTATGTATGTGAACACTCTCAACCAAAATGTGACATGTGGTAAATAAGCTTGTAGCAAGTTCAAATCTCCACCTTTGTGAAGGGTTGCATAGATCAGAAGGTAATATGGGTTGGCTTTGTCTAAATAGGGGTTGTTATTTGTCGGTTCAAGGGTTTAGGTTAACGAGGATGGTAAATACAACTTCTGCTGATTGTCGGGAATCTTAAGATGTCTTCAAAGGTGTCACACCCCGGTCGTAATGGCGGAAAACCGAGGCGTGGCGACTAGGTCGTGATTGATTGAGCACAATAGTATAAAAGTCTAAATGCATAAACATAACCAAACTGTCAAATATTACATCATCCAGGTAACATGAAACAAATTGTTTTAATACAAAATATCAAGTTTCCAAACAACTCCTAGCCTAGCCTTCATCTCTCTAAGGCCTCTATCAGCTATTAGCTACTTCCTGCTTCATTTCCTGAAAACATGTAATAAAACGTCAACTACAAAAAGTAGATGAGTGAATTCATAGGTTAACTAATACTGTAGTGATAAGCCCTACACAAGCATACTAGGCTAAGTTGTAGGGGTTTATATATAGGGTGTACCATCGGCTAACCCACCACTCCTACAACTTATCCTACTATGCTTGGTATGCTTATCATCTCAACTGAATCTGCAAGAGTTTCGTATAAAGATTTCAATTATTGTTTCCATGCATGCAGGAGGAACGGTATCAAGGATATATGTATAAGATACCCAAGAATCATATGTAACCATGCCATGATGAAAAATGATAATGATGCATAATGATCACACAAGACCTGACATCGACCCCACACAAGACCACACTATGCTACTTGATTTCCTTGATGGTAACCCAAATCGATCACTTTGGGTACCATGAGAGAATTCTAAAGCGTACTTTAGTATCTCTTGGATTCCTAATCGATCACTTAGGAGATCCTTCGGATCCTTAATCGAACACTTAAGAGATCCTTCGGATTCTTAATCGAACACTTAAGAACCCCATAGGTCACGTGTATTCTAAATCGATCACTTTAGAATCCCACATCTAGTGACGGCCTGTCTACCAATCGACCACTTGGAGATCAAACCTATGCACTATTGTGACCTATATTGCCACTGTTCACACGATCACAAGACTGACCAATGAATAATGTGTTTTCATGATAAAGTATAACGGGTACATGACTTTGATTTCCAAACGTCCAATGTTCCCTAAACGCTGAGTGATTCCCATATTTACTCCTGAATATTTGATTATGCATACACAACTTCCGAGAAAGTTAAGGTACGCGTAACCTGCCATGATTACTTGTTTTCCCAATGTTCATTGTTTGCAAAAGATTTGTCAAGTGTTTATGATAAGTAATGTTTGAATAAATGTGTTTTGTCAAAACGTGTACATTTACCATGTTTTCACCCCCAATGATTTGAAAGGCTTTAAAAGAAAAATGGGGGCTATGAACTCACCTTGTTGACTAGGTGTGGTTGCTAGGGCGGTCGGGTGCTGTCAAACGTCGATCCTCTAAGTCTAGACAAGGACATAATAAGTTAACAACGCAGTTTAAGTCTAAGAGTGTAAGCCTTACACGATCTCGAGCAAAAACTAGGTTTTAAAGACGAAACAGCTTGGTTCTGACCTGATTCGATCGAATAGGAACACATTCGATCGAATAGACACACATTCGATCGAATAGGAACACATTCGATCGAATAGACACACATTCGATCGAATAGAAACACATTCGATCGAATAGACAGACGTTCGATCGAATACGAAGCTCATTCGGTCGAATGAGTTGGAGACCATTCGGTTGCTTTCCTATTCGGTCGACTGGACTGGTTCGATCGACACATTCGATCGAATGAACTGATTCGATCGACTGGTTCGATCGAATGAACTGATTCGATCGACTGAAAGCTGGGCGACGGAGATACCCACGGGTTTTCCAGATTTTCCAGATTTTTGACCCAAAATCGAAGTTTTTGACATGGAAATGCTCGGGATTGAAAGGGGTATCGATTCCTAGTACTTTTAAACACAAAAGCTTGCATTTTGACACCAAAAATGACGGTTTTTGACCAAGAACACACTTGACACAAAAGTCGGAGTTTTTGCTCGATTCGGGGCGGGTTTTGGTTGTAAAAACGTATGATTTTCAAGAAGATCTTACCGACAACAACGATAAACAGATTGGTGGACTCGAATCTTAGATTGGATGACTTTCTCTCACTACTCTCTCTCTAGAAGTGGGAGTGTTTGGGTGGGAAGTGTTGGTGGAAATGAAAGAGATGGTGTAAGAATACTTGATTTTCCGCTTAAATACTCGGGTGACTCGGGTTCGGGTTTAGGCTACCGACGGGTCAAGACTAGTCGAGTTCATAAGTTTTTAAACAAACTAAAACTTTTTCAGCAAAACTTTTATAAACCATTTTCCGAATAATTATTTAAAATCTTTTTTTTTTTTTTTTTTTTTTTTTTTTTTTAAATAAGAACATTTTATTTTTCAAAAGCATAAAAATTAATATTTTCCAGGCGTAAATGTCGTTTTATAAAATAAACATTTCAAATGATAAAAGCAGATTTCTCCAATGATATGGGTTCCGAACTTATCGTCCAGAACCCCAAAGTGTATAGTTTCCGATGATTCCTTGATTTTTGTCTACCAGTCAAATTCCAGGGCGTTACATCCTCCCCAACTTAGGGGAATTTCGTCCCGAAATTTAGCTTTTTAGTATACTTGATGCATCGATGATTAAGATTACATGATCCCATGATGACCACTATGCGCCACCACTTCTAATATTCGTCTCAGGCACCACCCAAATCAAGCCGAAGGGGCTTATATATAGGGTGTACCAGCGGCTAACCCACCACTCCTTCAACCTTACTTGGGTGTTTCCTTCGACTCCTATTAGATCAATGACACACAGGACGACACACTATTTTCCACTACGAGGCATCATCCTCAAGCTTTACATCAGACATATTCATTTCGGATTGAAGGGGTTTATATATAGGGTGTACCAGCGGCTAACCCACCACTCCTTCAATCTTCCGCGAATATTACCCTCGGTAATTCTTGAATTCAATGTCTCACAGCTGCCACGCTAACTATAAGTCCCTAATTCCAGGTTTCGCTTCAGACATATTCAACTCGTGCCGAAGAGGTTTATATATAGGGTGTACCAGCGGCTAACCCACCACTTCTTCAACCTTTGTCGAATATTTCTCTACACGAACCTTGAGTTCACGACTTCTAGTTACACAATAGCATATTGCTTATACACGTATACACCTGTGACCTTGATGTAATTATATTCCGGACTATAATTACGAGCTCACCTTGTATCAATGTATAAGCTCTATTGTGTGCGGCTAGAAAATTTGACACGACACCACACACATACACACAACCATGCTCCATGAATGCAAGAATGAATGACAAATTTTTGGCTTAAATAATGTATAAATTTCCCCAAAATTCATATGATTGAGTAGATATGACTTGTGCTCCCAGCATGAGCCCTGAGTAGCCAAATTTGTGGATGCAAATAAAAGAATACTTATAAGCATAATAAGGCAACACGATATTCATTGAATAACACAATTATTTGATACATGCTGCAAATGTTATATTGACTTCTAGACAATAGATTACAAGAATAGAGACTAAGAGAACAGATGAGGGTATTTCTCCTTCATTTGATCTTCGCGTTCCCATGTAAACTCGGGTCCGCGTTTGTTATTCCATCGAACATTCACAAGCGGTATGCGGCTACGCTTGGTCTTCTTGACCTCGCGATCCAAGATTTCGACGGGTTCTTCAACAAAAAGCAGATTGTCGTTAATTCGAACCTCGTCGACGGGAATGAGAAGGGCCTCGTCAACAAGACACTTCTTTAACTGCGAAACATGAAAAACATTGTGAACTCTACCGAGTTCCGGCGGCAGCTCAAGACGATAGGCAACTGGTCCGATCCTTTCAAGGATTTTGAATGGTCCAACATACCTAGGAGCGAACTTTCCCTTCTTCCCGAAACGGACTACGCCCTTCCAGGGGGAAACTTTCAGCAGAACACGGTCACCAACTTGAAACTCGAGTGGCTTGCGTCGTTTGTCTGCGTAGTACTTATGCCGACAACGGGCGTCTTTGAGTCGCTGTTGAATGATAGCGATTTGATCGGTTGTTTCCTGTATTAGTTCCGGGCCGATGATCTGTGAATCCCCGGTCTCGGACCAACACAAGGGTGAGCGACACTTGCGACCGTAAAGAGCTTCAAACGGCGCGCATTTAATAGAAGAGTGGTAACTATTGTTGTAAGAAAATTCTGCCAGCGGCAGATGAGCTTCCCAACTATTACCGAATTCAAGGATACAAGCTCTCAACATGTCCTCTAGGGTTTGTATGGTCCTCTCGCTCTGCCCATCAGTTTCTGGATGATAGGAAGAGCTAAGCTTCACACTTGTCCCAAAGGCCTTTTGCAAAGATTTCCAGAACCTGGAAGAAAAACTGCTGTCGCGATCAGACGTAATGCCCTTAGGCACACCATGACGGGAAACGATCTCACGAATGTATATCCGCGCCAACTTTTCCGTAGTGTAGTCCTCACGAACCGGGATAAAGTGAGCGGATTTAGTTAGAATGTCCACAATAACCCAAATTGAGTCATGACCGCTAGGCGTCCGCGGTAGCTTGGTGATGAAATCCATAGCTAACTCTTCCCACTTCCACTGAGGAATAATAGGTTGCTGAAGCAGCCCAGACGGCCTTCGATGCTCTGTCTTGACTCGCGAACAAGTCAAACATCTCATCACGTATAAAGCGATGTCTTTCTTCATCCCGGGCCACCAATAATGAGGTTTAAGATCTTGATACATTTTGCTGCTGCCGGGATGAATCGAGTATCTGGACTTGTGGGCTTCACTTAGAATAAGCGTTCGAAGAGGCTCAGAGTTTGGGATCCATGCTCGATCAAGAAAATAGAGGATGCCGTCCAACTTGGTTTCGAATTTCTGTTCGGCTCCACACGACAAAACGCCCTTGAGATCTCCATTCACAAGCGCCTGATTCTGAGCTTCGCGAATTAAGGAGGGAAGATTGGATTGAATTCTAATAGAGTGCAGCTGGGTCCTTTCTTTACGACTCAATGCGTCAGCCACCACATTAGCCTTTCCCGGGTGGTAGCGGATTTCACAATCGTAATCGCTGAGAAGTTCGACCCAGCGTCGCTGCCTCATGTTCAACTCTTTCTGATGGAGGATGTGCTGCAAGCTCTTGTGGTCGGTATAGATGACACACTTCGTGCCGTACAGGTAGTGTCTCCAGATTTTTAAGGCAAACACCACAGCACCCAACTCGAGGTCATGCGTGGCGTAGTTCTTTTCGTGCACCTTGAGTTGTCGAGAAGCGTAAGCGATGACCTTCCCTCGTTGCATTAAAACGCAACCGAGGCCTTGATTTGAAGCATCGCAATAAACGGTAAAGTCATCGTCACCTTCCGGAAGCGATAGAATCGGTGCACGGCAAAGTTTATTCTTCAGAGTTTGGAAGGCTTCCTCTTGATCTCGTCCCCACACGAAGGGTTCTCCCTTCTGAGTCAGAGTGGTCAAAGGCAAGGCAATCCTGGAGAAGTTTGAGATAAATCGGCGGTAGTAACCAGCCAATCCAAGAAATGAACGGATTTCGGTAGGTGTTTTAGGCGCTACCCAATTTCTGATGGCTTCTACCTTGGCAGGGTCGACGTGTATGCCGTCGACATTGATAACATGTCCCAAGAATTGAACTTCCTTTAGCCAAAATTCGCACTTGGAGAACTTGGCATATAGTTGTTCCTTCCTGAGAAGCTCCAAAATAAGCCTGAGATGAAGCTCATGATCGGTCCTCGAACGAGAATAAATGAGAATATCGTCTATGAAAACAATGACAAATTGGTCGAGATATGGACGGCAAACGCGATTCATCAGATCCATGAAAATGGCGGGGGCATTGGTCATTCCAAAAGGCATAACCATGAACTCGTAATGACCGTAACGAGTTCGGAACGCAGTTTTCGGGATATCCTCTTCCAGAACACGCAATTGATGGTAACCAGAACGCAGATCGATCTTAGAGAAAAACGTAGCACCCTGAAGCTGATCAAAGAGATCATCAATTCTCGGTAACGGGTACCGGTTTTTGATGGTCAGTTTATTAAGCTCCCGATAGTCAATGCACATACGGAAAGTCCCATCCTTCTTTTTGACGAAGAGTACTGGGGCTCCCCATGGAGACGAGCTAGGGCGAATGAATCCCTTGCCAAGAAGTTCTTGAAGCTGATTCGATAATTCTTGAAGTTCCAGCGGAGCTAGACGATAAGGAGACTTAGCAACAGGGAGAGCACCAGGAATAAGATCGATACGAAATTCCACCTGCCTGCTAGGAGGAAGTCCAGGCAGCTCATCGGGAAAAACATCAGAAAATTCACGCACGACAGGGAAGTCCTGCAGTCTCTTGACTTTGGATTCCTTGAGAGTAACACGGGCTAGAAATGCGGGATACTTCTTTTGAAGGTACCGACTGGCTTTTAAGCAAGAAACGATTCTTAGGCATCCACCCGACCTATCCCCTTGAATGGTTAGAATTTCACCAGAAGACAGAGGGATACGAATAAGTTTCTCGGCGCAGATTACTTCCGCGCGATTGCTAGACAGCCAGTCCATTCCCACAACTAGATCGAAGCTTCCAAGACGAAAAGGTATAAGGTCAATACTGAACGATGTGGTGACAAGAGTAAGGGTGCAATATCGAATGACAGACCTCACTTGTGTGGACTCTCCACTAGCAAGTTCAACAACCAAGGCAGGTTCCAACTCGGAAATTTTTAATTTCAGCAAAGGAACCAATTCGCAAGAGACAAAACTCCTATCAGCTCCTGTATCAAATAGGACAGACACCCAATTGTTGTTAAGAGTAAACGTACCAGTAATAACATCGGGGTTTTGGCGTGCTTCGGCAGCTCCAATGGTGAAGGCCCTCCCGCGAGCCGGAGGAACGTTGGTGACGCGAGGGCATCGATTTCTGTAATGGTCCATCGCGCCACACTCGAAGCAGCCTCGAGCAGGGTTAGGCTGAGGGTTAGCATTCCCCACAGCCAATTGGTTGCCAGGACTCCTGCAGCGCTCCACCAGGTGTCCGAATCGTCCACAATTTGTGCACTTGCGGCACAACTCACTTGTTGGGTGATGATAAGAACATAAGTTGCACTTGGGATGCGGCCCAGTATATTCCTTTCTCGGTCTTCCCTGGACTGTTGCGGCTGAAACGGGGGGCCATGGAGTTGATAGGCGTAGCACCAGTGATCGCAGTTAAGTAGGTCGCTTTCCGCTTCCTATTGTTCCCCTTTTTCGCTTTCCCATCGGAAGATTTGCCCTTATCCTGATGCAAAACACCGGACCTGAGCTGTTCCCTGGTCAAACGGGCAGTGAGATCGATCACTGCCTTAAGTGTAGTGGGGTCAACTGCAACCGCAATGCCCCTCATAGAGTCCGGAAGACCGCTGATGTATTGCTCGACAGCGCGAGAAGCTGGGGTAACCATGTGGGGCACCAATAGGGAGAGTTCATGAAATCTCTCCGTGTACTTCATGTGATCGGCGCCCTTCATCGTGTGCGCCCTAAACTCAGCCTCCAATTTCTGGAGTTCGGTTCTCGGAACGAACTCCTGCGTGACTAGCTCAACAAACTCGGCCCAGGGCAAGGCTAAGACCGCGTCTCGCCCCCTGGTTCTAATCTCGATATTCCACCACGTGAGAGCCCGTTTGTGGAACATACTCGCCGCGAATTTGACCCTGAGTTCATCCGGGCAAGAGCACATGTTGAATGAAGCTTCGACTTTCTCGAACCACTGGAGAAGACCAGCAGCTCCCTCGGATCCATTAAAGCTCGTAGGCCCAGTGTTAGTAAAAGCCTTATAGAGCCTGTCGGCCTGAAGAGTAGGATTCGGTTCTGGGGCTTGTGGCGCGCCCGAGGTTCCTTCTTGCCTTAGGTTGTTAACCAGACCCGGAAGAACTGCTGCAATTTGCTGCGCTATGATGGCAGCGAGGTCAGCAGGGTCAGCATTAACGGACGAGCGACGAGGAGGCATTCTGAAAAAGAAAAAGAACGCGCAAGAATGATACCGGGAATAAGAATAACAGGATAAGGAATAGCCAAAGAATACATCGCTACGATAGACACAATTAAAGATGCAGCACATAAGCACATAGCAAGCACATAAGTGTGGGCGTGTGATAGTGATGCATGAATTATCTAGAGTTAAGGGTCCTAGGTTATAGTCTAGGTCGGTTTCCTAATTCCCTATAACCATTGGCTCTGATACCAATCTGTCACACCCCGGTCGTAATGGCGGAAAACCGAGGCGTGGCGACTAGGTCGTGATTGATTGAGCACAATAGTATAAAAGTCTAAATGCATAAACATAACCAAACTGTCAAATATTACATCATCCAGGTAACATGAAACAAATTGTTTTAATACAAAATATCAAGTTTCCAAACAACTCCTAGCCTAGCCTTCATCTCTCTAAGGCCTCTATCAGCTATTAGCTACTTCCTGCTTCATTTCCTGAAAACATGTAATAAAACGTCAACTACAAAAAGTAGATGAGTGAATTCATAGGTTAACTAATACTGTAGTGATAAGCCCTACACAAGCATACTAGGCTAAGTTGTAGGGGTTTATATATAGGGTGTACCATCGGCTAACCCACCACTCCTACAACTTATCCTACTATGCTTGGTATGCTTATCATCTCAACTGAATCTGCAAGAGTTTCGTATAAAGATTTCAATTATTGTTTCCATGCATGCAGGAGGAACGGTATCAAGGATATATGTATAAGATACCCAAGAATCATATGTAACCATGCCATGATGAAAAATGATAATGATGCATAATGATCACACAAGACCTGACATCGACCCCACACAAGACCACACTATGCTACTTGATTTCCTTGATGGTAACCCAAATCGATCACTTTGGGTACCATGAGAGAATTCTAAAGCGTACTTTAGTATCTCTTGGATTCCTAATCGATCACTTAGGAGATCCTTCGGATCCTTAATCGAACACTTAAGAGATCCTTCGGATTCTTAATCGAACACTTAAGAACCCCATAGGTCACGTGTATTCTAAATCGATCACTTTAGAATCCCACATCTAGTGACGGCCTGTCTACCAATCGACCACTTGGAGATCAAACCTATGCACTATTGTGACCTATATTGCCACTGTTCACACGATCACAAGACTGACCAATGAATAATGTGTTTTCATGATAAAGTATAACGGGTACATGACTTTGATTTCCAAACGTCCAATGTTCCCTAAACGCTGAGTGATTCCCATATTTACTCCTGAATATTTGATTATGCATACACAACTTCCGAGAAAGTTAAGGTACGCGTAACCTGCCATGATTACTTGTTTTCCCAATGTTCATTGTTTGCAAAAGATTTGTCAAGTGTTTATGATAAGTAATGTTTGAATAAATGTGTTTTGTCAAAACGTGTACATTTACCATGTTTTCACCCCCAATGATTTGAAAGGCTTTAAAAGAAAAATGGGGGCTATGAACTCACCTTGTTGACTAGGTGTGGTTGCTAGGGCGGTCGGGTGCTGTCAAACGTCGATCCTCTAAGTCTAGACAAGGACATAATAAGTTAACAACGCAGTTTAAGTCTAAGAGTGTAAGCCTTACACGATCTCGAGCAAAAACTAGGTTTTAAAGACGAAACAGCTTGGTTCTGACCTGATTCGATCGAATAGGAACACATTCGATCGAATAGACACACATTCGATCGAATAGGAACACATTCGATCGAATAGACACACATTCGATCGAATAGAAACACATTCGATCGAATAGACAGACGTTCGATCGAATACGAAGCTCATTCGGTCGAATGAGTTGGAGACCATTCGGTTGCTTTCCTATTCGGTCGACTGGACTGGTTCGATCGACACATTCGATCGAATGAACTGATTCGATCGACTGGTTCGATCGAATGAACTGATTCGATCGACTGAAAGCTGGGCGACGGAGATACCCACGGGTTTTCCAGATTTTCCAGATTTTTGACCCAAAATCGAAGTTTTTGACATGGAAATGCTCGGGATTGAAAGGGGTATCGATTCCTAGTACTTTTAAACACAAAAGCTTGCATTTTGACACCAAAAATGACGGTTTTTGACCAAGAACACACTTGACACAAAAGTCGGAGTTTTTGCTCGATTCGGGGCGGGTTTTGGTTGTAAAAACGTATGATTTTCAAGAAGATCTTACCGACAACAACGATAAACAGATTGGTGGACTCGAATCTTAGATTGGATGACTTTCTCTCACTACTCTCTCTCTAGAAGTGGGAGTGTTTGGGTGGGAAGTGTTGGTGGAAATGAAAGAGATGGTGTAAGAATACTTGATTTTCCGCTTAAATACTCGGGTGACTCGGGTTCGGGTTTAGGCTACCGACGGGTCAAGACTAGTCGAGTTCATAAGTTTTTAAACAAACTAAAACTTTTTCAGCAAAACTTTTATAAACCATTTTCCGAATAATTATTTAAAATCTTTTTTTTTTTTTTTTTTTTTTTTTTTTTTAAATAAGAACATTTTATTTTTCAAAAGCATAAAAATTAATATTTTCCAGGCGTAAATGTCGTTTTATAAAATAAACATTTCAAATGATAAAAGCAGATTTCTCCAATGATATGGGTTCCGAACTTATCGTCCAGAACCCCAAAGTGTATAGTTTCCGATGATTCCTTGATTTTTGTCTACCAGTCAAATTCCAGGGCGTTACAAAAGGTTAGCTTATTTTCTCCCGATTGTGTTTTTTTAAACAAACCTATTAACTCTTTTAAGTTCAGATTGTGAAGACCAGTTTTTTCGTGGATGTGGATCAGTTCTTCCTCAATCCTACTCTGACATAACTCCCAAATCTAATGGATCGTTCGGATTTGAGCCTAATAGCCACTACCCTCATTAGTTCGGTATATTCATGTTGAGACTGAGTTTGACTTTTTCTATATCTTCCTTCGTGGGACCAGTTTCCGGATCCTAAGCATCGTTCATATCTTTTTGCTCTTATTTTCATTGTGCTGTTGGAAACTCCACAAAATGGTGGCCTTTGTTTGTCTTGGCGCCACTTTTTCCACACCTCATTGCTAAAGTGAAAAATTCTCTCCCTAAGTTTTGGAGGCAACCTAGGTTTTGCGAAATATTTGCAGCAAAGGAAATTGAAATCGAAAGAATGCATTTCCAGTTCTTTAGGGTGTGCTGGTAAAAGACCAGTGTTGTATTTTACTAGTGAGAGAGATAAAGTGGTAAGGTTTTTTGGATAGGGTGTTTGGGTTTTGTGATTTGGAGAATGGTTTTAAGGGAATGGTGACAATATTACCTTCTTCCTTGTACAACGCTTCGTACGGTCTTGAAATGAATAATTGCGACAAGTTCTAAATCACACGAAACGTATGACTCACTCAAAGCTTCTGAAAAAAATATTTGTATGGCATGAGGTTTATCTCACAGTAATGGCATGAGGTTTATCTCACAGTAATTAAGGCAAAAAATCAAGTAATAGGCAAAGAGGCGTCGGTTTTTGGTTGTAGTCGAAGTTGTTTTAGGGTTAATTGAGTGGAAAATGTTATTTTATTAGAAAAATACGTAGCTGTACTTTAGACATGGGCACGACCCCATGCTTTTTGAAGCACGGTACCGTGTTGCTGGTAGCAGTTAGGTTTTTTCTTTGTTTGTTGTTTATTTACCGAGCTGGTTCGTTTTGTTTTTTAACTGATTTTTTTTGAGGATTAAGGTGAAGATAAAAATAAAAAGTCCTAAACTTCATTAAACATTAAAGATAATTAAACATCATGGAGAAAAAAGTAAAATAATAATCCCGAACACTAAAAACATGAAACTAGCAAGTGTAAATTCTAACACGAGAAAGTCCGAACTACTAACAATCACTATTCCCGAACAAGTCTTGAATGTGTGGCAGGGATCTTTTTGCTACCAAGAGCTCAGAAAGCTTTTTGTCAAGCTTCGCGATCTCTCGGTTAAGATAATTGAGCTTGAAATCCACATATTTGTTGTGGCTTTCGACGATGTGGAAATTCTCGAACCTAAGCAGTTCGACTTTGTTGGTCAGCTCGATTAGGGGAGCTTCAACTTGGATGTTACTTTCGACTTGGTCTCTAATTGGATCCTGATGATTTCTTCCTCTGAGGAAGAATAATCATTCTTGCTCCTTTTCACTGGTCTCCATTCCATCCTTTTGTTTTCCATTTTAGTAAACTTTTGTTTGGTATGAATGGAATAGTGAGTTTTGCATGCATTATATAAAGACCGTAACATCGAGCACGGCCCCGTTCTTGGTGAAGCACAACCCCGTGCTGCTAGGGGGTTAAATGTTTATGATTCAGAGAATTATACAGAGTCAGTGCGTATCATATTGAAGATTCTAGGGTGACCACGGCCTCGTGCTTCATGAAGCACGACCCCATGGTTTTTGTCACTAAATTTTTTTTATTGATTTTTCAGCAAAACGCGAGAGCCGGAATTTTTAGAATGATGTTTAACATTTTAATTGAACATTTTGATAATCCTAAAATTATTTTTCATTAATTTAAAAGACCTAAAAACAAATACGGGATAAGCCGGTTTTCCTAAAACAAAGATTTTGATCGGGTTAAGCCTGAGAGTCCTAAAACATTGTGCATATTGCACTTGTTTAAACATGAACACATAAAAAACCAATGTATCTACATCCCACTGAAAGGTTCTCCTCCGTTGATTGGTCCGGGCAGAGGAAAGTACGTGAAGCGAAGGACTTGAAATTTGAGTTGTTCGTTGATGTCTCGAAGCTCCATTTTCATGCTCTCCACTCATTTGGTGAGTTGGATGAGACGCATCTCCTAAAGGAGATTCATCTCAGAAGGCATTTTGTGATCTTAGGGGAGAGTGTTTGATTTGGTTTGGTGCAAGAAATGCATTGGTAAGAGGTGCAATTTATAGCCAAGCAGTTATTAGGCACGGCCCCGTGCTTGTAGAAGCATGGCCCAGTGATTTTGGACTGACAATTCTGTTTCAAACCAGTTTACCTGATATTTTTGCAGCGAAGGTTCCGGCCCGCACATGGTGGCACGGGACCGTGCTTCTAGGAGCACGTCCCCGTGTTTTGATACACTGTTATTATTATTATTATTATTATTATTTTTAAAACAAAGGAACATATTTACAAGGCCTAGTTTAACGAGGGTCTTGGCCAGACCCTTCTTCTTGTATGCTCATTGGTTTTTGCGGAGGATTACTACCTCCGAAACATCTTCGAATGGCCCATGGATGTACGGTTTAAATCGATGTCCATTAACTTTGAACTTGTGGCTGTTAGAATTTGAGATCTCGATTGTCCCATAGTCAAAAACTGCTTCGACTATGTATGGTCCTGTCCAACGAGATTTCAGTTTTCCTGGGAAAAGACCTAAACGTGTGTTATATAACAGTACTCAATCGCCAACTTGAAACTTTTTGTTTCCCTTTAAATGGGCGTCGTGTTAACATTTATTCTTTTCTTTGTTAGACAAGGAGTTTTCATAGGCTAGTGCTCTTAGTTCTTCTAGCTCGTGAATTTGATCTTCCCGGTTTTTAGCGGCGGAATTAGATCAAAATTTACTGCTCTAAGAGCCCAGTAAGCTTTGTGTTTCAGTTCTACGGGTAGATGACATGCTTTGCCATAAACAAGTTTGAATGGTGTTGTTCCTATGGGGGTTTTGCAGGCTGTCCTAAGGGCCCAGAAAGTGTCATCTAACTTTTCTGCTCAATTTGTGCGATTCATTCCTATTGTTCTTTCGAGAATTCTCTTTATTCCTCGTTTCGAGACCTCTACTTACCCACTAGTCTGAGGGTGATATGGTGTTGCCAATCGGTGGTGAACTCTATATCGCGCTAAGACTTTGTCCATTAGAGCGTTGTAGAAGTGAGTACCTCTGTCGCTAATTAGGGCTTTCGGAGTACCGAAACGTGAAAATAACTTTTTCAGAAAACGTACAACTACTCGAGCATCATTAGTGAGAAGAGCTTGTACTTCTACCCATTTAGACACGTTGTCGACTGCTACAAGGATGTACTTGTTCCCGAATGAGTTAGGAAATGGTCCCATGAAATCTATCTCCCATACATCAAAGACTTCACATATTTGAATGACTTTTTGAGCCATCTCATTTTTGGATGAGATCTTTCTGGCTCTTTGACAAGCATCGCTTGCTTGGATCAAAGCATGTGTTTCCTTATATATGGTGGGCCAGAAAAATCATGCATCAAACACTTTCCTGACTGTGGTGGCGGTACTGTGGTGTCCTCCAGTAGGTCCTTCATGGCAGTATTTAAGGATATCTAAGGCTTTCTTTCCTGAGACACACCTACGAACAACCTTATCGGAACCTATCTTAAACAAGTACGGATCTTTCCAGAAGTAGAACTTAAGATCGGAGAAGAATTTCTTTCGCTTTTGATGAGTTAGCCCTTTTCTTAAGATTCTACAGGCTAAATAGTTTGAAAAATCGGTAAACCAAGGACTCTCATCCTCCTTCTGCATGACTGCTTGGATATGCAAGAGAACTTCATGTGTAAAATTATCATCGAAAATTTCCTCATGATGTTCTTTTGAAGTTGGGCATTCTAAGCGTGAAAGATGATCTTCGGCTACATTCTCTGCTCCTTTCTTGTCCTTTACTTCTATGTCGAACTCTTGGAGTAATAGAATCCAGCGGATAAGTCTGGGTTTGGCACCCTGCTTGTTGAAGTGGTATCGTAAGGCGGCATGGTCGGTGTAAACTATGGTTTTCGAAAGAACTAGGTAGGATCTAAATTTTTCAAAGAAAAAACTACCGCTAATAACTCTTTTTTTGTTGTGGTGTAATTTTCTTGTGCATCATTAAGAGTTTTACGAGCATAGTAAATTGGGTGAATATTTTTTTCTTTGCGTTGTCCTAGTACGGCTCCAACTATAAAGTCACTTGCATCGCACATGATCTCTAATGGAAGGGTCCAATCGGATGTAATCATGATTGGTGCGTTGATAATGTTGTCTTTATGTTGAATGATTCAACATATTCTTCAGAGAAGAAAAATGGTGCGTCTTTCTCTAGTAGTTTGGTCATAGGTCTAGCAATTTAGAAAAGTCTTATATGAAATGAAAATAGAATCCCGCATGACCTAGAAAACTTCTAATGGCTTTGACTAAAGTTGGGGGCGGGAGTCTGGATATGGTTTCGATTTTTGCTCAATCGACTTTTAGTCCTGCTTGAGATATCTTGTGGACGAGAATAATGTCTTCTTTGACCATAAAGTGACATTTTTCCCAGTTTAGTACTAAATTCACTTCTTCACACCTAGCCAACATTTTGTCTAGGTTCTTCAGACATTGATAGAAGGAGTCTCCAAAGACAGAGAAGTCGTCCATTAATACTTCCATAGAGTGTTTGATCATTTCATGAAAGATGGCCACCATGCAACGTTGGAAGGTGGCCGAAGCATTACATTGTCCAAATGGTATTCTTCGGTAGGCGAAGGTTCCATACGGATATGTAAAGGTGGTTTTCTCCTGATCTTCAGGAGCAATGGGAATCTGATAATATCCGGAGAATCCATTAAAAAAACAGTAGAACATTTTTCTAGATAAACGTTCAAGCATTTGATCGATAAAAGGAAGTGGAAAATGATCTTTTCTTGTGGCATCATTAAGCTTCCGGTAATCAATGCAAACTTGCCAGCCTGTGATGGTCCTCATTGGTATTAGCTCGTCCTTCTCGTTCATTACAAATGTCAATCCTTACTTATTGGGTACTACTTTCACTGGACTAACCCAAGGCGAATATGAGATTGGGTAGATTAATTCCGCATCAAGAAGTTTGATTACTTCTTTCTTTACCACATCTTGCATGTTGGGATTGAGACGTCTTTGATGTTGGACCACGGGTTTGTATTCTTCCTCCATGAGGATTTTGTGAGTACAAAAGGTAGGACTAATGCCCTTGATATCCATGATCTTCCAAGCGATAGCCTTCTTATGGTTTTTAAGAACTTTAAGAAGTTCGTCTTTCTCTTTTTTAGAATGGTGAGATGAAATAATTACTGGGAGTTGGAGTCTTTTTATAGAAAGGCGCATTTGAGATGATTTGGGAGTTCTTTTAATTTTAAGGTTGGTGGTCCTTTGATTGATGGTTTTGATTTTTCATTACATTCGGTAATCTCACATACTACTTCTGGTGTTTCCTGAAAGTTATTGACAGTATTGAGATTATCATTTTCTAAAATGGGTTTAGTGATGACGACAGTTAAGATTTGTGTTTCTAGTGTGTTATTGATGGAATATTTCTGCACATAGCAACTCACGATAGAATCGATGATGTCAACACAGTATAATGTTTCATCATGATGTTGCGGACGTTGCATAGATTTTCCTATATCAATAGTGATAGCCTCGTCATTAACCCTAAGAGTGAGCTTGCCGGTGCAAACATCAATAATAGCCTTTGCAGTGGCTTAAAAGGGTCTTCCTAAAATCAGAGGTGCACTTTTGTCTTCTTCCATGTCTAGAATGACAAAATCTATTGGGAAAACAAATTTATCAATTTTGATAAGCATGTTTTCAACAATTCCCCGAGGATATTTAACGGATCGGTCAGCTAACTGAATGCTCATGCAGGTGGGCTTTGATTCTCCTATCCCTAATTTTGCAAAACCCCATAAGGCATTAAGTTAATACTAGCTCCTAGGTCAGCTAAGATATTGCTAACAAACAAATTTCCTTTGAGACAAGGGATAGTAAAGCTCCCTGGATCGGTAATTTTTGGTGGCAGATTGTTTTGGAGGACATCTAAACATTCTTCACTCAGGGTGACAAGTGAGAGTTCCTCCGGCGTCCTTTTGTTTGTCAGCACTTCTTTGAGAAACTTTGCATATTTCGGCATTTGAGCAATGGCTTCGACGAAAGGGATGTTGATGTGGAGTTCTTTGAAGAGTTCTAAAAATTTCTCGTACTAAGCTTCCATTCTATCCTGCTTCAGCCGTCCAGGGTATGGAATAGGTGGAACATAAGTTCGTACTGTTTCTGTAGGTTGAGCGATGCCTGTTGGAACTTGAATCTCCTGCGTTTTGTCAGGGGCTTCCTTCTCCATAACTGGTTCTGAAGTTGGTGAGGCGACAGTGGTCGTGCCACTTCTTAGTGTAACAACGTTGGCTGTCGTATTTGGATTTGTGATTCTGTTGCTTGGAAGATTGCTAGGTGGTCTTTCAAATAATAGTCGGTCAATTTGTCCGATATGAGTTTCTAGATTCTGCAATGATGCTTGTTGACCTTTAAGGTCAGCTTCATGTTTTAATAATACTCTGCTGATATCAACAGCTCTTGAGTCGGCCTTCTTTTCTGCTTCATTTGTTTTAATCATGATTTGGATAAGCATTTCTTCAATTTTTGAGTAGCTCTGATTCTTATGGCTACTGGAACTTTGTTCTTGGAATTTAGGTTTAGGTTGGAAGGATTGATTCATCGACCTTTTTTCGAATCTGGGTAGAGTTTGAGTGTTATATCCGTCCTTCCAACTGAAATTCGGGTGGTTTCTCCAACCTGGATTGTAATTGTTGCCGAAAGCGTTGTTTTGACGGGCGATGAGTCAACTTCTTCCATGGCCATAATGACTTGTTTGCAGTCACTCGTCTTATGAGTTACTCCACAGGTGTCACATGTGATCTTGGTCTTTGATAGTTTGGCTTGAAGTTGTTCGAATTTTTTAGAAATGGCTTCAAGCTGTGTGGTGACAAGAGTGTTGGAATCGACGTGGGGAATTCCTTTATGTGTTGGTGTTGATCTTGATGGATTGTAAGCAAAACTCTTCTTTGCTGCCTTCCCCATTATTTCAAATGCGTCTTTAGGCGATTTGGATCCCAGGTCTCCACTGGCGACTTGGTTGATGGCCTGTTTGTTTTGACTAGATTGTGCGTCAAAGAAAGTCTATACTTGTAACCATACGCTCAGTCCATGATGTGGACATCTTCTTAGAAGACTTTTATATCTCTCCCATGCTGCGTGTAACGACTCATCATCATCGGTCCAGAATCCTGTAATGTTGGCTTGGTATTTGGCAGTTTTATCTGGCAGAAAGTATTTGAGGAGAAACTGTTCAATCATCTAGTCTCAGTTGGTGATGGAACCAGAAGGAAGAGATTCCATCCATTCTATGGCTTGACCCCTAAGAGAGAAAGGAAAGAGTTTGAGTTTGATCTGATCTTCTGAACAGTTTGAATTTTAAAGGTTCCGCATATTCGTAAAAATCGAGATATATGAGAAAGAGGGTCTTCGTCGAGGAGACCATGAAATTGAACTGAATTTTCCACCATATGAATGGTGCTTGATTTAATTTCAAAATGTTCGGTGATATCGGATGGAGCCACTCCAGTGCCATAGCCTTCGAGAGTCGGCTTGGCATACTGGCTCATGTTTGGTTCATTGTTTGGTGCTTCCATCATTTCTTAGGTTTGATTTTCTCCAGATGTGGTGGTGTCTAATGATTCGTATTTGATTGTTTCGGCGGTTTCTGCAGTCCGTTTACGTGTTCGTCGATGAAAGAGTCGTTCCGGTTCAGAAATTGGAGAAACAAGCTCAGGTCCGAATGTGGAGGACATACATGGGATTAAATCAAATTCAAAACTATTTAAACTGAAAGGTTAGTTAAAGTTACATTACAAGTTAGGCTACTATTTAAAACTAAACTAAGGTACAAGTTAGTTAATATAAAGTAAAGGCTAGGCTAGCCTTAAAAAAATTAATTCTAATATAATAGTTAGTTAAAAGAAAATAAAATAAAAGTTAAAAATTTGTACAATTATAAACAATGATTAAACTAAAACTTGGATCGTTCTTAGAAACGTACCGTGTCCCCGGAAACAGCGCCAAAAACTTGATGGGGGGGGGGGGGTGTGCGCGTGCTATTTATAAAATTATAATAGACTGGAGTTTTAGCTTTTTCACAAGATCGTGTTCTAAATTTATAAAAGTGATTTCTACTAAAACTAAACACACACAAAATAGGCAAGTGTACCTATCGTATATGTATATTAGTATTGGTAAGAACCAATTATCGATCCGTGGACACAAATGTTTCCAATAATGAATCTTCGTTTTAGTTTAATCAGAGAGTTTTAATCATTTTGGGGTTGATTTTTAAACTTTAGATAAAATAGAAATATTTATATAATATATAGGTGACAAGAAGAGAATTTCTAAATGAGTAGTTCAATTATATGAAGCTTACCATCTAAGATCAAGAATCCACTCCATTCTTACTTGATGATTATTAAGTAAACATGTGATAAACTTTTCCTAATATTATATGATAGAATAGTCCCTCATTTCTAAGTGAACATATTCTATGACATAAAAGAAAGTAACTTGCATATTTTCAAGTCCATCCTATGCTTAATATCATGCTACCACGAGAATCTCAATATAAGTAGACAAGTAGTTTGGTAAAGTAGAACGATTAGGATTGACTTCGATTTCTCATATACCAATCCTAACAACTTCGAGTGGTTGTAGTTAACTCACACAACCTCCCCTAGGTTGATTTAATTAGGTTATATTTACACATTCCATTAACATATGATTTCTTTAACTAGCATGATAACCTAAGCAATCGTGGTAGCAATGTTATTTTAGAATTACGAAAACTAGAGAAATAGATCATAACTTATATCTCATCATTTCTAAGTATAACATAAGGATGCATGTTTTATCTTAAATAAGTTATCAAGGTATTATTTTACCATCTCTAGTCTCTAAGAACATGAGTGAACATGAATGATTATTAGTCATCAACCTTGATGTATTGAGTTAAAGTGATAAAACAATTCTTCATCAAAGGATAATTGCAAAATAACCATGTACTTTACCAAACTAAATCACATATTAAACATAATCATCAAGTAAAACAAATCATCTTCATAGATTTTAGATGGTAAATGGAGTTTAGCTCATAATGAGAATGGTTATGAACATCAAAATAGATGATGATAACAAACACATGATTAAACTAGAACAATCTAACCAAATGTGGATGAATCTTCCTTCTTAATGATGATGATGGATAACAATGGTAACCTCCAAGCCTTCAAACTCTTCACAAGATCTTCAATATGAGTGTAATGTGGGTGTTTTTATAAGAGAAACCCCTATGGAACTTTTCTTCAAGCACACTTGATTAACGCAACATTCTCCTCAAATTATAGGCAGACTGGGGAAGCAGGCACGACCTCGTGCTTCTAGGGGCACGCCCCCGTGTCCAGGTGTCCAGTTGCATTAAATGCTTTGTCAAATCGTACATTATGACTCACCACGGGGGTGTGTCTCTGAGGTACGGCCCTGTTCTTTTTAGTGACATGTGCTATTTCTTTTATCTTCTTCTCAAAGGTGACCACGACCCCATGGTCGCTAAAGCACGGCCCCATGCTTCTGTGTCGAGTGTTTGTCTTTTCTTGCAGATTTTTGCTTTTTCTTGTGTTCAGAAGCATGGGGCGCGTGTTTCGGGGAGTACGGGGGTGTGTCTGAGGGATTTCTCCGATTTTCTTTCGTTTTTCTTTGTCTTTTCGCTTGTTTCTTCGTTTAAGGCTTGGGTTTACCTGAAATTGCATTTTAATGTGATAAGTAGCCTTCTGAGCTATATTATTTGATAGAAGTTGCATTCTTTAGAGATTATTTGATGCTAAAAAGATGTATATTTTAAGTACATCAAACATCCCCACACTTGAACCTTTCTTGTCCTCAAGCAAGCTACTTATAGATATTCTCAAAAAATAACAAGTAAGGACAATAGCTTAAACATCCACAAAAGTGTTCCAAGAAAATAGGAACAAAATAACCAACCTTAAATCATAGGCATATATGTAGTGATATATAAAAAGGTGATTTGTTTTTATGAGCTTCCGTTTATGCAAAACGTCATGTTCTCACAATGTTCACTCATTCTCAGTTTTATATCTGATCATACTTGTGATGTATGTATGTCAACACTCTTAACCAAAATGTGACCTATGGTAAATAAGCTTGTAGCAAGTTCAAATCTCCACCTTTGTGAAGGGTTGCATAGATCAGAAGGTAATATGGGTTGGCTTTGTCTAAATAGGGGTTGTTATTTGTTGGTTCAAGGGTTTAGGTTAACGAGGGTGGTAAATACAACTTCTGCTGATTGTAGGGAATCTTAAGATGTCTTCAAAGGTTAGCTTCTTTTCTCCCGATTGTGTTTTTTTAAACAAACCTATTAACTCTTTTAAGTTCAGATCGTGAAGACCAGTTTTTTCGTGGATGTGGATCAGTTCTTCCTCAATCCTACTCTGAACATAACTCCCAAATCTAATGGATCGTTCGGATTTGAGCCTAATAGCCCCTACCCTCATTAGTTCGGTATATTCATGTTGAGAATGAGTTTGAATTTTTCTATATCTTCCTTCGTGGGACCAGTTTCCGGATCTTAAGCATCGTTCATATCTTTTTGCTCTTATTTTCATTGTGCTGTTGGAAACTCCACAAAATGGTGGCCTTTGTTTGTCTTGGCGCCACTTTTTCCATACCTCATTGCTAAAGAGAAAAATTCTCTCCCTAAGTTTTGGAGGCAACCCAGATTTTGCGAAATGTATGCAGCAAAGGAAATTGAAATCGAAAGAATGCATTTCCAGTTCTTTAGGGTGTGCTGGTAAAAGACCAGTGTTGTATTTTACCGGTGAGAGAGATAAAGTGGTAAGGTTTTTTGGATAGGGTGTTTGGGTTTTGTGATTTGGAGAATGGTTTTGAGGGAATGGTGACAATATTACCATCTTCCTTATACAACGTTTCGTACGGTCTTGAAATGAATAACTGCGACAAGTTCTGAATCACATGAAACATATGACTCACTCAAAGCTTCCGAAAAAATATTTATATGACATGAGGTTTATCTCACAGTAATGGAGGGATGAGGTATAAACGCCATATTTTGTATAAATTTATTCTCAATATTACAAAACTTCTTTTTACTTTTTCACTTTTTGGTTTATAGTAGATTTTTGGTTGGTTATTTGCAAAAAAAAATTGTTAGATTTTGGTTTTGCATAAAAATAGTCTTTGTTTGCTACAAAAAATTTTGTTTAATAGAGAATCTTATAATTAGTTGAGCAAACAATTGGTCAAGTAATTCCCCTCCCCACACTTGAATCTCACATTGTCCTCAATGTGAAAAGATTCATAATAAGATTCATGTGAAGTATGGTGGTTAAGATGGAAAGGAACTTCCCTACGGGTTAACAACATTTCGACTGAGCGTCCCCTGTTTTTCGTTCGTTTTCCTGTTTTGTACCTGAATAATAAAATCTGCAAATTACCACAAACAACTAAGCATAATACTACTGAAAATTGGGTATGGAATCATCCACACCCTGCCCACACGGGCTAAATTAGTATCTATTAAAATGTTTTGCCACCCACGGCCATAAAAAGTACCAACCAAACAAACAAACGACATAATGTAAATTGTTTCAACAAACATGATAATAATGTCTTAAAGTACTACCACCCAAACCCATGCCCATACCAGACCTACCAGTGCCGCTGCTCGTCAGTTACCCGTGTCCGGGTCGAAGGGTCCCCACTACCTGTCCATGCGCTCACTCAAACGGTTGATCTCTTGCCTTGTTTCTGCATTGTTTGCGGCCCTTTGTGCGTTTGAGTCCGAAATCTGTCCTGATAACCTATCAAAAGAGGCTGTAGTGTGAGTCTAGAACTGGTCAATGAGCTCGCATAGGCCCTCAAACGAGTACTGGCTGTGGTATGACGAGATGGGGCCGTCTCCTGATGATGATGGGCCGCCCTGCTGATAGTAAGTGCGGCGGCGGGTCTGTCGGGGTGGTGATCTTCCTCTCCTCTCTGGTATATCCTGTATTGTCATATCCGCCAGGTCCACAGGATGCCAAATCTGGTTCAAGGCATCCTGAAATCTCCACAATTCCGGGCTTCAGCTAATCTGTTGGACCATTTTCATGCTGATACAGAAACTGAGGTCGAGTGAGATCGGGTTTGGGCTTCGAGTTCCTTCTGTTTATGCATGGTAAGCTTTGTAAAGCTTGTAGATCCACGAACCACCAAAGATCGGGGTATTTGGGCTCTTCGCATTTGCATTGGTTTTGAACAGTTGACAGAACAGATAAGGGATGTTGCAAGGTATGTCATTCTTTATGCAATAAAAGGCCCGTAAATCCTTCAAGTTCACAACACCCTCACTCTGACCACGCAAGATGACTGTGTGGCTCAGCAGTCGGTGAATGTATCTCATCAGTGTGTCGCGTAAGGCGGTGCTCTTTGTGCTGCTTGCATAGTAAGTTTCATCCCCAAAACTCAACTGTTCCCATGCTTGTAATATGGTATTACCTGCTCCTGCTAACTCGTCAGCATCCTCAACTGTAAATGTAGTCATGGAGTCGAACTAGATGGGTCTGTCGGTTTCATCACTCGTGTAAATACCCAAATCGATCCCGAGCTGGGTGACCGATGTCGTGTACCACTCTCCCCCACACCTACATTCTACAGCATCTTTGTCCCACATATACAAATTCCTCGTCTCGAAAGAGAATGAGGCTAAAAACTCCTTGGTCAGTTCGGTTACCGCTTTACCCATTTGATTCAAAACACGCAACCACTATCCTTTCACAAACTTCTTGTATCTTTCCCATTGTTTTACTTGCTTTAGCGTTTCCTTGCAAGCATAGAAATTTTGTTCTGGGAGGCGGTTGTTAAGGTAGCCCATTCTTTGTCGGGCCTGTTCATCTCGTTCAGTATTTTCGTGGAAGATCAAGAAAGCGTGCTCGTCATCACCGTATTCAGCCATCTGCAATTTACACTCAGAGTAGTTTAATTTTATCAAAAATATCTGAAAACCTGGAACAGAAAGCAAAACCACGGTGCCGTGCTTCTAGAAGCACGACCCCATGCTGAGGTAAAGCACGGTACCGTGCTTCTAAAAGCACGGCCCCATGCTGCAGGTGGTTGGTAGTTTGACCGGTTTCTGATTTAAACAACTGACCCATATATTTTCCGGGTTTAGACCTGATTTCATCAATTGGTGATATTTGGGGTTTTATTTTAGACCTAGAATGATGAATTTGAAAAACAAATTCACTAAATTAACATACCTTTGGTTGGAAATTGAAGATTTGAGGCAAAAAATCGAATAATAGGCAAAGAGGCATCGGTTTTTGGTAGTAGACGAAGTTGTTTTAGGGTTAAGTGAGTGGAAAATATTATTTTATTAGAAAAATACGTAATTGTACTGTAGGAATGGGCACGACCCTGTGCTTTTTGAAGCACGGTATCGTGCTGCTGGTAGCAGTTAGGTTTTTTCTTTGTTTGTTGTTTATTTGCTGAGCTGGTTCGTTTGGTTTTTTAACTGATTTTCTTTGAGGATTAAGGTTAAGATAAAAATAAAAAGTCCTAAACTTCATTAAACATTAAACATAATTAAACATCATGTAGAAAAAGTAAAATAACAATCCCGAACATTAAAAACATGAAACTAGAAAGAGTAAATCCTAACACGACAAAGTCCGAACTATTAACGACCACCATTCCCTAACAAGTCTTGAATGTGTGGCGGGTCTCTTTTTTCTACAGGAGCTCGAAAAGCTTTTTGTCGAGTTTCGCAATCTCTCTGTTAAGATAATTGAGCTTGAAATCCACATCTTTGTTGTGGCTCTCGACCATGTGGAAATTCTCAAACCTAAGCAGTTTGACTTTGTTGGTCTGCTCGATTAGGCGAGCTTCGGCTCGGATGTTGCTTTCGACTTGGTCTCTAACAATGTTGGATCCTGATGATTTCTTCCTCCGAGGAAGAATCACCATTCTTGCTCCTTCTCACTGGTCTCCATTCCATCTTTTTGTTTTCCATTTTTGTAAACTTTTGTTTGGTATGAATGAAATAGTGAGTTTTGCATGCATTATATAGAGACTCTAACGTCGAGCACGACCCCGTTCTTGGTGAAGCACGGCCCCGTGCTGCTAGGGGATTAAATGTTTCCGATTCAGAGAATTGTACGGAGTCAGCACGTATCATGCTGAAGATTCTAGGGTGATCACGACCCTATGCTTCATGAAGCATGACCCCATGCTTTTTGTCACTGAATTTTTTTTTGAATTTTCAGCAAAACGCGAGAGCCGGAATTTTTAGAATTATGTTTAACATGTTAATTGAAAAATTTGATAACCCTAAAATTACTTTTCATTAATTTGAAAGTCCTAAAAACAAATTCGGTATAAGCCAGTTTCCCTAAAACATAGATTTTGATTGGATTAAGCCCGAGAGTCCTAAAACATTGTGCCTATTATACTTGTTTACACATGAAAACATAAAAAACTAATGTCTCTACATCCCACCGAAAGGTTCTCTTCCATCGATTGGTCCGGGCGAAGGAAAGTACGTGAAGCGAAGGACTTGAAATTGGAGTTGTTCGTTGATGTCTCGAAGCTCCATTTTCATGCTCTTCACCGATTCGGTGAGTTGGATGAGACGCATCTCCGCAAGGAGATTCATCTTAGTGAGTTCCTTGATGAGTTCTTGAAGTTTCATTAGAAGCTCGGTTTTGGAAACGTATCTGGTTTCGTTCCTCGGTTGACGAGGAACAGGAATTTCTTCGTTCATCTCAGTAGGCATTTTGTGATCCCAGGGGAGAGTGTTTGGTTTGGTATGGTGCAAGAAATGCATTGGCAAGAGGTGCAATTTATAGCCAAGCAGTTGCCAGGAACGGGCCTGTGCTTGTAGAAGCACGGCCCCATGTTTTTGGACTGACAATTATGTTTCAAAGTAGTTTGACTGAGATTTTTGCAGCGAAGATTCCGGCCCGAACATGGTGGCAGGGGACCGTGCTTCTAGGAGCACGCCCCCGTGTTTTGAGACACTAATATATTACCATTATTATTAAAATAAAGGAACATATTTACAAGGCCTAGTTTAACAAGGGTCTTGGCCAGACCCTTCTTCTTGTATGCTCATTGGTTTTTGTGGAGGATTACTACCTCCAAAACATATTCGAATGGCCCATCGATGTACACTTTTAATCGATGTCCATTAACTTTGAACTTGTGGCCGTTAGAATTTGAGATCTTGATTGTCCCGTAGTCAAAAACTGATTCGACTATGTATGGTTCTGTCCAACGAGATTTCAGTTTTATTGGGAAAAGACCTAAACGTGTGTTATATAACAGTACTCGATCGCCAACTAGAAACTTTTTGTTTCCCTTTAAATGGGCGTCGTGCAAACGTTTAGTCTTTTCTTTGTAAGACCAGGAGTTTTCATAGGCCAGTGCTCTTAGTTCTTCTAGCTTGTGAATTTGATCTTCCCGGTTTTTACCGGTGGAAATTAGATCAAAATTTACTGCTCTTAGAGCCTAGTAAGCTTTGTGTTTCAGTTCTACGGGTAAGTGACATGCTTTTCCATAAACAAGTTTGAATGGTGTTGTTCCTATGGGGGTTTTGCAGGCTGTCTGTGGTGTCCTCCAATATGTCCTTCATGGCAGTGTTTGAGGATATCTAAGGTTTTCTTTCCTGAGACACACCTACCAACAAACTGATCGGAACCTATCCTAAACATGTACGGATCTTCCCAGAAGTAGAACTTAAGGTCGGAGAAGAATTTCTTCAGCTGTTTATGAGTTAGCCCTATTTCTTAAGATCCTATAGGCTAAATAGTTTTCGAAATCGGAAAACCAAGGACTCTCATCCTCCTTCCGCATGATTGCTTGGATATGCATGAGAACTTCATGTGAAAAATTATCATCGATAATTTCCTCGTGATGTTCTTTTGAAGCTGGACATTCTAAGCGTGAAAGATGATCTACGGCTACATTCTCTGCTTCTCTCTTGTCCTTGACTTCTATGTCAAACTATTGGAGTAATAGAATCCAGTGGATAAGTCTGGGTTTGGCATCCTGCTTGATGAAGAGGTATCGTATGGCGGCATGGTCGGTGTAAACTATGGTTTTCAAAAGAACTAGGTAGGATCTAAATTTTTCAAAGGCAAAAACTACCGGTAATAACTCTTTTTATAGTTGTGGTGTAATTTCATTAAGAGTTTTACTAGCATAGTAAACTGGGTGAAAATGTTTTTCTTTGCGTTGTCCGAGTACGGCTCCAACTGCAAAGTCAATTGCATTGCACATGCTCTCGAATGGAAGGGTCCAATCGGGTGTAATCATTATTGGTGCGTTGACATGTTTGTCTTTTTGTATGTTGAATGATTCAACACATTCTTCAGAAAAGAAAAATGGTGCGTCTTTCTCTAGCAGTTTGGTCATAGGTCTAGCAATTTTAGAGAAGTCTTTTATGAAACGAAGAAAGAATCCCGCATGACCTAGAAAACTTCTAATGGCTTTAACTAAAGTTGGGGGCGGGAGTTTGGATACGGTTTCGATTTTTGCTCTATCGACTTCTAGTCCTGCTTGGGATATCTTGTGACCGAGAATAATGCCTTCTTTGACCATAAAGTGACATTTTCCCCAGTTTAGTACTAAATTCACTTCTTCAAACCTAGCCAACATTTTGTCTAGGTTCTTCAGACAATGATCGAAGGAGTCACCGAAGACGGAGTAGTTGTCCATTAAAACTTCCATAGAGTGTGTGATCATTTCATGAAAGATGGCCACCATGTAACGTTGGAAGGTGGCCGGAGCATTACATAGTCCAAATGGTATTCTTCGGTAGGCGAAGGTTCCATACGGACATGTAAAGGTGGTTTTCTCCTGATCTTTAGGAGCAATGGGAATATGAAAATATCCGGAGAATCCATCAATAAAACAGTTGAACATTTTTCTGGATAAACGTTCAGGCATTTGATCGATAAAAGGAAGTGGAAAATGATCTTTTCTTATGGCGTCATTAAGCTTCCGGTAATCAATGCAAACTCGCCAGCCCGTGTTGGTCGTCATTGGTATTAGCTCGTCCTTCTCGTTCATTACAATTGTCATTCCTCCCTTTTTGGGTACTAGTTGCACTGGACTAACCCAAGGCGAATATGATATTGGGTAGATTAATCCGGCATCAAGGTGTTTGATTACTTCTTTCTTCACCACATCTTGCATGTTGGGATGAGACGTCTTTGATGTTGGACCACGGGTTTGTATTCTTCCTCCATGAAGATTTTGTGAGTATAAAAGGAAGGACTAATGCCCTTAATCCTTGATATCCATGATCTTCCACGGGTTTGTATTCGACCCCGTGCTTCTGTGTCCAGTGTTTGTCTTTTCTTGCATATTTTTGTCTTTTCTGGTGATCAGAAGCATGGGGGCATGTTCCTGGGAGCACGGGGGCGTGTCTGAGGGTTTTCTTGGCTTTTCTTTCTTTTTTCTTCGTCTTTTTGCTTGTTTATTCATTTAAGGCTTGGGTTTACCTAAAATTGCATTTTTATGTGATAATTAGCCTTCTGAGCTATATTATTTGACAGAAGTTGCAGTTTTTAGAGATTATTTGATGCTAAAAAGATGTATAACTTTATGTACATCATTAATCATCAATCAATCAATCATTCACAATGGTTTCCAAATGAGATCACCACATCATTCAGAACAAAAAATCACAGGTGAATCGTTAAACCCTTACAAACAGTCAAAACATATTTATACTCTATAAGATGAACGTGTTGTTTATCTTAAGGATCAATCAACGTTTACATGATATTACGTGATCTCTAAAGCGTTATACAAAATAGAAATAAAAGCAACTCAGACCGATTACACATGTTTCTGGATCCATACAAAACTATCTAGCCTAAACAGTCAAAGGTTACGTGGTCGCGGGCTAACAGTCATAACTAGTTCTCCATTAAGGGATATGTGGCTCGGTGAACACTTTTGTGTGTATATGGAAGTGGTATAAATCCCAGGAATGAAATACTTTCTATTGAGCTTGTACAGAAAACTATATTTGTATTGTAATTGTAATTTAAATATTTCTTGAGTCAACGATTCACTAGCACATCACTGACGTAATTTTCCCCCACATTTCAGGGAAACAGATTAGCACAGGTAGATAGGAGTTATAGTCATTCATGGATTTAGATGCTCGCAAGGTAGAGATGGCTCAGTTTTGTATTATTAAAATATTTAAACAAGATTTAAACATGATTTGTAAATCAAACACTCGGGTATTTACTATCCGAGAAGTTTTCAAATAAATTAATATTTTATTATAACCAATGTATTCCGCTAAACTAAACCGCAACTCTGATATATTTACAAAACATGTACCAACTATTGGTCACATGCCTAGGCCCTAAGTCGGGGTGTGACAAGTTGGTATCAGAGCCATCAATCTTAGAGAATTAGGTATTTGATCATACCTAGGCTTTGATCAGAGAAAGATATCAATCTTATAATAGAGCCATGTAACAACTCTTATTTTTATATTATTATTTTATTAACCTTTACTAGACGCGTTCTTATGTTCGGGTTATTTTATCAAATAAATTTCTTGTAAATTGTCGAGTATTTTAATTGTTATATTATTATTATTAATATATATATATATATATATATATATATATATATATATATTATAACTTTCACATTATGGCAATTTCAACCCAAACTTAAACTATTAGCCTTTTTTGATTCCACCCTCAAACATTAAGGTCTAAAGTGAAAATTGATTATACCCAAGATCCAACCCCAAATCCATGCCCATTTATCATACCCAGTTCCAATTTAGGTTATCTTGGACCTTAATTCTTGTCACAAAACTTGGAAATTGAATCAAATTGTCGGGCCCCTCGATTTCAGCTGGATCTTAATTAATCATGTTATAACTCACACAGATTAATGTGTTGACAAGAGAGTTAATGACGGGTTGCTATATTTTGAAAAATATCCGTTTGTTAAAGGCGGAATCAATAACAAACATACGGTTACGAAGAATAATCAAAGGTAGAAAGCACACACAGGATTCACTCAAAAGATTTCCATCTATATAATTTTCATCAAACAAAGTGGATAATCGTTTTAGGGTTTTTAGGAGTCCTAGGACAGCCGTCACTTTCAAGAAATATTCTTTCTTATCCGAAAAGTGTAATGGCTCAAAGTCTGTGTCCTCTCTCTCTTGGCGGCGTGCCCTAAACATTTTATTTATAGGCCTGCCAACATAGGACAGCTGTCATTCCTTCTAGAAACCCTAAATACAATCATACATATTCAAAATAAACTAAGTGTAAAGAAAGTCTTCCGGGTAGGCTTTGCATCAATCTTGTCTTTCCAAGTATGCTCGGCCATCCTTCATAACTTGGTAACATAGAAGTGTGCTCGGGATCAGTTTCCGGGTAGACTTTACTTGAAGAGAATTTTACCAAGTAAAATACTCACTGAGTAGACTTCAGTCTTCTTGACTTTGCCCGACAACTCCTTACGAGCAACCTTGTTCTTCAATGATCCATTTCAGCTCTTTGCTATAAAATAACTTATTATCAAAGTATACTCGGGAGTACTGTTCCTTGCTTGAGCTGAACCTTGCCCGATATTACTTAGAGATATTCCTTTAGATTATCAAGCATACTTGGATCATACTTATTAATGAATACCTTGCCCGGTCTTCCAATCACTTGGCTTATTGGACTTGGTCAACCAAACCTTGCTCGGAAGAGTAAAATACTTGGTTCTGAAGAACAGACTTGCTTGATAAAGTGAACCTTGTCGGAATTAGAGGGCTAATTCAAGTTAGGGTTAGGAATAATAGAATGTGATAAGTCGGTTTGGGTTTCTTTGAGAGTAAGCAGTTTGCAGTGGAAGGAGAGAGATGGAAAAATAATGTTGAAAATTTTGCCTTACTCCCTCTAATATACTTTTTGAAAGTGGGTTTTAAATGCTCTTTGTCTTTTTGTGAATTATTAGCTGTCAAATAGTAACATTATCCACTTGATATTAAAAACAATATTTATCTTTTAAGTTAATAAAACCTTACTCGGAATTATTCTTTTCAAAGTCTACTCAGTATACATCCACTTACAAAGCTTACCCGGTCAAACTTTGCTTGGAAAATTTTCATTTTTGAATATACAAAGTTTGCCCGAATACTTCTATTTATAAACCTTGCTCGATTAAGAAAATTAATTTAAAGTTAAGACATAATGAAGAAAGCTTACCCGAAATACTAGATTTCTTGAGAAATTAATCTCAAAACAAATAATCAAGTATAATCATCAAATAAACATCCTTACTAGGAATCAGTCAAGACACCCATATAGATTTCTCAATTTCAAATTAAAACTTATCTAGCATAAACCATAATAAGAATCATAATCAATTTTATCATACTAACTAACATATTCAATCAAGCATACTTGAAAACATAGTATGCCCGAGCAACCATTCAAGAAAATAGTGTGCCCGAACACCTTTTAATGCAAAGTATACCCGAATAACCTTCATATAGTACAAAGTGTGCCCGGAAAAGGATTTCCAGCAGACAGTGTACTCGGAAAGTTATGTTTTGAAATTACCAAGTATATTGAGGGAACAAAAGTGTACCCGAAATATAAAGTGTGCCCGGAAAACAAAGTTTGTCTGAAAACACTTGTAATTTCAAAGAAATCATAAACACACATATCACAGAGCATGCTCGGAATGAAATTAAAATACATAAACATTTAAGTGTGCTATAGTCTAAAATTTCATAGAGCTTGCCCGAAAATCCTATGTTAGCACTAAGCTTGCTAGGATAAACACATTCAATCATCAGGTATGCCCTTACCCGAGGGATTTCAACATGCCAAACCATACCCGAAAAATGACAAACTTAAATAGTAATATCTAAGCATGCCCGGAAAGATTAACAAACCTTTCCTAACAACATATTCACACAAATCACAAAGCTTACTTGATGTACTTGACTAAGTTCATAAAGTTTGCTTGGAATCACAATCAACATATAACATGCATAGCTTGCCCGAAACAAGAATTTCTTGTTAAAAGCTAGCTATAACAACACATAATTATCTAAAGACTTCAAGCTTGCTCGGGAAATGAGTACAACAGTGTATTCTACCCGGAAAGTGTAAACACTTCAAAGCATGCCCGAAAATCATAAATTTAGTCAAAAAAATGACTAAGCTTACTCGGAAAGGTTGAAAAATATCAAACCTTACCCGAAAACAACATATTCACACATAATCAATTGTTTTGTACCCGGAAAGGTTGTAAATCATTAAACCTTACCCGGAAATACATATTCAAACAGTTTGTGCCCGGGAAGGTCATAAGGCATCAAACCTTACCCGAACTTAAATATTCAACCTATTTTAGGCAAAATGCAACACTTTTTGACTTAAACCACTTTGTCAAAATATATTTTTCTTTTCAGATCATAGTTTAAGAGCAAATGGTGCATTTAGAGATCAAATTTCAGTTATATTTCTTTTCAAAACAATTTCTTCCTTTTTCTGAAAAGATCTCAAGAATGGGATCATATTGACTAAGTAGCTATCTCAATACTTCACTCTCAGCATTATTATGACAACATAGATAGGTTAACATCAGGTATAAACTTAGCATGAATTTCATTTCTTTGGTGATATGATTAAGGTTCAATTTAAGCATAATGCATTAATGGTCAACACTGTGCTATGATGCCTCATATCTCTTCTCAAAGCTTATTTGGCTTTCCCCAGATCACCCCAATTTGACTCCAACCTCCTGTATTTGGTCAAAAATAGTTTTTTTGTATGACAAAACTTATTGTATTTTTATATTTTTAGATTCAAACATATATAGAGGTTGAACGTTGGACTTACAGTTAGCAACATGCCTTTCATTCAAGATGAACCCTCTTGTTTGATAAAATATTTAAAACACTTATCAACTTTTGGTTGATTTATTCATTCTTCCCCTTGTTTTTGATATTTTCTCAAATTTTCTTAAAGTATGTTCCTTGTCATATTTAAAGATGTTTCATTTTTGGTTGACCAAATAACAACAGGCTCGTGTATGACTGGGTAATCACTTTTCTGCCTATCATTCGGAGAGATTTATCTTGAGACATGCAACGACAACTATGTATCTCCACATAAAGATTAGCATATTCATTATGTTTATATCACCTTAGATTTTACATCATCATGGGAAAGCAACCATACATGTTAATGACTATACTAAGGTCTTTTTAGCTTATTAATTCCATATGATCAGCTAAGCAGTCAATGTACTATCATTTCCCAATAATCACAGTTTAATATTCAATCACCCCAATATCTCTTCATTGTAAGGTTAATGGCTATCCTGTTTGACCAAAAGTGGTCAACAGGACCAAACATACATGTGAATATATGTCCTTTCAAAGTTAGAGCTATTGACATAGTTTTAAGTGAAGGAATAAGAAACAAGTTATAATTGCCCCAAATGCATTCAGTTTTCAGCTCAATGGCTATCCTTTGAATCTGAGAGATTTAAGGACCAAACATACACAAGTGCATGTCCTTCCAACTAGGCAAATGACATAATTTTCAGCAAAAACAACTTCTTGAGACTTCTCTTTAAAAATCCTTCTTTTATGCTTCTTTTAAAGCTTGAACTGAATAATTTTATCATATCTCTACACCATTAATCAACTTGCTCATGTTTTGACCAAAATAAAGTATTTATGCAAAAATTTATTAGAAAATTCATTTTATCATTTAATTTTGACATAAAACTTATTTTGACACAAACAGTTGTAACACAATCAAATCTTAATCAAACATAACATCATCAAGACAAGTAGACAGTACTAACAATCAAATTCTAACTTATCTTAATAACATCAGAAGATCAGATAAAGCACATATTCAAGCAATTAAGCAGTGATATCAGATAAGTTTACATCAACAAGTAATTCATAACAAGAACTCTTATCCTGACATCACAAATGCACATCAACTGATAATCATGCAAACCTATCAATCAGATCAAACATGTCAAATTTTGCATTCATACACAGTTAAAGCATATAACAGTTAACATATTTAGTAGCATATTCAAATGTCATACTTAAGTAACATAATCAAGCATATTCACTAAACATTCAATATGTGTAATCTCTAATAAAATAATCAGTTATCACAGAGAGACACACAACCAGGCACACATCCTTAATCATATTTCATCAGAGTTGATCATTCCCAGGGATCTCAGAAGAAAGTTGAACCTGGTTCTATCAAGTGGTTTAGTGAATAGGTCAGCCAAATTGTCACTTGTATCAACCCTTTGCATTTCAATCAAACCTTTTTCACTGCAGTCTCTGATGAAATGATGTCTGATTTCAATGTGCTTAGTTTTGGAATGTTGAACTGGATTTTTAACAGTAAATATGCAGCATTATTGTCAATAAGAATAGGGGTGTTCAAGAAATTCAAACCATAGTCCAACATCTGATTTTGAATCCATAGAACTTGTGCACAGCAGGCGGATGCAGCAACATATTCAACTTCTGCAGTAGAGATTGAGACTGTAGTCTGCTTTTTACATTGCCATGAAACTAGCCTTTCACCCAAAAATTGACATCCTCCTGAGGTTGACTTTCTGCTCATGTTGCAGCCATCATAATCACTGTCTGTATATGCAATCAGATCAAAAGCTTGGTTCTTTAGATACCAAATCCCTAAGTCTGGTCTTTCCTTCAAATATCTGAATATTCTTTTAACAGCATTCATGTGGGAGACTTTTGGACTTGATTGGAATCTTGCACACACACATACAGCAAACATGATATCTGGTCTTGTTGCAGTCAGATACATTAGAGATCCAATTTTGGCTCTATATTCATGTTCATCTATAGGCTCCCCCTTTTCATCTGCAATCATCTTTTCTTTGGTGTCCATTGGAGTTGAAGCAGTCTTGTACTCTTGACAGTTGAACTTGTTCAAGATGTCCTGCACATATTTGTTTTGATGAATGAAAATCCCCTCAGCCTTCTGTTGAACTTGTAATCCCAGAAAGAAGTTCATTTCTCCCATAGAACTCATGCTGTATTTGGACTTCATTACCCCTTCAAACTCCATACACATTTGTTCATTTGTAGAACCAAAGATGATGTTATCCACATACACTTGTAATAGAAGCAAGTCTGATCCCTTTCTTTTATAGAAGAGTGTCTTGTCAATGGATCCTCTTTTGAAACCATTTTCAAGAAGATGATTTGACAGCTCATCATACCATGCTCTAGGAGCCTGATGCAATCCATAAAGGGATTTGTTTAACTTATACACCCTGTTTGGATACATTGGATCCTCAAAACCTGGAGGTTGAGCAACATACACCTCTTCATCAATCTTTCCATTTAGAAATGCAGACTTAACATCAAGCTGGAACACTCTAATGTTCTTTGAGGCAGCATATGCAAGAAAAATCCTGATAGCTTCAAGTCTTGCAACCGTGCAAAGACTTCCTC
The DNA here is from genome assembly GCF_021521415.1 of Bidens hawaiensis. Classification (NCBI taxonomy): domain Eukaryota; kingdom Viridiplantae; phylum Streptophyta; class Magnoliopsida; order Asterales; family Asteraceae; genus Bidens; species Bidens hawaiensis. The sequence goes on from NW_027491210.1 coordinate 1,792,806, forward strand.
AAAGTCTATTCCTTCTTCTTGAAGACATCCCAGTGCTACAAGTCTAGCTTTATTCTTAATCACCAAACCCCTTTCATCCCTTTTGTTTCTAAAAACCCATTTGGTTCCAATTTCATATCTGTCAAATGGCTTATCAACAAGATCCCACACATGCAGGTCTCCAAATTGTGCCAATTCCTCTTGCATTGCTTCCACCCAACTATTATCTTTTAATGCTTGTGCTATGTTCTTTGGTTCTATTTGGGACATAAAACAAGAGTAAAGACAAATGTTTGTAATTTCGGAATGACTTCTTGTAACTCTTTCATGCAAATCACCAATGATGTTTTCAGAAGTATGATTCTTTTCCACATAAGGAGTTTGTACAATCATATCTGTAGACAAATTTATGTCAAGATTTGTTTCATTGAACTCTGGTTCTTCAATGATTAAATCAGCTTTTGCATCATGAAATTCTGGTGCTTCATCATTATGTTGTCCTGACGTAGATTCACCATTGTTTTCTAAGTTCAATCTTTGAAATAGATCTTGAAATCTTGCTGTAGATGCAGCTTCTTCTTCACTTGCTTGGTTGCTTGTGTCACCCTCATTCTGAACTTGATCATTTTGTGCATCTTGATTGTCTTGATTGTTCTCAGTATGATCATGTTCAACATTGTGATTGTTTTCTTGATTAGGTTCACCAATATCACATGAGGAGTTCTTCACAAAAGTATATTCCTCTTCCTTTTCAGCAACCTTCTTCCATAATTCTTCCAAGTCCAATAACTTCTTTTTTTTCTCTTCAATTTCACTGGTCTTGTAGAAAGATTCATCAAAGTCTTCAGGATAAATCTTGAAAGACCTTATTAACTTCTCATGATCAAATAGCCATGTTGCACTATCAACTGTATTGAATTGATTCTCATTAAAGATGACGTCAGATGATTCTATAACACTTAAGTGATCTTTCACATAAACTCTGTCTGTTTTTGAGTGTGTAGAATATCCAACAAAGAAACAATCCAGGGACTTTTTTTGAAACTTGTTCAAATAGTCTCTTGTGTTCAGTAGAAAACATTTGCATCCAAAGGGCTTGAAAAACTTAATGTAAGGCTTTCTGTTGTGAAATATTTCACATGGAGTTTTGTTATGCCTTTTGTTGACAAGTACCCTGTTCTGAACATAGCAGGCTGTATTTATAGCTTCAACCCAAAAAGTGACAGGCAGATTAGCATATGCTAATATGGTTCTTGCAGCTTCAATCAAAGTTCTATTTCTTCTTTCTACAACACCATTTTGTTCAGGAGTTCTAGAAGCTGAGAATTGTTGTTGTATTCCTTTTGCTTCACAGAATTCTTGCATAACTCCATTCTTGAACTCAGTGCCATTGTCACTTCTCATCATCTTGACTGTCTTATTCAACTTGTTCTCAATCATTGTTACACAACCTTTAATCAACTCTGCAGTCTCATCCTTGGTACTTAGGAAATAAACCCAAGTATATCTTGAATAGTCATCAATGATCACCAGACAATATCTTTTCTTCCCAATACTTGGTACACTCACAGGACCAAAGAGATCCATGTGAAGTAATTCAAGTACTTGATCAATTGAATTGATGAGTTTTGACTTATGAGTAGATTTGTGTTGTTTTCCCTTTTGACATGAATCACAATGATCTTCCTACTTGATATCTCTTGTAGGTAAGCCTATGACATGCTCACTTTTGACAAGTCTATTCATGTTCTTCAAGTTCATATGACACAGTTTCCTATGCCACAATTTTGACTCATTTTAAGTGGCTTTGGAAAAAAAACATGCACCTCATCTTGAAATAGCTTCTTTCATATTCAATTCATACAAGTGACCATTTCTTGGTGCCATCATCATAATCATTTCAGGTGGAATTACAAACTCAGGTTTTAAAATGAAACAGTGTGAATCATCAAAACTGACTTTGTAACCCTTATCACATATTTGTGATATACTCAGCAGATTGTACTGAAGACCTTCAACATGAAATACATTATCAAATGAGACTTTCCCATTTGTTAAGATTCATTTTCTAACAATCTTTCCACCATTTTCATCACTCCCAAAAGCTACTGGACCTTCATACCTTTCTTCATAATTGACAAGAGATCTCTTGTCACAAGTCATGTGTCTAGAACAACCACTATCCATATACCATATATCATTTAGAGGAGTGGACTGTTCCTGCACAAACAAAAAAGTTTGATTAGTTGAGTGATGAAGTGCAAGCCTAATCAACTTGCAGCTCATCAGATTCAGTTTCAGACACAGCTTGGGAAGTGAGTGTTGTTGGTTTAGGATCTTCATGAGTCAATACTAAGTTGTCTGAATTATCAGTTTCATAACTACACTCTCTTGGAGTTTTAACAAGTGAGGTTGGACACTGGTATTCAGCTGAGTCAGTGGCATACTTCTTTATCACATAGTCCTTCTTCTCAGAGTAGGCTCTCACATCAGCAACTTGCTCAACCTTAATCTCAGTCTTATGTTTCCAAAGGAAACCATGTGGTTCATATCCATGTTTTAATAGAAACTTCTCATCGCCAGTGAGTTCTGTTGGTTTATTTCTAGAATGTGCATCTTTTCTTCTTGTCTTCTCACTGCTTGATGATCTTTGAGAACCATCAGATTTGACTGATTGAGTCTCTTGTTTGTTTCTCAAAGACTGATAGTTCTTTTTGGTCAATTTCTCATGCTTCTTAGGAGATTTACTTCTTTTTGCTAATTCAGCCACTTGCTTCTTTGTTGTTACTTCAGCTTTCTTCTTAATCCTTGTCTCCTTTTCAGATTTCTTTTCTTCTCTGTTCATGGTTTCATTTCCACACACCTTTCCCTTTCCCAGATATATATCATACTTCTGTTTGTATAGAACAAAGTCTTGGCCATACTTTGTTCCATCTGGTACATGAAATGGTTTGAATTTGAATCTTTCATTACATGAATCTGTGTGGTGACCATATTCATCACACCTTTTGCACCAAACCTTGCCTTTGAATATTTCATGTTCTTTTGGTTTCTTGAATCTTTCACTTGGCTTAGGTGACTTGACTCCTAGAGTCTTCTGATTCTTTAAGCTATCATAGTTAATTGAGAATGGCACAAAATCCTCAATCTTAATGTCTTGTCTTTCAAGTTTGCTTTTGACAAAGACAATTTTTTCAATAGTCACAGGTTCTTCATCACTGCTTTCTCTAACCCTTGACTGTCTTTTCTCATACTCTTCCATAGTTTCTACTACTCCAACATCCAACACCTCATGACTAGAAAAGATTGGATAAACTAGAATAAAATTTTCTGTATCAACTTTTTCAGTCACTATCTTCTTTTTGTTGTTCTGCTTTATCCTACCCAATACAGCCTTGCTTGGTGGTCTGACTGCATTGTAGTTTATCTTTCTCCTTTCACAAATGTCAAAAGAAACATGTTCTCTTTTAATTTTATTATTCTGTTTCTTCAATCTTGGTGGGACTGGTGGATACTTTGGAAGTTTATCAACAGATTCCGGTTTCTTATATTTTCTTCCTCTTTCAGCAGCTTTGATTTCCTTTTCAGTAATTTGATCACTCAAATCACTCAAGTCATCTTGATCCAATTCAACTGAATCAAAGTCATCCTCAGAGACTTGAACTCCAATTGACTTATCCTCTTTTACCACTTTCTTAATCACAAACTCTCCTTCTTCATTCACTTCTACCTTTTTGTACAAATCAACAAATTCTTCCTTGTCTTGAAAGACATCTCTGAATTGTTGCAAATATGCATCTCTTTTTTCTTTGTCAAATTTTGGCATGAAGTTGTTGTTGAATGGAGGTGGAACTGCTTTGTATTTGTCTTGGTCCTTCACATGGTTCAGTATACCACATATGTTGCCTGTTGAGACCAAATTCTTCAGAAATTCAGTTTCAACCTTCAGTCTTGTGTTTTGCACCTTTTCTTCAACCAACATCTTCTTTAATCCATCAATCTCAGTGATGTATCTGGTTTGAGTTCTGTAATTGATCATGCAATCATCTTCAAGGCTTTTAATCTTTTCTTCACTAATCATCTCACTTGCCTCATACTCATTGATGATACTTTGTTTTCTAAAACACTCACTTTTCAGCTTGCCTACTTTTGTTCTCAATTCAATGATAAGTTCATTTAAATCAACAGTAGGATCAGAGTGTACCTGAGATGATGATCCTTTTTCTTTCTCAATTATGGCCATGAATGCCACATTTGCTTTTCTGATATCATCTGCAATGTACTCTTCATGATTGCTCCAATCAAAATTTTCTTCATGCTGTGTAGTCACTGCCACATTTCCTTGATTTCTGATCTGATTTTGATTTGCTGGAACAGTGTTGTTTGGAACATTTTGAGCTGCTTGAAGGTTTTGATTGTTATTCATTTGAAAACCTTGAGTCTGTTTCATACTTTGTTGTTGATTATTCATTTGAGGCTGAAAGTTGTTGAAGTTGGGGTTGTAATTGTTGTTAGGATTGAAGTTGTTGTTGTTGAAGTTGTTCATTTGATTGTTGTTGTTGTTGAATCTTGGCTGATTTTGTTGGTAATTCTGCTGACCTCTTGGATGATTTTGTTGATATTGCTGCTGACCTCCTGGTTGTTGATTCTGGAAATGATTCATTTGAAAGTTTATTGGTTGATTGCATTCTCTTGCAAAATGACCAGGTTGCTGACAATTGTAGCAGATTGCTTTTGACTTGTCAAATCCAATCCTGTCATTAGGACCAGAAACCAGAGACCTAACAGTTCTGTTATATAGCCTTTTACTTCTCAAACCTAACATGGCAGCTTGCCACTTCAAATCCATGTCTTCTAAGTTATCTGCATCAATTTGCTCTAAATCATCTTGTACCACACTTGTGTGAATTAGGTTCTTTGCAACAAATGCATTATATGACTCGGTAAACATAGACAGCAATGCATTTGTTTCATTGTTTTGACCATTTACACCACTAGAGTGATGCACATTCCCACTTGCCATTGAGGCAGTTTCAGTATCATCAATCAGTTGCACATTGAACCTCTTCTGATTTCCTTGATTACTTGTGCTCCCTCCAATGAAAGATTTTGGAGTAACAACATTATGTTCAGCTGGTTTTTCAATAATGGGAATTTGCTGTTGATTCTTGGTAGACAGATTTTCCATGGGTGCAATTAATGCATTTGAAACATTGAAGCAGGGTCTATCTTCCTTAATCATCTCATTCTCTATCATTTCAAGTTCTGCAGCCTGAAGAAAGCATACTACATCATCCAATTTCAATTCATTGAAATTATGCTTCTGAAGGATGAACTTGCAAGCAGTATACCATTCTTTTGGCATTGTGTTGAGTAACTTTGTATTTAAATCAAAGTCAGTCATTACATAATCAGTTGTTCTCAACTCATTCACAATACTTAGAAAACATTCTAGTATTGATTTCAACCTTTCTCCTTCCTTATACTTGAACCTTTCCAACTGTTGCTTCAATCTTTGTTTCTTTATGTTCTTTAATTCAGTATTCCCTTCATACATCTCAAGGATTGTATCATACATTTGCTTGGCAGTTGTGTGATGTGCCACCTTGGTCAGAATCTCCCAAGACAAACCTAGCTTAATCATAGTTAAGGCTTTGTCATCCACCTTTCTCATTCTTTCTCTTACAGCAGCAGTTGCAGCTGCATTTGCACCTTCTTCAATAACAGTTTGTGGACCATTCTTGATGGAGTTCCACATATCAATATCATTGTAGCATACGGCTGCTTCAAAGAGTACTTTCCATTTGATAAAGTTTTCCTGTCCATACAACCTTGGTATCTTGTTAGTAGACACCTCTTGTTCCTCATATCCAGACATTTAAAAAAAAAAATCAGTTTCTTTGTAAAAACAGAGTTTCAAAATAATCAGATCTGAAAAAAGAATGCCCAGATCTGATGTGTCTGATGTGATTAGGACAAGATTTAGATATAAATATTAGAACTTTAATTGAAATAAGGAAAAGAAAACACCGGTAGATTGTAGATCTGGAAGAAAAATGAAAAACAGGGCTGCTGACGTCACAAATCAATCGAACAGTGGTCTGCTTACGTCATTCTTCTTCAAATCTTCAATCAGCAACAATCTTTCCAAAATAGCAGTAACAAGCTCTGATACCACTTGTCGGGCCCCTCGATTTTAGCTGGATCTTAATTAATCATGTCATAACTCACACAGATTAATGTGTTGACAAGAGAGTTAATGACGGGTTGCCATTTTAGAAAGATATCCGTTTGTTAAAGGCGGAATCAATAACAAACATACGGTTTCAAAGAATAATCAAAGGTAGAAAGCACACACAGGATTCACTCAAAAGATTTCCATCTATATAATTTTCATCATACAAAGTGGATAATCGTTTTAGGGTTTTTAGGAATCCTAGGACAGCCGTCACTTTCAAGAAATATTCTTTCTTATCCGAAAAGTGTAAAGGCTCAAAGTCTGTGTCCTCTCTCTCTTGGCGGCGTGCCCTAAACATTCTATTTATAGGCCTGCCAACCTAGGACAGCTGTCATTCCTTCTAGAAACCCTAAATACAATCATACATATTCAAATTACATATTCAAAATAAACTAAGTGTAAAGAAAGTCTTCCGGGTAGGCTTTGCATCAATCTTGTCTTTCCGAGTATGCTCGGCCATCCTTCATAACTTGGTAACATAGAAGTGTGCTCGGGATCAGTTTCCGGGTAGACTTTACTTGAAGAGTATTTTACCAAGTAAAATACTCACCGAGTAGACTTCAGTCTTCTTGACTTTGCCGGCAACTCCTTACGAGCAACCTTGTTCTTCAATGATCCATTTCAGCTCTTTGCTATAAAATAACTTATTAGCAAAGTGTACTCGGGAGTACTGTTCCTTGCTTGAGCTGAACCTTGCCCGATATTACTTAGAGATATTCCTTTAGATTATCAAGCATACTTGGATCATACTTATTAATGAATACCTTGCCCGGTCTTCCAATCACTTGGCTTCTTGGACTTGGTCAACCAAACCTTGCTCGGAAGAGTAAAATACTTGGTTCTGAAGAACAGACTTGCTTGATAAAGTGAACCTTGCCCGGATTTACATAAACTAGTGTACCTTACCCGGGAATGCACTAATTTGCAAACCCTGCTCGGATATCCACTAAAGAAGACTACTTGAAGTAAACCTTGCCCGGTAGGCAAAATATCGTGCTCGGCTAAGTAAAAGCTTGCTCGGATGTCTAGGGTGTGCTCGGATCCATTACTTAGCGAAATCCGAGGAGGTTGAGAAGATTCCAATCATCCATGGACTTCATTTAGGTCAAATCTTTGACTCAACAATCTCCCCCTTAGGTCAATTTCTTGACTCAACACAAATCTTTGATCTACATACTCAATCTGGTTAAACCGACACTTTAATTTGGTTAATTCGATCAAACATGGTCAGTTCTTCCTTAATAACAAAGCCGACAACACATTGAGCTTGTTATACAAGAAATCGTTCATAATAATTCAATTAAATTAGCAGATATCATTTACAAACCCTAGCTGACATAACCCCCTTATTTATTTGGATTATCTTCATCATTCACCTGTCTAATCATATACGTGTTTAGCCGGCTCGTATTTCGTATAATTGACCTACTGGTCGATCATAATCTGAGGTAATTGTTTATTTCATTGTGTTCATCATTGCCTAATGATCAAAATCCCTATCAATAATCAAACTAATATCAATCGGATTAACCGATTGATGTTGTTAGAGTTTATAGTGCTTATTGGATCTGTTTCTTTTTCTGTTTCTTTTTAATAAAGGATTTATATGTTATAACAATATTACTGGATAGCTCAGTTGTTTTGTGTCAATGGTGCGTAGTGGCTGGTCGCGGGTTTAAACCTCAGCCACCCCTTTTCATTTATTTTTGGTAATCTTAATTCTTTTAAGTTTTAATAATGAAATTAAACATTAAATAAGTTATATTTTTTCAAGAACCGACAACATTACATGTGTTTTCCACGTTTCTACCAAATCTTAAAAGAATATGTATATATATATATATAATAAAACTTTTATAAATCTAAACATCCACGATAATTATAAATAAAATTTTGTTATATGTATATATATTTAAAAATTTACATTCATATAATAAATATGTATTTTATCATATTTATTTAATTAATTTATTTGTACATTCATATATTATATATAAACATATATTTTAATATTAATTATAATTATAATTATAATAATTAATTAGTTAATACAAGATGTAAAGTTATATAAAATAGTAAATATATTAATATGATGTGTGTTTAAAGGATATTTCTTTCTACGGAACTCACAACTAAGCTTTAAATTTATAAAACGGATTTTCCTAACAAAACTACACACAACCGGCAAGTGTATCGATCGTAAGTACTATAGAACTAAGGAAGTTCGAGTATCGAACACGAGGACATGTGAAAACGTTTATGATCACTAACCATAGAAAGACCTTCCTAAGAATAATATTTTTTTTATTGATTTTTAATTATTAGCTACTTAATCTAACTTACTTTAACTAAATTAAAGGACTTAACATAACAAGACTTAACGAAACTTTATAAATGAGACTAACAATGGAGAATAACGTTTACTTAGGTAAGAATCCTATTGAAGGTTTAACTAGCTAATGGATTCAATAATCTCATGACACCGGTATCTAAGGATGATACAACTAAGGTTCTCTCAACTAAGTGTTCTAATGTCGAATCTCCTCTCGGTATCACCAACGCACGACCATAATGGAAATGAATACTACGCAACCAAGGATAGAGGAACCATTTGGTTTAACTTAAACTAGATCAACTAATCGCTTACAAACCCAAACCTGAAAAGAACCGAACCTGCTCTCGCGCGATCCTAATTTTAACAAGTAAAAGCTATGAGACGAGTTTACTTCCTATCACCTCTTGGTCTCTAAGAAGGTTCCTACCCGCTGAATCTAATCAATTAACACACCAACTTAAACCCTACGTTTGATCATACCGCAAACAATCTCTAGACACAAAGTAAAGAGTTAAACAAGGAAGGATCAATCAAAACTAATTCAATCAATCAAAGCAAGATGTATATGAGGATAATTAAATAAATTATAGCCAATAAATACAACCTAATTCAATAATAAACCAAAATTTCATTAACAAATCAAGTCATGATGATCAAGCAATCCATATTACTTACTAAAACCTAACAATATTCATCAAACCTAGATAGAACTAATGAGTTTAGGCTAACATTATTTTTGGACAGCAAGTATATCTTATTATAAACACCATATTAATCATCATAAACATCATATTAATCATTCAACAATCTATCAAGATCAATAACAAGTCAATCTTCAATTCAATCGCAAAACAACTCAAGTTTATAGATTGAACAAGAAAGTATGAACATTGAACAAGAAAGTAAAGTTTATAGATTGTTTACTACCAATTGGGGCTGAGTTTAATGATTAATATCAACCCTATCTGCTGTCCACAACCTTCTCTAATGATCTTCTTCTTCCTCTAGCCACCACAAGCTTCAAAAATACTTTTTTTCTTTCTTCTCTTGGTTGCTTATTGCGATCGGACTAGGGGGCTGATGATTTCGGGATTTTGGGTTGGTTAGGGTTTGTTTTTTTGTTTAGTTATCATATAATAAGTTGTAAAAGGCTTGGATCTTGTGGGCTTGGGTCAGGCCTTGAGTTGTAGTCTTCAAAATTGATCAAAATGGCCCCGAGAGTCTTCAAACTTGAAACTTTTCTACCTTAAAACTCGTAACCTACAATAAATTATCAATCTTTGTAAGATCATGCAAAAACAAGCCATAACTCTTATTTATTTTACTATTAAGCACTTAAAACACGGTAAAAATATACGGAAAGTAAGTGTGTTCTACAACACATCAAACATCCCCACACTTAAGACTTTTTCGTCCCTGAAAAAGAAATATACACAGGATCATAACCAAGTGAAAAACAACAAACTCCCAGATTATTTATTATTATTAAAGCATAAGAAACAGCTCGACATATTGATTGCGATAGCCGATATTGTTGTCCACTTAAAACAAACCACTAATCAATCAAGCCCCCAATTGCATTAAGTGTTTTAAGTCCAAAAATCAAGGCTACACCTACCCCATCTCAGACAAAGAGAGCTAGAAGACTAGAGTCGAAGTAAACTGGTTCGACAAATCACCATAAGCCAAGGATTCGTTGATGGTACTAATTAGATGCACTCGGTGAAATTTGGATGGATGAATGGTCATGTGGAGGTCGTACGGGCTATTGCTAAATATTATTGGACTTTGTCCTATAAATTCCTAATTTGATATTTATTGACTAAGAACCTTCGAGCCCCAATAGTGTATCCTCAGAGTCACTATCCCCTTGGTAACACGTAAACTCTAAGTTCCGTCTAGTATGTGCATCTTTGGCCTCTTTTACTAACTTTATATAATGCTTCTTTGGCATTTTACAATACATAACTTTCTCAATACAATTGCTTTTCTTGGAACAACTTTTCAGAGTACAATATAACTTTCAAATCATACTTCTCTTCTTCTTCTTCTTCTATATCACCCTAAAGTATATAACTATTTCTAAGCTCGTAAAAAGATGAACATGTGGTGGTGTGCTGGTTTGAGTGCATTTAATTCTTACCATCTCAAATTTTTCAGATTATGGTAATTCTCCCTAAGCATCGAAATTCGGTTTCACCATTTTTTAAATTATTCTATAGATAATAACTACTAAAGGGGACTATCAAAGCTAGTTGGGCCTACCGACACATCCCAAATCATATATGCAAACCATCTCTTCTTTTATTATTATAATATATATTTCAAAAGTTCCGAGAGTTCGTTAACACAACGGTAATAATATCATTTCATGCTTAACGTAGAAGAAAATCAATTTTCAAGGGACATTTTTTTCTTTAAAACATATTTTTTTTTAAAGTTCAGTCGCCCCAGCCACTTTCAGTTTTCTGGTGAATGGCTATCCCGTACATCTACAGGTAGAAAACGGGACCAAACATATACAAGTATATGTCCCTCGAACTTGAGTAGCCGACATAATTTTCAGCGAAAGAACAAAACAATTTTTATTTATTTATTTTTTCAAATTGTTTCTACAACTAAGTAAAATAAATTCTCATCCTCACACTTAGAACGAAATCATCCTCGATGAGAACAAGGAAAATAAATTAAATAAAATTAAAACTGAAAATAACAAAAAGTAAAATAGAGAACGGGTTACTCCCCTGGTTTATATGAAGATTCTTCACAGCTATGAATCAATCGAGCGACCGTAAATCATTTCATTCGTGGCCGCAACCTCGGGAGAACCAGTTACTAAACACCATCAGAGCTACCATGCGCATAATAATACCTGCAATAACTCAAACTCGCTCACATGTAGCGGCGTACAAATTAGAAAAAAACAAAAGAAATAAACATATTTTTGTGTTTTTGTATTTTTTAATTTTTTTGATTTTTATTGATTTTTTAATTTTTTTATTTTTATGATTTTATAAATAACAAAACTAAAACAGATAATAAAGAAAATCATAATTCACATAATACAACTCGGGCTGTCTCCCAAGTGATGCATCCAACACGTCTACGCCTTAGTGAATGAGTCATGGTAGAACACCTCGACTGTCTGATCAGCTATCGGCTCGCCTATGTAATGCTTCAACCTGTGAACGTTCACCTTAAACTTTCCGCTATGATCTTGTATCTCAATAGTGCCATACGGGTATACCTCAGTGATCGTGAACGGTCTCGACCATCGGGATTTCAACTTTCCCGGGAATAACCTCAACCGGGAGTTATACAATAAGACCTTATCCCCACACTTGAACTACTTCTTACCGTTCAAATTTCTATCATGCAGTTCCTTAGTCCTCTCCTTATACTTAAACGACTGAGCATATGCGTGATCCCTGAGCTCCTCTAACTCGTGAAACTGGTGGAAATGAGTGCCCTCTTCGGCGGATAAATCAATATTAACCCTCTGAAGGGCCCATGAAGCACGATGCTCCAACTCAACAGGAAGTTGACAGACATTCCCATAAATCATCCGAAATGGTGTGGAACCAGTCGGAGCCTTGTAGGCTGTACGGAAGGCCCACAAAGCGTCATCTAATTTGTCGGACCAATCCCCGCGATTTGAACCAACTGTTTTCTCAAGAATACGTTAGATTCCCTGATTACTCGCTTCCACCTGCCCACTAGTCTGTGGGTGGTAGGCGGTCGCAAGCCGATGGGGTGACTCAATAGCGCTGTAACGCCTTATCCATATGCGAGTTGCAAAAGTGAGTACCTCGATCATCGATCAAGGGTTTCGGGAGACCATAACGAGCACAAAGACTTTTAAGAAAACTCACTACTACTCGGGCATCATTCGTGGGTAAAGCTTTGGCCTCAACCCACTTTGACACGTAATCGACAGCCACGAGTATGTACTTGTTCCCACGCGAAGATGGAAACGGTCCCATGAAATCAATGCCCCACACATCGAAAACCTCACAAACTTAAATAGCATTTTGGGGCATTTCGTTTCGCGATGAAATGTTGCCGACTCGCTGGCAACAATCACAACTCCTAACAAACGCATGCACGTCCTTAAAGATAGAAGGCTAGTAAAAACCAGAATCAAAGACTTTCTTCGCCGTCGAACTCACACGTGGTGACCTCCTGTCGGTCCCACATGAAAATGGCTCAGAATCTGCCATCCCTCCTTAACATCCACACACCTCCTAATCAGCTGATCAGCACCGATGCGGAAAATATACGGGTCGTACCATAGGTAAAACTTAATGTCAGCAAAGAATTTCTTCTTTTGCTGGCAAGGCATCTTCGGGAGGTACCCGTCAGCGAGATAGTTCGCGAAGTCAGCGAACCATGGAAAACCTTCCTCCTGTGCCATAACAAACATGAGACTCTCTATCGGAAAACAATCGTCAATACTGACCCCCGAATCTCCTAACTCTGCTCCCTCAAGAGGCGAAAGATGATCGTCCGCCACATTCTCGGCCCCCTTTTTATCACGGATCTCAATATCAAAATCTTGCAGCAATAGGATCCATCAGATAAGACGAGGCTTAGCATCCTGCTTGCTAAAGAGATATCGAATAGCAGCATGGTCTGTGTAAACCATCATCTTGGACAGAACTAAATAGAACCTAAATTTGTTGAATGCAAACACCACAACTAAAAGCTCTTTCTCGGTGGTGGTATAGCTCTCATGTGCGCCATTTAAGGTCCGGCTAACGTAGTAGATCTGATGGAAGTGTTTATCCTTCCGCTGTCCTAGAACCACTCCGACTACGAAGTCGCTCGCGTCACACATCAACTCGAATGGTAACGACCAGTCGGGAGCAACCATGATCGGGGCGTTAATGAGTTTGTCTTTTAAAAGATCAAATGCCTCGATACACTGCTCAGAAAAAACGAATGAAGCATCCTTCTCCAGAAGTTTGGTCATGGGTCTCGCAATCTTAGAAAAATCTTTGATGAACCGGCGGTAGAACCCGGCATGACCTAGAAAACTACGAATGGGTCTCACAGAAGTGGGTGGGGGAATATTAGAAATGGTCTCGACCTTCGCTCGGTTAACCTCTATCCCAACAGTCGAAATCCAATGCCCCAGAACAATACCCTCGCGAACCTTTAAATGACACTTCTCCCAGTTAAGGACTAGGTTGGTGTCAACACAGCGGGACATCATCCTCTCATGATTAGACAAACAATGATCGAAGGAACCCCCAAATACGGAAAATTCATCCATGAACACCTCCATGGATTCCTCTCGATCTCACCGACACACGACCCTAATGGAAATGAATACTGCGCAACCAATGATAGAGGAACCATTTGGTTTAACTTAAACTAGATCAACTAATCGCTCACAAACCTAAACTCGACAAGAACCGAACCCGCTCTCGCGCGATCCTGATCCTAACTAGTAAAAGCTATGAGACAAGTTTACTTCCTATCGCCTCTCGGTCTCTAAGAAGGTACCTACCCGCTGAATCTAATCAATTAACACACCCACTTAAACCCTACATTTGATCATACCGCAAACAATCTCTAGACACAAAGTAAAAAGTTAAACAAGCAAGGATCAATCAAAACTAATTCAATCAATCAAAGCAAGAGGTATATGAGTATAATTAAATAAATCACAGCGAATAAACACAACCTAATTTAATATTAAACCAAACTTTCATTAACAATCAAGTCATGATGATCAAGCAATCCATATTACTTACTAAAACCTAACAATATTCATCAAACCTAGGTAGAACTAATGAGTTTAGTCTAACATTATTTTTGAGAAGCAAGTATATCTTATTATAAACACCATCTTAATCATCATAAAAATCATATTAATCATTCAACAATCTATCAAGATCAATAACAACTCAATCTTCAATTCAATCGCAAATCAACTCAAATTTAAAGATCAATTCAACAAGTATAAACCTTGAACTAAGAAAGTAAAGTTTATAGGTTGTTTACTACCAGTTGGGGCTGAGTTCAATGATTAATATCAACCCTATCTGCTGTCCACAACCTTCTCTAATGATTTTCTTCTTCCTCTAGCCGCCACAAGCTTCAAAAACACTTTTTTTCTTTCTTCTATTGGCTGTAGATTGCGATCGGACTGGGGGGGGGGCTGCTGATTTCGGGATTTAGGGCTGGTTAGGGTTTGTTTTTGTTTAATTATCATATAATAAGATGTAAAAGGCTTGGATCTTGTGGGCCTGGGTCGGGCCTTGAGTTGTAGTCTTCAAAATTGATCAAAAAGGCCTCTAGAGTCTTCAAACTTGAAACTTTTCTACTTTAAAACTCATAACATACAATAAATTATCAATCTTTGTAAGATCATGCAAAAACATGCCATAATTCTTATTTATTATACTATTAAGCACTTAAAACATGGTAAAAAGGTACGGAAAGTAAGTGTGTTCTATAACACATCATAATAGATTTATAAATGGGTTCAAATAATACAATAATCGTCTAACTCTCGAATCCTATTATCCGACAACTTCCTATATTTTTTTCACATTTCATCTCATTATTAGGCCGTATCATCAACGCATGAACCACAGCCGTCATTCTCATTATTATCTTATTCGCTTTCGCTCGTCTAATAATGTGAGTATCACATTCCCCTTTTTTACACTCATTTTATACTATTTTGGGGACGTATGTATTACTATTTATTTCCTTATTATCTAATACACAAATTTCAATTACTGTCACTTGTGTTTAACAATTTATGCCTTACTTGTTATGTGTTTACATGCTCTAATTGAATCGCATTAGGAGAGGTTCAACATAATATGACCGTCCTAAAGCCATCGTCCAGTTTATTGGGCATCGTGCTTATCGACAGCTCATTTATTTGCTCATTGGTTGAATTTCTTATCTAATTTGACATTGTTGCATGTTTATTTATTATATATACACCAAATCTGGTGTGCTACTTACTCAAACTCGTGTTGATAAATCTATTGTATTTTTAACGCATATGCAGGTCATCGTGTGATGTGATGTTCAAACTGGATTGGAAGAAAACCTAGGACTTGCAAGATAGAAAGAATAAACAAGATTTTGATATATGATATAATTGTTTCGTTTGACATATTTGAATGATGGATTTTGTATTTTAATATCTTTGGTTATTTGAATTAATTTAATAGATATTATAATTTTCAATATTGCATGATAGTACCTTGAGATATGTGAGCAATCAGCTCATGCCCCGACATTTTCGCCGTAGGTTGGGGTATGACAGATTGGTATCAGAGCCGTAGGTTTAAGATAGACCGTTAGTGGTGCCATAGTAATAGGATTAGGATCCCCATACGTGCTTATCTGTTTACCTTTATGTGTTCCAAAATTAATTGTTTACAGCGTTACTTAGTTAAATTATCTTTGTTTATTATTATATTGTTACGCACACACACATAACTCCGAGGCTATGACTCAACCTCCATAGAAATTTTTTTTTAATTAATTTAAATAAAAAACTAGATTGCTTTTATTCTTGGGAAATTCCTCAAGAATTCCCTACTTTTGTTTTACTCTTCACCTTAAGGCTTGGTAGTGTGACAAGTTCCTGTCGTAACTAGAAGGGGGAGAGTGCTGTGAGTTGGGCTTTGGCAAACCTGTTCCGAGAACCCAAGGTAAGATGCTATTCCTTACCTGGAGGATAATCTGGCCACAATATTTGAGCTTATAGGCCAAAGCGGGAACACAATTTTCACACGACTGACACCTTAGGTTGTTTTAAACAGAATTCATGGTGGTTCGTGGCTAAATTCGGTTTTTTTATTATTGTGTTTTGTTATTTAAATGGTTAGTTGGATGAAAAATCCATGGAACCCATGGGCACTCCTACTATCCATTTCTCACTTTGTTTTATGTTTTTGTTGGAGTTCATCATACGTGGTGGTTCAAGGGATGCTCCAACTACTCATATCTTTCTTTCGTTTATTCGTTATTTAGTTTGGTCGGTTAAAACACCATGTAACGCTCATGGGCCGACAAACTCTATTGTATTGTTAATTCGTTAATTAGTTGGGATAGTTAAAATGTCATGTAACGCATATGGGCTGTTCAACTCAGTTGTATTATTCGTTAGTTCGTTGGGTCATTCAAACTGTCATGGAAAGCTCATGGGAGGCCAACACAAACTTTGTTTCGTTAATTGTTTGTTAAGTTAACAAATAAAATTTTAACTTTTAAATTGAACTCCTCTAATTATCACGCATTAATTATTTTACTACATCAACTTATAAATATCTATGCAATGTAACCCTTACTTTACAATCTTTTACTTTTATTCCTCATAATATCCCTATTCGTAAGAGCAAAGTTATCATAATAAAACTAACCATCTATTATTTAAATGATTTCTTCAACTTACCATTCGCCTTATAAATTCTTTACTTTTGATTTTTATAGAATGTCTTCACTAAGAAACCATCGTCATCATCAATGTTCCTCTAGTTATCATGATCCCCCCTTGGCTACTAGAATCACGAAGGAGTTTGTTGTTGCTATGCCCATAATCATCACCCAAATCCAAAGCCTCAACTCCAATGGATTTGTTACTTTGGCCTTACCCAATAAATACGACTTTCGTAACTTTTTGTTTACCAACCATACTTCCTTTCGTGGTGAGGAAAATGCCACCAAGCTGCTGCAATGGTTTGAGAAGATGGAGAATATTTTCATCCACTGTGAATGTCCGAACGCCAAACGGACTAAGTTCACCTCAAGCATGTTTGAGGACTGAGCCGTCACATGGTGGAATGCTCTTAGGGCTGACCAAGGATCCGACTTGGTTGTTGTGACATTCGTCATTTTCGGTTCAATTCGTATTTGCTTTTGTACAGTAAACCCGACTCGTTTTGGTCTTTCGGATCCTTCTTTATTAGTAAAATGTTGTATTTTATATTCAATTATGTTACACAATTGTTGGATCAAGAAAAATCCTTTTCGATACGTTAAAACACCCTTTAATGACTAAAAACGACTTAAAACGAACTTCAGGGGCCTAAATCGTGAAATATCAAAATCTGGAGTGTAACATCCTAATTATTTTAATATTAAATAAAGAAATTCGCGTTAAGTTTTCATGCGTTAATAATATTAACTAGCGTTTAATAAAAAAAGGATCATGGACTTGGATTAATTAAGTGGATTAAAGGGGAATGGGCCTTAGGTCCCTGGACTTTAAGAGATATGAATATCCTCTTAAAACCATCCTAAACTCTAATCCTCATTTTCATCTTCCATAATCTCTACACACACTCAGGAACACACACACCTCAATTACTGTATATATATAAACGCGAGAGAGAAAGGAGATCCGAGACCAAAAAGCAAGCCAAATGTAGATATGTCTTTGATATATAGATAGATATAAGATTCAAGATTTATAATCAAGCTAACCGAGGCCAAACGAACTCTTAAAGGTATGTTCTTGATCTAAAGATTTCATTTTTATAAACGATTAATCTTGAAACTTAAACCGGGAATAGATCGGGTATAAACAAACCTTAAAGTAACGAACTTGATGTTAAAAATGAAAGAAACGAACCCAAAAATGGAAACGGCTCGTTTAAAAGAAACCCTAAGATCTAGGTTTGAAACGTTTAAGGTTTAGAGGTCCAAAATTTATGAATTTTCAGTTCACATTTTATCCAAATGGCTATGGGAACGTTTGCGGGATTGGAAAATATCCTATTAAGGGCTGCAAGATTGGAACGAAAACGATTAACGGGTCCAAAGACCCAGCTGGTGACCCTTATGATTGTCTAAAACCCATCTGCCCAAACAAGACCAAAGACCATCAGTTGATTCAAAACCCATCACTCGCTCACAATGGCCAAACACGCTTACTACTATGGTCGAATACAATCCAAGTCGATTACCTTGTAATCGACCTCTTATGGGCATCGATTACATACACAACTCGCATACAAATATGAGTCGCTTACAAATTAAACTCGCATACAACCTGAAAGTCGATTACAATTGAACTCACATACAACCTGAACATCGCTCATAATCTCATATCGATTACAAAATATACACATATGACTCGCATACAGTACCAATTCGATTACAGTAAACCTAATTACAAATCGATTACATTGTAATCTAGTCCCATGAGCTCGATTACAATGCCCACAGATCAATTACACTGGATCGATCACATTTGGTACGTGCATACAATCCTTTATGATCGATTACTGTTGAGTTAGTCCAGGGCTAAGCTCTATTACACAAGGGAACCCGATTACAATGTCAGCAATTTCAAAGGAGGGTCGATTTTATTGGGAATCGCATATATTATTCTTGGATTCATTATGAATAAGTCGATTACAATAGAAATCGTTCATAGTTGATATTCGATTACTTGTAGCGGATGTGTGAAAAACAAAAAAATGAAGAAGGAAGAAGAAGACCTGATGGTTAAAAGGGAGGTCGGGCTGTTTTTTTTATATCAACACTCGGCCAAAAACTCTAGTCAGGCCCGATTACGAGCCCAAGTATCCACTTACCAAATCAAACTTGTGAGTATGGCCCAGTTGTGAGCTCTTGGGCCCATATCAGCCAAAACTTGTTTTTGGTTCTGGCCCATATTTTAATAAACCAAAGACTGATTCTGTTTATCTTGTTAGCAAAGCCCGATAAATATAATGAACCAATATAACTTAGTTAACCCCGGT
The DNA here is from genome assembly GCF_021521415.1 of Bidens hawaiensis. Lineage (NCBI taxonomy): Eukaryota > Viridiplantae > Streptophyta > Magnoliopsida > Asterales > Asteraceae > Bidens > Bidens hawaiensis. Next base: position 1,812,100 of record NW_027491210.1, read on the forward strand.
TAACACTGTTAATCAAGTTAGATAGTTGAACCAGAGTGCATATACTTGTAAAGACATAACCGCTTACATAAGGTTATACATGGAAATCCACAAGTATGGGATAGCCCGTGTGTCATATACATACACACACATATACGTCTAAATACGAACATACTTATAAACACATGACAGTTTACGAGGAGGAACGTGAACTCGATAAAGAAAAGAATATTAAAAGAATCCAACATGTCTTATATTAATAATAAAATGTTTAAAGAAAGAGAAAATAATAGTAATAATGGGAACAACCTTATGCCTTAGGGTTTAACAATAAATAAACCAAATATAAAGTAATCTAACACTATATCATTAGACTACCCCAGACTTAACCATTTCAGGTGAAATACCATTATAACAAGTATTAATATGTGTAATCGATATACAGTTAGCAAAGCTCAGCTAAAGAAGGGAATTACGGTAAACGAAGAAAGAAACAGGATCCAGGTGAGTTTCTAGCCCCACTTCGTTGTTATGTTTTTCGGGGTTGTGTGCATACTCGATATATTTGTTAATACATTTATCCTAAGGGATAAGTGTATGCCTTATGTGATTATGTGAAGGGTAGGAATGATTGCTTGTCGGTACGTGAACGATCTTCGGATATTGCACGTACTTTCAAGTTATAATGCCATGTATGAAATATGAATGATATGTATGTATGTTTATGAATGAATGTAAGATATAGAAAGGTAGAAAGGGACCGAACCCTACTAATATCCGAAGTAGAAAAGGGACCGAGCCCTTCTAAATCTCGTGGCAGAAAGGGACTGAGCCCTAATAATACTAAAGGCAGAAATGGGACCAGACCCCAATAATATCCTAGGCAGAAAAAGGGATCGGGCCCTAATAATATCCGAGGCAGAATAGAATAAAGTAAAGTAGAATTTAAAATATGAAAGTATGAATGAAAGTATGTAAGTATGTATGTAATGTATATTATGTGATTAACTAGAACTCACTCAGCATAGCTGACTATTAGTATGCATGCAGGTGAGTAGGATGAGGCAGCTCTGATGTGTTGTAAAACACACTTACTTTCCTCATCATTTTATCATGTTTTACATACTTAATTATCTTAATTATTAAGATTTATGGTTTGATTATGCTTGATTTTACAAAGTTGAATGTTTACTTGTAGGTTTTGAAAGTTGATGGAAAAAAGAGTGAAATTTGAAGAGTTTAGGGGCTTAATTGGTCAACTTTCAATAGTAAAACTCAAGTCCCGACCCAAGCCCACAAATTGGAGCCTTTTTTGCCTTATTATATTAATTAAAAGAAAAAATAAAAAAACCCTAAATCTAGGGCAGCAGTTCCGATCGGCAGCAGCAAGGGAGGAAAAGAAAAGCTTATGACGGCTAGGGTTTGGTGGTTGTGATGGCTGGAGAGGAAGAAGAACACCAAGGAGAGTCTTGTGCAGCTGCTAGGCATCATCTAAGCTCATAATCTCAGCTCATAAACCCTAAGTAATCATTCATAAACTTTGTTCTCTTGTTCAAGAACCATAACTAGTTAAACTTGATCTTTTTGTTGGATTGTTTTGCAAGTAACTTAGAGATTGACTTGTGTTTGATTGTTCTTGATCAATGAATGAGTTTTATTATGTTTATGTTGAGTTATATGATGTTTAATTTGATATATTGCTGCTGTCCAAAATCAATGAGTGGCTAAAGTAGTTAGTTCTACCTAGGTTAGATGATTATTGTTAGGTTTTAGTAAGTAGTTTGGATTGTTGATGATCATGGATTAAATTGTTAATGTAAAGTTTGGTTTAACATTGAATTAGGTTGTGTTTAGTGGTTTTCTTTTGATTAATAATACTCAATTACCTCTTGCTTTGATTGATTGAATCGGTTTTAGTTGATTTTAGCTTGTTTGAACTCTTTACTTTGTGTTTAGAGATTGTTTGCGGGGTGTACAATGCTTTGATTGATTGAATCGGTTTTAGTTGATTTTAGCTTGTTTGAACTCTTTACTTTGTGTTAAGAGATTGTTTGCGGGGTGTACAACCGTAGGGTAAATTTGGGTATACTAATTAGTTAAAATCAGCGGGTAGACACCTTCCTTGAGACCGAGAGGTGATAGGAAGTAAACTCGTCTCATAGCTTTTACTTCTTAGAATTAGGATCGCGCGAGAGCGGGTTTGGTTCTTGTCGGGTTTGGGTTTGTGAGCGATTAGTTGACCTAGTTTAAGTTAAAATAAATTGTTCCTCTATCCTTGTTTGCGTAGTATTCGTCTCCATTAGGGTAGTGTGTTGGTGAGACCGAGAGGAGAGTCGGCATTAGAACACGTTAACAATTCGTCACCCGGTTTGTTCTTAAAATCAACTAAGTATAGGTTAGGGTTTGTTAGTGAGACCGAGAGGTGATCTAGATTCCTGAGTGAACCTTAGTTGTGTCATTCCTTAGGAGCCGATGTCGTGAGATTTTACAATCCAATAGCTTACTATACCTTCAATAGGATTCTTACCTAGGTAGACGTTTTTCCCATTAATAAAACTTATTTTCACAGTTTCGTCCAGTTTTCTTAAATTAAGTCTTTTAAGTTAATTAAATTAAGTTAGGTTAAATATTTGATAATAAAAAAATCAATTTAAAAATATATTATTCTTAGGTGAGTCTTATTTAGGGTTAAGTATTAGATACGTTTTCACGTGTCCTTGTGTTCGACACTCGGACTTCCTTAGTGCTATACTATTAGTGATCGGTACACTTGCCGGTTTTGTGTGTCTTCTTTAGGAATTTTGTTTAATAAATTTAAATCTTAGTTGTGAGAGCATCATTATACACACATCAAGCTCGCTTGAGGGGACGCGTGGCATTGAATAAAAGGCTGGAATCGGAAGACTCGAGACGTTTATCAGTTTATGTTTAATGTTTTGTTTATTTTAAAGGATAATGATGTTTGTTTAAGACAAGTTGTGTAACGTTTTATGAAAGTTTTATTATTCCGCGAATGTTTTATTAACTCTGATGATTAGAACTATGTTGATAAGTAAATCCAACGTCCAAATGTGAGGTACAAGTAACGGGGCCTTACAAGTTGGTATCAGAGTAAAGTTCGAGAGATTTAAGTATCCTACATGCTTAGGCTCGAACAGAGAATGGGATTTAAATAAGAAGATGCCAGTTCAAGAATTCCATGTGTCACTCAAGCAAGCTCAGTAAAGGTAAAGTGTATGGTTAAATAATAAATGTTAATGTTATCTTGATTAATATGGATAGGGTTTCTTGATTGTTTGATTGATTAATTGTTTAAGACTAGAGTCAGCACAAATAGACTCATAAGAGGAAGTGTATAGGACACGGAAAGTAACGTGATCAGCTAATCACAGCTGGCCACTGTTATTACCTGTTAGCCTTACTATCCTTATACTAAATATTTCCTTGAGTGATGACGTTTGTGTTTTCTCTTTTAGAATACGATGGCTGGAACTGGAGGAAATGTGGGAGCTTGAGGAATTGTGAGGGCAGGAGGTCGCGTTGTACGTTGTGGCAGGCCTCGTCGTGTCCAACTACCTTCGGTCGAAACAGCTTCCAACACCGGAGATGAAGGAAGCGCAGCTGGAGGAAACCCGAATAACAACGAAGGGGTTCCACTGGATCCTGCAATTCAAGCAGCTATTGTTCAAGCTGTAACTACTGCTGTAAAGAATATGACCCCTGGAGGGTCTGCTAGAAGCCATGAAAGAACTGCTGAAGGGGAAGGTGGTGATGGTAGGACAGATGAGGAAGGAGAGAGGGAGGCCTCGAGTGGAGTTAAGTCGATGAAAGTCGATGACAGGAAAAGAGGCCGAGGTGGGTGCAACTATAAGTTCTTCAAGGGACGTGACCCACCGAAGCTGACTGGTTTGGATGACGCAATCGCAACTCTCCAATGGATAACCACCATGGACAAGGTTATCCACATTAGCGAGTGTCTTCCCGATCGAGTTGTCGGGTATGCTACCCAATCGTTTGGTGATGAGGCAATGTATTGGTGGGAATCGATTGAGCAGAGGAAGAGTCAAGAGGAAAATAAGGCAATGAATGGGAGGATCCGAAGGAATTGGTTATGAAGAAATTCTATGCTGACGCCGAGGTCGAGAGGTCGGAAATGAAGTTCCTAAACTTGAAAGCTGGGACGATGACACATCGTGAGTACACCACCAAGTACAACCGAATGTCTAGGTTGGTACCCGATATGGTCAACACTGAATCTAAGAGAATTAAGTGCTATGTGAAATGAATGCCACAAAAAGTCGGTGTACTAGTCAGGGCGAATAAACCTGCTACTTTTGACTCTGCTGTTGAACTCGCAGAGATGGTTTATGAGGATCTGGCTGCGGATGATGTTGTTATGGAGGAAGAGTGGTAAGACAAGAAGTGGTTCGTTCTTGTTAAACAACCCAGTAGTCAATTGTGGAACTCAAAGGACAAGAAACAGAAGGTGTGGGAGAGAAAGGCGTGCAGACTTGTGGCAAATCACACGGTGAAGAGTGTAGATGGGGTAAAGGTCGACACTTGTTATAAGTGTGGGAAGAGTCATGCTGGTGAGTGGAAGTTTGGTATGAATGCTTGATACAAGTGCGGGAGGTGTGGCATTACGTTCCAGATTGTACTGCAAGGTCCGCATGTTACAAATGCGGTAAGACGGGTCACTTTGTTAGAGAATGCACTGAGGGTGAAGCTGGAGGGAGTGGGACGAAGGATGCGGAACCAACAAGGCTAAAGACCAGAGCCTACATGCTGACTCAAAACAAGCCAAGCAGATTCCCGATATCGTCACAAGTACGTTTCTAGTCAACAGTGTTTCCGCTTTAGTATTATCTGATTTGGGTGCGAACAAAAGTTTGGTAGCCACGCCCTTTAGTAAATTAGCTAAAATGAAATGTTTTCGAGTGTCTGAAACTTTTATAGTAGAAACCGCTGGTGACACTTTGGTTAAAATAATGAAAATGGTTAAGGACTGTAAGATAGAGTTAGAGGGACATGAGTTCCCTGTTACCGTGTACGTTATGACCTTAGGAGGGTTCGACGTGGTTTTGGGAATGGATTGGTTGTCTGAGTATGAGGATCAGATAGTGTGTAAGAGTAGGATGATAAGGTTAAAGTTCTTGGATGGTAGTGCGGTGACGGTTTATGGTGATAAGAAAAGTTTTGGGCTTAATGTCATTTTGATGATAAAAGCCGATGGATTGTTAAGGCGAGGGTGCGGTACCTACTTGGCGTATGTTGTCAACGCTACGGCCGATATGAAAGAATTGAAAGATGTTCCTATCATGTGCGACTACCCAGAAGTATTCCCTGAGGATCTTCCGGGGTTGCCACAGGAGCAAGAGATAAAATTTCAGATAGACCTAGTACCAAGAGCCCAACCCGTCGCGAAGGCACCTTACCGTCTAGCGCCATCTAAGATGAAAGAATTGATGTCCCAATTGCAAGAACTCCTCGACAAGGGTTTTATTAGACCAAGTGTTTCCCCGTGGGGTGCACCCATGTTATTCGTAAAGAGAAAGGATGGAAGAATGAGAATGTGCAAAGACTATCGCGAGTTGAACAAACTTACGGTAAAGAATAGATATCCTTTGCCAAGGATTGATGATCTGTTTGACCAACTGCAAGGTTCAAGTTGGTTATCACGAATAGATCTTAGATCAGGCTATTATCAGCTAAAAGTGAAAGAGGTAGAAATCCCTAAGACAGTGTTTCGGACGTGAAACGGACACTACGAGTTTCTCGTGATGTCATTCGGTCTAACAAATGCTCCCGAAGCATTTATGGACATGATGAATAGGGTGTGTCGGCCAATGTTGGATAAATCGGTAATCATCTTATTGATGACATATGGATTTATTCAAAGAACGAGTCTGATCATGCTGAGCATTTGAGAGAGGTGTTGGAGACTCTGAAGAAAGAAAAGTTGTATGCTAAGTTTTCGAAATGTGCGTTCTGGTTATGAGAAATGCAATTATTAGGTCACGTGGTTAATCCTGAAGGGATTACCGTGGACCCAGCTAAGATTGAAGCGAAAACAAATTGGAAGACTCCCCAGAATCTGACTAATATACGAAGCTTTATAGGGTTAGCTGGCTACTATAGGAGATTCATCGAAGGTTTCTACAAGATAGACGGACCGTTGACCGGTATTACCCGAAAGTCGGTAGTATTCAGTTGGGGAAACTTCTAAGAAGAAGATTTTGAGGAATTAAAGAAGAGACTCCCGCAAGCTCCAATCCTCGCTTTACCCGATGGTGACGAAGATTTGGTTGTTTGTACTGATGCTTCGTACCGTTGGTTAGGTTGCTTCTTGATGCAACGAGGAAAAGTGGTAGCTTCCGCGTCTAGACAGTTAAAAGTCCACGAGAGTACTTATCCGACGCATGACTTAGAGCTAGCAGCTGTAGTGCATGCTCTTAAGATATGGAGGCATTGTTTGTATGGTACTAAGTGTACCATCTATACTGATCATAAGAGTCTAAAATACTTCTTCGAGCAGAAGGAATTGAACATGAGACAAAGAAGATGGTTGGAGTTGATTAAGGATTACGACTGCGACATTAAATACTATCCTGGTAAAGCTAATGTGGTCGCCGACCCGCTAAGTCGTAGGAATGAGGTTGTTATTGCAATAGTGAAGTCATACCAGCTTATTATGAATTCAATCCTTTTCGAAGAAATAATCAAAGTAAGGTCAGAGGTTTAAGTAGATGAAGGGTTAGTGAAGAAAGAAAGAATTTACGGCCAGCAATATGAGTTGATGGAAAACACTCATGGTGTCAAGACTAGGTTTGACCGTATGTGGATTCCACGTCATGGAGATCTTAGAGGTCGAATCTTAGATGAAGCTCATAAGTCAAGATACTCAATTCATCCAGGAGCTACAAAGTTGTACCGAGATTTGAAAAGAGACTACTGGTGGCCAGGAATGAAAAACGATGTAGTGGATTACGTTAGTAAGTTCTTAACTTGTTTACAAGTCAAAGCCGAACATCAGAAACCTTATGGGAAAATGCAACCGCTTGAAATACCTGAGTGGAAATGGGAAGATATCACCATGGATTTCATAACTAAGCTAACTCGTACAGCTAAGCAACATGATACCATCTGGGTGATTGTGTTGCGTTTGACCAAGAGCGCTCACTTTCTGCCCATACGAGAGGCTATCTCGTTAGAAACGTTAGCAAGCTTGTTCATTAAAGAAATTGTGACTAAACACGGAGTACCGTTATCGATCGTATCAGATAGAGATACTCGGTTTACTTCGAGATTTTGGAAGAAGTTCCATGAAGCAATGGGAACGAGGTTGAACATCAGTACGACGTACCATCCTCAAACAGATGGACAGTCTGAAAGGACGATCCAAACCCTTGAGGATATGCTACGTGCTTGTGTTTTAGACTTTGGTGGAAGTTGGGATGATCATCTGCATCTGGATGAATTCTCCTATAACAACAGCTACCATTCAAGTATTGGTATAGACCGTTTGAAATGCTCTATGGTAGACGATGCAGAACCTCGGTTTGTTTGGGGGAATTTGGTCCGAAAGAAATGGGAAGTTTAGAAGTGGTTCAAGAGACATCTTCAGAGTTCGATCAGATTAAGGCAAGAATGAAAGCCGCTCAGGATAGACAGAAGTCGTATGCTGATAAGCGGCGACAACTGATTGAGTACGTTGGTGACAATGTGATGCTCAAGGTCTCGCCTTGGAAAGGGAATATCCGTTTTAGGAAGAGAGGAAAGTTGTTAGTACACGGTTTTACGTCTCGGGTCTTTGTAATTATCGTTTTGTATTTATCATTTATTTATGTAAAAGTTATTTATATTAAATTAAGTTAGTTCGTTAGAGGAACAGTCTAGTTCGTTAAGCATGTTTAACGAACTAGACCTTAAGTTAAGTTTCCTCCTGATTCGTTAAGAATGTTTAACGAATCAGGGGGCGGTTCGTTATTGTTTATTATTTAATGTAATGTAACGAAGCATGAGTCTAGTTCGTTACGGAATGTGTAACGAACTAGACTTGTCTTCTATATATAGAGGTATTGTCCTCTATTTAAGTTAAGTTTTTGATTTAAAGTATTGAATTGCTGTCCAAGCTTCCTCTCGATCAAAACTTCATCCTTAATCTATTACCAATAATATATACACACCTAATACAACTAATACTATTATATATAACAAATTATCTATAAGAGTAATCATGAACTAGATCCGTTAATTATTAATTAAGCTTTAGATCTCAGATCCGAGGCTTTCACAAGTGGTATCAGAGCTTTCGGGGATTCGATTGCTCTTGATTTATATGTTAATTTGTAAATTGAGGACTGATAAGGTTAAGTTTGGTATTATTTGGTTTTCGATTGATTTTGATCAAATTCAGTGTGATTTTGGTTGAATATGGATTGAATTTGGTTGAATTATGGTTTGTTAAGGTATTGGGAAGGATTGGTGGATTGTGTTTGTGAATTGGATTGGATTAGTAGTGTTTGGGTTTAGATCTGAGTTTGGCCGAAAAACAGAGTATTGTTTTTGTTAAATTGGGTTCGAGTTAAGATAAATTGGTTTATGGCATGGTCTGATTTGAATTCGTGTTAAGTTTCCGAGTATATTGATAGGTTATTTGTGCAATTTGGTGTATTAACGAGTTGGTATTACAGATTTGGGTTTGGTTGTTGGTGGTTTTCCAGAAATCTGGAAAATGGTGATGAAGATTTGAAGATCTTCATCACCTGTTGAAGAATCTTCTTCGTTAACTTAAGTCATTAACGTGATTCGTTAGTTTTTAACCAATTCGTCATCCAGTTCGTTACTTGGTTCGTCATCAATCTAATTCGTGTTTTCCAATACGTGAGACACGTGTCTGATTCGTTAACCTCGAGTATAACAAACTTTTGCCATGTGGAAAAAGTTGTCAGTGTTTTTATAACCGTTATAACAACCTGATTCATTATAGTTGATTCGTTATCAACTGTAGCAAGTTCGTTATCTTAATTCGTTAATTTGAGTTTGTGATTCGTTAAGCTTGACTTAGTGATTCGTTAAGGGAACTCAGCAATTCGTTACCTTAATTCGCTAAGAGTTCACTTATTGATTCGTTACTTGATTCGTTAAGTAAACTTAGTTATTCGTTTTCTTAATTCGTCACTTTGAATTCAGATTCGTTAATCTAATTCGTCAAACTGATTGACCTGATTCGTCAAAGATTGACGTGATTCATTGACTCATTTCGTGTGACACTGTTCCAGATTCGTTACACAAACAATTTTTAATTCGTGTTACTTAATTCATTAAACACTGTTCACAATTCGTTAACATTACTGTTTCCAATTCGTTTAAAATATTTTCAAATTCAGCCATTGAATTTTGATTGTCTTATCAAAATGGCTGGTATGTATACATTAGCTTCCCAAAATATGCTTATGCAGCAAATGTTGCAACTGGACACCGAGATCGGTTCACATTCCAAGGGTCCACGTTTAATGAAGTTTAGCGATTTTTCTAACCGGGAACCCCGTTTCCGTGCTCATATAGTGTAACGATTCCGGCAAATTCAGGTATACCCTAGCCGGAATATACTATTTACGTGTTATTCAATACTGAATATATGAATTATAATGTGTTTATACGAGTATATAAGATTCACAGTACGAATTATACTCAAATGTACAACTAGTCGTATCGGAATTACGATTAATCGATGAACGGTTATTGAAACCCGAACGAATCGGGAATTACATTATAGACGAAATATATAATGTTTAGTGATGTTTACGAAGTATTAAAGCTTCGGGATAAGTGAATTATAGCACAGAAAAAGGATTTCGATTTATTAGTACGTCGGTACGATAAACGAAACCTTTAACATCAAACCAAGCAAGAGACGATCGATCAAGCCGAAAAAGATGCACAATTACCGACAATACGATGTGTTAAGTCAATAAACGTCATGGTTTAAGTTTTTAAAGTTTTTAAATCAGTTTTATATAAATTTTAATTTTAAGCCGAAAAACGACCGTTTTAGTCTCGTTTTGAGCGGAATTAAACGTTTAACCGAAAAACGAACTGAACCAGATTATCCACAACGTTATCCGGATTACGCAATCCAAATGTGTGGCCAATACTTGAGATGTGGGCCCCACCCCCACCATATCTTGGACCGATCGGTCCTTGCACACACACTAACACATTCATTTTTCTTTTTTCCACAAACTTTCTCCCAAAATCCTCTCAACCTCTTCATCATCCATCCAAAACCCAAACTTTTAAGCAAGAACACAAGGTAAAAACCGAGTTGTGATCGTATTTATCTTCTTTTCTTGGTTCATTTACAAGGAAATGAGGTTTCAAATGAAAAATGGGTGAAAACCCGAGATGAAACCGATTCTTGGAGGATCAAGTGATGTATACAAGTTATACAAAGGATCTTGGTCCAAGAAAGTAGTTAAAAGAGTCAAAAACGAATTTTTACGGTCAAAATCTTTGTTTTGATGTTTTAATCGAAACCATGAAAGAAATGGCTTGATTGTGGGTATAACTTGCTTGGTGTGGTGTTGTTGTGCTTGTAAGTGTTGTATCTAGTGGCTAGCAAAGGCTAGAAACCAAGATCTTTGCGATCTAACGCTAGAAAACACAAGATAGTTCGGTTTTCGTGTGATTTAGTTATTTTTGACAGATTGTGATAGACCTAGAGTTGGGTCACTAAATTTCACAGAGATGATCTACACATGAAATTATGAGATCTGTGAATTTTTGGTAATTTTTGGATAAAGGATGAATATTTGGTGAATTTAATGCTCGGTTTTGGCCAAAAATGGTGAAAAATAGCTAAACATCATGAAAAATTCTGGAAAATTTAAGATAATCTTTTTATAAGATATAAAAGTCACACAAAAAATTTCAGGTTCATTGGAGAAGTCTAAGTAGGCGTTTCGGTAAAACGAGTTCTAGGGATTTCTAGCTCGGTTTTGGTAAAAATGGCATGAAAAATAAGTTTTTTGTTCTGGAAAAATTACAGGGAACTATGTGGGTGACAGGGGTCATCCCAGAAAAATTTGGGATTTTTCGAAGGTCGTTTGGTATTTTCGACATATTTGGTGTTTAAATGACGTTTAAAAATGGTTAAATAAATCTTAGATATAAAAATTAATTCTGGAAAAATTTTATAAAATTCCTTACTGTCAAAATATGGTTTGTACAAAATTTCAAGGTCCCAGACTAAACGGATATTTATTTGTGCTAAATGGAACTTAAAAACAAACTTTTAAAGCTTAAAACGAGAAAACCGGCAAAGTTCGCCTAAGCGAGCTGACTGGTGCATAAAAACCTTAAAAATGGACTATTTTCATGAAACTAAGTTAATCAAGTAAAAATAAATCATCCGAAAATAATTCGGATGATTTGGGTAATTTTACCCGATTTAACCGTTTCCGGTGTATTAAACACGGAAACGGGCCCCGCGGCCAAACGGGGTGTCTAACCGAGCTCTAATTTCACCACTTTAATGAAAATATCAATAACAACTATTTTCGGGTCGTGTGTGGTCAAACTCATTTTTTGAAAACATAAAAACGAATAACCGTGCTAGGCACGCAAAACGAGAAAACAAACTATCGGTAGTTTTGACTAAAGAACTCTAAGTGATATCACAATCTAAGTCCTGAGTAGTGTATCGGGGTTTACATGGTCCCCGGATCGTGTACGGTACTGGGTTAACAGTGTCCCCGGACGTACCGGTTAACACGAATTTAAGTTATATTGATAGAAATTGTGTAGTAACGATTTGGGGATCGTATTACAGATCTGTACCAGTAGCTGTGCACCGTAGTACATCTTGCTCACAAGAAGGTGAGTTTTCACGAGCCCCTTTTACTGAACTGTTTTAAATATTTTCCCGGGGCGGAAAGCATGTTTCTATCAAAGTGTTTAAGTACATGCTAATCGCATGGAAACGAATGTATCTATATAATGTTTATTGTACGGAAATCGTACGGTAATGTATTAAGATGGTAATTAACTAAGTTGCTAATATGGTAAGGCCCGAAACAGTGTTCTGGGTAACCGAGTTCCCAGAGGTTATTAAATGTGTTTCTGGGGTAACAGAGTTCCCAGAGGTTATTAAATTTGTTTCTGGGGTAACAGAGTTCCCAGGGGTTATTGGAAGTATTCTGGGGTAACAGAGTTCCCGGAAGTTAATCGATATGTTTTGGGGTTAATAGAGTTTTCACTTGTGAACTCAGTATAATTACATCTCTTACTTATGATTTTTATAATGATTTTTCATGGTTTATTTAAATTAGTGAAACTCACCAACTATTCGTAGTTGACCCGTTTTCTTTACATGCTTTCTAGGTACACTCAAATCGGAATCAGTGATATGTGTTCGATGCTGTGTGCTATTTTGTGGAAGTCTAGAGATCTATATTTTTCATTAAATATGATAATGTACTATCGGTAACACTTATGTGATAACGCTTAGATGGTTATGAAACTCAGAACAATGTTATATGTTTAAATTAATGTAGTGTTGTTTTCTTTATAAACAATGCTGTTGATATCAGATGTGTCTGTTGCATCCCGTGTACGTTTCCGCTGCGGTTACGGGGTATTACAGAACTTGGTATCAGAGCCATTGGTTATAAAGAATTAGGATGTCTTTAAAAGATACCTAAAATATAACCATTAGCTCAAGTATTATAGGATCTGAATATCAACTAATAATTTATTGTGACGAGATCGGGATGAACTTGGATGGACAAGTGGGTTATTATGGTCCGGAACATAATAACAGACTTGTCTGCACGAGGGAATTCAGAGAAAGTCACGGGGGACTTTAATAGGTAAAATTGGCAACATACGTGCAATTATGTGATAATATTGTTATGTGGTCAAGTTGTATAAGTAAGTGTATATTAATTTGATTATGATTTACACTATGGAAAGAACTATATGTTTGTTAACTTCTGTGCAGGTAAAATGTCAAGAACTCATAGTTTGTCGATTGAGGAGGACCCGGAGGAGGTCAGCTCCGGGGACTCTGGGAGCCCACTCGTAGCATCTAGCACCGAGCCTTCTGAGACTAGCCTTAGGAGTGCTAGCTTGTCCTCCCCTGCTAGGGTTACCAGATCTCCCACCCCACCCGCACCTCAGGTCACCCTCACCCCTCCCAGACCCGGTCCCCGCCTCACGGCGCGGATCAGTGTCCCGTATGTTTCACCTACCTCTACCCCACCCAGATCCACTTACCACAGAGGCGAGTCCTCCCGCCCCCAGCCCGGGCCTGTGCCGCCACCTGTGTGGGGTACCCCCAGGCCAGTGAGGGATGAGCGTCCCTCCACCGAGGCGGCGTGGCTCCGGGTGCTCACCGAACGGATGAATGAGCACACCACCGCCTTGACGGTGGGTATTCAGAGGAGGAACCTCTTAGTGGATTGCATACTGGACAGCCAGCATGCGATCGCGCAGCTGAGGAGGGAGGACGCCTACTCCCTGGGGTTGATTGACAGGATGGAAACACGGATCCGGGGTTTAATGGCAGTGATTGTGGGGATGGCGGCGGTGTTGGTGTGGTTGGTTTACCACCGTGTTTAGTTGTGTTGGGATGGGAATAGACAGGGACCATTTTTTTTGATACTCTGTGTAAGTAGTTAGTGGTGATGCTAACATGGAGTGAATCTTGTTTAGTTATAATACAACCACTGGCCCTTAGGGTGGGTCTCTTTTGGGGCATATCAGTATAGATACTTTTGGGTATCATTCAAGCACTGACCCGTTGCGGGTTATGTCGAGATGATGCCGACATAGGCCCTATGTAGGAAAACTTATCTAATGTAATAGTGACAGGAAAGTAATATGAACGGATGTTTGTGTAATATGTATTAACGTTTATTAATGAATGGAATGTTTGTTGTGTTCTTATTGGAACTTGTATTGATTATATATATTTTCTTGATGTTGTGTAGAATGGCACCAAAACGTTCAGCCCAATTGTCGGAAGTGGACGTGAGCCGTCTGATTGCTCGCCAGTTGGAGGCGGCGATACCGGATATAGTATCGCGCATCGCCGCCAGTATTAACAATTCGACCAATCCAACCCCTCCGAGCAATTAAACGACCACCAATAATGACGGGGAACGAAATACTGCTCCTCCGCAGAATGATAACACGATTCCGAGTAATGACGCACCGCCTAGGGTGGTTGTTACAGATAGTAATGGCCCTATACCTACGGTAGAGACGAACCGTACGGAACCGATCCGTACATCCAGGGGATGTTCGATCAAGGACTTTATGTTGTGCAAACCTCTAGAGTTTAGCGGGTCTGAAGGACCAAATGGATTAGTTAAATGTATCGAGAAAATAGAATCCCTGGTGAATATCAGCAACTGCCCCGAGGATTGTGTTGTTAAGTATGCTGCCTGCACATTCACGGACCATGCCTTGACATGGTGGAACACCATAGTGTAGACTCGCGGTCAGGCGACGACAAACCGCATGACCTGGACAGAGCTCAAGGCTCTTGTATTGGAACATTTCTGCCCGAGAAACGAATTGCAGAAATTAGAAAATGAATTGTGGAATCTGGAGATGCGGGGGGCGGACCACTTGGGTTATACGAACCGGTTTAATGAGTTGGCGCGATTGGTACCATGGTTGGTCACCCCAGAGTCGAAGAGGGTGGAGCGTTATATTTGGGGACTAACTCCAGTAGTAAGGAGTATAGTCAATTCTGGGGGACACCAGACGTATGAGGGTGCGGTGACGCAAGCTGGTATCGTCACGTATGATTTCGTAAGAAGCGGGTCACTAAAGGTGGTAGGAGAGTCCGCTGGGGGGAAGCGGAGTTCACATGACCATAGGACCCAGGAAAAGCAGCAAGGTAAACGTGCTAGACCCACTGCCCAGAACTACGCCATGACTAGTTCGGGCGGAAGGCAAGAACCGCGGAAGGGAGCGTTTCCTAAGTGTGGGAAATGTGGTTACCACCATGGTGGCGTGTGCAAAGAGGTAGTGTGCCACCGGTGTGGCAGGATTGGACACTACGCACCAAATTGTAAGACAAATCTGAACAACCTGAACCGACAACCGCAACCTATCCGTGCGCAGCCATTTAAGACCCAACCAGCCCGACAGCAGAACCCGCAAGGAAACCAAATGGTGACCACCAGCCGTGCTTGCTATGAATGCGGCAGCACGGATCACTTTAAAAGACACTGTCCGAAACTGAACCAGGGAGGAAACGGGAGGCAACCCGCGGGTCAGGCATCGTCGTCCAATCCGGCGCGAGGCCGAGCATTCGTGATGGGGGCGAACGAGGCACGCCAGGACCCCAGCGTAGTGACAGGTACATTCCTCGTCTCTGATTATTACGCTTCTGTATTATTTTATACAGGCGCCGATAGAAGTTTTGTCTCCGTTAGATTCCTTTCGATAGCAAACCTTCCTAGTGGTGAAACCATAGAACCTTACACCGTAGAAGTCGCTAACGGTAAAACCATGATAGTTAATCAGATAGTTCGGAATTGCCCTTTTATTCTGAACGAGCAATCCTTTCTGATTGACTTGTTACCGGTAGAATTGGGTAGTTTTGACGTGATAGTGGGAATGGATTGGTTAGCACGTAACAGGGTAGAAATAAATTGTGAAAAGAAAATTGTCAAAATCCGGGTGTCGGATGACGAGGAGGTATTAGTGCAAGGAGAAAAATCCGGCACCATGATACCATTTATATCCCACCTCAAGGTGTTAAAATATATACGTCAGGGATGTGTGGCGTATCTAGCGAGCCTGACGGCCACTGATTCTGAGGAAAAACGGGTGGACGATATTCCCGTGGTACGCGAATTTCCACAAGTTTTCCCAGAGGAACTTCCTGGATTACCACCAACCCGACAGGTCGAATTCAGAATCGATCTGTTACCTCAAGCTGGCCCTGTTGCTAAGGCGCCCTACCGACTTGCACCATCTGAGATGCAAGAATTATCCAACCAGTTGCAAGAATTGTTGGATAAAGGATTTATTCGTCCTAGTTATTCCCCGTGGGGTGCACCGGTACTATTCGTGAAAAAGAAGGACGGGAGCCTTAGAATGTGCATTGATTACAGGGAGTTGAACAAGTTGACAATCAAAAATAGGTATCCTCTCCCCCGAATCGATGATCTGTTCGACCAACTACAAGGTGCGAGCTACTTCTCAAAAATAGATCTTAGATCGGGATACCATCAGGTTAGAATTCAGAAGGAGGATATCCCAAAAACCGCATTCCGGACTCGCTACGGTCATTACGAGTTCTTAGTTATGCCTTTTGGGCTAACAAATGCGCTAGCAGTGTTCATGGATCTCATGAATCGAGTCTGTAAACCCTACCTCGATAAATTCGTCATCGTGTTTATTGACGATATTTTGATATACTCAAAGAGTAAAGTAGAGCATGAGCAACACTTGAGATTAATTTTAGAGCTTCTAAATCAGGAGAAGTTGTATGCAAAATTCTCCAAGTGTAACTTCTGGTTACAAGAAGTGCAATTCCTTGGTCACGTTATAAATCACCAAGGAATACACGTTGACCCAAGTAAGGTTGAAGCAGTTAAGAATCGGCAAGCGCCTAAATCGCCCAAGGAAATCCACCAATTCTTAGGCTTAGCTGGATACTATCGTCGATTTATAGAGAACTTTTCCAGCATCGCCCAACCTTTAACCCTCCTGACTCAAAAGGATCGAAAGTATGATTGGGGAGAAGATCAGGAAACGGCGTTTCAAACGCTAAAACAAAGATTGTGCCAAGCGCCGATCTTAAGTCTCCCCGACGGAGACGATGGTTTTGTCGTGTATTGTGACGCATCCCGGAAAGGGTTAGGATGCGTGTTGATGCAAAATAATAAAGTCATAGCCTATGCTTCCCGACAGTTAAAAGTACACGAGAAAAATTACACTACTCATGACTTAGAACTGGGAGCAGTTATCTTCGCACTTAAAATCTGGAGACATTATCTCTACGGTACAAAGTGCACCATCTTCACCGATCATAAAAGTTTGCAACACATATTCGATCAGAAAGAACTGAATATGAAACAACGAAGATGGGTCGAATTATTAAGCGACTATGACTGTGACATCCGTTATCACCCCGGCAAGGCTAACGTCGTAGCCGATGCCTTGAGTAGGAAGGATCGGGTTAAGCCATTGCGAGTGCGAGCGCTGGGGATGATAGTCCAGTCGAACCTTTTGGATTTGATTCGAGTCGCTCAACGCGAGGCGTTGAAAGAGGAACAATTGGAAAAAGAGGGACTTTACGGTAACGAGAAGAATTTCGAACAGCGCGTGGACGAAATTCTCTATTTCAAAAATCGGATTTGGATCCCGACCCTCCATGACCTTCGTGAATTAATCATGGACGAAGCGCATAAATCGAAATATTCCATACATCCGGGATCGGATAAAATGTACAAGGATGTGAAGGAGTTCTACTGGTGGCCGGGTTTGAAAAAGGTTATAGCCACATACGTCGGCAAGTGTACGACGTGTGCGAGGGTTAAGGCGGAGCACCAGAAACCTTCGGGAATGTTACAACAACCGGAAATTCCCGAATGGAAGTGGGAGCAGATCACGATGGATTTTGTGACACACCTCCCCAAGACGTCCCGAGGACATGATGCAATTTGGGTAGTCGTGGATCGATTAACCAAATCGGCACATTTTATCCCGATTAGAAATAATTATAACACTGAGAGACTTGCGCAGATTTATATAAATGAAATTGTGTCCCGTCATGGGATACCCATCTCAATCATCTCTGATCGGGATAGCCATTTCACCTCCAAGCTGTGCAAGAAGCGCTGGGAACGCGTATTAATTTAAGCACAGCCTACCACCCTCAGTCCGACGGTCAGTCTGAGAGGACCATTCAAACCCTGGAGGATTTGCTTCGTGCATGCGTACTGGATTTTAAGGGAAATTGGGATCAACATCTCCCACTCGTTGAATTTTCCTATAATAACAGTTACCATAGCAGTATAAAGGCAGCACCTTACGAAGCATTGTATGGACGGAAGTGCCGATCACCACTCTGCTGGACTGAAGTGGGCGACGCACAGGTCATTAGATCAGATCTGGTCCAGGAAACGACCAGCAAAATCCTTGAAATTAAAAACAATCTGAAGGCCGCGCGGGATCGGCAGAAGAGTTATGCCGATAACCGTAGAAAACCGTTATCATTTGAGAAAGGTGATAAAGTGTATTTGAAAGTATCACCTTGGAAAGGAGTAGTCAGATTTGGAAAGGCGGGGAAGTTAGCCCCTAGGTACATTGGACCATTCGACATTATTGCAAAAATCGGTCCTGTAGCATACCGATAAGAACTGCCTGATGAACTGAGTGCAGTTCACAACGTGTTCCACGTGTCGAACTTGAAAAGGTGTCTGTCGGATGAGACATCGGTGTTACCTTTAGAGGGTGTACAAATAAATGATAAGCTCAACATTGTAGAGGAGCCCATAGAAGTAGTAGACGGAAAAATCAAGCAACTTAGACACAATAAGATCTCGTTGGTCAAAGTTAGATGGAATTCGCAACGAGGCCCAGAATATACATGGGAATGAAAGGACGAATTTCGGAAGAAATACCCCCACCTATTTCCTCAAAAGGAAGTAGTTGACGCGTAAAATTTCGAGGACGAAATTTTAATAACGGGGGGAGAATGTAACGATTCCGGCAAATTCAGGTATACCCTAGCCGGAATATACTATTTACGTGTTATTCAATACTGAATATATGAATTATAATGTGTTTATACGAGTATATAAGATTCACAGTACGAATTATACTCAAATGTACAACTAGTCGTATCGGAATTACGATTAATCGATGAACGGTTATTGAAACCCGAACGAATCGGGAATTACATTATAGACGAAATATATAATGTTTAGTGATGTTTACGAAGTATTAAAGCTTCGGGATAAGTGAATTATAGCACAGAAAAAGGATTTCGATTTATTAGTACGTCGGTACGATAAACGAAACCTTTAACATCAAACCAAGCAAGAGACGATCGATCAAGCCGAAAAAGATGCACAATTACTGACAATACGATGTGTTAAGTCAATAAACGTCATGGTTTAAGTTTTTAAAGTTTTTAAATCAGTTTTATATAAATTTTAATTTTAAGCCGAAAAAACGACCGTTTTAGTCTCGTTTTGAGCGGAATTAAACGTTTAACCGAAAAACGAACTGAACCAGATTATCCACAACGTTATCCGGATTACGCAATCCAAATGTGTGGCCAATACTTGAGATGTGGGCCCCACCCCCACCATATCTTGGACCGATCGGTCCTTGCACACACACTAACACATTCATTTTTCTTTTTTCCACAAACTTTCTCCCAAAATCCTCTCAACCTCTTCATCATCCATCCAAAACCCAAACTTTTAAGCAAGAACACAAGGTAAAAACCGAGTTGTGATCGTATTTATCTTCTTTTCTTGGTTCATTTACAAGGAAATGAGGTTTCAAATGAAAAATGGGTGAAAACCCGAGATGAAACCGATTCTTGGAGGATCAAGTGATGTATACAAGTTATACAAAGGATCTTGGTCCAAGAAAGTAGTTAAAAGAGTCAAAAACGAATTTTTACGGTCAAAATCTTTGTTTTGATGTTTTAATCGAAACCATGAAATAAATGGCTTGATTGTGGGTATAACTTGCTTGGTGTGGTGTTGTTGTGCTTGTAAGTGTTGTATCTAGTGGCTAGCAAAGGCTAGAAACCAAGATCTTTGCGATCTAACGCTAGAAAACACAAGATAGTTCGGTTTTCGTGTGATTTAGTTATTTTGGACAGATTATGATAGACCTAGAGTTGGGTCACGAAATTTCACAGAAATGATCTACACATGAAAATATGAGATCTGTGAATTTTTGGTAATTTTTGGATAAAGGATGAATATTTGGTGAATTTAATGCTCGGTTTTGGCCAAAAATGGTGAAAAATAGCTAAACATCATGAAAAATTCTGGAAAATTTAAGATAAGCTTTTTATGACATATAAAAGTCACACACAAAATTTCAGGTTCATTGGAGAAGTCTAAGTAGGCTTTTCGGTAAAACGAGTTCTAGGGATTTCTAGCTCGGTTTTGGTAAAAATGGCATGAAAAATAAGTTTTTTGTTCTGGAAAAATTACAGGGAACTATGTGGGTGACAGGGGTCATCCCAGAAAAATTTGGGATTTTTCGAAGGTCGTTTGGTATTTTCGACATATTTGGTGTTTAAATGACGTTTAAAAATGGTTAAATAAATCTTAGATATAAAAATTAATTCTGGAAAAATTTTATAAAATTCCTTACTGTCAAAATATGGTTTGTACAAAATTTCAAGGTCCGAGACTAAACGGATATTTATTTGTGCTAAATGGAACTTAAAAACAAACTTTTAAAGCTTAAAACGAGAAAACCGGCAAAGTTCGCCTAAGCGAGCTGACTGGTGCATAAAAACCTTAAAAATGGACTATTTTCATGAAACTAAGTTAATCAAGTAAAAATAAATCATCCGAAAATAATTCGGATGATTTGGGTAATTTTACCCGATTTAACCGTTTCCGGTGTATTAAAGACGGAAACGGGCCCCGCGGCCAAACGGGGTGTCTAACCGAGCTCTAATTTCACCACTTTAATGAAAATATCAATAACAACTATTTTCGGGTCGTGTGTGGTCAAACTCATTTTTTGAAAACATAAAGACGAACAACCGTGCTAGGCACGCAAAACGAGAAAACAAACTATCGGTAGTTTTGACTAAAGAACTCTAAGTGATATCACAATCTAAGTCCTGAGTAGTGTATCGGGGTTAACATGGTCCCCGGATCGTGTACGGTACTGGGTTAACAGTGTCCCCGGACGTACCGGTTAACACGAATTTAAGTTATATTGATAGAAATTGTGTAGTAACGATTTGGGGATCGTATTACAGATCTGTACCAGTAGCTGTGCACCGTAGTACATCTTGCTCACAAGAAGGTGAGTTTTCACGAGCCCCTTTTACTGAACTGTTTTAAATATTTTCCCGGGGCGGAAAGCATGTTTCTATCAAAGTGTTTAAGTACATGCTAATCGCATGGAAACGAATGTATCTATATAATATTTATTGTACGGAAATCGTACGGTAATGTATTAAGATGGTAATTAACTAAGTTGCTAATATGGTAAGGCCCGAAACAGTGTTCTGGGGTACCCGAGTTCCCAGAGGTTATTAAATGTGTTTCTGGGGTAACAGAGTTCCCAGAGGTTATTAAATTTGTTTCTGGGGTAACAGAGTTCCCAGGGGTTATTGGAAGTATTCTGGGGTAACAGAGTTCCCGGAGGTTAATCGATATGTTTTGGGGTTAATAGAGTTTTCACTTGTGAACTCAGTATAATTACATCACTTACTTATGATTTTTATAATGATTTTTCATGGTTTATTTAAATTAGTGAAACTCACCAACTATTCGTAGTTGACCCGTTTTCTTTACATGCTTTCTAGGTACACTCAAATCGGAATGAGTGATATGTGTTCGATGCTGTGTGCTATTTTGTGGAAGTCTAGAGATCTATATTTTGCATTAAATATGATAATGTACTATCGGTAACACTTATGTGATAACGCTTAGATGGTTATGAAACTCAGAACAATGTAATATGTTTAAATTAATGTAGTGGTGTTTTCTTTATAAACAATGCTGTTGATATCAGATGTGTCTGTTGCATCCCGTGTACGTTTCCGCTGCGGTTACGGGGTGTTACATATAGGGTCGGTTCACCCTGATTGTTGATATTGCTTGGATAAAGTGTATACCGTTCCGATGATTGGAGATAAGACTATTGGATTTACACCCAAGGCCATCTCACAATACTCTCAAGAAGAAAAGAAAGCGTTGGAAATTGAAACGAAAGCATACTCTACACTTACAATGGCGTTACCTGAAAACATCTTTCATCAAGTTGGTAGCATCAAGATTTGTGCTTCGTTATTCCAACACATTCGTATGAGGAGTATGGGTAACACCGCTGAAAGCAAGAAGGTGATGTTAAAGTTTCAATTTAGAAACTTTAACTTACTTAAGGGTGAGACTATCGAAGATATGACAACAAGGTTTAATCATCTGATAGCCAAAATGGACAAGATGAAGATGGAACCGTCTGAATCAGATAAGATTGACACTATTAAGG
Source organism: Bidens hawaiensis (assembly GCF_021521415.1). Lineage (NCBI taxonomy): Eukaryota > Viridiplantae > Streptophyta > Magnoliopsida > Asterales > Asteraceae > Bidens > Bidens hawaiensis. The sequence continues at coordinate 1,834,312 of NW_027491210.1, forward strand.
GTGCTTTACCGAGTTCTTATTCGACGTTTTTAATGGTTCTGAAAGAGAATAATTACATCAACAATGAAGATCAGACAGCATCTGAATTCATGCAAAAGATCGAAGCACGAGAATACGATCTTAAATGTCAAATATCTTCTAAGAATAGTCAAGATCCGGCTTTTTACGGTGGGAGTATGCCCTTGAGTTCAACCATCTCTCCAATCACATCATTTCTTACACAAAATGCAAGTGATTATGCTACAACTGTCTATAGTGATCCACCAGCATGTTTTTACACTGCTGGAAGTTCTGGGTCACCTGGTGCTTCTGGTTCTTCTAGTAAATCTGAAAATTCATCCACTGCAAATCCATTCTCATCTTCATCGAATGTAAACATGAAGGAAGCTGAACAAAACTTTGCTTTCTTGTTTGCCTTCATGACCTCATATGAGAATCTGGTAAGTAGTAAGATTGCTACTAGTGATTAAACTGATGAAGACTACGATCAAATTGATCTGAATGAGTTAGAGCTTATGGATTTGAAATGGAACATGGCGATGATTGTCTGAAAGGTTAAAAGATTTATGTAAAGAACCGACAAAGATCTTCCTGCTTTAAACAAGAAGGTTGGATTCGATAAACTAAACGTTAAATGTTATAACTACCAAGATTTCGACCATTTTGCAAAGGAATGTGATAAACCGAAGAAGGAGTATACTAGTCCTAGAAATCAAGATTGAAGTTCATCGAGTAGAAATGGGAATGATGTTGTTAAAACTTCTGGAACCACATCATCTTCTTCTGGGTCACAAGATATGCTGACTAACTTGGATGGAATTGACTGGTCCCAAAGACTTTTGTGCAATGATAATCAAGCCAATTTGGTTATGTTCAAGACAAATGAAGTTTTTCAAGATGCAAGCGGGAGTGATATGTCTTCTGATAATGATACTGAATCGGATTCTGATGATTCATGTGACAAGCTTCCGACCACTTTTGCTTGCATGGCTAAGATCAATGAGGTTAGTTCTTCTGTTCCTATCGATGTTAATGTGTCTGCTAATGTATCTTGTGTTGAATGTGAGAAAAACAAACCTAAGTTTGAGTCTTTGAAAAATCACAATGATTGTTTAGTGAGAGAAATTGCTTCACTAAAAGATACTTATCGACAATCTTTGGAATCTCAAATGAGATCTAGGGAGAAGATTGAAGCATTGTCGACAAGTAATCCTGATCTCAAAGCTGAGTTTTCTGTCAAAATGACAATCAACTTTCAAAAGTTTCAAGAAATTTTGAAACATCGTTCGAAGATAACCGAGATTGAGAATGAGGTTCTTAAGTTGAAGAATTAGTTGGGCAAGTTTAGAAACTACTCCTTTTTGCTAAATGAAATAATCGAAGTATCTGGTAAGCAAAAAGATTCGAAAAAGGGTATAGGTATTTTTGAAATACCACCACCTTTTCAAAATGATTATAGAGCAAATCCTTTTGCTAGGAGAGAAGAAGAAGTGCTTGTGAAAGAACCTATTGTTCCTGACAAATCTAAACAAGTAAAATCTGAAAATGTCAAAGCCCGACCACCAACTCAAAAACATCATGTCAAAAGCAATAAAGTATTTTTAGAAAATGTTGAGAAGGTGATCATTGAGGATGTGTTTGAACCTGAGATAATACACAAAAACCAGAACATTCCAAGTTCTAATCACATTTTATGTGAACCTAATGAATTTGAGTAGGCTGTGTATGGTTCACACACAAATCAAGTGAAAAAGGAAGAACAAGTTAAGGTTAAACCGGTGAAGGCTAAGAAATCAAAAAAACCCAAAGTTTCTGATGAGGATTTGATGCATTTTATCAATCCTACTGTTTCCAAGCCTTCAACTGGTCGTGTATTTAAGTTGAAAGGAATAGACACGATGTTCACTGCGAAAGACATTCCGATTAGCATTATCAAACCATAATTGATCGAAAGTGTCTTTCACAATGAAACTTCCAAGATACAAGATCTTGTGCGTCAATATGCTTGTGCCAAAACATCAAACACATTAGACCCATTGATTAAAGCTAAGCAACTGTTAAAAACTTCTAAAAAGGTTCATTTTGTGAAATCAACTGGAACTGACACATTGCAAAGTTTTTCCAACTGTTCTAATCTTGACTTCTATATGAAAAAGAAGTTTGTGTCATCTGATGGGTTGGCCAAGAATTTTACTAGATATGTGAGCCATCAACCTTCTATGGCCTCTGTTTTTGCCAAATCTCAACACGATCGTGTGGACATGAGAAGTTACTTTCTGTGTGGACAACAAGGTCATGTGGTGAGAAACTGTAGACATAAGAAATCTCAGAACCTCCAACCGTTTGTCAAGGACCAATTGAAACAGGTTCATGTGATAAAGGAGATTCTGAAACGAACTTTTTCGTGTGATGATGATACTCACATCATGTTTTCAAATGTGAATCCACGAAAGGTAATTCATGTGAATGAAACATATGGTCAAGTAAAACCAAAGTTTGTTCCAACCGAGCCAATTTACAAGAATGTGAACTCAAATGTCGTTCAAGCTAAGACGAAAGTCTAAGAGGCCTGTTACCTATTCTCAAGTTGCTGAACAACAATTGAATTCTGTTAAAATTGATTCTATTCATGAAACTCAAAAGGTGCCCAAGACTAAGGCCTGGGCTGTCTTTTTGAACTAATCACTTTCATTTGTGTGTAGGGTACATCCAAGACTGTGTCTGGTGAAAACTGGATAATGGACAGCGGACGTTCTCGTCATATTACTTGAAATCTCAACCTCTTAACAAATGTTAGAAATATTCAAGGGGGGTTATGTGGCTTTTGTTGGGAATTCTAGGGGTATGATTACACAAGAAGGTGAAGTTTCAAATGGGCATATCACGTTTGAGAAAGTCAATTACTGTGATAAAGTTGATCATAATTTATTGAGTGTGTCGCAAATCTGTGGGAAGAAGTACATGACAATATTTACTGATAAAGAATGTCTGATTATGAAACCGAGATACATCATTCCCGAGGACATGGTTGTCATGCGATCCCCTCAATCGAATGGTATTTATGTCTTGAATATGCCTTCTAAGGCGTCAACTTCCATGGAAACGTGTTTCGTTTCTAAATCAACTGAAAACGACTCTATTCTATGGCATCGTAGGATGGGTCATATTCATGTGAGGAAGATAAATTATTTAATGGCAAATGACTTGGTTGAAGGTGTTTCTTTGAAGAATTATCTTACCACTGTGTTGCTTGTAAGAAAGGCAAATAGAAGAAAAAGTCACATCAAGCTAAGTTATTGGATTCCATTGATACTCCTCTTGAACGACTTCGTATGGATCTTTTTGGTCCTATGAACCGTGCTAGTATCTCTGGAGATTGGTATTGTCTTGTAGTTACCGATGACTATTCAAGATATTCATGGGTTTTATTTATGAGTTCAAAAGATCAAACACCCGTTTTGATTCAAAATTTAATCACTAAGATCGAATCACTATAGAAGAAAAAAGTGAGGATAATTAGAAGTGATAATGGTACTGAATTTAACAACACTGTATTGGATTTCTTTTGCATTCAAAAAGGAATTCACCGAGAATATAGTGCCCCTTATGTATCACAATAGAACGGTGTTCCTGAAAGGAAAAACAGAACTTTGATTGAAAATGCTAGAACTATGCTAGCCGATTCCAAGCTTCCTGTCCAATTTTGGAACGAGGCTGTGAATACTGCTTGTTATACACTTAATCGAGTTCTAACTGTTAAGAGACTCCAAAAGACGAGTTATGATCTTTTGAACAAACGAAAGCCTAACTTAAAGTACTTGGAACCATTTGGGTGTCCCTGTACGATGTTGAAAAGAGATGTGGGTAAATTTGAAGAAAAAGCCGTTGAGGGATATTTCTTGGGTTACGCCTCTCCAAAGAAAAGGGTATTTAATGTTACTTTTGGTTGTGTAGAGGAATGGTACCATGTGGATTGTCAAAAGTACACCACACCTCCTCAAGGAAAAGGTCCCGACTGGATGTTTGATTTATATGGTTTGTTTAATTCATTTACTACATCAACTGAGCAACCAGATGAAGACCTAGTTTGTGCATATTTTGAAGATCAATTGGTAATTCTATGGTTTTCAAGTTCTAATGATGTTGAAGCTCCAACTGTTGCTCTAACTGAGGATCCATGTGATGATTCTCCAGCTTCTTCTGATAATATTTCTACTTCTTTGGATGATACTCCTGATGTTGCTGATGCAGTTGGAAGTGATGATTCATATCAGCTGGGAGAACATTACACTAATTTATTTGACAATGTTGTTGTTCCTGAGAATCCCACTCTTAGGATTCATAACTATCATCCAAAGGAAAACATCATTGGGGAACTTGATGTGGGAGTACAAACGCGTCACCATGTTGCTTCTTCGAGTGAAAATAAGGTATTGTGTGCTTATGCGGATTTACATTCATCTGGAATTGTAAATCTTGCCAAATACACTTGCTTTCTATCCCAAGTTGAGCCGACGACCAATCTTAAGGCACTCGAAGATCCTTCTTGGGTAGAGGCAATGCAAGAGAAATTGCAATAGTTTAACAGACTGGGTGTGTGGGATCTTATTGATAAACCTGCTCGAGTCAAGAAGCCTATTCCGACTAAGTGGGTATTTAAATGTAAAAAGGAAGATCGTGGTGTGATCGTGAGAAACAAAGCACGGCTAGTGGTGCAAGGTTTCCATCAGCAAAAGGGTATAGACTACACTGAGGTATATGATCTGGTTGCAATATTGGAAGCTATACGAATCTTTCTGGCTTATGCGGCTTACAAGAATATAAAAGTCTATCAAATGGATGTGAAAAGTGCTTTTCTCAATGGTAAATTACACGAAGAAGTGTTCATTTTACAGCCTCCTGGCTTTGAAGACCCTGATTATCCGGATCGAGTTTACCGTTTAAACAAGGCCCTGTATGGTCTACATCAAGCCCCGAGAGCTTGGTATGGCACGCTTGCCGACCATCTAACTGATAACGGCTTCAAGCGAGGGACTGTCGACTGCACTTTATTTTATAAGAATATTGGTGATGATCTTCTCCTCGTTCAGATATATGTCGACGACATTATCTTTGGGTCAACAAACGACACGTTATGTAAGGAATTCGAGAAGTCCATGCAAACAAAGTTCGAGATGAGCTCAATGGGAGAGATGAACATCTTTCTAGGGTTGCAAGTTCACCAGTCTGCAAAAGGAATCTTTATTCACCAGACTAAGTATGTGAACGATGTCTTGAGCCGATTCAAGATATCTGCTGAAAAATCCCTTCAACTCCTCTCCCCGTGGGTCATAATTTATTACCGAATGAATTGGAGGACATTGTCGATCCTACCCTCTATCGTGCTATGATTGGATCTTTTATGTATCTTACTGCTTCTCGACCTGACATTATGTTTGCAGTTTGTTTATGTGCTAGGTACCAAGCAAGTCCCCGAGTGACTCACCTGGCAGTGGTCAAGCGTATTATTTAATATCTGAGGGGCAATCCAGACATCGGGTTATGGTACCCTAAGGACGATAACTTTGAACTTACCGCCTTTTCTGACTCAATTACGGAGGATGCAAGATTAACTTCAAATCGACTACGGCAGGGTGTCAATTCTTAGGAAGTCGGCTTATTTCCTGGCAGTGTAAGAAGCAGACGATGGTCTCCACTTCAACCACTGAGGCAAAATATGTTGCAGCCTCGAGTTGCTGTTCCCAGGTTTTGTGGATCCAACAACATCTGCGCGACTACGGTTTGAAGTTTCTTACTACTCTAATTTTAATTGATAACTTTGCTGCCATTAGCATCACCAAAAATCCCGTACAACACTCTAAAACGAAACATATCGAAATTCAATATCATTTCATATGGGATTGTTTTGAAAAGAAATTAATCGACCTTGAGAAAGTACATATCGATTTTCAAAGAGCCGATCTATTTACCAAAGCCTTTGACAAAACCCGATTTAAATTTTTTTCTTGGTTTAAATGGAATGAAGACCCTTGCTGATATCCTGAAACAAGGATAACTATCTTTATTTAGATTTTAGGGGGTGAAAAATTTGAAAATACAAAAATATTGTACTTTTATTTTGTATAGATAAAACGCAAAAACATTCAAAAATTTGAAAAATCAAAAATATTGTGTTTTCTTGTTTTTAATGTCTTTAAAATATTTTGAAAATCCAAAAACAATTTAAAATCTTGAAAAACCAAAAATATTGTGTTTTCAGTTTGTATAGAAAAATCCGAAAATCCAAAAAGATTGTGAAGTTTATTTGTTTATAAGAAAATTGAAAAAGACAAAAAGATTGTGTTTTATGTGTGTAAAGAGAAACACCAAAAAGATTTTGTATACGTTCGCTGAAAAGCATGTCAATTACTCATATTTGAGGGACATATACTTGTATATGTTTGGTCCTGAGATTTACTCGTAAATGTTCGGGATAACCATTTACCTGAAAATCGAAAGTAGTTGGGGCGTTTGTTATGCGTTTACTTTATTTTCTCGCTGAAAATTATGTCGGTTATTTAAGTTTGTGGAGCATGCTTGCATGTATTGGTCCTATTATTCACTTGTGAATTGATAGGATAGCCATTAATCTATAGACTAAATTTAACTGGGGCGATTAAATTTATTTTATTTTATACATCTCAAAATTTTGTGTTTTTGAAGGAAAAAGAGAAAATGATAGTACATTGATCATTTGACCCCATATCCAGCAAGAAATAAGCTTAAAAGATTGTGTGCTTAATTGCATTGGTATGTAGGTCTTAAACAAGATATTAGAGTAAAGTATGTGATATAAACTTAAAGAAATGCCAAATTGAAAGGGGTGTTAGTCTCTAACAAAAATCTCGGTGAGGATGAAAGAATTGTAATAACCTGTCATACTCAAGCCTTATATTTGTTTGATCACCAAAAATATAATAAAGCAAATAACAAGCGTTGAGGCTCTTGACACTGTGAATCTTTATGCGGTTTAATCATTTGGGTATTCATATGCATGAATATTTCATTCGCTTTTAGAGCAAACCCGAAGTCATTAAACTTGATCACTGATGTACATCGTACAAATTTAAACTACTGACTTGATCAAAATCTGTTGTTAGTCATACAATTGTTCGTCCCTTGCGCGCATCTCAATACCATTAAGAAACGGACCCCAGGGGATACAGTGTATGTAAGCCGATAGATGGACTCGTGCATACTCACTCATAGTAAAAGAAAACCAATGCATTGCTCATAAATTTCTTTAAAATTCAAATTTTGAACAGCAATATAATGGTTTAAGTCAAGTTGGGGTGATATGGCAAAAATTAAATTAAGCTTGAACTGAGATAAGAGGCTGATAGTTTCTGATATTCTGTGCTCTAATTGAACCATTAATCATATCACAAAAACGCTTGAAAGTTTGTTATAACATTTAAGTGGAAAGCAATATCAATGACCGACTTAGCGCTAGTCACAATATCTCTGAAATATAAAAGTGTGATGGAAGGGCAATTTGGTCAATATGACTCTCTACTCAAGCTCACAAAAAATCCAAAAATATGTACTGCTTTTTGAAAAATCATACAAAAACAAAAACAAAAAATATATTTCTTCAAAAATTTAAAATACCAAAAATATTTTACTTTTTATCTACATATTATTTAATTACTTTTAAGTTAAGTGTTTTAAGCACGTAACACGTTAACGTTGTTGATCATCGAGATACGGGATTTCGTTGATTGGTTTATTTAAACAATTGGTTTATATATTTAATTATTCTTTTAAGTTAATTGATTTTATTTAATTATTATTTAATTATTTAATTTAATAAAGGTAATTCGTTATGTATGTATAACGAATTAGGTCATTCTTAACGAATTGCATTCTAATACGTTAACTTAATTCTCTTCCGCCACTCTGTAACGAATGACTTCTAATTCGTTAAACATAACTTAACGAATTAAACCCAAATTACAGCTAATTCGTTATTGTTTTGTCTTAAACTTTAAAGAATTGATTCTAATTCATTATGCCACGTGGGCATATATGATAACGAATCATCTGATTCGTTAATTCAAATTTGAACGAATCTGATGACTCAACACATTGGACAATGTGCTCCGTCATAGTATATAGGGATTAGTGAAGGCGATTCGTTTTCACTATTCACATTTCTTCTTCATTAAGCAAAGTCACCCTGCCAACATTTTCTCTGAAAATTTGATCATCGTTATATCGTGTTTTACTTATATATTCTGATTCATAAGGTATAGACGTTCACAACTCAATGTTTTTCGTCAACTTTGATGTCGTTTTGATGGGTTAATTGTTGATATTTTTTATCGGGTTTTATACCTTTTATAAACCCTTAATTTAACCTAGCTGTACCACGATTTGGTACATAAATTCAATACTCACACATTAGCGACGTATTTCCGAGATCCTTGTGATCTTTTGTTCGGCTATACAACGTTGATTATGGTGGTATTGATTTCTGAATTGCAATTTTGACTTTTCATGTTTTGGGAAATTTTGACCTTGACCAGATTAGTCAAATATTAAGATTTAAGGGTCACTCGTTATTGTGTAACAAATTGGAACTCATTCGTGTCCAATTCGTTATACAAATCACATGAATCAGGATAACGAATCATAATTTATAACGAAACAGCTTTTCATTCGTTAGTTATAACGAATTAGACTATAATTCGTTAATATTTATTCGTGATTAGTTAGACCTAATTCATTCTTCATTTACTTGATAGCGAAGTAGTTAATTCGCTATAACGAATCTCCAATTCGTTATAACGAATCAGAAAATTTTAACGAATGACATTTTAAATTACTTTATTTTTAAAATTCACTTTACAATTTAGAATTTATATATTAGTTAAATTTTGTATATCTTTAATTATATGTAAATTATATGATTATTTTTATTCTTCAGTGTCACTAATACTTGACTTTATTTTATCAGTTATGGCCGATAATGCGAATCAGGATCCTCCCGTTGCTGCACCACAACAACAACAACATGCACAGTATATTCCTTTACTTCCGTATGAAAAAATACAAAACGTTTGTGCCTTTGTCGGTACGAATTTTGCTGACGAGAATGTGTTTGGGGAGATGTTAGCATTCTTACGTCACTCGCGTATTCATTATGCTATCACGGCTAATCCCGATGTAAGATTCAGCATTGTTCGTCAATTTTGGAACACTGATAGATACGTGGAAGCTGAGAACCATATTGCTACAGAAGTTAATGCCCGACCAGTTGTGATATCAACTGAGACCGTTCGCCGGGTGCTAAGGTTTGATGACACCATTAATGACCCTTGTGAGTACCACAAATACTTGATTAACGGGTTGTTTGGTCGTTTGTTTTATTCTGGTGATCTGGATGAGTCCATGTATAACCAGGCATACGTGTGTCCAGCTTACAAGTATTTGCTACACGTTCTTATACACTGCCTTGGTGGATGGAAGGGAGGGTTTGACGAATGCCGTATCATGCTTCAATCGGCGTTTGGTGCTTTAGTGTTGAATAATCCTTTCAACTTCTCTGAGATGATCTTCGATCACCTCAAAGAGAATTGTCTTACTGTGAAACTCCGCACAAAGTTCTTAATGTATCATCGATTCATCCAACTGTTTGTTCAAGATGGTATCCGTGATTTGGTGATCGATCCATCACAGGTTGAGGATAAATAAAAGTTGGAGAATATGACAACGGATACTATGCGGAGGATGAAGTTTTATCACCAAACTCCTCATCCTCGATTCAAAAGATTGATTGGTCATTTGGTGAATCCAGATTATGTATGTCCTAACAATGATCGCTGGATCCACGACGACTCGGACTCTGAGCGTGAGGAAGGACCAGGTGGGAACTATGGAGATGAGAGTGATGATAATGATGGTGTTGATGGTGGTAATGATGGAGATCCAGCTCAACAGCAACGTGTTGAGGCTAAGGCAGCTGTTGTTGAAGCTGTTGTACGAAAGAGGAAAAGGAAGGAGTTAGCTGGTGAAGGGTCATCCAAACGACGTGTGTCGGCTGGTGCTGGCATTTCATTTGGAGTTCAGCCTCCAAGGCCGTTTATTCCTCAAAGACCGGTGGTGCCGCTTACTACAAGCACCCCAGAACTTACATTAACGACTACTCTGACATCTGATCCTAGGCTTGGTATGATCCCTCAATATGTTCTATCTACTTTACCAAGACCTACTATTGCTACTTCGGTGGTTTCTCCTACACCGATGTTGATGCCTCCACCACCGATGGATGTTTCATTTCTGAGACTTAACCGACCTCAAGGTCCTGTTCAACCAATCCCTTCTTCGTTTCTTGCAATGTCTCATGATCAACAAATGAATATGGTTTTGAGTTTACTCCATTTGTATGCAAATCGAATGTCTGCTGACCGAATGACTCAAGAACGTATGTTGGAGAACCAAAAGAAGTTGGTGAGTTATGTATCCTTCTGCCAAAAAGAGACCAAAGCCCTCCGTGAGATTGTTGAGTCTCAGGGGGTGAAAATAAAAGAACAAGAGGATCTTATCTTGCAGCTAACATGCAAGGACAATGAACTTAAGAAGCTTAAAAACGACGATGAAGATCTAGATGCTTCGGGTACTAGAGAAAGTGAGCCTAAACAAACTCACTGATCATCTTCTGGTGCTGGTACAAGTGCGGTTAGTGATTCGGTAAAGAAGATAATTGTTCATCATGATTATACAGCTGCTACACCTATTGAGATGATCAAGGCTAATACCGTTATCTTTGTTGATGGTACGGGGGTGATAAGAAGTATTGTTAATGCAGATGAGATTGAAGTGGGACAGTTTGTTGAGAGGTCCCTAACACGAGAGCAGATTTCTATTATGTTTGGTCTAAATGATGATGAATTAAACGTGTTCGAGGCTGAAGCCGATGTGGAGGTCGAGAACGATGAAGAGATCTTAAATGATGCAACTATTCAGATGAATACTGAGTTTATTTATGAAGATGAGGAGGTGGAGATTGAGGATGTCACGGCTGAGGAATACTTAGATATGTTTCAACGAACAAATGTTGATCAGGGTGCTCCTATATTTACAGAAGAAAACGTTAAAGCAGCCGAAGACCATCTGGATAAAGTATCAAAGGGCAAGAATGTTGTTGATACAAGATTTGATTCAAAGACTGATCCGTCTGATGAAGATATTCGAGGCGGGTTTGCTTATCGAGACAAGAAAGCTCGTAAGATTATTGAGGCATATCGTTATGTGGATAAAGAGCAGAAAATTGAAGCTGTCGCTCGTGCTCAAGCTAATCATATGACATCCTTTAAGGCCGTATCTAAAGTGCGAGGTGACATTATTTCATGGCTTTATGACTCAGATTTAAGAGGTCTATATTATCAAATGGGAGAACGACATTCAGTATTATGAAAAGATTACTAACGTTCTTTCACTACCGCGTTGGGACGTTCGGACCCTCGCGTGTTGACCTTTTATGAACCGTGGGGGAAGTCAACATGCAGAATGGTTTCACCAGCAAATGTTGTTCGAGGTCAATCACGGGTTCAAATTATTTAAGCCGCAGGTTCCAACTCGCAAGCGTATTGATGAGATTGATCCAAGGACAGGTTGGAGAAAGCAGGTGCTTAAGGTAAAGCCTTCGAAAACAATGAAGCGTGTACCGGTCAAGATGCTAAATCAGCATATGTATTAATCTTTCAACCTTTGGTACTATGACAACCGAATTGGCGAGGCCGTTATTGTGTTGCGTAAATGTTTAAAGACCGAGCTGATAAAGATCAATGATCCGATGTGGCTCGTGAACTTGACAGAGACCGACAATGACGTGCTATTCAGGAATAAGGTATTGATAGATCGTCATGAAAACTATGACCGAGCAATGCAATTTCAACGCGTTGTTCGTGTGTGTCATGAACATGGTATTCACAGCTGCAGAGACTGGCAGACCAAACGCTTCAAGTTATTTAAAGACAAAGAGCTCAAGAAAAGTGGGTGTCTGTTAGTACACGGTTTTACGTCTCGAGTCTTTTTAATTATCGTTTTTTATTTTTCATTTATTATTTAAAAGTTATTTATATTAAACTAAGTTAGTTCGTTAGAGGAACAGTCTAGTTCGTTAAGCATGTTTAACGAACTAGACCTTAAGTTAAGTTTCCTCCTGATTCGTTAAGAATGTTTAACGAATCAGGGAGCGGTTCGTTATTGTTTATTATTTAATGTAATGTAACGAAGCAGGAGTCTAGTTCATTACGGAATGTGTAACGAACTAGACCTGTCTTCTATATATAGAGGTGTTATCCTCTGTTTAATTTAAGTTTTTGACTTAAAGTATTGAATTGTTGTCCAAGCTTCCTCTCGATCAAAACTTCATCCTTAATCTATTACTAATAATATATACACACCTAATATAAGTAATACTAATATATATATATATATATATATATATATATATATATATATTTATATATATATAACAGATTATCTATAAGAGTAATCGTGAACTAGATCTGTTAATTGTTAATTAAGATTTAGATCTCAGATCCGATGCTTTCACAAAAGTTGAGTCCGTACATTGGGCCGTTTAAGATCTTAGATCGTGTAGGTGAAGTAGCTTATAAGCTGGATTTACCCGAAAAGTTATAAGAAATTCATTCAACATTCCATGTTTCTCGTTTGAGGAAATGTTTAGCTGATGACACGTCCCACGTGCCATTGATAGACATCGAGGTTGATGAACAGCTAAACTACATCGAACAACCGATAGAGATTGTCGATCGCAAGGAGAAGTAGCTCCGTCACAAAGTTATACCCTTGGTGAAAGTGATATGGAAGCATCACAAAGGATCTTATGCCACTTGGGAAGCTGAGGATGAGATGCGCAAGTTTTACCCTAATCTAATTAAGTAATAGTTAGGTTTCGGGGACGAAACCTCTTTAAGGAGGGAAGACGTGTAACATCCTAATTATTTTAATACTAAATAAAGAAAGTCGCGTTAAGTTGTCGTGCGTTAATAATATTAACTAGCGTTTAATAATGAAAGGATCATGGACTTGGATTAATTAAGTGGATTAAAGGGGAATGGGCCTTAGGTCCATGGGCTTTAAGAGATATAAATATCCTCTTAAAACCATCCTAAAACCCTAATCCTCATTTCCATCTTCCATAATCTCTACACACACTCAGGAACACACACACCTCCATTACTATATTTATAAACGCGAGAGAGAAAGAAGATCCAAGACCAAAAAGCAAGCCAAATATAAATAGATCTTTGATATATAGATAGATACAAGATTCAAGATTTATAATCAAGTTAACCGAGACCAAACAAAATCTTAAAGGTATGTTCTTGATCCTAAAGATTTCATTTTTATAAACGATTAATCTTGAAACTTAAACCGGGAATAGATCGGGTATAAACGAACCTTAAAGTAACGAACTTGATGTTAAAAATGAAAGAAACGAACCCAAAAATGGAAACGGCTAGTTTAAAAGAAACCCTAAGAGCTAGTTTTGGAACGTTTAAGGTTTAAAGGTCCAAACTTTATGAATTTCCGGTTCACATTTTATTCAAATGTCCATGGGAACGTTTGCGGGATTGGACAAATCCTATTAAGGGCTGCAAGAATGGAACAAAAAATATTAACGGGTCCAAAGACCCAGCCCGTGACCCTTATGATTGTCTAAAACCCATATGCCTAAATAAGACCAAAGACCATCAGTTGGTTCAAAACCCATCACTCGCTCACAATGGCCAAACACGCTTACTGCTATGGTCGAATGCAATCCAAGTTGATTACCTTGTAATCGACCTCTTATAGGCATCGATTACATACACAACTCGCATACAAATCTGAGACGCTTATAAATTAAACTCGCATACAACCTGAAAGTCGATTACAATTGAACTCACATTCAACCTGAACATCGCTCACAGTCTCATATCGATTACAAAATATACACATATGACTCGCATACAGTACCAATTCGATTACAGTAAGCCTAATTACAAATCGATTACATTGTAATCGAGTCCCATGAGCTCGATTACAACGCCCACAGATCAATTACACTAGATCGATCACATTTGGTATTTGCATACAATCCTTTATGATCGATTACTTTTGAGTTAGTCCAGGGCTAAGCTCGATTACACAAGGGAACCCGATTACAATGTCAACAATTTCAAAGGAGGGTCGATTTTTTTGGGAATCGCATACATTATACTTGGATTCATTCTGAACAAGTCGATTACAATAGAAATCGTTCGCAACTGATATTCGATTACTTGTAGCGGTTGTGTGAAAAACAACAAAATGAAGAAGGAAGACAAAGACCTAAAGAATGTAATTACGGTAAACGGAGAAAGAAACAGGATCCAGGAGAGTTTCTAGCCCCACTTCCTTGTTATGTTTTTCGGGGCTGTGTGCATAATCGATATGTTTGTTAATACATTTATCCTAAGTGAAAGGGTATGCCTTATGTGATTATGTGAAGGGTAGGAATGATTGTTTGTCAGTACGTGAACGATCTTCAGATATTGCACGTACTGTCAAGTTATAATGCCATGTATGAAATATGAATGATATGTATGTATGTTTATGAATGAATGTAAGAAACTGAAAGGTAGAAAGGGACCGGACCCTACTAATATCCGAGGTAGAAAAGGGACCGAGCCCTTCTAAATATCGAGGCAGAAAGGGGCAGAGCCCTAATAATACTCAAGGCAGAAATGGGATTGGACCCTAATAATATCTGAGGCAGAAAAAGGGACCGAACCCTAATAATATCTGAGGCAAAATAGAATGAAGTAAAGTAGAATTTAAAGTATGAAAGTATGAATGAAAGTATGTAAGTATGTATGTAATGTATGTTAACTAGAACTCACTCAATGTAGCTGACTTTTAGTATGCACGCGGTGAGTAGGATGAGGCAGCTCGCTTGAGGGGACACGTGGCATTGAATAAAAGGATGGCATCGGAAGACTCGAGACGTTTATCAATTTATGTATAATGTTTGTTTATTTTAAAGGACAAAGTTGTTTGTTTAAGACAAGTTGTGTAACGTTTTATGAAAGTTTTATTATTCCGTGAATGTTTTACTAACTCTGATGATTAGAACTATGTTGATGAGTAAATCCAACGTCCAAATGTGAGGTACCAGTAACGGGGCCTTACATGGAGACCAACCCCTCTCCCCATGGGTGCCACACTGCGCGACCATAAATGGCTTGGTGGTCACTGGGCTCAGCCACCCCTCTGCAGATGCACAACTCGTTTTTTTTGTTTGTTTTGTGCATTGTTTGACCATTTAAACTAATGAGCTGCATGCTTTACTTGAATGAATCATTATATCCATACCCTTACTCTTTCACTATATAGACAAGACCAATACACCCATCTTTGGTTGCTCATTCACCTCAAACTCTCCCCAATCTAGATCTAAGTATTCATCCTCCAAACTCTTGATAGTTTGACTTCTCAAGGTCAAACTAATACTAATCTTTGTTTCTAAATAATTCTTGTTAATTAAAGCTTTTTATTATAGCTTGTTTAAAACATACTTCCCTTGTTTCCTTGGCTTTCCCATCCCCGGCCATGTCGGTTTAGGTGCATTGCTAGGCAAAGCTACATGGAGGACTATTATAGTCCTTGTTAAACACTTTAATTTATGCTTTAATTTATGTAAGCTTCCTATTATTGGTTTGTTTCTAATTAATTTAGTTTCCAAATTATTTTAATGAGTTCTATGGTATTGGGTATGTGGCAACCATCCTCGTTTTCATAACTAGTCAAGGACCGAACCAAACCGAACTCTTGTTTAAATACTTTATTATTTACATGTTATATGTAAGACTTGAAAATTATCATTTCTAAGTCTATTATAAAAAGTTCTATGGTATTGGGTATTTGGTAACCATCCTCGGTCTCATACCGAGTCAAGGATCGAACCGAAACCGAACTCTCATTTAACTCTTTATTTAATTGTTTTAAAACGAGTTGTATGTAAGATTTAAGTGTTTAAATTCTTTTATTTACATTTTTGTATTTGTTATTATAGTATGGATTTGTTTGACCCAAACTTGGTCACATACCAAGTCTTGAACAAACCAAACCAAACAAACCGAACTAAACCGAGTTCACTCGCTTAAAACACACTAGTTGTGCTTCGGGCCACCGAATCTCACATTTTCTTTTAAAATCTTTTACAAACTAATTATAAATGTTTTCTTAAAGTACTTGGTATGTCGGATCTAACTTGATCTTATAACAAGCTTGGACCGATAAAACCGAACACTCACTTAACATTGGTGTTTGGAGTTTCTCTTTAATAGAACTTCTAACATTAGTTAAGTTTCTGTTTTAAATAATTTATCTCATGATATTTATCACTTTGGAATGTCGAATTCGGACTTGACAATTTATCAAGACCCGAACCGACTAAACCAAACACTCTTTAAAATCTCGTTTTGGTAATTATCTATCAAGGGGTCGTGCACTATTGCATTAAACCTTTGCCCACATATTTATTTAACAAATGATAAGTAAAACTAATGAATATAATACCGAGACCCGATTTCGAGTAAACTTACCTTTCAAAAACCATTACTTTAATTTCCTATGTATTTACACTTTAACTCTCAAACTTTAATTATTTATCTTACTTGTCATGTTATTTTACTTTAAAGCTTTAAAGACCATCTACTAACTCAAGACCCTCTCAACTTAGGTCTTGCTCGTTGAACTTACCTTTCCATTTTATCGCAAACTAATCCTTAAAGTTACTTATTTCATGTGAGTAATCACACTCCCACTTTTTACGCTTTTATACTTTTGGGGATGACATGCGTACCATATTCGAACTTACACGTTTTATAACCTCATTACTAATCCCACAATTCAGCATTTTATGTTCATATGAATAATTGCTCGATCTTTGTTTATGCCTCAAATTGATTACGTGCATGAGTGTTTATTTTTATGTTGTTGTTGAGCCTCAATAAGTATGATCATACGCACCCCTAACTACTTTAGCCTTGTGCTAGTAGAACAGGGCCTCATTCTCCGAGTATTTTGGTTGTTACCAAATAGAAAGGAGCCACAGTTATTTACTTTACATTTACAATAGTTGTTGCATTATTCTATTTACACATGTGAATTGTGATTTTTTCCTCATTATATACATATGTCAAAAACTAGTGTATTGCTCACCAACATTCGTGTTGATCATGTTGGTCTCGTATAACGATCACTACACAACTGTCGCAACCCACACCGTGAGGTGTTGACAAGACAGGTTAACGACTTGCTATTTTTAGGTTAAGAACTATATCGTGTTAACGGCGGAATCACTAACACAATATATATATATATATATATATATATATATATATTGCTTGAAAGATACTAAAGTAAACAAACACAGACTGTTACTCAAAAGATTTCCATTTATAGAAAGATTATTACAAACGGGAATCAAAAAGGGTTAACAGAAAGGGAATGTTTTTATCAGGATGTAATAAAGAACAACCGTCACAATCAAATTCAGGAATAATATCGGATTTCTTAATTGTATATCTCGTCTCACGCCCTCCGACCCTTTTTAGTCGTAGGCCTACCTGACAACTATCATTCCTTCTAGAAACACTAATTAATGATACATATTTAGTAAATCAAATTACAAAAGATTCTATGTGTAAATTAGGTCTTCGGGTAAGCTTTGCAGCGTTTGTCTTCTTCGAGCAGACCTGGTAACCAAAGTGTGCTGGGGAACAATTCTCCTGGTAGACTTTACTGAAAATATTCACCTAGTATACTTCAATCTTCTTGACCATAGAAAATTTTGCCCGATATGGTCCTACGAGCAAACTTGTCCTTCAGAGATCCTTTCAACTCTTGTTAATGAATAACTTATTTAGCAAACACAAGTGTACTGTAGACTTATGCTGGTAGCACTGTAGCTTGCTCGGAGTTAAACCTTGCCCGACAAAGTCCTTAAGACAATTCCTTATCAACTTTCTTCAAGCATGCTCGGACCACTGTTTATTAATGAATAACCTTGCTAGGTCTTCCAAATTACTTGGCATCAATAGCTTGGTTTAGCCAAGAGCTTGCTGGGAAGAAAACCTTGCTTGGCTTTGAAGAACAACCTTGCTAGACAAAGTTCACCCTGCTCGGATTGACACTTAAAAAAGACTTAAAGAAAATAACCTTGCCCGGAAGGCAAAATACTTTTCTAGGCTTAAGTAAAAGCTTACTCGGAGGCCTAAGTGTGCCCGGTGTCCATACTAGGTATTTTTAGAGAGGTTGAGAAGATTCCAATCTTCCTTAAGCCATTTTCTCATCTCAACAATCTCCCCTAGATTGGAACACCCTCAGTTGTACCAAAACACCCTTATGGTTACATACACTTAGTCCAAAATACACATAAAATTTAAAAGTCAAATTAAATAGCATAATCAAAACATTATAAGTGGAAATTATGTCCAGTGGACATTACCAAGCAAAACCTAAGCTAGAAACATATTCTCATCTTTTAGAGCTTGAGGCTGCTTGTCTTTTTCCTAACCTAACACTTCTGGCTCTCTCCTTGAACATGAATAATAGTTGATGATAAGGGTGGATTTCAGGCAAAGTCCACTCCATAATGTCCCTTAAATCATCATCATGCAAGAAAGTTAAGTCCTGAACTGTTCTGATAATCCCCAAGGCAAGTCCTTCCGAATTTTTGAGAACGTAGGAATCATCTTCTTCTTTGTAATCAATTCTATCAATCCTACCGTTTCTCTGGACTTCCAGGTTGGGCTTTGTCATCCTCCTTCTCATTCAAATGAAAACCATCATGTTTGCCAACGGGTCTCTCACCTTCACCTTCGAAATATAACCAATCTCAGCACTTGTGATCTCCTTCATCCTCTTTAACCTTCTGGTATTTTCATACTCACTCAATCTCCACTTCCTCTTCTTATTCAATAAAGGGAATCCAGTTTTGGCCTCTTCCTTTAGATGTTTAGATAATTCATTCTTTTGCCTTCCTGCAACTCTGTTCCTGTCATGATAGTCATATAGATCCAGACTTGCCATCTCTTCAAGTTGTTCCCGTTTAAACTGAGCAAAATCATCCATGAAGATGATATCCCGCAAATCTCCATTCCTCATAAAAACTTTCAATGGTTCAGATGCAGAATCATAAAAGAGCCTCTAGGGTAGGTCCATATCAGATGGTGGCCTATTTTGTCTTTGTTGTGTGGCTCTTGCTGCCGGAATTCGTGCTCTTGAGGCTGAGGGCCTAGAATGTACTGCCTTTTTGGGTTTAGTCACCCCCAATGCCCTAAATTTCTTCTCATACATAGAAATTATCATTTCTACAGGCATTTCCATCAAATCATGAATGTTATCATTCCCTTCACTTGCTAATTTCTCAATCATTTTCAGCACAGTCTTATTTCCAAGCCGACCAGCAGGAACAAATCGAACACCACTTGGTCCAGCTTCAAAGTTTTGAGGGTTCCTCTATTTAGCCTCTAGTGTCTCCCATTCCTCCTTTTGTTCATAGAATAGTTGTTTCAATTGAGCTTAACCCAAGAGATCAAACTTCCTCTCATCCATTCCTTTGGTCATCATTAACCCTTTAAGGGTTCTGATTCTGTTCTTATCCTCCCATGGATCTCTATATTCAACTGGTTCAGGCTTCACATGTACAACAGTAGGAATTTCTGCAGATTTTGAAGATTGAGCCCTTTCTTGTTTATCCTTTTCCAACTCAGACTGAAATAGGGCTAACCTCTCACTTCTATTCATCCCTTCAGTCACATGCAAGCTTCCTCTTTCTTCCATCAATCTTTCAAGTAATATGATCCTTTCATCCTCCCATCTCTTCTTCTTCTTCTCAGCTTTCTCTTTCTCAGCCACAGTCACAATTCTTGGCCTTTTAGCTATTTTCTCAGTATCATCTTTCATTGACAGCCTCTTGAACTAGGATTCAACTTGAGCTTTTGACATACCATCCACTCTCTCCATTGCAATACCTCTATCAATCAGGTATTTGCATTTACTTCCATATCTCTTCATCAGTTCATCAATCTTTTCTTTCTGAGCTGTTTTCCTTCTCAATCTCTCCTTTTCTTCCTTTTCAATTCTCTCAACATTGGTCTTGTAATAATGTTCCAGGTCATCAAATTTCATTCTCCTCAGATCTTTATAAGATAAACCATGCATCCTTAAATAATTTCTGTATTTAATAGAGTCACGGTTCTTCTTTTCAATTCTTCTTCTGATTTCATCAGTCTCTCTATCAATCATCCTCTGCAGCTCTTTATCTGTCTTATCAGCCAAAGACTTAAATTTGTTACCATGTTTAATCAAACTTATCAACAAAGGATTATTCTCCTTGCATTATCCAAACTCTGTTGCATTTTGTCTTTTTGTGGGAAAGAGCTGTAAAACAGTGAAAATATCTTATTTTAAAATCTTCCCCTTTAAAACCTTGTTCGATAAAGCACATTTAGCAAACATTTCCCGAAAAAGTTAATGTTACAAAGCTTGCTAGGTATAAAGTATATTATCAACCTTGCACGTTCCAGAATTTGTTCACAAATGATATAGTTAAAAATAAATCTAAGAGAGTAAAGTGAAGGAAGCTTACTCGAAATACAAGATTGCTCGAGAAATACATCACCGGTTAAATAATCAAAGATTAAACATCAAATAGGCAACCTTGCTAGGAATCAGATAAGACACCTAAAATAACATCTTAGAAATCCTTCTAATAGTCAACCTTGCTAGAATAACTGAACATATAATAAACCTTACTCGAAAACTTAAATACAGTTAACAAATAGTCAGTTAAGTCCATTCTTACACAAAAGTGTGCCCGAAAATAATTCAGAAGTGCAAAGTGTGCTAGAGAAGACTTGTCTATCCTAAGACGTAAAAGTATATTCTAAACGCAAAGTGTACTCGAAAATATATGAATAAATCATTTAGGCACATACGTAATCATCAAGCTTGCCGTATATCTCAAATTGTTAAACAAAACAACAAAGTTTGCTGGAGTTGCCTAAGAATATCAAAGCTTGCTCGGAAATACGTATTCAAACATAATTAAATGTAAAGCTTGCTAGAATAAGTCAAATATCCTATAAAACAGTTAAGTTTGCTAGAATAAATTAAACTTGTTAAAGCTTGCTAGAAATATCATAACCAACCATAAAGCTTGCTAGGATGACCTAAAAATCCTATAAAACAAAAAAATTTTCTAGAAAGTTCAGAAATCATCAAAGCTTGCTCGAATCAACATAATCACACATATTCAAATTTCAAGCTTGCCCGAAAAAGTTATACTTCAAATAAAACAGTTAAGTCTACCCGAAAGTAAGTAAAACATCAAAGCATGCCCAAAATAAATAAACTTAGACATAATCAACTAAGTTTACCCAATAAGGTCGATAATCATTAAACCTTACCCGAAAGTACATATTCAGAACTTTCTTAGGTAAAATTCAACTCTTTTTGTCTTAAACCAAATGTTAAACAGTTTTATCATTAAAGATAGTTGTTTACGAGCAAATGGTGCATAATGAGATCAAATTTCTGGTATATTCTTTTTTTTCTTTTGAAAAGATCTCAACATGGGATCATATTGGTTAAGTTGCCTCTCATTACTTCATTCTCAGCAACATTATGACATATCAGACAGGTTACCAGTTGGTCTAGACTTAGCATGGTTTTTCATTTCATATTGGTGATATGCATTAAGGTTCAATAATATTGCATAAGGCAGAAATGGATAACACTTATTATGTTCTGATGCTCCATAACTATTCTCAATGATTAGTTGGCTTTCTCCAGATCACCCCGAATTGACTCCGATCCCCGGATATATGATCAAAATTTTAATGACAGAACAGTTTAAAAGATTTAGATTTTTTCTTTTCAAATTTAATTTTATAAGCATATGTGAGGTTGAATGTTGGACTTACATGCCATGCAAGTCGGACTTGCAGGCCTTTCATTTGGAATGTTTAAAGGACTTATATGATTGCCTCCACCCATGTAGTTCTAGAATTAACCCTCATGTTTGCATTTTTCATTAAAATTTGTGAACACTAAATCAACTTTTGGTTGAATAAATATTAAAATAATTTAGTTCACATTTGTTCATTGTCATTATCAATAAGATACTTCATTTTAGGTGACCAAATACGAACGGGCTCGTGTATGACTGGATAACCACTTTTTTGCTTATCATGCGGAAAGATGTATATTGGAACATGCATAGATAACAATGCATCTCCACATAAAGTTTAGCATTTTCTTTATGTTTATATCACCTCGGATTTTACACATCATGGAAAGCAACCATACATGATAATGACTGTGCTAACTGTCTTTTTAGCCTATTAAATCCATAAGATTAGCATAAATAACCAATGTACTATCATTTCCCATAAGATTGGATCAATTTTCACTTGCAACCTTTAAAGCATCTAAAAATCTTGAACTGAATAATCTTATCATATCTCTACACCATTAAATTTGCTCTGTTTTGACAAAAGTGTTTTGAGAAAAAATTTCTTTGCAAAGTTCATTTGAGCAGTCAATTTTGTCACAAAAACACATTTTGATACAAACATATTGAAGCATATTCATAACACATATTCAAATCATAATATAAATGACATCACCAACATAAGCAGACATCACAAAATGTATAGTCTAGCATATCCTAACAATATCATCGTATCAGATAATTCACATAATCAAGATATCAGATAAGTACATACAATTAGATCAAATCAAATACTTATCCTGACATCACACATTCACTGATCATTACCTTAAGCATCAAGGACACCTAAGATACACAAATAGTCATTTAGATCACATATCAGCAAAAATTAATCATAGTTTCACACATCAATAACAGAAACATTCAACAAGACTTTGAAAAGATAGTCAGTTTGCACATCAAGGACACATCATCAATCAAACCTCAATAGAGTTGATCATTACCAGTGCTTTAAGAATAAAGTTGAATCTGGTTCTATCAAGTGGCTTGGTAAATAGGTTTGTAAAATTGTCACTTGTGTCAACTCTTTTCACTTCAGTTAGACCTTTTTCACTACAATCCCTAATAAAATGGTGTCTGATTTCAATATGCTTGGTCTTGGAATGTTGTATAGGATTCTTAACAATAAATGATGCAACAATGTTACCAATGAAAATAGGGGTGTTTAGAAAATTCAAACCATAATCCAACATTTTGTTCTGAATCCAGAGAACTTGTGCACGGCAGGCAGAGGTAGCAATATACTCAGCTTCAGCAGTTGGGATGGACACTGTAGTCTGTTTCTTGCACTACCAGGACACTAGTCTATTACCCAAAAATTGACAACCTCCAGAAGTGGACTTTCTACTCATATTACATCCATCATTGTTATCGTCAGTATAGGCAAATAGATCAAAGGAGTGGTTCTTTGGGTACCAAATTCCCATATTAGGTTTTCCTTTAAAATATATGAAGATTCTCTTGACAGTATTCATATGAGAGATCTTAGGACTTGATTGGAATCTTGCACATACACGCACAGTATCGGGTATCATAAGACGATACTGATTGGAATCTTGACAGCAATCAATGAGGCCATATATGCCCTAGAATGAGTATCGACTATCATAAGACAAGCTAGGGCCGGCCCCTGATGAAGATGGGCCTCCCTGCTGGTGGTATGTGCGGCGGTGGGTCTGTCAGAGTGTTGATCCTCCCCTCCTCTCGAGTATGTCCTGGATCATCATCTCAGCCGGGTCTTCAGGATCCCAAACCTAGTTCAGTGCATCGTAGAACCTTCACATTTCCGGGTTTCGGCTGACCTGTTGGACCATTTGCATGCTGATGCAATAATCAAGGCTGAGTGCGATTGGTCTCGGGCTTTGGGTTGCTTCTGTGTCCACGTTATAGGCTTCCTATAGTTTATAAATCCATGCACCACCTAAGATCGGGGTATTCGGGATTTTTGCATTTGCATTTGTCTTGAAAAGATGACAGAACAGATCGGTAATATTGCAAGCCATTTTGTTCTTTACGCAATACAAGGCCCATAAATCCCTCAGATGCACCACTCCTTCGCACTGACCGCGTGCTATTACCGTGTGGCTCAACAGTCGGTGAATGTATCTCATGAGTGTATCGTGTAAGGCGGTGCTCTTTGAGCTGTTGGCACAGTTGGCTTCATCCCCATAACTCAGTAGTTCCCATACTTCCTTTCGGGTATCACCTGTTTATGCTGACTCGTCTGCCTCCTCATCTGCAAATGTAATCATAGACTCGAACCAGATGGGTTTGTCAGTTTCATCACTCGTGTATATCCCCAAATCAACACCCAACTGGGTCATTGATGTCGTGTACAGTTCTCCCCCACACCAGAATTCCACAGCTTCTTCATCCCACATACTCAAATTTCTTGTCTTGAAAGAGAACAAGGCTAGAAATTCCTTGGTCAATTCTATCACAGCCTTACCCTTATGATTCACCACACGCCTCCATGGTCCTTTCACGAACTGTTTGTACCGCTCCCACTTATTCACTTGCGTTAGTGTGTCTCAATATACTCAGCTTTTGAATACAGAGAACTTGTGCACAGCAGGCAGAGGTAGCAATATACTCAGCTTCAGTAGTTGATATGGACACTGTATTCTATTTCTTGAACTGCCAGGACACTAGTCTATCACCCAAAAATTGACAACCTCCAGAAGTGGACTTTCTGCTCATATTACATCCATCATAGTCACTGTCAGTATAGGAAATTAGATCAAATGAGTGGTTCTTTGGGTACCAAATTCCCAGATCAGGTTTTCCTTTCAATTATTTGAAGATCCTCTTGACATCAGTCATATGAGAGATCTTAGGACATGATTAAAATCTTGCACATACACACACAACAAACATGATGTCTGGCCTTGAAGCAGTTATATACATCAGAGATCCAATCTTTGCTCTGTATTCATGCTCATCTATTGGCTCCCTCTTTTCATCTGCAATCATCTTTTCATGTGTATCCATTGGAGTTGAAGCTGTTTTTAGGTCACGACACTTGAATTTGTTCAATATGTCTTGCACATATTTGGACTGGCATATGAAAATTCCATCAGTCTTCTGTTGAACTTGCATTCCAAGAAAAAAGTTCATTTCTCCCATAGAGCTCATGCTGTACTTGGACTTTATAACCTCCTCAAACTCCACACACATTTGTTCATTAGTTGAACCAAAAATAATATCATCAACATAGACTTGTAACATAAGCAAATATTTTCCTCTTTTCTTATAGAAGAGGGTCTTGTCAATAACTCCTCTTTGGAAACCATTATCAAGCAAATGATTTGATAGCTCATCATACCAAGCTCTTGGAGCTTGATGTAGTCCATACAGAGCTTTGTTTAACTTATACACTCTATTAGGATAATCAGGGTCCTCAAATCCTGGTGGTTGAGTCATATACACCTCTTCCTCTATCTTTCCATTCCAAAATGCAGATTTGACATCCAACTGGAATACTCTTATATTATTTGAGGTAGCATAAGCTAAGAAAATTCTTATAGCTTCAAGTCTTGCAACTGGTGCAAAGACTTCCTCAAAGTCAATCCCTTCTTCTTGCAAGAATCCCAATGCAACAAGTCTTGCTTTATTCTTAATCACAATCCTCCTTTCAGCTCTTTTGTTCCTGAAAACCTATTTGGTTCCAATGGCATATATGTTTCTTGGCTTGTCTACAAGTTCCCACACTTGTAGATCTCTGAATTGAGCCAACTCCTCTTGCATAGCTTCTACCCAACTATTTTCTTTCAATGCTTGAACAATGTTCTTGGGTTCTATTTGGGATAGAAATCAGGAGTACAAACAAATGTTTGCAGATTCAGAAGCACTTCTTGTTACTCTTTCATTGATGTTTCCAATTATGTTTCTCTGGTGGATGATGCTTTTCAACATAATAGGATTGAACAATCACATCAGTAGAAATAGATGATTCAAGATTTTGTTATTGAGATCAGGTTCATCAATGATCAAATCAGTTGTTGCATCATGAAATTTAGGTGCTTCTTCATTATTCTATTGTGAAGTAGAAGCATCATTGTTTCCTATATTCAAGCTTTCAAACAATTGTTCAAATCTTGATTCTCTTCTAGCTTGTGTCTGAATTTCATGTTGGTTGCTAGGATCATCCTCATTCAAGACATGATTATCTTGATTCTCTTGGTTAGCATTATCTTGGACCTGTTCTTGATTGGGACCTTGGTCTTGATCTTGTACTTGTTCATTTTCATCAATTGAGAGATCCTTTACGAATTTGTATTCGGGTCTTTTACCATCAACCTTGGACCACAACTTGTCCAAATCAATTTTCTTTGAAGATTCTTACATATGCACACTGGTTTTGTAAAAAGTATCATCAAAGTCCTCAAGATAAATCTTGAAGGAATTGATTAACTTCGCAAGATCAAACTGCCATGTTGCTCCATCAACAGTATTGAACTGATTCTCATTAAAAACAATATCAGAAGATTCAATTACACTCAAATGGTATTTTACATAGACTCTGTAGGATTTTGAGTGTGTTGAATATCTAACAAAGAAGCAATCCAAGGATTTTGATTGAAATTTGTAGAGATAATCATTGGTGTTCAATAGTGAACATTTACATCCAAAAGGCTTGTGAAACTTGATGTAGGGCTTTCTTTTAAACAAAATCGCATAAGGAGTCTTGTCTTGACTTTTGTTGAGAAGGACCATATTCTAAACATAGCCAGTAGTATTGATAGCTTTTGCCCAATATGTAACAGGAAAGAAAGCATCTGTTAACATGGTCCTTGCAGCTTCAATGAGTTTTCAATTCCTTCTTTCTGCAACCCCATTCTGTTCAGGAGTTCTAGGAGCAGAGAACTGTTGAATAATTCCATTTTCATTGCAAAACTCTTCCATAACTCCATTTTTGAACTCAGTCACATTATCACTACTCATTATCTTCACCCTTCCATCCAACTGGTTCTCAATCCTTGTAACACAACCTTTAATCAACTCAGCAGCTTCATCTTTGGCACTTAGGAAATAAACCCAATTAAATCTTGAAAAATCATCTATGATCACCAAACAATATCTCTTTTTACCAATACTTGGTACACTAACAGGACCAAAAAGATTCATATGAAGCATTTCAAGCACTTGATCAATTGAGTTTTTGATTTTTATTTTGTGAGATGACTTGTGCTGCTTATCCTTTCAATAAAAGATACATTTGTTATCAAGTTTGAACTCTCTTGTGGGTAAACCAATTACATGCTCACCCTTCACAAGTATGTTCATGTTCTTTAAGTTTACATGACAAAGCTTCCTGTGCCACAGTTTGGATTTTTTTTAGTGGCCTTGGATAAAAAACAGGTACCTCCCCTTGAAACAACATCTTTCATATTTAGTTCATGCAAATTGCCATTTATTGGAGCCATCATCATAATCATATATGGAGGAATCACAAAGTCAGGTTTGAGAATAAAACAATGAGTGTCATCAAACCCAACCTTATAACCTTTATCACACATTTGTGAGATGCTCAAAAGGTTATATTGCAATCCTTTCACATAAAACACATTATCAAATGTGACTTTCCCATTAGTCAATATTCCTTTACCTACTATTTTTTCCTCCATTCTCATCACTCCCAAATGCAACAGGGCCTTCAAACTTCTCTTCATAGTTCACTAGTGATCTCTTGTCACATGTCATGTGCCTGGAACATCCACTGTCCATATACCATACTTTATTGACTGGTGTGGACTGTTCCTGCACATATCAAAGAAAATGATCAGTTTGGCAATGGAATGCAACCTGAATCAACTTGCAAATCATCAATGACATCGACAAGTGTTGCATTTGAATTGGGAATAGGCTTAGGATTTTCATAGACTACTTCAAAAACATCAGATTCATCTGTTTCATAGCCACTGTCAATTGGGCTTTGGCTTTTCACATATGGAATTATGCTTTTGCACTCTTTAACCACATAATCCTTTTCATTTCTTTCATCTCTCACATCTATTCCTCTTGACATTTGAACCTCTTTCCTTGGTTTCCATAGAAAACCATGGGGTTCAAATCCATGTCTCATAAGAAACTTTTCATCGCCATTAAGTTCTCTTGATTTCCTCCTAGAGAACGCACCCTTAACCTTTTTATTTCCATCTCTTGGTGATTTATCAGAATCATCAGACTTTAATGATCTGGAATCACTTCTTGGAACAATCCTGATAGGTTGTGTTTTCTTTTTCATGAAAACTTCAGGCTTGTTGTGAGAATTGTTTCTTTTCACTTGATGTAATGTAGTCCTTTTCAGCTTTTCTTCAACTACCATAGTAACTTTTTCATTATTCGCTGCCTTTGAACTTTCACCTTTTTCTTCTACTTCCTCACACTTCTTCCCTTTGCCTAAGTATTCATTATACTTATTTTTATATATACCAAAATCTTGCCCAAACTTGGTTTCATTTGGAACAAAAACTGATTTGTATGTAAACCTTTCATGGCAGGAATCTGTGTGATGACCATACTCATCACATTTCTTGCACCATACTTTTCATTTGAAACTTTTATGTGACTTTCCTTTCTTAAACCTTTCACTTGGTCTAGGTGGTTCGATGCCAATGGTTGTTTGAATACCTTAATCACCAGATCTCAGATCTGATATGTATTAGATAATAACTATACGGATCTAGTTCATTATGCTATTGATCATATGTTAATGTTATATATTAGTATTAATTCTATATATATATGTGTGTATGTATTAATATTAAGGTGAAGATTGAGAGGGAAATCGGGCATGGGTTTGATATACTTTTAACTCAATACATTAATTAACAGTGGAATAACAACACTATATATAGAAGATGAGTCTGATTCGTTAACATTCCATAATGAATCAGACACCGCATTCGTTACATTACAATAACGAAATAACATTAACGAACCACCTCCTGATTCGTTAAACATCCTTAACGAATCAGGAGGGATCTTAACTTAAGTCTAGTTCATTAAACATCCTTAACGAACTAGACGACTCCTTTAACGAACTACTTTAATAACTTAAACTTTATTACATAAATAAAACGACAAATACATTAACAATAAATACAAAGACTCGAGACACAAAACAGTGCACTAACAGACACCCCCTCGTCCTGAGCTCTTTGTCTTTTAAGTTACTTGAAGCGCCTTGTCTGCCAATCTCTGCAGCTGTGAATCCCATGTTCATGACACACCCTATCAACGCGTTGAAATTGCATTACCAGATCATAGTCTTCATGACGCTCTATCAAGATCTTATTCTTAAATAACACGTCATTTTCGGTCTCCGTTAAATTAACAAGCCACATCGGATCAATGATCTTTATCAGCTCAGTCTTTAAACCTTTACCCAACATGATGACGGCCTCGCCAGTCTTGTTGTCATAGTACCAGCGATTGAAGGATAAATGCATGTGTTGATTCAAAGTCTTCACCGGCACACACTTCATGGTCTTCGGCGGCTTTACCTTAAGTACCAGTGTTGGTGCATGTTTTGTAACATATGATCTTTTGTGTTTGTTAGAATTGAGAGCAACGGTCAAAGGGGAGACTGTTGGTGCATTTTGTGACCGTCGCTATGCAATTCAGACCAGCAGAGACGCCATAGGTGAAGTTAGAACAACTTCGCTAACGGCGGAGTTAGGACAACTTCACCTTAGGCGAAGTTATCACAACTTCGCCATAGGCGAAGTTATGAACAACTTCGCCTACTGACGCCTACTGAAGTTTATATATATACGTGTGTCTTGTTTAGGTTAAGTAATCCAGTAATTAGTGTGTGTTTTGAGCAGTTTGTTTGTTTAGAGAGAGTAAGAGACAAGGAGAGTCGTGTGAGACGACCCGAGGTAGAGCTCACCTCGGGTCAGTCGTGTTTTCTGTTTATGTTCTGTATGTCTCGTGGTTGATTATTATATATAAGAATCTGCAGATTTGATTATCCCGTTCTTGTATTTGTTCGTGTGTTTGTTCTTGTATTTGTGTACGTGTTTGTGTTCTTCATCTCTACACCAATAAACGAGTCTAGGAGGATTCCGCACTCCTAGACCTCGTGCGGATCTCGTGTCGGTCGGCGACGCCCCCGGAGGGAACCTACATGTTCTCTCTCGACACTCAAGTTTTCAGGCGAAGTTACGGATAACTTCGCCCAAACCTTAAGTTCGCCTGAATCTGAATCGGCGACAGTAAGGTCGATTAAAATCCGGAAAATCTGATGTTTTGGTTAG
The DNA here is from genome assembly GCF_021521415.1 of Bidens hawaiensis. NCBI lineage: Eukaryota > Viridiplantae > Streptophyta > Magnoliopsida > Asterales > Asteraceae > Bidens > Bidens hawaiensis. The sequence continues at coordinate 1,864,693 of NW_027491210.1, forward strand.
ATTGACGATTGAGGACTCTAAAACACAAGATTTTAAGGATATGTAGACGATCAGAATGATTATGAACACGTAAAAACAAGTTATGAAAATCGGTAATAAAGGTCGATCGACCGAGGTTACGAAACAGGTCGAGACGACCTCAGATTAACATCAACGAACACACGTTATATATTATAACTCAAACACGTGATGTAATATCACTGTTACAGACTCTCGTCCTCACGTTACAAATGAACTCAAACTACTGAAACAAACAACTTCACGATTAACCTAACCAAGCCGTAAGCTAGGTATATAAATACACGACAACTTCGCCTGGCATGTTCAGGCGAAGTTGTCCATAACTTCGCTTGACTAACAAGTTCGCCTGTTAAGCGAACTAGTCAGTAACTTCGCTTAAACATACAAAACATAATTAAACATTACAGACTCGATTACAGACACTAGACTATGAACTACTGACATTATGCACCAACAGACTCCCCCTTGGCAGTAGCTTCATATCTTGATCTTTAAGCACTTGTCTTGTAATCTTCAATCTTGTATCTTCACGCATGCACTCCTTCTCTAACACAAACTGACACAACTCTTTGATACTTCCTCGCTTCGTCCTTCCAAGCAGGAATATAAAAGATTTTCTTCTCATTGAGCACCTGCAGATCAGCTTGCGATAAGTTTACCAAATGCATCGGATCGTAAACTCTTAGGAGCTCTTGTTCATCCTCGTCTTCCATCACTGCCTCTGCTGTCTCACAATCCACATACCACCACTTTAGGTCTTTAAGCACATCTTTGGGCATAAGCTTCATCGGTACTTCTTTCAAACACCGGATCGGTTTATACTTCATGACCATCCAAGGTTTTCCATCAGCTCTCAAACCTCTATCCTTGTCTTCAACAAGTTTTCCCTTCTGGCTAAGTCTTTCACTTCACATTCCGGCAGTGTATTCAACGACCTTAACATTCTTTTAAAATACTGAACGCCGTCATACCGTTTCATCACAAAGAGCTTCAACTGCTCATCATAGATCCAGCAAATAATCCCTTTCTTCGCTTCAGCATAGCCTTTAATATTGTAACTCTTCTTAAACATTGTAGGGACCGCTGGTTTCTTCATTTTGACGAACCACTGAGCATAGCCTTCCTTCCACCTAGGCTGCTCTTCCCATTCAGTCTCATCGATTACTGTCTCATTACTCATATCTGCTTTCTCCACACCTGGAATGTCATGCTCCACATTCTCTTCAACTATTTCACCTTCTTCAACATCTTCTTCAATCACAATCTGAGCTCCAATCTTCTCAATCTCCTCAATTGGCAGCACATCATCATCAAACAACACATCATCACTAAACATATCATCATCTAATTCTTTCAAAGCATCAATCACATCATCTCCCATTCCTTCATCATCAACCATCACCACCTCTTCACCACCAGAACTGCCAGCCGCACCTGCAGACTCCCCCTGAGCTGTGGAAGTCCCAAGAGCTTGAGTAGTTCTTGGCAACTCACCACCTACACCTTTCGATGCATTGGGATCATCGTCTCTATCATTTCTCTTCTTTGTCCTTAACTCGTCGCCTTTACAGCCTGTCTCCCCATGAGATGCCAAGAACTCCTTCATAGCATCTATAATTCTCCCAAGTTCAACCAGGAGGGACGACTGTAGTTGATTTTCTGCTACTAGGCGTTGAATAGCCTGGGTCTGGACAAGATTCACCCTTGATTGTTCTGACACAACCCGCTCAAGTGCAGCTATTCTCTCCGAGTCTGAGAGGGTTGCATCGAATTCAAACCTCATGTGAGATGTGTCTTGAGTATACTCAGCAGGGATTTCGAATGAAACCGGGACATCAGAAGCAGCTGTGGACGTAACCGTAGGTGGTATCGTGACCGACAACCCTGCAGTTGCAACGACTGTGGACTCTACAAATTGTGCAACCACCTCTGAAGGAGTAAGCGTTGGAGGTGGTAAACACACAATCTCCGGAGTCGTCCTCTGGAAAGTAGTAGATGGAATGCCGAAAGCTGATGATGTAGCCACCACGGGAACATCCGCGGCGCTTAAACTTGTGACCTGTAGTGATGTAGGAACAATCGACGTACCTGACAGTGCGGGCGGAGCGAAACGTACAACTCTTGAAGTCTCTCCAGCTCCCATACCTGCACCTGTCCTTTCCTGTCTTGAACGTCTAATCAACTTGTGAATATCCTCTTCTTCTTCTGACTCGCTATCATCAACTGTCCTCTTTCTCTTCCCAAATGTTCTCTCTTGAGTCACCAACATCCTTCTCGCCTCATCCATAACATCATCAAGATCTGAGTCAGCCACCGTCGTAGCTGCTCTAGTAATACGCACAGTCGAGACACGTTCAACTGGGATCTGAACGTTCTCCTCTGGATCCACCCGATCCATATCGAAGAATCCTTGACCTCCGAATTCTGCATCAAGGTCCACTTCCTCCTCCGGTGACACAACAGGAGCAGCAGATATAGCTTGAGATGCTCCTGCCTGTTGTGGTGCCGGGTCTCTGAACTCATCCCCACGAGCTGGCACATACCCCGGGTTTATTAAGTACCCAAAGAGTGGAGTATGCCTTGGACGCAGTTCAGGCTTGCTCCTCGCACTGGATGTTCGGCATTGAGCGAAGATACGTTTGCTCACACTCTCCACGTATCGTATTGGACGTCGTTGAGGCAACGTGGGAGCAACATGATTCAAGATCATCTGAATGAATCTTGGATACATGATGAACCTCTCACGAGCCATCGCTCTTCTCTGTCTATCGATCTCGTAAAAGACCATCTGACTAAAGCTATAACGTTTGTTATAAGTCAGAGCAGTCATTGCTGACTGCATGGTCACACCCATACCATCAGTGCCCGCCTTCCTCCCAGACATGCAGACAATCATTACGTGCATGAGGAAGCGCCACTGATCAAGTAGGAAACCCTTCCTCCGTTGTGTATCGCCCAATGGACCAGAATAGCCCATTCGTAGAAATGCTCCATCGCGGAACGGAGCAACAAACTCTGTAGGGTCATCCCTAGTCTCCTCTCCAGAACGTAAAGCCACCCGTATTTGTTCAGAAGAGAACTGAACTTCTTGATTGTTGACGGTTGCTCGCATAACCGGGGGCTCAACGCGGCAATCGTATTCCACTGTCTGCCAAAAATCCTCAATATTGGGTAAGGAAATCGGCAGAGTCGTAGTGATTGCATGGAATATCCTCGAGCGAAGGAGGAAAGTGATTATCTCGCGGTAATCTTCAACTCCGTTCGCTTCCGGGTCTAAGGTGATATACATATTGTGACCCGGGAAGAATTGCCTCTGATTATCTCCGTCATCTCCTCCAGCACCTCCAGCACCTGCTACTGCAGCCATATCTGCAACAAACGAATCAAGTTAGATAAACGTTAAAGCATAACACAACTTCGCTTGTTACCATGAGCGAAGTTGTGATAAAATCTGTATAGGCGAAGTTAAAGTTGGGGCGAAGTTGGGAACAACTTCGCTTCATCTTTAAATTCGTCTGATAACTAATAAGTTAAAAAGTCCAGGCGAAGTTAATGTTAACTTCGCCTCACCACAACATCGCCTCAGGCGAAGTTAAGCCTCAGGCGAAGTTACGGATAACTTCGCCCAAACCTTAAGTTCGCCTGAATCTGAATCGGCGACAGTAAGGTCGATTAAAATCCGGAAAATCTGATGTTTTGGTTAGATTGAGGATTGAGGACTCCAAAACACAAGATTTTAAGGATATGTAGACGATCAGAATGATTATGAACACGTAAAAACAAGTTATGAAAATCGGTAATAAAGGTCGATCGACCGAGGTCACGAAACAGGTCGAAACGACCTCAGATTAACATCAATGAACATCGATTATCATATTTAAGAACCCAAACACACCTTGAATACTGATTGAAATCGAAGAAAGATAACAAAGAAGATCGAAAGATAAGATCGATAAGTTCGCTGAATAAACGGAGAGTATAAGTTCGCTGATATTGAAAATACAGAACGAATGACCTTAAGAATTCTTTATATAGGGGCGGAGTTACACAGGCGAAGTTACGGTTAACTTCGCCTCGGCGAAGTTATTCACAAGTTCGCGTGTTTAACAACCTCGCCTATATTTACAAAATCAAACCTTATAATTTGAACATTTTTCAATTAACTTTTAAAAACTTCCCTTTAAGAATTAAATGATACGATCAAGTCCAAGTAACCATATACAAAATCATAAAACTACCTAAGTACAAAAAACTTTTAAAAATTAAAGTATAAGGGATCAAATTTCAGTCTCGATAGGGACTACTACGTTTTAGAAAAGATCCGAACAGGAATCATACTAATTACGTGACTGTCACATAGATCCGTGTTTAGCTGTATTATGACATAAAGAGACAGGTCGTAAGCAGGTAAATAACTTAAGATGGTTTTCATCGTTTCTGTGAGACGAGTTAGGTTCAATTATGCCTCAAAATTTAAGTGGGCAACAACTCAGAGATTATGATGCCTCCTATCTATTCTCAAAGCGTATTTGGCTTTCCCCAAGTCACCCCGAATTGACCTCGACCCATAGTGTCTGATTAAGTTTGTAAGTACTCTTCATCTGGTTCCCGTTCTCTTTCTTACTCCATGATTGAGAAGTCTTGACATTTTAGCTATAGAATGTTTAAATAACTCCTAATTTAAATTTTTTTTTTTTATGATAAACATTTACATAGACTTCAGAGTAGTAAACAATTGCAAGTCCCGAATCTGGATCACTACAGTTTCTTCACACACTATCTTTACGGGAATCAGAACACGTACGGGCTCGTGTATGACTGGGTAATCGCTTTTCTGCCTATCATTCGGAAAGATATATATGGAGACACGCAAAACTCGTAAGGAGTTTCCACGTAAAATCAAGTAGATTTAGTTTGTATCACATCTACTTTTACGCACCATAAAAAGCTACCATGACATACAATAACTGTCCTAAAGCCTTTTAAGCCTAATAACTTCACTAGTTAAGCACACAGAATCAGTATATTAATCATTTTCCAAGGTTGGATCAATTTTCTGTTAAACATAGCAAACGAACTTCTTACGAAGTAGCAGACTTGAAAAATAATTTCATTTCCCTTTAAAAAATTTTAACATTAATCGCCCCGACCAAAACAAAGTCTTCAGGTAAACGGCTATCCCGAAGATCCAATGGATCAGCTGGACCGACCACATACTAGTATGTGTCCTTCTAACTAAGTATGATCGACTAATTTTAAGCGAAAGAATGAAAACTCATCATAAACCGCCCCGGTCACTTTCAGTCATCTGGTTAATGGCTATCCTCAAATTCTACAAGTAAAAAATGAGGACCAAACATATCCTAAGACATGTCCTTCAAACTGAGGTAACCAACATAATTCTAAGCGATAGTGACGTTTGTTTTTTTTTTTTTTTTTTTTTAAACGAACATTAAAAGCATGGTTACTCGGGATTGATCATCCCATTCAGCTCAATAAGGTTTTGAAATCTTGTTTTGTCAAACGCTTTAGTATAAAGATCAGCGAAATTATCAAGCGTATCCACCTTTTCAAGCACAATCAGTTTCTTCTCAGCACAATCCCGTATAAAATGATGACGTATGTCAATATGTTTAGTTTTACTGTGCTTCACGGGATTGTTAGTTACTGAGATAGCAGCTGTGTTATCAATGCAAATAGGAGTAAGTAAGAAATTCAGACCATAGTCGCGCAACTGTTGTTGAATCCAAAGAACCTGGGAGCAGCAGTTGGATGCTGCCATGTATTCTGCTTCACAGGTTGAAATTGCGACTGAAGTCTGCTTCTTGCATTGCCACGACACCAATCTGCCACCAAGAAACTGACATCCTCCAGTTGTTGACTTCCGACTCTGATTGCACCCTCCATAATCAGAATCTGTGTAAGCGACTAGCTCCAAGTCTCCTCCTCTCGGGTATCACAACCCCAGCTTCGGCTTGCCCTTGAGATACCTCAGTATCCTCTTCACACCCTTCAGATGAGATTCTTTTGGGTTTGCCTGAAAGCGTGCACAAAGACAAACAGCAAACATTATATCAGGCCTAGAAGCAGTTAAGTGCATTAAAGAACCTATAATAGCGCGATATTGAGTTGGGTCCACATCTGCATCACCGTCTGACACATCACCCAATTTGTGATTGACGCAGATTGGAGTGTCGAATGGAGTGATGTCCTCCATCTTGAAGCGTTTGAGCACATCATGGACATACTTGGTCTGATGAATGAACATCCCATCCTTCTTCTGATCAACCTGCAATCCTAAAAAGAAAGTTAGTTCACCCATAGCACTCATTTCAAACCTCTTTTTCATGACGGCCTCAAAATCTTGACACATGGAGACTTTTGATGCAGCAAAGATAATGTCATCCACGTAGACTTGCACCAGCAGGAAGTCGCTTCCATCTCTCTTGAAGAACAACGTGCTATCTATCTTCCCTCTTTCAAATCTATTTTCAAGCAAGTAATCTGATAAAGTTGAATACCAGGCACGAGGTGCCTGATGTAGTCCATACAATGCCTTGCTTAACTTGTACACGTGATCAGGAAAGTCTGGGTCAGGAAAACCCGGAGGTTGCTCAACATACACTACCTCATCAACTTTCCCATTCAGAAACGCACTCTTCACATCCAACTGAAATACCTTCATCTTCTTATAAGCAGCGAACGCCAAAAACAATCTAATGGCTTCCAACCTTGCGACAGGAGCGAACACTTCATTATAATCAATCCCCTCTTGTTGATTAAAACATTTAACGACTAGCCCCGCCTTGTTTCTTATGATAATCCCTTTATCATCTCTCTTGCACTTAAACACCCATTTTGTGCCTATCGCATGCACATGCTTCGGTTTTTCAACCAAAGTCCAAACTTCCATTTTCTTGAATTGAGCCAACTCTTCTTGCATAGCTTCGACCCACGAGCTGTCCTTGAGAGCCATTTGATAATTCTTCGGTTCAATCTGGCTGATAAAGCAGGTGTACAAGCATTCGTTGATTATGCCTGTCTCCTTGATGCTTGTGTAAACACAGGTGTGCTCATTCAAGCTACATCTTGTTTGTACACCGGAGGACACATCACCAATCACATTCTCCAAAGGGTGATCTTTATGAATTCTCGTGGTCGGAACAGAACCAACAAAATCTCGTATCAATAACATTCTTTCCCTTTGAAGACTTCTCCAAATGATCTTCTGCTGCTTTGACCGTTTCCTCAATAAATATTGGAGCACCCTGATCAACATTGGTGTGTTGAAATAGATCAGGGTATTCCTCAGCAGTCATATCCTCGATCTCTACTTCCTCATCCTCATAAATAAATGTTGTATTCATCTCAACAGTCGGATCATTTAAGATCTCATCATCGTTCACAACCTCCACGTCCTCCTTAGCCTCTAACACGGTTAACTTGTCATCATTCAAACCAAGCAAGATTGAAATCTGCTCTTGTGTTAGGGACTTCTCAAAAAACTGTCCCACAGCAATCTCATATGCGTTCACTATGCTTCTAACCACCCCCTTATCATCAACAAAAATAAGGGTATCAGCCTTAATCATCTCAATGGGTGTAGTAGTTGTGTTATCATGAAAATCAACGATCTGTTTTCCCAAATCTCCGGTTGCACTTGTACTAGCGGCAGAAGCCGAGCCGTGAGTTTGTTTACGCTCACTTCCTCCAGTACCCGAAGCATCTGGATCTTCTTCATCATTCTTGAGCTTCCTATGTTCATCATCTTTGAAAGTAAGCTGCAAAATAATTTCCTCTTGCTCTTTTATCTTCACCCTCTGAGACTCAACAATCTCACGGAGGGCTTTAGTCACCTTTTAAAAGAAAGAGACATAACTTAACAGCTTTTTCTGATTCTCCATGAGACGTTCTTGATTCAGGCGATTAGTAGACGTTTGATTTTCATAAAGATGAAGTAAGCTCAAAAGCATATTCGTCTGCTGATCCTGAGACATATCATGAAATGAAGGTGGAATAGGTTGAACTGGACCTTGAGGACGACTGAGCCTCATAAATGAAATATCCGGTGGAGGCATCACCATTGGTTTTGGAGTAACCACCGATGTAGCAGTCGTAGGTCTTGGTATAGTTGACAAGATCGATTGAGGAATCATACCAAGCCTAGGATCCGATGTAAGCGTGGTCGTCAATGTAAGCTCCGGGGTGCGAGTAGTAAGCGACACTACCGGATGTTGTGGAATAGACGGCCTTGGAGGTTGAACTCCAAATGAGATGCCAGCACCAGCCGACACTCGACGCTTAGACGATCCTTCTTTCACCAACTCCTTCCCTTTCCTTTTGTGATGAGCAGCTATAGCACCAGCTAAAGCAGCTTCAACCTCAGCAGATTGTAAAACAGGAGCATTACCAGCACCATCATTACAACAATCACCACAATCATCATCATGATCATCACCCTCATTCCCACCTGGTCCTTCCTCACGCTCAGAATCCGAGTCATCATGGGTCCAACGATCATTGGGAGGACATACATAATCTGGATTCACTAAATGACCAATCAAACGTTTGGTCCTAGGTGTATCCTTCCGATAGATCTTCATCCGTCGTACAGTATCAGCTGACATATGCTCAAGAGGCATCACATCATTCACAGCAGCTTGATCGATAACCAGATTGGGAATCAAATCTTCAATAATTAACTGGAGGAACCGAGGATACATTAAAAACTTCTTTCGTTGGACCACCGTAAGGCATTGTTCCTTAAGGTGATAGAAAATCATCTCTGAGAAGTTGAATGGCTTATTCAGTATCAACGTGACAAATGCCGATTGTAGCATAATCCGGCATTCATCGAAACCACGACCTCCTAAGCAATGGATTAGTACATGCAATAAATACTTGTACGTGTGGCACAATCCATTCTTGTTATACATGGATGCTTCAATGTCACCACCATAGAATACTCTACGAAACAAACCCTTGATCAACCTTTTATCAAACTCACACGGATGATCAATAGTATCTCCAAACCGAAGCACTCGTAGAATCACAACAGTATCAATAGTAATAGGCGTTTGGTTGATTGTAGCTTCAATATGATTATCAGCTTCAAGGTATCTAGCAGTATTCCAGAATTGACGAATAATGCTAAGATACACTTTCGGTCGTGTAGTCACGGCATGATGAATAACTGAACGTCGAATGAACGTCAATAAGTCACCGAATAAGTCTTCATCCGCAAAGTTCGTACCGAAAAAAGCACAGAGGTTATGCCTTTTGTCGTATAGAAGTAACGACATCTGTTGATCTTGTTGTTGTTGTTGTTGCTGAGGATCAACAACGGGAGGATCTTGTTCCATATTATCGGCCATTTTACTACAAAAATAAACCGAGAATTAGTGATAATTAATAATAATAAAACTCATAAAATTAATATATAATTAAAATTTTAAAATTAACCAATTTATAAAACTATTAATTTATAATAATTAAAGTGTCATTCGTTAAAAAATCTGATTCGTTATAACGAATGGCAATTCGTTATAACAAATCAGCTACTTCGCTATCAAGTAAATGGTTAACGAATTAGGACTAACGAATTACTATTAAAATTAACGAATTAAAGTCTAATTCGTTATAAATAACGAATGAAAATCTCATTCGTTATAAATATTGAGTCGTTATCCTGATTCGTGTGGATTGCGTTACGAATTGGACACGAATAAGTTCCAATTCGTTAAGCATAACGAATGGCCAATTTAGCTTAATGTTTGACTCAGTTGGTCAAGGTAAAAATTACCAAGAAAACTGAAAGTCAAAAACGTAAGTCTGATATCAATCACCCCATAATCGTCGATGGATATTCGAACAAATGATCACAAGGATCTCGGAAATGCATTGCGGTTAGAATGGTATCGATTTGGTGTCCCAAAACATGGTACAAATCCCTTAAATTAGGGTTTTAAACAAAGCTTCAAACCCGATAGTAAAAATCAATAATTAACCCAGCAAACATCAATTAAAAATGACGTAAATCATTGCGTTATAATCATCAATACCTTAGTAACACAAATATATGATTAAAACACTGAAAATCGATGATCGGACATTTTGGAAAATTTTTGGCAGAGTAACTGTGTGTTTTGTGAAGAAGAAAATGAATAGTGCAGACGAACCGTCTTCACGAATTCCTATATAGTCTGACACGGCACAGTTTTCGATGTAACGAATCGTCTGATTCGGTTGAATTTTGAAATAACGAATCAGCCGATTCGTTATCTTAAGTTAACACGTGGCCTAATGAATTACCATTTAGCACGTGGCCTAATGAATTACAAGTAATTTGTTAAAAACATAGCGAATTAGAAGCCATTCGTTACAGAGTGGCGGAAGCGAAATAAGGTTAACGAATTGGAGCTCAATTCGCTATCAATGGCCTTAATTCGTTATAATTTAACGAATCACATGTAACAAATCACATGTAACGAAACACATGTAACGAATTACGTTATGTAATTTTAAATTAAATAAATAAATTAATTAAATCAAATATTAATTAAATTAATAATTCAAATAACTTAAATAAAAATCACCAAGAACCCATATCTCGATGATTGAATACCTTAATTTGTTTTACGTTTTGAAACAAGTAACTTAAAGAAAATAAATAATTATAAATAATATGTAAAATGAAAAAAGTAAAATCTTTTTGGTATTTTGAGTTTTTGTAAATGAAAAATATTTACTAGAAAAATATCCAAAAATTAACATGTAAAACAGGAAAATATTTTTGTGTTTTTGTATGAATTTTTCAAAAGCAGTACATATTTTTGGATTTTTGGTGAGTTTGAGCAGAGAATCATATTGACCAGATTGCCCTTCCATCACAGTTTTATATTTCAGCGATATTATGACTGGCGTTAAGTCGGTCATTGGTATTGTTGTCCACCTAAGTCTAAAACAAACCTTCAAGTGTTTTTGTGATATGATTAATGGTTCAATTAAAGCACAGAATATCAGAAACTATCAGCCTCTAATCTCGGTTCAAGCTTAATGTGATTTTTGTCATATCACCCCAACTTGACATAAACCATTATATTGCTGATCAAAATTTGAATTTTATACAAATTTATGAGCAATGCATTGAGTTTCCTTTACTATGAGTGAGTATGCACGAGTCCATCTGTCGGCTTACATACACTGTATCCCCTGGGGTCCGTTTCTTAATGGTATTGAGACGCGTGCAAGGAAGGAACAAATGTATGACTAACAGCGGATTTTGATCAAGTTAGTAATTCAGATTGTACGAGGTACAACAGTGATCAAGTTTAATGACTTTGGGTTTGCTCTAAAAGCGAGTGAAATATTCATGCATATGAATACCTATATGATTAACCCGCATAAAGACTCACAGTGTCCAGAACTTCAACGCTTGTTATTTGATTTATTTTATTTTTGGGTGATCAAACAAATATAAGGCTTGAGTATGACAGGTTATTACATTTCTACCATCCTCACCGAGATTTTTGCTAGAGACTAACACCTCTTTCAGTTTGGCATTTCTTTATGTTTATATCACATACTTTACTCTAACAGTTTGTTTAAGACCTACCAATGCACCAATGCAATTAAGCACACAGTCTTTTGGGCTTATTTCTTGCTGGATATGGGGTCAAAATAATCAATGTACTATCATTTTCTCTTTTCGCTTCAAAACTCAAAAATTTTGAGGAGCATAAAACAAAATAAATTTAACCACCCCAGTTACTTTAAGTCTATAAATAAATGACTAACCTATCAATTCACAAGTGAATAATATGACCAAAACATGCAATCATGCTCCACAAACTTAAATAACTGACATAATTTTTAGCGAGAAAATTAAGTAAAAACGCATAACGAACGCCCCAACTACTTTCCATTATCATCTGAACGGCTATCTCGAACATTTACAAGTAAATATCAAGACCAAACATATAGAAGTACATGTCCTTCAAATATGAGTAATTGACATACTTTTCAGCGAACGTATGCAAAAATCTTTTTGGTTTTCTCTATACAAACTTAAACACAATCTTTTTATATTTTTTTAATTTTCTTATAAACAATGAAACTTCACAATCTTTTTGGATTTTCGGATTTTTCTATACAAACTGAAAACACAATCCTTTTGTCTTTTTCAAGATTTTAAAATGTTTTTGGATTTTCCAAAATATTTAAAAGAAAAACATTAAGAACAAGAAAACCACAATGTTTTTGTAATTTTAAAATTTTTTAATGTTTTTAGGTTTTATCTATACAAACTAAAAGCACAATATTTTTGTATTTTCTATTTTTCACCCCATAAAACCCAAAATCAAAATAAAATTTTAAAAGTAAAAATAAATAGAGAAAACAAAGATAGTTATCCTTGTTTCAGGATATCATCAAGGGTCTTCAATCCATTTAAACCAAGCAAAAATTGAAAACGAGTTTTGTCAAAGACTTTGGTAAATAGATCGGCTTTCTGAAAATCAGTATGTACTTTCTCAAGGTCTATTAATTTCTTTTCAAAACAATCCCGTATAAAATGATATCGAATTTCGATATGTTTCGTTTTAAAATGTTGTACGGGATTTTTGGTGATACTTATGGCAGCAGAGTTATCAATCAAAATAGGAGTAGTAAGAAACTTCAAACCATAGTCGCGCAGATGTTGTTGAATCCACAAAACCTAGGAACAGCAACTCGAGGCTGCAACATATTCTGCCTCAGCGGTTGAAGTAGAGACCGTCGTCTGCTTCTTACACTGCTAGGAAACAAGCCGGTTTCCTAAGAATTAACACCCTGCCGTGGTTGATTTGAAGTTGATCTTGCAACCTCCGTAGTCTGAGTCCGAAAAGGCAGTAAGCTCAAGGCTATCGTCCTTGGGGTACCATAACCCGATGTCTGGTTTCCCCTCAGATACTAAAGAATTCGCTTGACCGCAGCTAGATGAGTCACTCGTGGACTTGCCTGAAACCTAGCACAAAGACAAACAGCAAACATTTTGTCGGGGCGAGAAGCCGTTAGATACATCAAAGATCCGATCTTAGCACGATAGAGGGTAGGATCAACTGTATCCTCCAATTCATCCGGTGATAAATTGTGACCCACGGGGAGAGGAGTTGAAGGGATTTTTCCGACAGATATCTTGAATCGGCTCAAGACATCGTTCACATATTTGGTCTGGTGAATAAAGATTCCTTTCGCAGACTGGTGAACTTGCAACCCTAGAAAGAAATTCATCTCTCCCATCGAGCTCATCTCGAACTTCGTTTGCATTGACTTCTCGAACTCCTTACATAACATGTCGTTTGTAGACCCAAAGATAATGTCGTCAACATAAATCTGAACTTGGAGAAGATCATCACCAACAGTCTTATGAAATAAAGTGCAATCGACAGTCCCTCTCTTGAAGCCGTTATCAGTCAGATGATCGGCGAGCGTGCCATACCAAGCTCTCGGGGCTTGATGTAGACCATACATGGCCTTGTTTAATCGGTAAACTCGGTCCGGATAAACAGGATCTTCAAAGCCAGGAGGCTGTAAAAACGAACACTTCCTCGTGTAGTTCACCATTGAGAAAAGCACTTATAACATCCATTTGATAGACCTTGATATTCTTATAAGAAGCATACGCCAGAAAGATTCGAATAGACTCCAATCTTGCAACCGGAGCATATACTTCAGTGTAGTCAATACCTTCTTGCTAATCGTGCCTTGTTCCTCACGATCAGCCCACGATCGTCTTTCTTACATTTAAATACCCACTTAGTCGGAATAGCTTTCTTGACTCTAGCGGGTTTGTCAATTAAATCCCAAACACCCAAACGTGCAAATTGCTGTAATTCTTCTTGCATAGCTTCTACCCATTAAGGATCTTACAGTGCCATACGAGGCGTCGTTGGCTCAACTTGGGATAGAAAGCAAGTGAATTTAGCAATATTTACAATTCTAGAAGAATGTAAATCTGCATAAGCACTCAATACGTTATTTTCACTTGATGAAGCAACTTGATGACGTGTTTGAACGCCCACATCAAGTTCTCCAATGATGTTTTCCTGTGGATGATAATTATGAATCCGAAGAGTGGGATTCTCAGGAACAACAACATTGACAAATAAGTTAGTGTAATGTTCACCAAGTTCGGAGATGAAACATCACTATCAAGTTCAATACCCAGATCATCAGCTTGATTGTCATAAGAAGAAGTAGGCACATTATCAAAAGCAGCTGGAGAAGCATCACATGGATCTTCAGTTGGAGCAGCAGTTGGAGCTTCAACATCATTAGAACTTAAAAATCTTGGAATGTGTTTGATCCCGGATAAACAGTTAATAACAATAACACAGATCTCAGATCTGTTAATTATACTGTTAAAGATATATCTCATAATAAACCTTGATTTAGTGTATTGTATATGTGTATATATTATCAATAACATTAATATGAAGCATGAGAGAGAGTAATTGCTTTTCTGAAAATAATCTTATATTACCCTGTGAAATTTTTCTCAAAAACTTCTTACTAACAAGTGAACAGTTGTTCACTATATATAGAAGGCGACCTGGTTCGCTAACATCCCCTAGCGAACCAGCTTCCCCTTCGTTATATAATTTATCATAACGAACCGCCTCCTGATTCGTTAACATCCCCTAACGAATCAGGAGGGAATACATAATAATGTCTTAGTTCGCTAACATCTCTAGCGAACTAGACTTAACCTTAACGAACTAGCCTTAGTTCGCTAACAACCCTAGCGAACTAGACTTAAACTTAACGACCTAGTTCAAAATAAACATTAAATATTACATAAATCATCAAATATACATTAACAATAAATACAAAGACTCTAGACGCAAAACCGTGCACTAACAGACACCCCCTCGTCTTGAGCTCTTTGTCTTTAACTTATTTGAAGCGCTTGGACAGCCAGTCTCTGCAACTATGAATTCCATGTTCGTGACACACACGAACGACTCGTTGGAATTGCATAGCCAGGTCGTAATCTTCTTGGCGTTCAAACAAAATCTGCTTCCTGTATAGCACGTCGTTGTCTGTCTTCGATAAATTAACCAACCACATCGGGTCGATTATCTTGATGAGCTCGGTCTGCAGTCCTCGACCACAAACAATAACGGCCTCGCCAGTACGATTGTCATAGTACCAACGGTTAAAAGACAGATAAATATCTTGAGTCATTGTCTTCACAGGAACCTTTTTCATTGTCTTTGGCGGCTTCACTTTCAAGACAAGTTTCTTCCAGCCGGTCCTTGGATCAATCTCATCAGTGCGCTTACGTCTTGGGACCTGGGGCTTGAAGAATTTGAAACCATGATTGACCTCGAACAGTAAGTGTTGATGAAACCACTCAGCAGTTCAGTTACCCTTATGATTGATAAATGGACGTCTCGCGAGGGTACGTACATCCCAACGCGGTAGAGTTAAAACATCCATTATCCTCTCTTAATACTGGACACCCTTTTCCCACTTGACTATACATACCTTAAGGTCTGAATCATAGAGCCAGGAGACAATATCACCATGTACCTTAGAAACAGTCTTGAAGGTAGTCACCTGATTAGCCTCAATCCAAGCAGCAGCAGCATCTTTTCTTTCCTGATCTACATACCGATAAGCACTGATGATCTTTCCCACTTTCTGACGTTTGAACCATCTTTCTATGTCATCATCAGTCACTTCTTTGAGTGAGGGAACAGTTCGCTGCACAATCTTCTCCAGTTCATCCTCAGTCTCTTTAATTATGTCTTCATGAAATACCGGAGCACCTTGATCAACATTTACGTGTTGATACAAGTCCGGATACTCTTCGGCTGTCACATCCTCCATCTCAATCTCCTCGTTCTCATAAATAAAATCCGTATCCATAAATAAAGGATCAACTTCCATTTCATCCTCATTGATCACTTCGACATCGGGCTCTGTCTCTAAAGCAGTCAACTGATCGTCATTCAGCCCAAGCAGAATCGAAATCTGCTCCCGTGTCAAAGATCTAACCACAAACTCACCGACCTCTATCTCATCTCTGTTCACCACACTTCTAACCACCCCCGATCCATCAATAAATATCACCGTGTTAGACTCAATCATTTCAATTGGCTTGGCAGCTGTTGGATCTTGATAGGTAATTATCTGCTGGCTCGACTCATCAGCGCCACTAACACCAGCACCAGAGGATGAACCATGCGATTGTTTAGGCTCACCTCCTGCATCAGATTCGTCAGGATCATCATAGTCATTTTTGAGTTTCTTGAGGGCATCTTCTTTGCAAGTTAATTGCAAAATCAACTCATCATGTTCCTTTAATTTCACCCCCTGAGACTCACCAATCGTACGTAACGACTTAGTCTCCTTCTGACAGAATGAAATATAACTCATCATTTTTCGTTGATTCTCCATGAGTCGTTCTTGAGTTTGTCGGTCAGCTGCCATTTGATTTCATATAAGTGTAGCAGATTTAGCATCATTTCAGTTTGACGACCTGGTGGCAAGTTGTATACGGATGGATGAACAGGTTGAACAGGTCCTTGAGGACGAGTAATCCTCATAAAAGAGACATCACTCGGCGGAGGTGGAGGAAGAGTAGTTGTTGGCAGAGGAGGAGGTCTCATTGATGTGGGGGAAGATACTGTAGACAACACAGCAGGAGGCCTCGGTATCTCGGTCAACGCCATTTGAGGAATAAGACCGAGCCTCTCATGTGACACCATCGTCGTTGTCAAGGTGAGCATCGGAGAGCTAGTAGTTAGCGGCACCGCCGAGCTTTGAGTAGTTGATTGACGTGGTGGTGGTGTTCCAATAATTACCCCAGCCCCAGCAGACACACGGGGCTTCTTCGATGGTTCACCAGTAGCTACAGCTTTGCCCTTTCGTTTGCGTTCTAGCTGAGCTTTCGTGGTGGCAGCTCGGGCAGCATCGACTGCATCTTGTTGTTCTTTCAGAGCACGTTGACTAGCTCCACCATCACCATTATTATCATCATTTTCACCATCATCATCTCCACCATCATTGTTCCCACCTTCTCCCCCTTCACGCTTGGAATCCGAATCATCATGGATCCAGCGCTCAATAGGAGGACATACTTAATCCGGATTGATTACATGACCAATCATCCGTTTGTCCTGTGGCTTTTCTTTTCTATATATTAACATATGATGCACCGTTTCAGCTTTCATATGTTCCATATCAAGAACATCGTTCACCAACGATCGATCAATCACCAAATTCGGTATCAGATCCTGAATAATTAGTTGTAAAAAGCGTGGATACATCAAGAACTTCTTCGACGGTAGAGTTTGCTGAACTTGCTCTTTCAGATGATCAAAGATAAGTTCTGAGTAGTTTAATGGCTTGTTCATGATTAAGGCAACAAACGCCGATTGTAAACTTAGTCTGCATTCATCAAAACCACCTCGACGTCCACTCATACAGTGAAGCAAAACATGCAGCAGATACTTGTATGGTGGACACAACCCATTCTTGTTCAACATAGACCGACGAATATCACCCCCATAATTTAATCTTGTGAATAGACCCCTAACCAGCGTCCTGTCAAATTCACTTGGGTAATCATCACTATCGTCAAATTGAAGTACCCGACGAATGACCTCAACATCAATCGTGATAGAAATCTGATTAATTGTAGCTTGAACCCAATTATTTTCCTCAACATATACCGCCGTGTTCCAAAACTGCCTGATTATACTAAGATACACCTTAGGTTTAGCAGTGATTGCATAATGTATCTTCGAACGGCGTAGGAAAGTCAACATAGCTCCGAACATTCTCAAGTCAGTCACGTCTTGATCAACATAAGCACAGATGTTGTGCTTCTTATCAAACGGTAATAAAATCATTTCAGCATGTTGATCTTGTTGTTATGGTTGTTCTTGACGAGGTTGTTCCTGTGGTTGTTCTTGTTCAGCTATGATTTACTGTATAAATAAACCAAATATGAGAATAGATATCACCATATATAATCAAAAGATATGTGTGATTAATCTAGTTATGCGTATTAGACGATTTAAATCCTTTAATTAAATTAAATGAATATTAAATTTAGTTAATTAATTAATTAAAAAATATCACCATTTTTTTTAAATGGCATTCGTTAAGAATCACACTGATTCGTTATACAAGGATAACGAATCAGGCGATTCTCTATCAAGTAAATACCTTAACGAACTAAACCTAGCGAATCACTAATTAATTTTAACGAACTAAACTCTAGTTCGTTATATTTTAAGCGAATCAAACTCTGATTCGTGTAACATCTTATTCGCTAAGCTAGTTCGTGTAAAATCTTAACGAATTGGACACGAAACAGTTCCAATTCGCTAAGACTAACGAATGGTCAGAATTAAGACTTTTTCTTTGACTTCACAAAGTCAAGGTCAAAATTAACATGAACAACAATAGTCAACATCTTAAACCCAGATACAATTAGGCCATAACTATCATTGAACCATCAAGATAATCAGCTCGTTGAGCTCGGAAACACACTAGTGAATGTAGGTGAATGAGATTGAGACTCATTACCTAAATGTACTAAGGATCAAACGAACCCATAGTAAACATCAATAACACAAACAGTAATTAACCCAGCAAACAATAATCAAATGTTAATTAGAGTCCACCAAGGATGTCGGAAAGTGATTCCGGTCATAATGATATCAAAATCATACAATTATGAACATAAATTATACACAAAAGAGTTTCAAAAGTTCAAAACCCTTAAACCCCTAAAAGTTCATAATTTAGCAGTCAATACATGGCCATTGTTGACGAAATTGATATCGTCAAGAACAGTTATACCTTAGAAACTCAAATCGATCTTTGAAGTATTCAAACGGAAAGGTCGAATTTTCAGAGAGAATTTGAATAGATTTCTTAAAGATGAAGAAAGAAGACGAACAGTGGAATACTATTCGTTTTCTTGTCTTATATATCAGTGCACGAAACCCTAGGCACAACTTGCACGAATCAGACGATTCGTTTAACTTAAATTTAGCGAATTAGCCCATTCTCTAACTCAATTCGTTACCTTATGAGGGCGAATCGCTACTTGATTCGTTAAATTAAAGGTAGCGAATTAAGACATGATTCGTGTCATGATTCGTTAAATATGCATAACGAAGGGATGATTCGTTACAGAGTGCGGAAGCAAATTAGGTTAGCGAACCAGAAGCTAGTTCGCTAAAGAATCACCTAGTTCGTTATCCATACATAACGAATTAGATTTTAGCGAATTAAACTCTTTTATTTAATTTTAAATTAAATAAATAAAATAAATTAATGAATTAAATAAATTAATAAATTAGGTTATCGAGAAACCCTTTTATCCCAACAACCAATTACGTTAACAATGTTTCAGATTTCCGAAACATAACTTAAAAATTATTTAAGTATTTTGTATAAAGAATACGAAAATATTTTTGGTATTTTTTAAAAATTAAAGAATTAAAGAATGTATTTACAGAAGAATATTCAAACCTTTAAAATAGACCATCCTTTTGTGTTTTTCAATGATTTTATCAAAAGCAGTACATATGTTTGTATTTTTGTTGAGTTTGAGCAGAGAATCATATTAACCAAATTGTCCTTCCATCACAGTTTTATATTTCAGCGATATTATGATTGGCGATAAGTCGGTCATTGGTATTGTTGTCCACATAAATCTAATAACACACATTCAAGTGTTTTTGTGATATGATTAAATAGTTCAATTAAAGCACAGAATATCAGAAACTATCAGCCTCTAATCTCAGTTCAAGCTTAATTTGATTTTTGCCAAATCACCCCAACTTGACTTAAACCATTATATTGTTGATCAAAATTTTTTATACCAATTGTAGAAATTTTGAGCAATGCCATCAAGTTTCCTTTACTGTGAGTGAGTATGCACGAGTCCATCTGTCGGCTTACATACATTGTATCCCCTGGGGTCCTTTTCTTAATGGTATTAAGAGGCACGCAAGGGAGGAACAATTGTATGACTAACAGCAGATTTTGATCAAGTCAGTAATTTAAATTGTACGAAGTACAGCGGTGATCAAGTTTAATGACTTTGGGTTTGCTCTAGAAAGCGAGTGAAATATTCATGCTTATGAATACCCAGATGGTTAAGCCGCATAAAGACTCACAGTGTCCAGAATCTTAACGCTTGTTATTTGCTTTATTTTATTTTTGGTGATCAACAAATATAAGGCTTGAGTATGACCGGTTATTACATTTCTGCCATCCTCACCGAGACTTTTGCTAGAGACTAACACCCCTTTCAATTTGGCGTTTCTTTATGTTTATATCACATAGTTTACTCTACTGGGTTGTTTTAAGACCTACCAATGCACCAATGCAATTAAGCACACAGTCTTTTAAGCTTACTTTTTGCTGAACTTGGGGTCAAGAAAATCAATGTACTATCATTTTCTCTTTTTGCTTCAAAAACTCAAAATTTTGAAGAGCATAAAAACAAAATAATGATAAATAACCGACGTAATTTTCAGCGAGAAAATAATCTAAAACGTCTGCAAATATCTTTTTGGTTTTTCTCTGTACAAACTTTAAAAACACAATATTTTTGTCTTTTTAATTTTCTTATAAACAAAATAAACTTCACAATCTTTTTGGATTTTCAGATTTTTCTGTACAAAACATAAATCACATTCTTTTTGGTTTTTCAAAATTTTAAAATGTTTTTGGTTTTTCTAAATATTTAAAGAAAAAACATTAAAGAACATAAATCACAATATTTTTGAATTTTGAAAATTTTTTAATGTTTTTTGGGTTTTATCTATACAAACTAAAAACACACTTTTTTTTGCATTATCTAGATTTTCCCCCTAAAACCTAAAAACATAAAAAAAATTAAGCTAAATCAACAAAGCATTTTAAAGATAATTATCCTAATTTTAGGATCTCAGCAAGGGTTTTCAATCCATTTAAGCCAAGCAAGAAGCTAAAACGTGTTTTATCAAACGCTTTGGTAAATAGATCGGCTTTTTGAAAATCAGTGTGCACTTTCTCAAGATCGATTAATTTCTTTTCATAGCAATCCCGTATAAAATGATATCGAATTTCGATATGTTTCGTTTTAGAATGCTGTACGGGATTCTTGGTGATACAAATAGCAGCAGAATTATCAATCAAGATGGGAGTAGTAAGAAACTTCAAACCGTAGTCGCGAAGATGTTGTTGTATCCACAAAACCTGGGAACAGCAACTCGAGGCTGCAACATACTCAGCTTCAACGGTTGAAGTGGAGACCGTTGTCTGCTTCTTACACTGCCAGGAAACAAGTCGGTTTCCTAAAAATTGACATCCCGCATTCGTTGATTTGAAGTTGATCTTGCATCCTCCATAATCTGAGTCGGAGTAGGCAGTAAGAATGAATGTATCATCCTTGGGGTACCACAACCCGATGTCTGGATTTCCCCTCAAATACTGAAGAATTCTTTTGACTACAGCTAGGTGAGTCACTCGTGGACATGCTTGATACCTAGCACACAGACAAACAGCAAACATAATATCAGGGCGAGAAGCCGTTAAATACATTAGAGAACCAATCATTGCACGATAAAGGGTTGGATCAACGGAATCCTCCAATTCATCCGATGATAAATTGTGACCCACTTGAAGAGGAGTAGAAGGGATTTTGACGGCAGAAATCTTGAATCGGCTCAAGACGTCATTCACATACTTAGTCTGATGAATAAAAATTCCGTGAGCAGACTGGTGAACCTGCAACCCTAAAAAGAAATTCATCTCTCCCATCGAAATCATCTCGAACTTTGTTTGCATGGACTTCTCGAACTCCTTACACAATGTGTCGTATATTGAGAGAACGTCATAGAGACCAAGATCTAGCCGCTAATACGATACATCAACACGAAATCGATACTTTAAATATAATACTTTATTGATAATTTAGTGTAAATACATTAGAGAGAATAATAAGTTATGGAGAGGATAACTTAAACTATGTACAAGTTCTCTACTAAATTATGAGCATAAGCTCCCTATTTATAGGCTATTTACAATATACGTTAAATACAAAGACTAAACCGCCTATAACTTATTCGATCGCTACGGACACCAAAACCGTGCACTAACAGACTCCCCCTTTTCCGTAGCTATCGAATACTTTATCCTTGAAAACTTTAACTGCAAATCACCAGTCACAAACCGTGCACTAACAGACTCCCCCTTGACTGATGATTTTCGGGCTTGTGCAGACAAACAATCTTTAAATCTTTTTCAGCAAACTAATAACATGTAGCTTCTCATATCAGATCTCCCCCTCAAAGTGAGCAACTCTTGGAGATCATTCCGATCATCCACTGGCATATGATATGGTTAAATCTTTCAACAATCAGCAACAAGTCATCAGCTATCCGTCAGCACCGGTAAAGAAAACATATCTTTACGTTTAACCTCGTCACACATCTTCATGAACAACTCGATCATTCAACATCTTTCACTTTGGTTTTCCCTCTCTTGATAACGTGTATCCAAATATACTCTTTGAAGCTCTTCCACATCTCGTTCGCAAAGATGCACTAATGTTTGGGCATAAGATTCAGAGTTCCAACCTTCATTAATAAACCTCAAATGATCAAATTCTTCACTCCAATGACAAGACTCGTATATTATTCAATAAGATCAACTCGTTCGATAATTGTCCCCCTCAACAGAAGTAATCTGCCATTTACTCGTAACCAACATAGTCAGGATCAAGTCCCTCAGAAAGAAGTAAACGAACAGACACTCGTATCCCACATAGTCAGGTTTCAATCTTGAAAAAATCAATCACCAATCGAAAAACAACTGCAGTCTTGAACTCAGTTAAACGCAGCTTTTCAAACACGAATTACCACCCGAATTGCAGTAATTTTTCAAGAAACCTTGCAAATGTAGGAAGATACAAGCCAAATAATCTCAAATGAAAGTTTTATCTCCCCCTTTCCTTGACAAATTCGGCAATGTCTTAAATAATCTTCAAGGTTCACAAACTAACACACTCCTCCTTAAATTACATGAGATCTCCCCCTCGGCCGGTCGAAACGCATAAACAGTCAGCCAAAAAATATATTACCAAAATTTGCACAAAGAGTCTCCAATACATTAGGAACATCCCAGAAAAATTTCAATAAAGAAAATTTTTCTCGATTTTCCCGCCAAAAATTCACCGAAAATTTTCGAAAAATAAATTTTAACGCCAAAATTTTCAAGAATGAAAACTCACTTACGAGGAGTATTCTGGAAAAAATTTACGCAAAAAAAATTTTCCCGCCATTTTTTTTTAACGAATAACCTCTCTGATTCGTTATAAATATAGACCCCATTCGTTAAAAATTAAACCCCAATTCGTTATAAACATCCACCATTCGTCAACCGTTCACTGATTCGTTACATACTTAACGAATCTGCTCAATTCGTTATAACTTACCATTCCAATTCGTTATAACAGTTGCACGAATGGCCTCCCATTCGTTAAGATTTCACTTCGTTATAACAGTTAATGTAACACCCCGTAACCGCAGCGGAAACGTAAACGGGATGCAACAGACACGTCTGATATCAACAGCATTGCTTATAAAGAAAGCACCACTACATTAATTCACATCATATTACATTGTTCCGAGTTTAGTTACCGTCTAGGCGTTACACATAGGTTTTACCAACAGTACATTAACATATTTAATACAAAATGATCACTAAGCTTCCACAAAAAGCACGCATCATCAAGCATGTTGCACTTATTCCAGTTTGGGAGTACCTAGAAAGCATGTAAAGAAAACGGGTCAACTACGAATAGTTGGTGAGTTTCACTAATTTAAACAACAGTGACAAATCATTATAATAATCATATATTAACGATGTAATTATGCTGAGCCCACAAGTGAAACCTCTGACTATCACACACAACCCCCGTGGCATATCCCCCGCCCAAGGACCTGCCCCAAACCGCTATGTCTAACATTACATAGCAAAATATATATAACAACAAAATAGACATGTGCAACTGGCTGGGAAACATCAGCAAATCCATGCCGGACCAGTTGGGTTTGTCAGACCAATAGTACTATCCACACTCTACCGGCTTTCAGTTAATCACTCGTGTTCCGGGGCCTTAGAATGTTAGCAACTCAGACAATTACCATCTTAGTACATTTCCGTACGATTCACGTACATTAAAATATATATAAAAACACGCAAATCCATGCGTTCAGTATGTACTTAAACATTTCAGTAGTAACATGCTTCCGCCCCGGGAAAATATTTAAAAACAATTCAGAAAAAGGGGCTCGTGAAACTCACCTTATCGCAAGCAGTAACACAGTACGTAAGCTATTAATCCGGATCTGTAATACGATCCCTAAATTCGTTACTATACATTTACTATTTATAGTTAACCGGTACATCTGGGAACACTGTTAACCCAGTACTGTACCTGTTCCTGGGGCAATGCTAACCCAGAAACACTTCTCAGGACTCAGATTGTGATATCGTTTAGAGTTCACTAGTCAAAATTACTACTAGTCGTTTTTCCGTTTTGCGTGCCTAGCACGGTTATCCGTTTTTACGTTTCAAAAATGAGTTTGGTCACACATGACCCGAAAATAGTTGTTGACTGATAATTTAAGTAAATTTGTGAATTTAGAGCTCGGTTTAGACGCCCCGATTGGCCGCGGGACCCGTTTTCGTCTTTGGCGTACCGGAAACTGTTAAATCGGTTAAAATTACTCAAATCATCCGAATTATTTTTTGGATGATTTATTTTTACTTGTTTAACTCAATTATATGAAAATAGTTCATTTTTAGGGTTTTTATACACCAGTCAGCTCGCTTATGCGAACTTTACCGGTTTACGCGTTGTAAACTTTAAAAGTTTGTTTTTATCTTCTTTTTAGCACAAATAATTATCCGTTTAATCTCGGATCTTGAAATTTTGCACAAATCACTTTTTGACAGTGGGGAATTTCATAAAAATATTTCCAAAATTAATTTTTATATTTAAAATTTATTTATCTATTTTTAAACACCATTTAAACACTAAATATGTCGTAAATACCAAACGATCTTAGAAAAATCCCTAATTTTTCCTGGATGACCCCTGCCATCCCCATAGTCCCCTGTAATTTTTCCAGAACCAAAATCTCATTTTACATGCCATTTTCACTAAAACCGAGCTAGAAAACCCTAGAACTCGTTTAACCAAAAAGCCTACTTAGACTTCTCCAAAGGATATAAAATTTTGTATGTGACTTTTACATGTTATAAAAAGCTTATCTGGAATTTTCCAGAATTTTTCATGATATTTAACTATTTTTCACCATTTTTGGCCAAAACCGAGCATTAAATTCACCAAATATTCATCCTTTGTCCAAAAATTACCAAATATTCACAGAACTCATATTTTCATGTATCTAACACCTCTGTAAAATTTCATGACCCAACTCTAAACACATCACAATCTGTCCAAATCACAACATCATACAAAAAACCGAACTACCTTGCGTTTCTAGCTTCAAATCGCAAGGATCTCGCTTTCTAGCCCTTGCTATCAACTAGATACAACACCTACAAGCACAATAACACCACACCAAGCAAGTTACACCCACAATCAAGCCATTTCTTTCATGGTTTCGGTTATGACTTAAAAACAAAGATTTAACCGTAAAAATTCGTTTTTGGTTCGTTTAACTCCTTTCTTGGACCAAGATCCCTTGTATAACCCGTATACATCACTTGATCATGCAAGAATCGGTTTCAACTCGGGTTTTCACCCTTTTTCACTTGAAACCTCATTTTCTTGTAATTAAACTCGAGAAAGGAAGATGAACACGAATATAACTCGATCTTTACCTCGTTGTTCTTGCTAGAATTGTCGGTTTTTGATCATGAAGTTGAGAGAATATGATGGATGTTGGATATTGTTTGCAAAAAAAATGATAAAGCAAAGGGGGTTACCCCCTTTTTGCGACCGGAAGTGAGAGGGAGGTGGGGTGGGACCCACCTCTCCATTTCTAGCCACACATTCGGATATCAGATATCTAGATAATGTTTTGGATAATCTGATTCAGTTCGTTTTTTGGTTAAATGTTTAATTCGGCTTAAAACGAGGCTAAAACGGTCGTTTTTCGGCTTAAAAATGAAATTTATATAAAACCAATTTTCAAAACTTTAAAAACTTAAACCATGGCATTTATTATCATAGAACATCATATTATTAATAATCGCGCATCTTTTTCGGCTTGATCGATCGTCTCTTGCTTGGTTTGGTATTAAAGGTTTCGTTTAACGTACCGACGTACCATTAATCGAAATTTCTTTTTATGTGCTTTAATTCACTTATCCCGAAGCTTTAACACTTCGTAAACATCACTAAATATTATGTATCTCGACTATAATGTATCCCCGATTCGTTCGGGCTTCAACAACCGTTAATCGGTTAATCGTATTTCCAATACGATTAACTGTATAATCAAGTATAATCCGTAATGTGAATCATACATACTCGTATAAACGCATTATAATTCATATATTCATTGTCAAATAACACATAAATAGTATATACCGGCTAGGGTATAACTGAATTTGCCGGAATCGTTACATTCTCCCCCCGTAAAAGAAATTTCGTCCTCGAAATTTTACTCGTCAACTACTTCTTTTTGAGGAAATAGGTGGGGGTATTTCTTCCGAAATTCGTCCTTTCGTTCCCATGTATATTCTGGGCCACGTTGCGAGTTCCATCTAACTTTGACCAACGAGATCTTATTGTGTCTAAGTTGCTTGATTTTCCCGTCCATTATTTCTATGGGTTCCTCTACGAAATTAAGCTTATCGTTTAATTGGACACCCTCTAGTGGTAACACCGATGTCTCATCCGACAGACACCTTTTCAAGTTCGACACGTGAAACACGTTGTGAACTGCACTTAATTCATCGGGTAGTTCTAATCGGTATGCTACGGGACCGATTTTTGCAGTAATAACGAATGGTCCAATATATCTAGGGGCTAGCTTCCCCGCCTTACCAAATCTGACTACACCCTTCCAAGGTGATACTTTCAAATACACCCTATCACCTTTCTCGAATGACAACGGTTTTCTACGCGTATCGGCATAACTCTTCTGCCGATCCCGCGCGGCCTTTAGATTGTTCCTAATTTCAAGGATTTTGCTGGTCGTTTCCTGGACTAGGTCTGATCTAATAATCTGGGTGTCGTCCACTTCAGTCCAGCAGAGTGGTGATCGGCACTTCCGACCATACAATGCTTCGTAAGGCGCTGCCTTTATACTGCTATGGTAACTGTTATTATAGGAAAATTCAACGAGTGGGAGATGTTGATCCCAATTTCCCTTAAAATCCAGTACGCATGCACGAAGCAAATCCTCCAGAGTTTGGATGGTCCTCTCGGACTGACCATCGGTCTGAGGGTGGTAAGCTGTGCTTAGATCAATACGCGTTCCCAGCGCTTCTTGCACAGCTTGCCAAAGATTGGAGGTGAAATGGCTATCCCGATCGGAGATGATTGAGATGGGTATCCCATGACGAGACACAATTTCATTTATATAAATCTGCGCAAGTCTCTCAGTGTTATAATTATTTCTAATCGGAATAAAATGTGCCGATTTGGTTAATCGATCCACGATTACCCAAATTGCATCATGTCCTCGGAACGTCTTAGGGAGATGTGTCACAAAATCCATCGTGATTTGCTCCCACTTCCATTCGGGAATTTCTGGTTGTTGTAACATCCCCGAGGGTTTCTGGTGCTCCGCCTTAACTCTCGCACAAGTCGTACACTTACCGACATACGATGCTATATCCTTTTTCATACCCGACCACCAGTAGAACTCCTTCACATCCTTGTACATCTTATCTGATCCCGGATGTATGGAATATTTCGATCTATGCGCTTCGTCCATGATTAATTCACGAAGGTCATGGAGGGACGGGATCCAAATTCGATTTTTGAAATAGAGAATTTCGTCCACGCGCTGTTCGAAATTCTTCTCATTGCCGTAAAGTCCCTCCTTTTCCAATTGTTCCTCTTTCAACGCCTCACGTTGAGCGACTCGAATCAGGTCCGAAAGGTTCGACTGGACTATCATCCCCAGCGCTCGCACTCGCAATGGTTTAATACAATCTTTCCTACTCAAGGCATCGGCTACGACATTAGCCTTGCCGGGGTGATAACGGATGTCACAGTCATAATCGCTTAACAACTCGACCCATCTTCGTTGCCTCATATTCAGTTCTTTCTGATCGAATATGTGCTGCAAACTTTTATGATCGGTGAAGATGGTGCACTTCGTACCGTAGAGATAATGTCTCCAGATTTTAAGTGCGAAGATAACCGCTCCCAGTTCTAAGTCATGAGTAGTGTAATTTTTCTCATGTACTTTTAACTGCCGGGAAGCATAGGCTATAACCTTATTATTCTGCATCAACACGCATCCTAACCCTCTACGCGATGCGTCACAATACGCGACAAAACCATCGTCTCCATCGGGGAGACTTAAAATCGGCGCTTGGCACAATTTTTGCTTTAACGTTTGAAACGCCGTCTCCTGCTCTTCTCCCCATTCATACCTTCGATCCTTTTGAGTCAGGAGAGTTAAAGGTTGGGCGATGCTGGAAAAGTTCTCTATGAATCGACGATAATATCCAGCTAAGCCTAAGAATTGGCGGATTTCCTTTGGCGTTTTAGGCGCTTGCCAATTCTTAATTG
Source organism: Bidens hawaiensis (assembly GCF_021521415.1). Lineage (NCBI taxonomy): Eukaryota > Viridiplantae > Streptophyta > Magnoliopsida > Asterales > Asteraceae > Bidens > Bidens hawaiensis. Next base: position 1,893,497 of record NW_027491210.1, read on the forward strand.
CTTCAATCTTACTCGGATCAACGTGTATTCCTTGATGGTTTACAACGTGACCGAGGAATTGCACTTCTTGTAACCAGAAGTTACACTTGGAGAATTTTGCATACAACTTCTCCTGATTTAGAAGCTCTAAAATTATTCTTAAGTGTTGCTCGTGCTCTTCTTTACTTTTCGAGTAAATCAAAATATCGTCAATAAACACGATGACGAATTTGTCGAGATAGGGTTTACAGACTCGATTCATGAGGTCCATGAACACTGCCGGCGCATTTGTTAGCCCGAAAGGCATAACTAAGAACTCGTAATGGCCGTAGCGAGTCCGGAATGCGGTTTTTGGAATATCTTCTTTCTGAATTCTAACCTGATGGTAACCCGATCTAAGATCGATCTTTGAGAAATAGCTCGCACCTTGCAGCTGGTCAAACAGGTCATCAATTCGGGGAAGAGGGTATCTATTTTTGATTGTTAACTTGTTCAACTCCCTGTAATCAATGTACATTCTAAGGCTCCCGTCCTTCTTTTTCACGGATAATACAGGTGCACCCCACGGGGAATGACTAGGACGTATAAATCCTTTATCCAACAATTCTTGCAACTGATTGGATAATTCTTGCATCTCGGACGGTGCAAGTCGGTAGGGTGCTTTAGCAACAGGGCCAGCTTGAGGTAATAAATCGATTCTGAATTCGACCTGTCGGGTTGGCGGTAATCCAGGAAGTTCTTCTGGGAAAACTTGTGGAAACTCGCGTACCACCGGGATATCATCCACCCGTTTCTCATCAGAATCTGTGGTCGTCAAGCTAGCTAGATACGCCACGCATCCCTGGCGTATATATTTTAACACCTTGAGGTGGGATATAAATGGTATCATTGTGCCCGACTTCTCTCCTGGCACTAACACCTCTTCGTCATCCGACACCCGGATCTTGACGATTTTCGTTTCACAGTTTATTTCCACTTTGTTACGTGCTAACCAATCCATTCCCACTATTACGTCAAAACTACCTAGTTCTACCGGTAATAAGTCAATCAGGAAGGATTGATTGTTCAGAATAAAAGGGCAATTCCGAACTATCTGATTAACTATCATGGTTTTACCGTTAGCGACTTCTACGGTATAAGGTTCTATGGTTTCACTAATCGGAAGGTTTGCTATCGATAGGAATTTAACGGAGACAAAACTTCTATCGGCGCCCGTATCAAATAATACAGAAGCGTAATGATCAGAGACGAGGAATATACCTGTCACTACGCTGGGGTCCTGGCGTGCTTCGTTCGCCCCCATCACAATCGCTCGGCCTCTCGCCGGATTGGACGACGATGCCTGACCAATGGTTTGCCTCCCATTTCCTCCCTGGTTCAGCTTCGGGCAGTTTCTCTTGAAGTGGTATGTGCTGCCGCATTCAAAGCAAGCACGGCTGGTGGTCATCACTTGGTTTCCTTGTGGGTTTTGTTGTCGGGCTGGTTGGGTCCTAAATGGCTGCGCACGGATAGGTTGCGGTTGTCGGTTCAGATTGTTCAGGTTAGTCCTACAACTCAGTGTGTAGTGCCCATTCTTGCCACACCGGTGGCACACTACCCCCCTGCATTCGCCACCATGCTGGTAACCGCATTTCCCACATCTAGGAAACGTCCTTGTCTGCGGTTCCTGCCTTCCGCCTGAACTAGTCATGGCGTAGTTCTGGGCAGCGGGCCGAGCACGTTTATTTTGTTGCTTCTCCTGGATCCTATTGTCATACGTACCTCGCTTTCCCCCAGCGGACTCTCCTGCCACTTTCAGTGACCCACTCCTCACGAAATCGTATGTGACGATACCAGCTTGTGTCACCGCACCCTCAAACGTCTTGTGTCCCCCAGCGTTGACTATACTCCTTACTACTGGAGTTAGTCCCCATATGTAACGCTCAACCCTCTTTGACTCTGGGGTGACCAACCATGGCACCAACCGCGACAACTCATTGAATCGGTTTGTATAACCCAAGTGGTCTGCCCCCTGCGTCTCCAGGTTCCACAATTCGTTTTCTAATTTCTGCAGTTCGTTTTTCGGGCAGAAATGCTCCAGTACAAGGGCCTTGAGCTCTGCCCAGGTCATGCGGTTTGTCGCTGCCTGACTGCGAGTTTGCACTATTGTGTTCCACCATGTCAAGGCATGGTCCGTGAACGTGCAGGTAGCATACTTAACAACGTAATCCTCAGGGCAGTTGCTGATGTTCACAACAGACTCTATTTTCTCAATCCACTTAACCAACCCATTTGGTCCCTCAGACCCGCTAAATTCTAGGGGCTTGCACAACATGAAATCTTTAATTGAACATCCCTTTGTTGCAGGAGTCGGTTCAGTGCGGTTCGTTTCAACACTAGGTATAGGGCCATTACTGTCTGTAACGACCACCCTAGGCGGTGCGTCATTACTCGGAATCGGGTTATTGTTCGGTGGAGGATTAACATTTTGTTCCCCATCATTATTGGTGGTCGTTTGATTGCTCGCAGGGCCTGGATTGGTCGTATTTTTAATACTGGCGGCGATGCGCGATACTATATCCGGTATCGCCGCCTCTAACTGCCGAGCAATCAGACGACTCACATCCACTTCTGACATTTGAGCTGAACATTTTGGTGCCATTCTACACAACATTAAGAAAATACATATAATTAATACAATTTCCAATCTCAATACACAACACATATTCCATTCATTAATAAACATTAGTACATATTACATAAGCATCGGTACACATTTCATAAACATCAGCCCATAGATCAAGTTTTCATACATCGGTCCTATATCGGCATCATTTCGACATAACCCGCTATGGGTCAGTGCTTGAATGATACACCAAAAGTATCTACAATGATATTCCCAAAAAAAGAGACCCCCTATGGGCTAGTGGCTGTACTATAACTACCCAAGATTCACTCTATGTTAGCATCGCCACTAACTGCTTACACAGAGTATCAAAAAGATGACCCTGACTACTACCACCCTACATGATCTAAACATGGTGGTATACCAACCACACCATCACTGCCACCATCACCACTAACACCGCCATCAAACCCCGGATCCGTGTCTCCATCCGGTCAATCATCCACTGGGAGTATGCACCCTCCCTCCTCATCTGGCCAATCGCGTACTGGCTGTCCAGTACGCAGTCCGCCAAGTGATTCCTCCTCTGAATACCCACCGTCAAGGCGATGGTGTGCTCAACCACCTGCTCGTGGAGCACTCGGAGCCATGAAGCCTCGGAGGAGGGACGCTCATCCCTCTCCAGCCTAGGGGTACCCCACACGGGTGGAGGCACAGGCTCAGGCTGGAGGCGGGAGGACTCGCCCCTGTGGTAAGTGGGTCTGGGTGGGGTAGAGGTAGGTGGGACATAAGGGACACTGATCCGCGCCGTGAGGTGGGGACCGGGTCTGGGAGGGGTAGGGGTGACCTGTGGTGCGGGTGGGGTGGGGGATCTGGCAACCCTAGCAGGGGAGGACAAGCTAGCACTCCTATGGCTAGTCTCAGTAGGCTCAGTGCTGGATGCTAAGCGTAAGCTCCTAGAGTTCCCGGAACTGGCCTCCTCCGGGTCCTCTTCCATGGACAAACTTCGAGACCTCGACATCCTTACCTGTACACAAGTTAGCAAACATATAGTTCCTTCCATGATGTAAATCACAATTAATATACACATACTTATACAACTTTGCCACATAAAAATATTATCATATACTTACACATATGTTGCCGGTTTTACCTATTAGTGTTCCCCGTGACTTCCCCTGAATTCCCTCGTGTGGACAAGTCTGTTATTATGTTCCGGACCATAATAACTCACTTGTCCATCCAAGTTCATCCAGATCTCGTCACTATAAATTATTAGTTGATATTCAGATCCTATAATACTTGAGCTACTAGTTATATTTTAGGTATCTTTTAAAGACATCCTAATTCTTTATAACCAATGGCTCTGATACCAAGTTCTGTAACACCCCGTAACCGCAGCGGAAACGTAAACGGGATGCAACAGACACGTCTGATATCAACAGCATTGCTTATAAAGAAAACACCACTACATTAATTCACATCATATTACATTGTTACGAGTTTAGTTACCGTCTAGGCGTTACACATAGGTTTTACCAACAGTACATTAACATATTTAATACAAAATGATCACTAAGATTCCACAAAAAGCACGCATCATCAAGCATGTAGCACTTATTCCAGTTTGGGAGTACCTACAAAGCATGTAAAGAAAATGGGTCAACTACGAATAGTTGGTGAGTTTCACTAATTTAAACAACAGTGACAAATCATTAGAATAATCATATATTAGCGATGTAATTATGCTGAGCCCACAAGTGAAACCTCTGACTATCACACACAACCCCCGTGGCATATCCCCCGCCCATGGACCTGCCCCAAACCGCTATGTCTAACATTACATAGCAAAATATATATAACAACAAAATAGACATGTGCAACTGGCTGGGAAACATCAGCAAATCCATGCCGGACCAGTTGGGTTTGTCAGACCAATAGTACTATCCACACTCTACCGGCTTTCAGTTAATCACTCGTGTTCCGGGGCCTTAGAATGTTAGCAACTCAGACAATTACCATCTTAGTACATTTCCGTACGATTCACGTACATTAAAATATATATAAAAACACGCAAATCCATGCGTTCAGTATGTACTTAAACATTTCAGTAGTAACATGCTTCCGCCCCGGGAAAATATTTAAAAACAATTCAGAAAAAGGGGCTCGTGAAACTCACCTTATCGCAAGCAGTAACACAGTACGTAAGCTATTAATCCGGATCTGTAATACGATCCCTAAATTCGTTACTATACATTTACTATTTATATAATTTTAATCGTGTTAACCGGTACATCTGGGAACACTGTTAACCCAGTACTGTACCTGTTCCGGGGGCAATGCTAACCCAGAAACACTTCTCAGGACTCAGATTGTGATATCGTTTAGAGTTCACTAGTCAAAATTACTACTAGTCGTTTTTCCGTTTTGCGTGCCTAGCACGGTTATCCGTTTTTACATTTCAAAAATGAGTTTGGTCACACATGACCCGAAAATAGTTGTTTACTGATAATTTAAGTAAATTTGTGAATTTAGAGCTCGGTTTAGACGCCCCGATTGGCCGCGGGACCCGTTTCCGTCTTTGGCGTACCGGAAACTGTTAAATCGGTTAAAATTACTCAAATCATCCGAATTATTTTTTGGATGATTTATTTTTACTTGTTTAACTCAATTATATGAAAATAGTTCATTTTTAGGGTTTTTATACACCAGTCAGCTCGCTTATGCGAACTTTACCGGTTTACGCGTTGTAAGCTTTAAAAGTTTGTTTTTATCTTCTTTTTAGCACAAATAATTATCCGTTTAATATCGGATCTTGAAATTTTGCACAAATCACTTTTTGACAGTGGGGAATTTTATAAAAATATTTCAAGAATTAATTTTTATATTTAAAATTTATTTATCTATTTTTAAACACCATTTAAACACTAAATATGTCGTAAATACCAAACGATCTTAGAAAAATCTCAAATTTTTCCTGGATGACCCCTGCCATCCCCATAGTCCCCTGTAATTTTTCCAGAACCAAAATCTCATTTTACATTCCATTTTCACTAAAACCGAGCTAGAAAACCCTAGAACTCGATTAACCGAAAAGCCTACTTAGACTTCTCCAACGGACCTAAAATTTTGTGTGTCACTTTTACATGTTATAAAAAGCTTTTCTGGAATTTTCCAGAATTTTTCATGATATTTAACTATTTTTCACCATTTTTGGCCAAAACCGAGCATTAAATTCACCAAATATTCATCCTTTGTCCAAAAATTACCAAATATTCACAGAACTCATATTTTCATGTATCTAACACCTCTGTAAAATTTCATGACCCAACTCTAAACACATCACAATCTGTCCAAATCACAACATCATACAAAAAACCGAACTACCTTGCGTTTCTAGCTTCAAATCTCCAGGATCTCGCTTTCTAGCCCTTGCTATCAACTAGATACAACACCTACAAGCACAATAACACCACACCAAGCAAGTTACACCCACAATCAAGCCATTTCTTTCATGGTTTCGGTTATGACTTAAAAACAAAGATTTAAACGTAAAAATTCGTTTTTGGTTCGTTTAACTCCTTTCTTGGACCAAGATCCCTTGTATAACCCGTATACATCACTTGATCATGCAAGAATCGGTTTCATCTCGGGTTTTCACCCTTTTTCACTTGAAACCTCATTTTCTTGTAATTAAACTCGAGAAAGGAAGATGAACACGAATATAACTCGATCTTTACCTCGTTGTTCTTGCTAGAATTGTCGGTTTTTGATCATGAAGTTGAGAGAATATGATGGATGTTGGATATTGTTTGCAAAAAAATGATAAAGCAAAGGGGGTTACCCCCTTTTTGCGACTGGAAGTGAGAGGGAGGTGGGGTGGGACCCACCTCTCCATTTCTAGCCACACATTCGGATATCAGATATCTGGATAATGTTTTGGATAATCTGGTTCAGTTCGTTTTTCGGTTAAATGTTTAATTCGGCTTAAAACGAGGCTAAAACGGTCGTTTTTCGGCTTAAAAATGAAATTTATATAAAACCAATTTTCAAAATTTTAAAAACTTAAACCATGGCATTTATTATCTTAGAACATCATATTATTAATAATCGCGCATCTTTTTCGGCTTGATCGATCGTCTCTTGCTTGGTTTGGTATTAAAGGTTTCGTTTAACGTACCGACGTACTATTAATCGAAATTTCTTTTTCTGTGCTTTAATTCACTTATCCCGAAGCTTTAACACTTCATAAACATCACTAAATATTATGTATCTCGACTATAATGTATCCCCGATTCGTTCGGGATTCAACAACCGTTAATCGGTTAAACGTATTTCCAATACGATTAACTGTATAATCGAGTATAATCCGTAATGTGAATCATACATACTCGTATAAACGCATTATAATTCATATATTCATTGTCAAATAACACATAAATAGTATATACCGGCTAGGGTATACCTGAATTTGCCGGAATCGTTACAGTTAACGAATCACCTTAATTCGTTATCAATACCTTAACGAATCACCTTCGCGAAATAACTTAATGAAGTACCTTAACGAATTGCATTAATTCGACACTTTTAACTTAAGGAATCAGCTTCACGAATTGCCTTAATTCGCTATGTTTACCTTAGCGAATCAACTTAACGAATCACTCTAATTCGTTATCATAACCTTAACGAATCACTCTAATTCGTTAACTTTTTCATAACGAATTGCTACAGTAGATTCGTTAAGCTTTCTTAACGAATTAGCTACAGTAACTAACGAATCAGTTTGTTGGATCTGAACAGCTCGCCGGAAAAACGAATTTCGCCGGAAAAATCTGTTAGCTCGCTGGAAAACTCAGATCTGGCCGGAATCTGGATTTTTTGAACTTCATCCATGGTGAAATCATCAAAACACCATAAATAACCATGAAAATCACCACGAACACTCAGTTTTACACCACGATTCCGAATCCATAATCCAAATACCTTAACGATTACTTATTCATCACCAAATAATCAACCCGAAACCATGCTCTTTCATGGCAAAACCTTCAATACACCATAATTAACCACCAAAATCCACAGAAATCATCATAAACCGAATCAAAAGTTAACATGCTCTTCCATGGTGAATCACTCAATACACCATAACTTAACACCAAATTACACAGGAAGTTCCCTCTTCCATCAATAAACACGAATTCACCAACAAATCCACCAATAACACACTAAATTACTCCATATCTGACCAAAACCCGAAGAACACGAAAAACACGAAAACTCAGATTTACCTTATTAAAGCATCAAGAGCAGCTCCTGCTCTGATACCAATTGAGAGAACGTCATAGAGACCAAGATCTAGCCGCTAATACGATACATCAACACAAAATCGATACTTTAAATATAATACTTTATTGATAATTTAGTGTAAATACATTAGAGAGAATAATAAGTTATGGAGAGGATAACTTAAACTATGTACAAGTTCTCTACTAAATTATGAGCATAAGCTCCCTATTTATAGGCTATTTACAATATACGTTAAATACAAAGACTAAACTGCCTATAACTTATTCGATCGCTACGGACACCAAAACCGTGCACTAACAGAATGGCCAAATGATCTTCAAAGTATGCTCGAACCAGGTCTTCATCTAGGTTCTCAGTTGATGGAGTAAATGAATTAAATAGGCTATCATAATCAAACATCCGGTCGGGACCTTTCCCTTGAGGAGGTGTGGTGTACTTTTGACAATCCACATTATACCATTCCTCAACACAACCAGAAGTGAGATTAAATACCCTTTTCTTTGGAGAAGCATATCCCAAGAAATATCCCTCAATGGCTTTTTCTTCAAACTAACCCACATCCTTCTTCAACATCGTACAAGGGCACCCAAACGGTTCCAAGTACTTTAAGTTAGGATTTCGATTGTTTAAAAGTTCATAACTTGTCTTCTTGAGTCGTTTAATAGTTAGAACCCGATTAAGCGTATAACAAGCTGTATTCACCACCTCATTCCAGAATTGGACGGGAAGCTTAGAATCAGCAAGCATAGTTCTTGCGGCTTCAATCAGAGTTCTATTCTTCCTTTCAGCAACACCGTTCTGTTGTGGTACATAGGGAGCATTGTATTCTCGATGAATTCCTTTTTGAATGCAAAAGAAATCCAATACAGTGTTCTTAAATTCAGTACCATTATCACTTTGAATTCTCCTCACTTTTTGTTTGTATAGTGATTATATCTTAGTGATTAGGTTTTGTACCAGAACAGGTGTTTGATCTTTTGAACTAATAAATAAGACCCATGAGTATCTTGAATAATCATCGGTAACTACAAGACAATACCAATCTCCAGAGATGCTCGCACGGTTCACAGAACCAAAAGATCCATATGAAGTCGTTCAAGAGGAGTATCAATGGAATTCAATAACTTAGATGGATGTGACCTTTTCTTCTGCTTTCTTTTCTTGCATGCAACACAGTGGTCAGATAACTTAAAGTTATTCAAATAAACTCCCTCAACTAAGTCATTCGCCATTAAATAATTCATCTTTCGAACATGAATGTGACCCATTCTACGATGCCATAGAATAGAATCCTTCTCGGTTGCTTTTGAGAAAAAACATGTTTCGATAGATGTTGATACTTTAGAACTCATATTTAAGACATAAATATCATTTGATCGAGGTGATCTCGTGACAACCATGTCCTGGGGAATCACATATCCCAGTTTCAAAATCAGACACTCTTTATCAATAAATACCGTGGTATACTTCTTGTCACAGATTTGCGACACACTCAATAAATTATGGTCCACCTTGTCACAGTAATTGACTTTTTCAAACGTAATGTGACCATTTGAAACTTCACCCTCTTGTGTTATCATGCCCCCAGAATTCAGAGCAAACGCCACATAACCCCCTTGAATATTTCTTACATTTGTTAAGAGATCGAGATTTCCATTGATACGACAAGAACATCCACTATCCATTATCCGGTTTTCACCAGACACGGTCTTGGATGTACCCTACACACAAAGTAAAAGTGATTAGTTCAAAAAGGCAGCCCAGGCCTCAGTCTTGGGCACCTTTTGAGTTTATCTTGGAACATTAACTTGAACAGAATTCAACTGTTGTTCAGCAACTTGAGAATAAGTTACCGGCTTTTTAGACTTTCGTCTTAGATAAGCAGCTTGAACGACATTTGAGTTCACGTTCTAGCATATAGGCTCAGTTGGCACAAACTTTGGTTTCACTTGACCATGTGTTTCGTTCACATGAATTACCTTACGTGGATTCACATTTGAAAACATGATGTGAGCATCATTATCACAAGACACAGGTATTTTCAAAATCTCCTTTACCAAAGGAACCGGTTTCGAATGGTCCTTGACAAACGGATGAAGATTCTGAGATCTATTATGTCCACAGTTTCTCACAACATGACCTTTTTTTCCACACAAAAAGCAACTTCGCATGTTCACACGATCATGTTGAGATTTAGCAAAAAAAAATGCAACAGAAGGTTGATAACTCACATTTTTAGTGAAACTTTTGGCCAAATCATCAGACGATACAGACTTCTTTTTCATATAAAAGTCAAGATTAGAGCAGTTTGAAAAACTTTGCAATGTGTCAGTTCCAGGGGATTTCACAAACTGAACTTTCTTATCAATTTTTAATACTTGTTTAGCTCTAACTAATGGGTCTGATGAGTTTGATGTTTTGGCACAAACATATTGACTTTCAAGACCTTGAATCTTGCCAGTTTCATTGTAAAAGACACTTTTGGTCAGTTCAGGTTTGATAATACTAATCGGAATGTTTTTTTTAGTGAACATCGTGTTCATTCCCTTTAACTTAAAAACACGAGCAGATGATGGCTTAGAAATAGTAGGATTGATGAAACGCATCAAGTCCTCATCAGAATTTTTTGGTTTTTCTGATTTCCTTTCCTTCACTGCTTTAACTTTCACATGTTCTTCCTTTTTCACATGAGGCTTGTATGAGCCCTACACAGATTCCTCAAATTCATGAGGTTCACAAGGAATGTGATTTGAACTTGGGATGTTCTTGTTTTTGAGTATAACCTCAGGTTCAAATACATCCTCAATAATCACTTTATCAATATTTTCAACAAAGACTTTGTTGCTTTCTACATGAGGTTTTTGAGTTGTGGGTTGGGCTTTAACAGTTTCAGGTTTAACTGGTTTAGACTTTTCTGAAATCACAGGTTCTTTCACAATCACATCTTCTTCTCTTTTAGCAAAAGGATTTACTTTATAATCATTGTGAAAAGGTGGTGGAATTTCAACAAAACCTATACCTTTCTTTGATTCTTTTTGCTTACCAGATACTTCGATTATTTCATTTAGCAAAAAGGAAGAGTTTCTAAATTTGCCCAACTTGTTCTTTAACTCAAGAGCCTCATTCTTAAGCTCGGTTATCTTTTAACGATGTTTCAAAATTTCTTGAAACTTTTGATCATTGATTGTCATTTTAATAGATAACTCAGCCTTGAGATCATGGTTACTTGTCGACAAAGCTTCAATCTTCTCGCGAGATCTCATTTTAGATTCAAGAGATTGTCGATAAGTATCCTTTAGTGAAGCAATTTCTCTCACTAAATTATCATTATGATTCTTTAAAGACTCTAACTTAGATTTGTTAGTCTCACATTCAAACAGGTTACTTTAGCAGATAAAGTAGCAGAGATAGAAGGACTAACCTCATTGATCTTAGCCATGCAAGCAAACGTGGTTGGAATATTAACACATGAATCATCAGAATCCGATTCAGTGTCATTATCAGAAGATAGCTCACTTCCGCTTGCATCTTGAAATACATCATTTGTCTTGAACATGACCAAATTGGCTTGATTGTCATTACACAGTAGTCGTTGTGACCAATCAGTCCCATCAGCTAACATTGCTTGTGACCCAGAAGTAGACGGTTTCTTTTCAGCATCATTACCTCGTGATGTAGAAGAACTTTGGTTTTAACCACGAGGACCAGTATACTCCTTTTTCGGCTTATCACATTCTTTTGCAAAATGCCCAAATTCCTGGCAATTATAATATTTGACTTTCAGTTTATCAAATCCCAACTTCTTGTTTAAAGAGGAAGATATTTGCCAGTCCTTTGCATAAACCTTTTAACTTTTCGGAAAATCATTGTCATGTTCCATTTCAAGTCCATAATCTCTAAGTCATCTGGATCAATCTGATCATAGTCTTCATCAGTCAAATCACTTGTAGCTATCTTACTACTCACCATATTCTCATAGGACGACATGAAGGCTGATAAGAAAGCAAAGTTTTGTTCAGCTTCCTTCATGTTTACAGTCGGTGGTGGTGAGAACTGATTTGTAGTGGATGAATTTCCAGATCCACCAGGTGATCCAGAATTTCCAGTAGTGTAGAAACATGCTCTTGGATCACTATAAATAGTTGTCGCAATTTCACTTGCATTTTGTGTAAGAAATGCAGTGATCGGAGAAATGGTTGAACTCAAGGGCATACTCCCACCATAAAAAGTAGGATCTTGACTATCTTTTGAAGAATTTTGACATTATAGATCGTATTCTCTTGCTACGATCTTTTGCATGAATTTGGATGCTGTTAAGTCTTCATTGTTGAAGTAATTGTTCTCTTTTAAAACCATTAAAAACGTAGAATAAGAACTCGGTAAAGCACTCTTGATGGTATCAATCTTATCAACTTCAGAAGTTTCCAACTTCATTTTATCCATCTCGGCTATCAAATGATTGAACCTTGTTGTCATCTCCTCGACAGTCTCACCCTTTAATAGGTTAAGTTTCTAAACTGAAACTTGAGCATTACCTTCTTGCTTTTAGCCGTGTTACCCATACTCCGCATACGAATGTTTTGGAATAACGAAGCACAAACCTTTATGCTACCAACTTGGTGAAAGATGTTTTCAGGTAAAGCCATCGTAAGAGTAGAGTAGGCTTTTTTTTCAATTTCAACGCTTTATTCTCTTCTTAAGAGTATTGAGAGATGGCTTTAGGTGTGAAGCCGATAGTCTCATCTCCAATCATAGGAACGGTATATACCTCATCTAGGCAATATGAACAATCGGGGTGAACCGATCCTAGATGAGCACGAAAACGGGATTCCCACTTAGCAAAATCGCTAAATTTCATTAAACGTGGACACTTTGAATGTGAACCAATCTCGGTATCCAGTTGTAACATTTGTTGCATTAACATATTTTAGGACGCCAAAGCATACATACCAGCCATTTTGACAAATGACAAGACACTCAAAATTCAAGGGTGAAATTTGAAAATTTCTTAACGAACTATGAACAGTAATTGTAACGAACTGTAAACAGTAGTTAGCGAATCACAATTCACGAATTAAAAGTTGTCCAGGTAACGAATTAGAAACAGTGTTAACGAATCTGAAACAATATCACACGAAGTAGATTATAACGAACTGGTCTACGAATTAAGTCAAGTAAAGAATTAGTTTGACTCAATAGGTTAACGAATCAGGTAGTTCTCTATAACGAATCACTAAGTATAAACTTAGCGAATTAAAATCACGAACTGTTGAGTTTCTGTAACGAATCACTAAGAGACTATTAACGAATTAGGTGACGAATTAGCTACAGTTGATAACGAATCAACTATAGCGAATCAGGTTGTAACAAACTCTGACAACTATTACCACGTGGCAAAAGTTATCGGAATTAAAGTTAACGAATTAAGACACATGTCTCACGAACTGAAAGACATGAATGAGAAAGTATAGCGAATCAGAATAACGAATTAGTGAACAGTGTTAACGAATTAGCCAGAAATTAATGAATCTTTAAATGCACATGAAGATCTTCAAATCTTCATCTGGATTTTCCAAATTTCGAAGAACACCAAACTAAAACCAAGATTCGTAATACTTAATCAATACTACACCAAATCATCCATATAACCTATCAAAACACTCAGAACATTATCACGAATCCAAATCAACACCTCTCGTAATCCAATTAACCTTATCTCGAATCCAATTTGAACCAAAACGATCCTCTGTTTCGGCCAAAACCAGATCCAAACCACAATCCACACAAACACAACCAATTATCAATCCTAATCTACAATACCTTCCCAATACCTTAACATACACAAATCCAAACTAAATCAATCCATTCCTCAATCAAATCCACTCTGAATTTGATCCAAACTCAAACTGAACATTCAATAATACCAAAATAACAATTAACAGTCCTTAAATACCAAATTATCTGTCAAATTAAGAGCAATCGAGCAACCGAAGGCTCTGATACCAATTGAGTAGACCTACCAAGGATCTAGCCGTGTCGATACATCGATTAACACAATAATAATACGAATACTTTAAATACGGTTTATTGATAAATAGGAATAAATACATAATAACTTATGGATGTCACTTATTCTATGTGTGTGATCTCTCTAAATATGTACATACTAATTATGAGCATGGATATGCCTATTTATAGGCTGTATGCTCTAGTTCGTTAAGTTACGTCTGGTTCGTTATACCTTCATAACGAATTAGACTCCATTCGTTATGCTTCCATAACGAATGGTAATACCTTAACGAACTAGCCCCCATTCGTTATGCTTCAATAATGAATGGGCTTATACCTTAACGAACTAGTCTAGATAACTAACGAATGGGCCTCATTCGCTATACAATCCATAGAGAATGGGCCATTTACATTAAATATATATTCTAGACTATCTATAACTTATTCGATCGCTACGGACACCAAAACCGTGCACTAAAAGATTTCAGCAACTATATGATTCTCTGATTCGATGTATCTTGCCGATTTTCAAAATGGACGAATAACACTGAAGTGGACAGGTACATCGGCAGTAATAGCATAATGAATCCTGGATCAGCGTAAGAGTGTAATAACATCGCAAAATGTTAGTGCACGGTTTTGCGTCTCGAGTCTTTGTATTTATCGTTAACGTATTTGTCGTTTGATTTATGTAATAAACACATATTTTATCTTTTAGTTCGTTAATGTAATATCTAGTTCGCTAAGGATGTTTAGCAAACTAGATCTAAGTTAGTTTCTCTCCTGATTCGTTAAGGATGTTTAACGAATCGGGGGTGATTCGTTAAGTTATTTCTTTATTAATGTATGTAACGAAGTGGACCCTAGTTCATTATGGATGTTAACGAACTAGGTCCATCTTTTATATATAGTGACCTCTGTCACTGATAATTTAAAAGTTTTGCAGATTAACGTAACGAAACTCTGTCCAATCTCTCTCAAGCTTCACTCTAATTATTCAATCTAATATTATACATACACATACTATAAACTAATACTAATATATAAACAATCAATACATATAATCAATAGCAACAATGAACTAGATCTATTAAGTACTAATTGAGCCTTGGATCTGAGATCTCACAGGCTTTCTCAAGTGGTATCAGAGCTTTCGGTCGTTCGATTGCTCTTGATTCGTGTGTTTAATTGTAATTTGGACTGATTTAGTGTTAATTTTGGTATAAGTTTGATTACGGTTTGAATTTGATTCAATTTGTGCTTGATTTGGATTGATTATGGCTCAATTGGATTGGATCTGAGGTTGTTAAGGTATTTGTGGGTTGTGGTTGACTAGAATTGAAGTTTGGATTGTGTTTAGATTGTTTTTGGTTGGATCAAGATTTAATCGAGAACATGGTATCGTTTTTGGTTAAATTAGATACTGATTATGGTAAATTGAGTTACGAAATGGATACGATTAGACTCGTGATCGATTTACGAGTAAATTGTTAGGTTGGATGTGTGAATTGGTTGAGAATTGAGGTAGTATTACAAATTTTCGTTTCTGGTTTGTGTGTTCTTCGTTTCCAGAAATCTGGAAATCTTATTTGAAGATTTGAAGATTTGAATATATATTTGGTTCGTTAAGTGTTCTACTTAATTCGTTAACACATTCACTTTGATTCGTTAACATATTTAGCCAATTGGTTGATTCGTTAACCAGTTCGCTATACATCCTGATTCGTGTGACACGTGTTATATCTCGTAAACTGTTTTATAACAACCTTTGCTACGTGGCATTGGTTGTCAGAGTTTGTTACAAACCGTTGTAACAACCTGATTCGCTATAAGTTGTTTCGTTATCAACTGTAGCTGGTTCGTTATCTAATTCGCTAAGTCTCTCTTAGTGATTCGTTAAGGATAACTTTCTGATTCGCTAAGCTTATACTTAGTGATTCGTTTAGCCAATTCGTTAGTTTGACTTATTTATTGACCATCTGATTCGTTGTTTAATTTGTTAACTTCAATTCTGATTCATTACTTGATCAACCTCAACTTTGTTAAGGTTTGATTCGTTGATTACTGTTCACAGTTCGCTACAATTGTTCATATTTCGTTAATTAAAACTTTCAACTTTAACCCTTGGAGTTTGAAATTTAGTATTTCTCAAACATGGATGGTATGTATGCACTAGCTTCACATAACATGTTAATGCAACAAATGTTGCAACTTGATACCAAAATAGGTTCACATTCGAAATGTCCAAGATTGATGAAATTTAGCGACTTTGCTAAATGGGAACCCCGTTTTTGTGCTCATTTGGGTTCTGTTCATCCTGACTGCTCATATTGCTTTGATGGGGTATATATTGTTCCAATGATTGGTGATGACACTATTGGTTTTACTCCTAAATCTATTTCTCAATATTCACAAGAAGAGAAGAAAGCATTAGAGATTGAAACAAAAGCTTATTGGCTTTACCCGAACACATCTTTCATCAAGTAGGTAGCATAAAGATATGTGCTTCCTTGTTTCAACATAAATGTATGAGGAGTATGGGAAATACAGCTGAGAGTAAGAAGGTAATGCTTAAGTTTCAATTTCAAAACTTTAATTTGTTAAAAGGAGAAACAGTAGAAGAGATGACTACTAGGTTCAGTCACTTGACTGCTGAGATGGGTAAAATGGGATTGGAAACTTCTAAATTTGACAAGATTGACACGATTAAGAGTGAACTACCAAGTTCTTATTCAACATTCCTAATGGTTTTAAAGGAGAATAACTATTTTGCTAATGAAGACTTGACTGCCACTGAATTCTTGCAAAAGATTGAAGCAAGGGAATATGATCTTAAGTGTCAGAAATCCTCCAAGGATAGTCAAGATCCTGCTTTCTATGGTGGTAGTATGCCTCTAAGTTCTACCATTTCTCCTATCACTGCTTTTCTCACACAGCATGAAAATGAAAATGAAACAACTGTTTATAATGATCCAAGAACATGTTTTTACACAGCTGGTAATTCCGGATCACCTGATGTTTCTGTTGGATCTGGAAATTCATCTACTACTAATCCATTTGCTTCACCACCTAGTGTCAACATGAAGGAAGCTAAACAGAATTTTGCTTTTCTAACAGCTTTCATGTCCTCATATGAAAACTTAGTGAGTAGTAAGATAGCCACAAGTGATCTGACTGATGAGGATTATGATCAGATTGATCCAGATGATTTAGAGATTATGGATTTAAAGTGGAACATGGCTATGATAGTTCGTAAGGTTAAGAGATTCATGCAAAGGACTGGTAAAGATCTTCCTGCCTTGAACAAGAAATTGGGGTTTGACAAATTAAAAGTGAAATGTTACAATTGTCAAGAGTTCGGGCATTTTGCAAAAGAATGTGACAAGCCAAAAAAGGAGTATACTAGTCCTCGGGGTCAAAATCAAAATTCTTAACACCACGAGGTAATGATGTTAAAAAGAAACCATCTACTTCTGGGTCACAAGCAATGTTAGCTGATGGAAATGATTGATCACAATGACTACTGTGTAATGACAATCAAGCTAATTTGGCTATGTTTGGGCTGACTAAAGAATTTCAAGATACGGGTGGAAGTGAGCTGTCCTCTGACAATGATTCTGAATCTTATTCTAACGACTCTTGTGACAAGCCTACTACTGTGTTTGCTTGCATGGCTAAGATCAATGAAGTTAGTCATTATGTCTCTACTACTTCATCTGTTAAAGTAACGTGTGTTGAATGTGAATCTAACAAACCTAAGCTAGAATCTTTAAAGAATCATAATGATAACTTAGTGAGAGAAATTGCTTCACTAAAGGATACTTAACGACAATCTCTTGAATCTCAAATGAGATCTCGAGAAAAGATTGAAGCATTGTCGACAAGTAACCACGATCTCAAGGCTGAGTTATCTGTGAAAATGACGATCAATGATCAAAAGTTTCAAGAAATTTTGAAACATAGATCAAAGATAACCGAGCTTGAGAATGAGGTTCTTGAGTTGAAGAACAAATTGGGTAAATTTTGAAACTCTTCTTTCTTGTTGAATGAAATTATTGAAGTATCTGGAAATCAAAAGAATTCAAAGAAAGGCATCGGTTTTGTTGAAATTCCGCCACCGTTTCACAATGACTATAAAATTAATCCTTTTGCTAAACGAGAAGAAGAGGTAGTTGTGAAAGACCCTGTGATTTCAGAAAATGCTAAACCTGTTAAAACTGAAACTGTTAAAACCCAATTTGCTCCACAAAAACCTCATGTTGCAAGCAACAACGTCTTTGTTGAGAATGTTGACAAAGTAATTATTGAGGATGTGTTTGAACCAGAGGTTATACACAAGAACAAGAACATTCCGAGTTCTAATCATATTCTTTGCGAGCCTCATGAATTTGACGAAGCTGTGTATGGTTCATACAAGCCTTATGTGACAAAGACAGAACAAGTGAAAGTTAAACCTGTAAGGGCAAAGAAGTCTGAAAAACCAAAAATTTCTGATGAGGACTTGATGCGTTTCATTAATCCTCCAAGTTCTAAGCAAATCATCTGCTAGAGTTTTTAAGTTGAAGGGTATGGACACAATGTTCACTGAAAAAGATATCTCGATTAGTATCATTAAACAGAAATAATTGAGAGTGTCTTTTACAATGAAACGGACAAGTTGAAAGAGTTGGAAAGCCAATATGTTTGTGCCAAAACATCAAATTCATCAGACCCGGTATTTAAAGCAAAAAAAATTTTAAAACAAGCTAAAATGGTTCAGTTTGTTAAATCAACGGGAACAGATACATTGAAAAGTTTTTCCAGTTGTTCTAACCTTGATTTTTATATGAAAAAGAAGTCTGTCACTTCTGATGATTTGGCCAAACGATTCACTGAAAATGTAAGTTGTCAACCTTTGGTTGGATATGTTTCTACCAGACCTCAACATGGTCATGTTGACATGCGAAGTTGCTTTTTGTGTGGTCAACAAGGTCATGAAGTGAGAAACTGTAGTCAACAGAAAACTTAAAATCTCCATCCTTTTGTCAAGGACCAATCAAAACCGGTTCCTGTGATAAAAGAGATCTTGAAGCGACCTGTGTCATGTGAGGATGATACACACATTATGTTTTCAAATGTGAATCCTCGAAAAGTAATTCATGTGAGTGAAACCAAAATTTGTTCCAACTGCACCCATATGTAAGAACACAAATTCAAACATTGTTCAAGCCACTTATCTAAGACGAAAGTCTAGGAAGCCGGCAACATATTCTCAAGTTGCTGAACAACAGTTGAAATCTGTTTAAATTAATGATCAAAGAGAAAAACCAAAGGTGCCCAAGGCTGAGGTCTGGGCTGCCTTTTTGAACTAATCACTTTTACTTTGTGTGTAGGGTACGTCCAAGACTGTGTCTGGTGAAAACTGGATAATGGATAGTGGATGTTCTCGTTATGTAGCGTTTTCTGGTAATTCTGGGGGCATGATCACACAAGAAGGTGAATTTTCAAATGGTTACATTACTTTTGAAAAGGTCAATTACTGTGACAAGGTGGACCATAACTTATTGAGTGTGTCGCAAATATGAGATAAGAAATATACCACTGCATTTACTGATAAAGAGTGTCTTATTTTGAAACCGGTATATGTGATACCTGAGGACATGGTTGTCATGCGATCTCCACGATCAAATGATATTTATGTCTTAAATATGAGTTCTAAAGTATCAACGTCTATCGAAACATGTTTTGTCTCCAAAGCAACTGAGAAGGATTCTATTCTATGGCATCGTAGAATGGGTCACATACATGTTCGTAAGAGTAATTATTTAATGGCTAATGACTTAGTTGAGGGTGTCTTGTTGAAGAACTTTAAGTTATCTGATCACTGCATTGCATGAAAAAGGCAAGCAGAAGAAAAAGTCTCATCCTTCTAAGTTATTGAATTCCATTAATACTCCTCTTGAACGACTTCATATGGATTTGTTTGGTCCAGTGAATCGTGCGAGTATTTCTGGGGATTGGTATTGTCTGGTTGTCACTGATGATTATTCAAGATACTCATGGGTGTTATTTATGAGTTCGAAAGATCAAACGCCTGTTTTGGTATAAAAGCTTATCACTAAGATCGAATCACTATACAAACACAAAGTGAGGGGAATTCGTAGTGATAATGGTACTGAATTCAAGAACACTGTTTTGGATTTCTTTTGTATTGAGAAAGGAATTCATAGAGAATACAATGCACCCAATGTACCACAACAAAATGATGTTGCTGAACGAAAGAGTAGAACTTTGATTGAAACTGCAAGAACTATGCTTGCTGATTCTAAGCTTCCCGTCCAATTCTGGAATGAGGCTGTTAATACAGCTTGCTATACGCTTAATCGGGTTTTAACTGTTAAATGACTCAAGAAGACAAGGTATGAGCTTTTGAACAATCGAAGGCCTAACTTAAAGTATTTGGAACCTTTTGGGTGTCCTTGTACAATGTGGAAGAAGGAAACAGGTAAATTTGAAGAAAAAGCTATCGAAGATTATTTCTTGGGATATGCATCTCCAAAGAAACGAGTATTTAATTTCACTTCTGGTTGTGTTGAGAAATAGTATCATGTGGACTGTCAAAAGTACACCACTCCTCCTCAAGGGAAAGGTCCCGACTTGATGTTTGACTACGATGGCTTATTTAATTCATTTATTCCTTCAACTGAGCACATCGATGAAGACCTAGTTCGAGCATACTTTGAAGATCATTTGGCTATTCCAAGATTTTCAATTTCTAATGATGTTGAAGCTACAACTTCTGCTCCAACTGAAGATCCATGTGATGATAATCAGGTTGATAATATATCCACTTCTTCTGATGACAATCAACCTGATAATCCTGTTGTTAAACTTGACAGTGATAATGTTTCATCTCCTGAACTTGGTGAACATTACACTAACTTATTTGATAATGTTGTTGTTCCTGAGAATCCCACTCTTCGGATTCATGGATATCATCCACAGGAAAACATCATTAGAGAACTTGATGTGGGAGTACAAACACGTCATCAAGTTGCCTCGTCAAGTGAAAATAATGTATTGTGTGCATACGCTGATTTACATTCATCTGGAATTGTAAATCTTGCAAAATTCACATGATTTCTATCTCAAGTAGAACCGACAACAGCTCGTAAGGCACTTGAAGATCCTTCTTGGGTAGAAGCTATACAAGAAGAATTACAGCAATTTGCACGATTGGGTGTTTGGGATTTAATCGACAAACCTGCTAGAGTCAAGAAAGCTATTCCGACTAAGTGGGTATTTAAGTGTAAGAAAGACAATCGGGGTGTGGTCGTAAGAAATAAAGCCTGATTAGTGTTGCAAGGTTTTCATCAGCAAGAGGGTGTTGATTATACAGAAGTATATGCTCCAGTTTCAAGATTAGAGTCGATTCGAATCTTTCTAGCGTATGCTGCTTATAAGAATATCAAGGTCTATCAAATGGATGTTAAATGTGCTTTTCTCAATGGTGAACTACACGAGGAAGTGTTTAGTTTACAGCCTCCTAGTTTTGAAGATCCTGATTATTCGGACCGAGTTTACCGGTTAAACAAGGCCCTGTATGGTCTACATCAAGCCCCGAGAACTTGGTATGGCACGCTCGCCGACCATCTAACTGATAATAGCTTCAAACGAGGGACTGTCGACTGCACTTTATTTCATAAGACTGTGGTGATGATCTTCTCCTAGTTCAGATCTATGTCGACGACATTATCTTTGGGTCTACAAACGACACATTGTGTAAGGAGTTCGAGAAGTCCATGCAAACGGAATCTTTATTCACCAGACCAAGTATGTAAACGATGTCTTGAGCCGATTCAAAATATCTGCCGGAAAAATCCCTTCTACTCCTCTCCCCGTGGGTCACAATTTATCACTGGATGAATTGGAGGATACCGTTGATCCTACCCTCTATCGTGCTATGATCGGATCTTTAATGTATCTAACGGCTTCTCGCCCCGACATTATGTTTGATGTTTGTCTTTGTGCTAGGTTTCAAGCAAGTCCCCGAGTGACTCACCTAGCTTCGGTTAAGCAAATACTTCATTATCTAAGGGGAAATCCAGACATTGGGTTGTGGTACCCCAAGGACGATAACTTTGAGCTTACTGCCTTCTCAGACTCAGACTATGGAGGTTGCAAGGTCAACTTCAAATTAACGACGGCAGGGTGTCAATTTTTAGGAAACCGGCTTGTTTCCTGGCAGTGTAAGAAGCAGACAGCGGTCTCCACTTCAACCGCTGAAGCTGAGTATGTTGCAGCCTCGAGTTGCTGTTCCCAGGTTTTGTGGATTCAACAACATCTTCGCGACTACAGTTTGAAGTTTCTTACTACTCCTATTTTAATTGATAATTCTGCTGCAATTTCTATCACAAAGAATCCTGTACAACATTCAAAAACAAAACATATCGAAATTCGATATCAGTTTACACGGGATTGCTTTGAGAAGAAATTAATCGACCTTGAGAAAGTACATACTGGCTTTCAGAAAGCCGATCTATTTACCAAAGCTTTTGACAAAACGCGTTTTCAATTTCTGCTTGGTTTAAATGGATTGAAGACCCTTGCTAATATCCTTAAACAAGGATGACTATATTTTTTTTCTGTTAAAATTTTATTTTTTAAAATTATTTCGTTTTTAGGTTTTAGGGGGGTGAAAACATTAGAAAATACAAAAATATTGTGCTTTTCGTTTGTATAGATAAAACCTAAAAATATTAAAAAATTTCTGAAAAATCAAAATTTGTGATTTATTTTCTTTACTATTTTTCTTAAAATATATTGAAAATCCAAAAACATTCAAAAATTTTGAAAAGTCAAAAAGATTGTGTTTTTCAGTTAGTACAGAAATATCCGAAAATTCAAAAAGATTGTGAAGTTTGTTTTGATTATAAGAAAAGTGAAAAAGACAAAAAGATTTTTTTTTGGGTATGTATAGAGAAAAACCAAAAAGATTTTTGCATATGTTCGCTGAAAAATATGTCAATTACCCAAATTTAAAGGACATGTACTCGTATATGTTTGGTCCTGACATTTATTTGTAAATGATCGGGTTAGCCATTCACCTGATAATGGAAAGTAGTTGGGGCGTTCGTTATGTGTTAGATTATTTTCTCGCTGAAAATTATGTCGGTTATTTAAGTTTGTTAAGCATGCTTGCTTTTTTTGGTCCTATTATTTACTTGTGAATGGATAGGATAGCCATTTATTTATAGACTTAAGTTAACTGGGGCAATTAAATGTATTCTTATTTTCTGCTCCTCAAAATTTTGAGTTTTTTGAAGCAAAAAGAGAAAATGATAGTACATTGATTATCTTGATCTCAGATCCAGCAAGAAATAAGCTTAAAAGACTGTGTGTTTAATTGCATTGGTGCATTGGTAGGTCTTAAAACAAACAAGTAGAGTAAAGTATGTGATATAAACATAAAGAAACGCCAAATTGAAAGAGGTGTTAGTCTCTAGAAAAGTCTCGGTGAGGATGGCAGAAATGTAATAACCTGTCATACTCAAGCCTTATATTTGTTTGATCACCCAAAAAAAAATAAAGCAAAAAACAAGCTTTGAGGTTCTGGACACTATGAGTCTTTATGCGGCTTAATCATCTGAGTATTCATATTTATGAATATTTCACTCTCTTTTAGAGCAAACCCAAAGTCATTAAACTTGATTATTGTTGTACTTCGTACAAATCCAAATTACTGACTTGATCAAAATCCGTTGTTAATCATACTTTGTTCATCCCTTGCTCGCGTCTCAATACCATTAAGAAACGGACCCCAGGGGATACAATGTATGTAAGCCGACAGATGGACTCGTGCATATTCATTCATAGTAACAGAAACTCAATGCATTGCTTATAAATCTTTATAAAATTAAAATTTTATAAAATTTTGATTAGCTATATAATGGTTTAAGTCAAGTTGGGGTGATATGGCAAAAATCAAATTAAGCTTGAACCGAGATTAGAGGCTGATAGTTTCTGATATTATGTGCTTTAATTGAACCGTTAATCATATCACAAAAACGCTTGAAAGTTTGTTATTAGATTTAAGTGGACAACAATACCAATGACCGACTTAATACAAGTCACAATATCGCTGAAATATAAAGCTGTGATGGATGGACATTTTGGTCAATATGATTCTCTGCTCAAAATCAACAAAAATCCTAAAAAAAAATATGTACTGCTTTTGAAAATTATTCAAAACTACAAAAAGATTTTCTTGTTTATATTTTATCTTTCGGATAATTTTCTGGTAAATATTTAGTTTTATGTCAAAAAATTTAAAATACAAAAAGATTTTATGCTTTCATATTATTTAAGTAATTTAAATACCTTAATCGATATATCGAGAACAGCCATGCGCTCTGATATCAATTAAGATTATTTAATTCATTTTAAGTTATCGGTTTCTAAACGTGAAACGGTTTTTAAGGTATTTGATTATCGAGATAAAGGTTCTCGGTAACTCATTTTAAGTTAATGATAAATATTTAAATTTATTAATTCCTTAATTTAATTGATTTATTTATTTTATTTAAAGTTAAAATTAAATAAAGCTTAATTCGTTAAGTATGGATAACGAATTAGGTTGTTTTTAACGAACTACATTCTAGTTCGTTCACCTAATTCACTTCCGCACTCTGTAACGAAACACGGCCAGTTTGTTATGCATATTTAACGAATCAAGACACGAATAGAATCTAATTCGTCATGCCACAAATTAAATTAATTTTAATGAATCGGCTAATTCATTAATTCAAATTTCTAACAAATCATTTTGATTCGTACATTGGGAAGCGTGTAAGGATTGTGTATATAGGACGGCGTACATACGAACCGTCCTATACTATTCACTCTTCTTCCTTACACATAAAGTTACTCTGCTCAAATTTTTTCAAATTTTTCGATCTTCGAAATTCAGACTTTTGAGTATACCATTGTGTTCATAAGGTAAAGATGATCACATCTTTGTTATTTTCGTCAAAAATGGCAAAGATTTGCTATGTTAATTATGAGAATTTGATATAGGGGTTTTAAGGTTTATGAAATCTTCATTTTCTGATTTAATACCCGGTTATAGTATTGTATTTTGATATCACTGTATTCGGAATGGATTTCCGAGACCCTTGGTAATCTTTAATCATAGTTTGATTGATTGGTTGATGGGTTAGTGATTGATTGTTGTTTTCGGGTTGTTACGTTGTGTTCAAACCCTTAATAATCTAACTTATTTCATGATTTTGAACTTCAAATCGACACCATTTGCTTCACATTGTGTTTCTGAGATCTTTACGACTGTCGATTCGGTTGTTCAACGATAATTATGGAATAATCTATACTTTGACTTTCAGTGTTCTTGATTAATTTTGACTTTGACCAGGAGAGTCAAAGATTAAGTCATATTGTGGCCATTCGTTATATTTAGAGAATTGGAATTCAATTGTGTCCAATTCGTTAAATAAATCACAAAAACTCAAATAGCGAACTAGTTGGTTAACGATTCAGATGTGTATTCATTAATTATTAATGAACTAAATTTTAATTCGTTTCTTTATAATGAAATAGAGTTTAATTCGTCAACACTCAATAGTAGTTCGCTTTTTCTAATTCGTTTCTAATTTACTTGATAGCAACTTAGCTGATTCGTTAGACACTTTGTAGCGAATCAGATTCTTTCCTTAACGAATGACATATTTAAATTCAATTTTTCAAATTAATTTAATTCTCTTATTAATGTTACAAATGATAAATTTAAAAATGTTTTTGTTATAATTTTTGAATTTCACTGATTCTCGTTATCATTATTTTTAGACTGATGGCTGATAACATGGAACAAGATCCTCCTGTTGATGCACCACCACAAGTTCAGAATGCACAACAAGTTCAAGATGCTGATCAACCAACGGAGGAGGTTCCTTTACTTCCTTATGACCCTCGGCATAATGTGTGTGCATTCGTTGATACAAATTTTCCTGAGGAGGAGGATGTCTATGGTGGTATGCTGGCATTTATACGTCGTTCTCATATCCATTACGCTGTTACTGCTAATTCGGATATTAGATTCAGCATCGTTCGTCAATTCTGGAACACTGCTCAATATGTAAAAGTTGAGGATCATATTACTGTTGTGGTTAATAACAAACCAGTTGTCGTCTCAGCTGAAACAGTTCGAAGAGTGTTACAATTTGATGATACCATTGATGAACCTGGCGAATATGATAAAGAACTGACCAAGGGACTGTTTAGACGATTGTTTTATGCTAGAAGTCTTACTACGTCTATGTATAACAAGGCATACTTGTGTCCCCAATACAAGTACTTACTTCATGTTCTTATTCACTGCCTTGGTGGACATAAGGCTGGGTTTGATGAATGCCGCGCTCCATTATAATCGGCATTTTTTGCACTTGTTCTAAACAAACATTACAATTTTTCTGAAATGATTTTCGATCATATGAAAGAAAATTGTATTCCTGGAAAACGACGCGTGAAGTTCTTGATGTATCCGCGTTTCGTCCAATTGTTTATCAACGATGCTATCAGGGATTTGGTGCTTGATCCGAATGATGTGAACGGTAAGTTTATTCTGGACAAAATGAAAGCAGACACCATGAGAAGACTGAAACTGTACCGTCAGTCTCCTCCTCCCAGATTCAAGAGATTGATTGGTCATCCTGCAGATCCTGATTATGTATGTCTTCCCGAGGATCGCTGGATCCATGATGACTCGGATTCCGAGCGTGAGGGAGTAGAAGGTGGGAACAATGATGGTGATGATGGAGGTGATGGAGGTAATGGTGGTAACGATGGTAATGGTGATGCAGTTCTTCGAGAACAACAAGCTGCAGTTGAAGCTGCATCAGCTGCTACTATTGCTGCTCAACGAGAACGTAAACGAAAGGGTAAAGGGCTGGCAACTGAAAGTTCATCAAAGCGTCGAGTGTCGGCTGGTGCTGGCATCTCGTTTGGAGTTCAACCTCCAACGTCGTCCACTCCTCAACGCCCGGCGGTGCCACTTACTACTAGCACCCCGGAGCTTACTTTGACGACTACGCTCACGTCGGATCCACAACTTGGTATGATTCCTCATTCTTCTTATCTCCTATACCAAGACCGACTACTGCCACTTCAGTGATTCCTCCAACACCAATGATGATGCCTCCACCATATATTTCATTTTTGTTAGTGCACGAAATTGTTGTCCGTAGCATTCGAATAATTTATACATAGTCTAGATTGAATATTTATTGTAAATGGAGCATGTGGCCTATAAATAGGTGGTTCCATGCTCATAATTAAGGTAGATCACACACATAGAATAAGTTAGATCCATAAGTTATTATGTATTTACTCTCCATAATGTATTTATCACATATTTATCAATAAACCATATTTAAAGTATTAATCGTTCATATGTATAATCGGTGTATCGACGCGGCTAGATCTTGGAAGGTTTCTACAATTGGTATCAGAGCAGACGGCTGCTCTCGATGCTTCGATTAAGGTATGAATGTGAGTTTTTCGTGTTCTTCGGGTTCTGGTCAGATCTGGAGTAAATTAGTGTGTTATTGGTGGATTTGATGGTGAATTCGTGTTTATTGATGGAAGATGAAGCTTCCTGTGTAATTTGGTGTTAAGTTATGGTGTATTGAGTGATTCAACATGGAAGAGCATGGTTACTTTGGATTCGGTTTATGATGATTTAGTGATTGTTAAGTTAATTGGATGATGGATTTGTGTTTATGATTGAAATCCGCATGTTTTTGTGGATTTTGGTGATTAATTATGATATATTGAAGGTTTTGCCATAAAAGAGCATGGTTACGGGTTAATTCAATTGGTGTTGAATCAATGGTTATTTAGTGAAATGGAGGATTGATTCGTGTTTCTGATGAAAATCCGAGTATTCGTGGTGATTTTCGTGATATATTATGGTGTTTTGATGATTTCACCATTGATGAAGTTCAAAAAATCCAGATTCCAGCCAGATCTACTTTTTCCGGCCATGTAACTGATTTTTCCTGCTAAAATCGTTTTTCCGGCCATATTCAGATCCAACAACCTAGTTCGTTAGTTACTGTAGCTAATTCGTTAAGGAAGTTTAACGAATCTACTGTAGCAATTCGTTATGGAAAATTTAACGAATTAAGTTAATTCGTTAAGGTAATTCGTTAAGGTTATGATAACGAATTAAGGTAATTCGTTAAGTTAAAGTTGACGAATTAAGGCAATTCATTAAGCTAATTCGTTAAGGTAAATGTAACGAATTAAGATGATTCGTGAAGTGAATTCGTTAAGTTAAGGGTAACGAATTAAGACTAATTCGTTATGTATCACCAAGTGGAAATCTTAACGAATGGGAGGCCATTCGTGTAACTGTTATAACGAACTGGAGTTGGTAATTTATAACGAATTGAGTTAATTCGTTAAGTGTGTAACAAATCAGAGTTTAAGTTAACGAATGGCGAGCACGAATGGAGAATTGATCGTTAAAAAAAACGAGTTATTTGGCGGGAAAATTTTTCTTGCGTGAATTTTTTCCTGAATACTTCTCGTGATTGAGATTTCATTCTCGAAATTTTTGGCGATAATATTTATTTTTCGAAAATTTTCAATGAATTTTTGGCGGGAAAATCGGGAAAAATTTCTTAATCGGAATTTTTCTGGGATGTTCCTAATGTATTGGAGACTCTTCGTGTAAATTTTGGCAACATATTTTTCAGTCGACTTTTTACGCGTTTCGGCTGGCCAAGGGGGGGATCTCGTGTAATTTAAGGAGGAGTGTGTTTGTTTGTGAGCCTTGAATATTATTTAAGACCTTGCCGAATTTGTCAAGAAAAGGGGGAGATAAAACTTTCATTTGAGTTTATTTAGCTTACACCTTCCTACGTTTGCAAGGTTTCTTGAAAAATTACTGTATTTCGGGTGGTAATTCATGCTAGCAAAGCTACGTTTAACTGAGTTCAAGACTGCAGTTGTTTTTCGATTGGTGATTGATTTGTTCAAAGATTGAAACCTGACTATGTGGGATACGAGTGTCGGTTCATTTACTTCTTTCTGAAAGACTTGATCCTGACTATGTTGGCTACGAGTATACAGCGGATTACTTCTGTTGAGGGGGACGATTCTCGAACATGTTGATCTTATTGAAGAATATACAAGTCTTGTCATTAGATTGAAGAATTTGATCATTTGGGGTTTATTAATGGAGGTTGGAACTCTGAATCTTATGATGCCCAAACATTAGTGCATCTTTGCGAATGAGATGTGGAAGAGCTTCAAAGAGTTATTTGGGATAAACGTTATCAAGAGAGGGAAAACCGAAGTGAAAGATGTTGAATGATCGAGTTGTTCATGAAGATGTGTGACGAGGTTAAACGTAAAGATATATTTTTCTTTACCGGTGCTGACGGATAGCTGATGACTTGTTGTTGATTGTTGAAAGATTGAACCATATCATACGCCAATGGATGATCGGGATGATCTCCAAGAGTTGCTCACATTGAGGGGGTGATCTGATATCAGAAGCTACAGGTTGTTGGTTTGCTGAAAAGATTTAAAGATTGTCTGTCTGCACAAGCCCGAAAATCATCAGTCAAGGGGGTGTCTGTTAGGGCACGGTTTTGTGACTGGTGATTTGCAGTTAAAGTGTTCAAGATTAAAGTATTCGATAGCTACGGAAAAGGGGGTGTCTGTTAGTGCATGAAATTGTTGTCCGTAGCATTCGAATAATTTATACATAGTCTAGATTGAATATATATTGTAAATGGAGCATGTGGCCTATAAATAGGTGGTTCCATGCTCATAATTAAGGTAGATCACACACATAGAATAAGTGAGATCCATAAGTTATTATGTATTTACTCTCCATAATGTATTTATCACATATTTATCAATAAACCATATTTAAAGTATTAATCGTTCATATTGTATAATCAGTGTATCGACGCGGCTAGATCTTGGAAGGTTTCTACAATTTTTTAGGCTCAGTCGACCAATGGGTCCAGTTCAGCCAGTTCCTCATTCTTTTGCTGCTTCACCGCACGATCAGCAGATGAGTATGGTCTTGAGTCTCTTGCATTTGTATGAAAATCAAATGTCTGCTGACCGTATGAATCAAAAACGTATGATGGAGAATCAGAAGAAGCTTTTCAGCTATGTTTCTTACTGTCAGAAAGAAACAAAGGCCCTTCGTGAGATTGTTGAGTCTCAGGGGGTGAAAATCAAGGAACAAGAGGAGCTTATTCTGCAACTTACATGCAAATATGGCACGCTGAAAAAGCTTAAGAATGATGATGAGGATCCGGATGAGTCTGGTGTTGGTGGTGAGACTAAACAAACTCAAGACCCAGCTTCTGGTGCGGGTATGAGTTCTGTTAATGATTCGAGCAAGCAGGTCATTATTGATCATGATTATACGGCTGCCAAACCAATTGAGATGATCGAGGCCAATACGGTTATTTTTATTGATGGTGAGGGGATGGTTAGAAGTATGGTGAATGCCGATGCGATAGATGTGGGGCAGTTTGTGGAAAAGTCGCTGACACGAGAGCATATTGCTATCTTGCTTGGTCTGAATGAAGACGAGATTACCGTGTTAGAAACTGAATCTGATGTTGAAGTAATTAATGATGATGAGATCTTAAATGATCCTACGGTTGAGATGAGTACGGGATTTATTTATGAGAATGAGGAGGTCGAGGTGGAGGATGTGATTTCTGAGGAGTATCCTGATTTGTTTCAACACACAAACGTTGATCAAGGTGCTCCTGTGTTTAATGAGAAAACTGGAAAAGAAGCAGAAGATCATCTTGAGAAGACGTCCAAGGGGAAGAAGGTTGCTGATACAAGATTTGACTCGCTTGAGAATCCAACTGATGAGGACATTGCTAGATGGTTCAGTCATAAGAAAGTTGGTAAGATTATTGATGCATTTCGGTACATGGATCAGGAACAGAAAGAAGAAGCTGATGCACGTGCTAAAGCCAACCAGAATACTACATTCAAGACCGTGTCGAAAGTGCAAGGTGATATTATTTCTTGGGAGAAGGGTGTCCAGTACTACGAAAGGATGTCTGATCTTCTCTCATTACCGAGATGGGATGTGCGTACTTTGGCGTATCGCCCATTTATAAATCGTGGCAGGAATCATCATGCAAAGTGGTTTCACCAGCATTTATTGTTTGAGGTGAATCATGGTTTTAAGTATTTTGAGCCACAAATTCCTATCCGCAAGTGAATCGATGAGATCGATCCAAAAACGGGATGGAAGAAGTTAGTTCTTAAAGTAAAGCCGCCAAAGACGATGAAGTGTGTACCGGTGAAGACAATGAACCAACACATGCATTTATCTTTCAACCGTTGGTACTACAGCAATCGTACTGGCGAGGTCATCATTGTCTTGGGTAAAGGGTTAAAGACTGAGCTGATCAAGATCATCGACCCGATGTGGCTAGTTAACTTAACTGAGACCGACAACGACGTGCTACACAATAATAAGATATTGCTCGAGCGCAATGATGACTATGATCTGGCTATGCAGGTCCAACGCATTGTGCGTGTATGTTATGAGAACGGAATTCATAGTTGCAGAGACTGGCAGTCTAAGCGTTTCAAGTAAAGTAAAGACAATGACAAAGAGCTCAAGACGAGGGGGTGTCTGTTATTGCACGGTTTTGCGTATCGAGTCTTTGTATTTATCGTTAACGTATTTTTCGTTTGATTTATGTAATAAACAAATATTGTATCTTTTAGTTCGTTAATGAAATATCTAGTTCGCTAAGGATGTTTAGCGAACTAGATCTAAGTTAGTTTCTCTTCTGATTCGTTAAGGATGTTTAACAAATCAGGGGGTGATTCGTTAAGTTATTTCTTTATTAATGTATGTAACGAAGTGGACCCTAGTTTGTTATGGAATGTTAACGAACTAGGTCCATCTTCTATATATAGTGACCTCTAAATTTTGGAGATTAACGTAACGAAACTCTGTCCAATCTCTCTCAAGCTTCACTCTAATTATTCAATCTAATATTATACATACACATACTATAAACTAATACTAATATATATAAATAATCAATATATATAATCAATAGCAGCAATGAACTAGATCTGTTGAGTATTAATTGAGCCTTGGATCTGAGATCTCACAGGCTTTCTCACAAAATATGTCCTTATCGGCAAAGTTGTCCTGCAAGAAAGCACAGATATTGTGCTTTTTATCAAACAGCAGCAAAGGAACAGCTGGAGCCTGTTGTTGCTATACAGGTTGTTGTTCTTGAACAACTGATTGTAGATCATCAACAGGAACATCTTGTACAATCTCATCAGCCATTTCTATAAATACATAAACCCGAATATTAGTAATATGTATAATTAATTTAAAATAGGAATTCCATTTATATAAAAAAAATGAATTCTGTTTAAAATGAATAATGTTTATTAATAATTACAAGTAACATTCGTTAGTACATTTGTTTTGACGAATGGAGTCATTCGTGATAATGAATGGCACGATTCGTTATGGTCATCTAAACGAATGAGTGACAGTGAATGAAACCAGTGAAGGTTCATTCATTATCAAATCACACGAATGAATTTATTCGTTAGATAAACTCAACGAATGGACCTTAGACACGAATGACTCTCCATTCGTTGGCTATAACGAATCACCACAATAATTATCAGCTTTGACCTCAAATTGTCAAAGTCAAAATTGAATAAGAACATCGATGGTCAAACATGCACTCAAATCACAACTAACCCATGTATGACGATGAATCGATGAAAAATGAGTATCATTTAACTCGTCTGAACATCGATACTCAGACCCAAGCAACTATGAAAATTAAGATACATGTTTTAGATGATTTTCTTTTAAAACAATGACATGGTTAAAAAATTGATTAATTAACCTATCACATGGTCATAAATTTTGACGAAAAACATTGTGTTAGCGTCAGCTATACCTTATGTATCTTTATTACTAATCAAAATTGTACTTGATGAAGGTTGAAAATTCTGAGAAATTTTGGCAAGGGTTTGTTTAGTAATGTGCAACAATCGAGGTGAACGAATGAGTGTGTTCGTTCACCCATTGTTCCTTATATAATACAAGTCTTGCACACATTCTCAGACAAACGAATGTACTCATTTGTTAATTCAAAATTAACGAATGGTTCATATTCGTTGATTCATTCGTTAACCGCGTTAACCAATGAACAAAAAGTTAAAACTCATAACAAATCAACAAAGATTCATTCTTCATTCGTTATCAAGTTTGAAGACGAATGGGGTTATACGTTATCAGTGTAGCGGAAGCGAATGGCGATAACGAATGGGCTTAGTCGTTATCTAAATAAATAACAATTAACCCACATTCGTTATCCGTATAAATAACGAATAGGTTCTATTCGTTATGAATCCACATAACGAATAGCAAATAAATAATCAATTTAAAATGGAAAATTTTCATTTTAAATTTCAAGAATTAAATAATGCATCGAAACCCGTGTCCCGATGAACTTTACCTTAAGAACCTTACCGCTCGGAATAAGATGCAATACCTTAAAGTGCTTTGCGTTCAAAACACATATGTTAAAAGATTTAATCTTAAAACAATTAAATAAAAAAGGGAAAATCTTTTTGGTATTTTCTTTTTCAAATATGTACCTTTTAGCTCAAAAATCGAAAAAAAGTAGAAAATGAAAAATAGAAAAACACAATTATTATTTTTTTTTTTATTTTTTTCCTGAAATAAAAAGCACATAATGTAGAAACAAATATGAAAACTATTTTAAGAAAACAGTACATATTTTTGTGAGTTGAGCAGAGAATCATATTGACCAAATCGCCCTTTCATCGTAGTTTTATAGTTCAGCGTTATTATGACTAGTGTTAAGTCGTTCATTGATATTGTTGTCCACTTAAATCTTATAACCAACCTTCGAGTATTGTTGTGATATGATTTAATTTTCAATTAGAGCACAGAATATCAGAAACTATCAGCCTCTAATCTCGGTTCAGGCTTAGTTTGACTTTTACCATATCACGCCAACTTGACTTAAACCATTATGTTGCTTATCAAAATAAAGATTTTATAGATTTATAAACTAAACAATCTCAGCTCATAATCCCCACTACAAGGTATAACCCCATTTTTATGTGATACACCAAGCTTCCTTTACTGTGTATGATTATGCACGAGTTCATCTGTAAGCTTATATACATTGTATCCCATGGGGTCCGTATCTTAATGGTATTAATACGCGCGCAAGGAAGGAACAGTGTATGACTAACAGTGGATTTTGATCAAGTCCGTAATGAATTTGTACGATGTACAGTAGTGATCAAGTTTAATAATGAAGGGTTTGCTCTAAAAGCTTTTGAAATATTCATGTTTATGAATACCCAGATAATTAAGCTGCATAAGGACTCACAGTGTCCGGAAATTGGATGCATCCCATCAATACAGGATTTGAGGCCGTAAAACCATACAACATTGAAGCGTTAACCATAAACTAAATGCATTTTATTTTGAATTTTTTTTTTTTTTGAGATCAGACAAACATAAGGCTTGAATATGACAAGCTATTACATTTCTGCCTTCATTACCGAGACTTTTGGAAGAGACTAACAACTCTTTCAATTTGGCATCTCTTTATGTTTATATCACATACTTTACCTTAACAGTTTGTTTAAGACCTATCAATGCACCAATGCAATTAAGCACTCAGCCTTTTAAGCTTATTTCTTTCTGGATATGGGACTATCTGATCAATGTACTATAATTTTTTTCTTTTTGCTTCAAAACTCATTTTTGAGGAGCATTTAAATGCAGTCGCCCCAGTCACTTTCAGTTTAAAGATAAATGGTTATCCTTTATATTTACAAGTAGATAACAGGACCAAACATGTATGCATGTTCCACAAACTTAAATAACCGACATAATTTTCAGCAAAAGAATTAAATAAAACACACAACAGTTGCCCCAGTTGCTTTTCATTTTCAGGTAAATGGTTATCCCGAATATCTACAAGCAAATATCAGGACCAAACATATACAAGTATATGTCCTTTAGATTTGAGTAACTGGCATAATTTTTAGCGAAAGAGTGAAAAATATCTTTGAAAATTTTGAAATATTTGAATGTTTTTGGTTTTTCTATATATATACTGAAATCATAATATTTTTATATTTTCAATTT
Organism: Bidens hawaiensis; assembly: GCF_021521415.1. NCBI lineage: Eukaryota > Viridiplantae > Streptophyta > Magnoliopsida > Asterales > Asteraceae > Bidens > Bidens hawaiensis. The sequence continues at coordinate 1,928,629 of NW_027491210.1, forward strand.
TTTTAATGTTTTTGGATTTACTCTATACAAACAGAAATCACAATATTTTTGTATTTTTCCATTGTCTCCCCCAAAACCCAAAACCATAAAATAATCAAACTAAAATAAACAAAACAAAATAAAATAAAATTGATTATCCGAGCTTAAGGATATCAGCAAGAGTTTTCAATCCGTATAAACCAAGCAAAAAATTAAAGCGCGTTTTGTCAAAAGCTTTGGTAAACAGATCAGCTTTCTGAAAATTCGTGTGCACTTTTTCAAGATCAATTAATTTCTATTCAAAATAATCACGGATAAAATGATATCGAATTTTGATATGCTTTTGTATTAGAGTGGTGCACGGAGTTCTTGGTGATACTAATAGCAGGAAAGTTATCAATAAAAGTGGGAGTAGTAAGAAACTTCAATCCGTAATCCTGTAAGTGTTGCTGGATCCAAAGAACTTGTGAGCAGAAACTCGAGTTTGCCACATACTTTGCTTCTGTGGTTGAAGTGGAGACCGTTGTCTGTTTCTTACACGGCCAAGAAACAAGCCGGCTTCCTAGAAATTAACAACCCGTTGTAGTAGATTTGAAATTGATCTTGCATCCTCCATAATCAGAATCGGAAAACGCAGTGAGTAAAAATCTATAATCCTTGGGATACCATAACCCGGTGTCAGGCTTACCCCTCATATAGTAAATTATACGTTTAACCGCCACCAGATGAGTCACTCGGGGACTCGATTGATATCTAGCACATAAACAAACAGCAAATATGATATCAGGACGAGAGGCAGTTAAATACATTAAAGAACCAATCATTGATCAGTAAAGGGTTGGATCAACGGTATCCCCTAATTCGCCGGTGACAAATTGTGACCCACGGGAAGAGCCGTCGAAGGGATTTTCCCGGCAGTTATCTTTAATCGGCTCAAGACATCATTCACATATTTTGTCTGATGGATAAAAATTCCAGCGTCAGACTGATGAACCTGCAACCCTAAGAAGAAATTCATCTCCCCCAACGAGCTCATTTCAAATTTCGTCTGCATCGACTTCTCAAACTCCTTACACAGCTTGTGTTTGTATAACCAAATATGATGTCGTCGACATATATCTGGACAAGGAGCAAATCATCACCAACATTCTTATAAAAGAGAGTATAGTCCACAGTTCCTCTTTTGAAGCTGTTTTCGGTTAGATGGTCAGCAATTGTGTCGTACCAAGCTCTAGAGGCTTGGTGTAGACCATAAAGAGCTTTGTTCAACTGGTAAACACGTTCTGGATAATCTGGATCTTCAAAGCCAGGAGGCTGAAACACAAATACCTCTTCATGAATTTCCCCATTGAGAAACGCACTATTGACATCCATTTGATAAACCTTAATATTCTTGAAAGCTGCATAGGCCAAAAATATTCGTATAGCCTCCAATCGAGCAACTGGAGCATATACTTCCGTGTAGTCTATGCCCTCTTACTAATGAAACCCTTGCACAACCAAACATGCTTTATTTCTAAAGATGACCCCATGATCATCCTTTTTGCATTTAAATACCCATTTGGTTGGAATAGGCTTCTTAACTCTAGCAGGCTTGTCAATGAGATCCCATACACCCAGCCGATTAAACTATTGCAACTCTTCTTGCATTGCCTCTACCCATGAAGAATCCTCAAGTGCCATATGAACACTTGTTGGTTCCATCTGAGACAAGAAGCAGGTGTATTTTGCGAGATTCATGATTCCTGATGAATTCATATCGGCATAAGCACACAATACATTAACGTCACTTGAAGTAGTAATCTGATGACGTGTTTGCACACCAACATCAAGATCACCAATGATGTTGTCCTGAGGATAATATATGTGAATCCGAAGTGTCAGATTTTCAGGCACAACAATATTATCAGTTAAATTAGTCAGATTTTCTACTGCATCATGAGACAATTCACCAACCTCATGACTTTCAGGAAATGGAGCTGAAGAACAATCAACAAAATAACCATCATCTGACGAAATAGAGATAACACCAGACGTATCTGGAAGATAATCTTGTGGAACATCATCATAATTAGGAACTGAAGACCTTGGTGTTAAAAATTGATCTTCTAAGTAAGCACGCACCAAGTCTTCATCAGGTTGATCAACTATCGGAGTAAACGAATTAAATAAACTTTCATAGTCAAACATCCAAATAGGCCCTTTGCCAGCAGGAGGTGTTGTGTATCGTTGACAATCAACATGGTACCACTCTTCAACACAACCCGAAGTAAAATTGAAGACTTGTTTCTTATGTGATGCATAACCCAAGAAATAACCTTCAATTGCTTTTTCCTTGAATTTTCCCGCCTCTCTTTTCAACATGGTGCAAGGACACCCGAATGGTTCTAAAAACTTTAAATTAGGTTTACGATTGTTCAGAAGCTCATAACTTGTCTTTAACAGCTTCTTCACAGTCAGAACACGATTAAGCGTGTAACAAGCAGTATTCACTGCCTCATTTCAAAATTGGACAGGAAGCTTAGAATCTACTAGCATTGTTCGTGCAGCTTCAATAAGTGTTCGGTTCTTTCTTTTAGCAACACCATTCTGTTGAGGTACATATGGAGAAATATATTCTCGATGAATTCTTTTCTGAATGCAAAAGAAATCCAATACAGTGTTTTTGAACTCTGTACCGTTATCACTCCGAATACATCTCACTTTGTGTTTATACAGTGATTCGATCTTTGTGATTAAATTTTGCACAAGAATGGGTGTCTGATCTTTTGAACTCATAAATAACACCCACGAATATCTTGAATTGTCATTAGTGACAACTAGATAATAGCAATCTACAGCAATACTCGCACGATTCACATGACCAAACAAATCCATATGCAGTCGTTCCAGAGGAGTATCAATAGAATTAATTAACTTAGACGGGTGTGACTTCTTAGTCTGTTTGCCCTTTTTGTATGCAACACAGTGATCGGTCATCTTGAAGTGTTTCAGGGAAACCCCATCAAGCAAATCATTTTCCATCTGATAATTCATCTTTCTAACATGAATATGACCCATACGCCTATGCCACGGAATCGAGTCTTTCTTAGTTGCTTTTGAGACAAAACACGTTTCATCTAAGTAGATACTTTAGTATTCAAATTCAGCACATAAATATCATTTGATCGAGGAGATCGCATAACAACCATGTTTTTTGGAATGACATATCATGGTTAAAGTATTACGCACTCCTTGTCAGTAAATACAATGGTATACTTTTTATCAAAAATTTGAGACATGCTCAACACATTGTGATCCACTTTATCACAAGAATTATCTTTCTCAAATGTAATACGACCATTTGAAACATCTCCTTCTTTTGTAATCATTCTCCCAGTATTACCCGCAAAAGTTACATACCCTCCTTGAATATTCTTGACATTTGTTAAAAGGTTGTTGCCGGTAATATGACGAGAGCATCCACTATCCATAATCCAGTTTTCACCAGATATAGTCTTGGATGAACTATGCACATAGAGGTAAAATGATTAGTTCAAAAAGGCAGCACATGCCTCAGTCTTGGGCACCTCTTTAATTTCACTTGAAGAGTTAATTTTGATTGAATCCAAATGCGGTTTAGCTGCTTGTGAATAAGTCACAGGCCTTTTCGAATTTCGTCTCAAATACGCGTCTTGAACTACATTTGTGTTCACATTCTTACAAATTGGTTCCATAGAAACAAATTTGGGTTTTAAATTACTCAAGCTCTCACCAACATGAATCACATTGCGTGGATTCACATTTGAAAACATGATGTGGGTCTCATCATCACATGGCAAGGGTCTTTTCAGAGTTTCTTTAACCAAAGGAACTGGTTTGGCTTGTTCCTTGATGAAAGGATGAATATTCTGTGATTTCTTCATTCCACAGTTTCTTACAACATAACCACGTTCACCACATAAAAAGCAAGTTCTCATGTCAACAAACGTACGTTGTGGTTTAATAGAAACTGTTTCAACCGAAGGTTGATGAGACATACAAGAAACAAGCATTTTGTTCAAGTCATCAAACGTAACAGATTTCTTTTTCATAAAAAAAATTAAGATATGAACAATCGGAAAAACTTTGTAACGTGTCAGTTCCAGTTCAATTAACAAATTGAACTTTCTTCACATAATTTAACATTTTTTTTACTTTAATCAATGGATCTGTTGTGTTTGATACTTTAAATTTAGCAAATGCATGCTCAAGGTCTTATACTTTTGAAGTATCATTGTTAAAGACACTCTCAATCAACTCTGGCTTGATTAAATTAAGAGGAATATCTTTCTCAGTGAATACCTTGCTAAGACTTTTTAACTTAAACACATGACCTGTGTTTTCATTAAAAGAAGCTGGATTAACGAAATGCATCAAATCCTCATCAGAAATCATTGGTTTAACTGATTTATTAGTCTTAGCCTTTGAAGTTTTTGGCAAATTCACGTTTGATGTACTTAAATTATACACAACTTCCTCAAATTCATGATGTTCACATAAGATGTGATTTGAACGTGGAATGTTCTGATTTTTGTGTACAATTTCATGTTGAACTACATCCTCAATGATTACATTCTCAACAAAGACTTTGTTACTTTGAATATGATGTTTTTTAGTTGAATTTTGAACAGTGTCTTTGTCATTTTTAGGTTTCTCCTCATGAATGACAGGTTCAATAACGATTTCAGCTTTTCCCGCAAATGGATTTTGGGAATAATCATCATGAAATGGTGGATGAACTTCAACAAATCCTAAACCTTTTTTAGAACCTTTTTGTTTACCGGATACTTCAATTATTTCATTCAACAGAAAGGATGAGTTTCTAATTTTTTTCAATTTGCTTTTCAACTCTAGAATTTCATTTTCAAGCTCGGTAATTTTAGATCTATGTTTGAGAATTTCTTGAAATTGTTTTCACTAATGGTCATTTTCACCGAAAGTTCTGCTTTCAAATCATGATTACTTACAGACAATCCCTCAATCTTTTCTCTAGCTTTCATTTGTGACTCTAATAATTGTCTATATGTATCCTTCATTGAAGTAAGTTCTTTCATTAGTGAATCATTATGAGCATTAATTAAATCAATTTTAGACTTAACTGTTTCACAATAAGAACAAAGCACATTATCTGATAATTTAACAAAATCAGAAAAGGAACCGACCTCGTCAAATTTAGCCATGCAAGCAAAAGTAGTCGGATTCATTTGTCTAGAAACATCAGAATCTGATTCAGTGTCAACTTCACTTTCAGAAATCAACCCTATTCCACTTGCATCTTGAAAATCTTCAATGTGCTCAAACATTGCAAGATTAGCTTGACCTTCAATCCTCAGCATTCTTTGTTTCCAATCTATCCCGTCAGTTGTGAGTAAAGCTTGTGATCCTGCGGCCTTTGAAGAATCTCCCCAAGAAGGTTTATCTTTCACCTTGGTAAAGGTCTTTCCAGAACTTCTGTCCTGAGAATGAGGACCAGTATATTTCTTCTTTGGCTTATCACACTCATTAGCAAAATGACCAAACTCTTGGTAATTGTAACATCTGACTTTCAATTTGTCAAAACTAACTCGTTTGTTCATGATGGTAAATCTTTTCCAGTTCGTTGCATGAACTTTTTCACTTTTCGTACTATCATAGCCATATTCCATTTGAGATCCATTAACTCAAGATCATCAGGATCAATCTGATCATAATCTTCATCAGTCAACTCACTTGTAGCAATATTACATACCCTAGATGTGCTCTGAAACATGGTTCCCATTTAGCAAAATCACTAAATTTCATTAAACGTGGACATTTCGAATGAGATCCAATTTCAGCATCGAGATGTAACATTTGCTACATCAACACGTTCTGAGAAGCCAGTGCATAATAACCAACCATCTTAAAGATTTAAACTTACAAAATTCAAACTTAAATTATTAAAATGAAAATTTTATAATGAATGGGAAGATGAATGAGTATGATTGTTGACGAAAGAGTTAACGAATGACTGACGAATGGTTAACGAATGGATTGATGAATGGGTAACGAATAAAATGACGAATGGTTTACGAATGGATTAACGAATGGTTAACGAATGGTTGAAGAATGGTTGACGAATGAACTTTCAATAACGAATAGCTAATAACGAATCAGCTACAGTAACGACTGAGTTTGTTATTCTGTTGTAACAAACTTAACACGTGGCACGAATCAGTTATACCTTAGTAATGAATGAACATTACACATGTAATGAATGATCATATCCATCATAACGAATGATCGTATGCATCTTCAAATCTTCAAAGTGGTTTCCAGATTTGGAAAATTTCCAGATTCAAACACCAAAACGAACAATCACAAATTCATGGATTATTACCTCAATACTTATTCAATTTTCACAATCTATAGCTAAAACGACTCGTAAATATCCCGCAGAAAAAACCAAACCAATCTGAACATACAATTACCGAATTAAACCAGCCAAAAATCCAACTGAACACCAAACAGATTCCTCTGTTTCGTTTAACACCCAAATTCAACACAAATCCATTCCAAACTCATACAATTATCCAATTCAACCACTACAAACCTCACAAATCAAAATCCGAACCCAATGACAATCAATTCAACATCAAATCATCATTTCACCATGCTAATTTAATGAAAACTGGTGAAAAACTTATCGGATCTATCATTATCAAATTAAACTATATATAACCAATCAATTCATGATGAATACCTTAATGATAAACACAATCTAACCCTGGTAATGCTCTGATACCACTTGAGAACAATATAGAGCTTCAACTGATCGAATACGTCATATCAATTGAATACCGAATCTAGTTATGTGATATGTGATTATATATATGAGATTGGATCTGATTAATCTTAATGAAGTGCTTGAGAGAACAATTTAGTAGAGTAACGACACTAGGAGATTAACTTTAAAAACACTTAAATTATGCTTTGGCTGAACAACCTATATATTGAAGATGAATGCCATTCGTTACACAATCCGTAACAAATGGCCTTCATTCGTCTTCATTACATAAATAACCAAAATGGTATAGCGAATGACTCATTCGCTATACCTCATTCGTCAACATTCCATGGCGAATAAATACAATAAATAATGACGAAGGTCCATCCGTTAAACATCCTTAACGAATGGACATATAACAATAACGATTAAGGTTCATTCGTTAAACAACACGATTGGCCTCATTTGTTAAACATCCTTAACGAATGAGCCATTAAACGTATGGGACATAAAATTACTAAATTTCCCTTAACATTAAAATAATAATAAATTACATAACGATTACAAAGACTCGAGATGACAAAAACCGTGCACTAACAAAGTTTCTTCTTCAATAAGAAACGTCATTGGTCTATAACCTTTGTTTACAAATTTTTTATGTTTCTTACTTATGAAAACATTATTTTGACTATACCCTTTGTATGTAAAGGCTTACGTTTCTTAATAAGGAGAAAACAATATTTTAGCTATAACATTTGTATATAAAGTTTGTATTTCTTTATCATAAAGAAATTTCATTTTAACTATTACCTTTTAATTTGATCAAGGTCTAGGTTATACCCCCGACTATGGTCTATGCGTTGTTATATAATAATAAAATAATAACTTAGGTAGAACCCCTACCTTACACGGGTATTCGGAGTTTATATGTCTAAGCTTGTACGAGCAGTACTTCTACTCTATGTCGCGAACGGAACCTATACCGTCATAACTTTGGGGATGGGCACGCACTATGATGCTCGGCACGCAAACGAGGTTAAATATGTGTGAGAGAGAATGATTTGGTGTTAAAGGGGAATGTGTCGTGACCTCCTTTGTATAGGCTTATTTCTCAGCCCATCACGTACCGCGATGGTCCCTTTAAGTCATTCATCGTGTATCGCGATGACTCAGCATATTCAGATGATGCCACGTGTTGAAACGTGGCCTACCATGTATGCCACGTTTTGGGCGTGCGTCAACGGTTACTTAACCTGGTAATTGCGTATAGCAATGGCCTAAGCTTTAGGGCCGTCGCATAAAGCGACACCGCCCTTCTGGGATTTAGTGAGACATCCATCGCATAACGCGATGGCTCCTTGGCTATGCCCGTCATGTATCGCGATGGTTTAATATATCAGAATTTTCATTTTTTATCCCTTTACATTAATAATTTGTCATGTTTGGGTCTTACTTCCATTTTCCAAAGATACTAAGGCGGCTCTACAAGTGTGCGAAAGTGCAAGTGCGCCATCAAAGCACCACATTGCGCCTATCGCTCTTTGCTCATGCCCGTGCTCGTGCGCGTCGGGTGCTTCGTACCCTCCGCTAGGACCAGCGGATACATGTTAGGCATAAAAGAATATTACTATGGAAACTCATCTCCTTATAAAGAGCTCTCAAATCTTTATTACTTTCCCCGTGGGAGGAAATTCCATTTCCTTTTTATAACCATGTGGAATGCTTCCACTTTCTTCCATATTTCCATGTGGAATGGATTCTCTTTTCCCATTTCCTTAACATGGAATGAACTTACTTATGAAATATTTTTATTTCCTTATTTTCTTTTTTATTTCCTTACCTAAACTTTTCCATTACTTATTTTTGAGAATAATTTTGATCCTTCAACTTTACTAAGTTGTCAAATTTGGATCGAAATTTGGGGATCTTACAAGTTAACACTCATTTTAGCTTTAAACTTAAACTGGAGTAGAGAAATACAGTCACTGAATTGAACATAAGTTCTTATTTAAAACCTAAGTATTTATGATCAAAATTTTCAAGTAAGCCCTTCAGAACGTTTGATATGTATAATAATTTGTCTATGTGTCATTATGCATGCATAACATAATAAGAGGCATACAAAATTAATATTGGTGAGGAAAAATTTAATCGTTAATCATTCATAGTACGATATGTAGTTGTTCATGGTCATCAAAAAACTCCCTTATGATTATAAGCGCTTTCATAATTCTTATGGGTAATAGACATTTAGTTATAGTCCCCTTAAGCATATCATGAATGTATATGATACGAAAATTTAATTTCCTCATTTCGTTCATAAATGAATAACTGATTTCATATAGAAATTTTAATGTAGCACCTCTTGAATTGTTATTGTTTGAGAAAAGATGGTAGCTGACTTTATGACAGTAAGTCTTCAATTTGTAGTTTATATGGAGTTAATAAACTTATGAGTCAACATATAAATTTTCAACAACATTTATTGACAATTACGTGTAATTAATCAGCATATTATGTCATAATTATTTAGGTTATTGTTATCAGTTCATTATGACTCCTCCATGAAATAAATTTATTTGCTGAACTAAGAATATATCCCGAAAATCACATTTTGTTATCTTTGAATATAACAAATGTTAGAGTAATAAACTGATTTGAGTTCTCACTTTTTCTTTTTAAATTATAGTCTCTCATTTCCTTTGAAGATATTTTAATACACTTTTAGATGTTTTATATTAATCTAGACATATCTAGTGTGTTGCAATTTGATAATTGAAGCACAAGAAAATTATCTCAGTGATCCTATTATCCTCTAAAGGAGAGCAATGTTGTTTGTTACATGTGTAATGACCCATTTAAAGTAAAACTTATGGAACAAGACAAACGTCCCTTTGGGTCAATCGCAAAATGTTATGATATCTATTACATAAGGGATATATCTGAGATCTATCATATTAAAGTATGTACGAACAATGCTTTGACTTATGTAACATATACTTGTCAAAAGAATGTTTTAGTTGTTCCCACTCATCTTGAGGTAGGTATATTAATCCACTTGGTTTTTGATGAAATAATTGTATAAAGATTTCATCCATTTTGATGTTTGCATTAACCCATATATGGATTTTATTAACTTACATACTAATTGTTCTTTGACCTTTTGTTTATAACTTTTAGGTTGTTTTATGAACATATAAATATGTAAGCCGGTTGTTAGGGAAAGTTGTTTTATTGTTCATCTAATGTAGCTCTTAACTATTATAAGCTACTAGAACAGTAATGATCTTTAAATAAATCTTTTGTAATATAGATAAGAAAATTCTTTGATGATTTATTCCCTCTTGAATATAACCTTTAACAATCAATTGTGTTTTTTTGTGTGTCTTAACGTTTGTGTTAGGATTTAATTTAGTTATGAACACCCGTATGTGTCTCAACAAAATCTCAAACGTTAGTCTGACTTACGGAGTTTAGTTTAATTTGCTAATAATAACTTTATTCGATTCAAAAGATTGATTGGTATTAAAGGTTTAATTAGAAGAGGTAGAATCAGTAAACTTTCCAACATCCAGTTAGGGAGGTTATATAATCATCAAAGTTAGTAGGTTTTAAAACATAAATGACCACCTGATTTGATTATTGGGTTGATTAGAAGTTTCAGTTTTATGGATTAACTATTGGTTAGTTTGCTATCATTCTCAGGATTCTAAATGTTTAAGAGTTGGTGCAGTATGGTGTACAAGAGGTGTAATCAGAGTAAACTTTGTAGTAAAATTTAATGTCTCTCTTCCCCCGCCTCTTGAACTTCTTACAGGTCATTATAAGGACTTTTACTGCTCTCACTAACCTTAGAAGCCTTAAGGAAATTTGCACGCTTAGGGTCATTATTTAAAGACCAATAGATTTTTATAGAGAAACAAGTAAGTTGTTGTAGTTTCTTATGTTGAGGATTATACTAGTAATAAATCTGAGTATACCCGCATTTAAACAACAATGAAACTTTTGTAAGAGTAGCATTAGATTCTAAGAAGATAAGTTTTGATAGAACAGTGTCATGATGGAGAAATGTCTTGTATAAGAGGTGTAATTGAGTTAATATCAAGATTTCACTCCCCACCTCTTGCAAATTATGATGAAGACACTTAAGGCTCACACTAATCTTCAATATCTCTAGGAAAACTATATGAGAAGTTGCAATGATTATGTTTAGAATAAGTTCCACGAATATTATTGAAATATAACTCCTGATAGACTCATAATTATTCCTTAACCCAAGTAATGATTAGGGAACATAACACATGATTTAAAATCACTGAGAATGATATTAGATAAAAAAAATATCCTCATCAAACATGTCATGGTTTCTCATGAAGTTTGATTTTAATGGATGAAATTTATAGATCTCATTTGTCTTTTGTTAAATTCTCATTTGTATGATAACAAAAGATGTGACAATGTATAGTATTATTAGTTCTATCCAAATATTGATAACAAATAATATAAGAGTTTAAAGTAAGGGTGAATTTTTGTTGGCTATGCAAATCTCACAACTGTCATAATGTAGCATAAGTATTGATACTGAATTCTGAATAATCTCCAGAATTTTGTAAGGTATCATAAAGCGTAACTAGTAGAAAATTTGTTATGGTTTTAATAGCCTTTAATATTAAAATTTGTCCTAACCCTCATAATAGTTATTTGTTGATTTTTGGTAAGGAATCTTATATAACTAGACTTAACCTATCATGTGTTAATTGGAATATTATGATTAGCATACTTAAATACCATTAATAATACTACCTATTTTAGCCAATTGTTCTTCTAAATTATGGATAGTCGCGTTGCTTATGCTTAGTCTAGTGGCATATTTTATGTGGTGAGACTTTTCCTTGGAGGACTTAAAGTTGAATGTAATACTTGTATTTTGTCTATGGACCTTAAAATTATTCTCTTTTTGGTCTTAATGGTAGTGAGATGTATAACATCTTATTTTCCAGTGCCAGATTCTTTTTTTTTATATATGTTGCTTATCAACACACTCATTTTCCTTTGATACTTTGAGTGTTATAGTTGATTATTAAGACATCAAATTGTACTAGTTAAAAAATTAGTATGTAATGCACTGGAAAAGTGTATTCATTTCCATGTGTAAGCTCTTAATTTTATGAGTCATGGTATTGTACTTTATAATGTATTCTGAGATATCATTTAACCTTATAGTTAGAATTTAGAAGGAATGCATGTGTATGAGTTATTTTATTAGTCAAGACTGAATCTAGAGTTACTTTAATGATATCATTTATGTTATACTCTAGCTTTCAATAGAATGATTGTTATTAGAAATAGCGAGAGAATTGTCATGTAATGTCTTGAGGGATAATAAAAAAACTGAAAAGAGCTAGATGTTATTGAAACTTTTTATGAGGCAAAACTAATATTGTGTTTTGAGATTATAGTGGATGCTTTGAATGAGATAGTTATTTATAGAAGAAAGTTATAGTGAGTAATGTTATTGGATATTAAAATAATACAGATTAAAATTATGATCACTAATGTAAGGACCATTATATATTAGTGAAGATGTAATATGTCTATTATTAACATCAAACTAATAGACTGTATTGAAATTCTACTTAAACAAAAAATAAATCACCTTTGGGCACAATTAAAATTTATTTAAGTATATGTGAAAAACAATTATAACACATCAACTTTGGACAGAAGTGAGACAATTATTTTAATTATGCACGGGCTAGTTTTGTTTGATAAAAATGTAACACATCACATTTGGGCAGAAGTGAGACACTTGCTTCATGCTAGGCTAAACTAAAAAAAGCTTGTAGTTAGACTTGAATGATATGGTAGAGGTAACACGTCACCCTTAGGCAAAAGTGATAGATCAAAATTCATTCAAATTAAGCCTTTTATGTTTTGTGAAAAAAATTATAAGTATTAAGTGTTTACAAACATATAATGAGTAAATTAGTTGCAAGATTCAAGAGTTTTCGGCATTATTAGTTCTTAGTTTTACGAGATCTCAAAAAATATGAGTTCTCGGTGAACATCAAAAAATAAAACCCAACAACTATTTTAAGACAATAAGATTTTAATCCAAAATTCTAAGGGATTAACTTATCTCCAAGATTTAGTTATTTTCAAAAAATCTCTTTTATTAATTAATCAGATTTCGAAATAACTTAGAGATAAAGTTTAGCCAAAATTAGAGAAAAAAACACATCCTAATCCGAATTTTAAACCAAAATACAAGTTTGTAATGCAGCTGATTTATAAGTTTTGAATAAATACAAAAGTCAACATAAAACTTTCGTATGTATGCAGCCACTTAAGAATATAAACTTAACATAAAAATACCATATTAATTTGTTTTTTTCAGCTCACCAAAATAACATGCGTGAACTTATGAATTAATTTCAACACACAAAATTGATATGTATTATGCATAATTGGCCGTATGAAAATATTAATTTAAAGGTTAATCATGATGTTTTCAATGATTCATATTTTAGGTTGGGTTCAAATAAGAAAGTGTGGTTTTTCTAAGAAGGCTAAGTAGGAGGGTATTTTGGTCTAACAAAATAAAAACTATACAAGTAAAAAACCAAATTGAAAATCCTTAATCTTCTCTATTTTCTTCCTCACAACCACCAACTCCACCACCACCGTCGGCTTCTTCACCGGAATCACCACCCTTTCTTCCTCTTCTCTACCTTCTTCACCACAGCCACCTTCTTTGTCGTCGCCGCATTCTACATTGGCACCCTCACCAGAAAACCGTTTTCACCGGGAAATCGGGTTTGAATCCCATAGTAGAACACCAATGCAGCTGGATTCTGCTGTCACTTCCACCTTACCTCCGGAAATACGTCGGTGGTGGTAGTTGGGTTTTATGACGGAGACGAGTTGTCTCAAAATTTCCGGCGATACACAAAGACTCTGACGAGGGACTGGTGCTTAACGCTTAGAGCAACGCTAGAAGCCCACCATGGTGATAGATGGAGCTGGTCATGGTGGTCCATTATTGTTACTTGTTCATTGTGTTTTTATATACCTTTAACTAGTTCATTGTGTTTTATACCATCAACTAGTTTAAGGAGTTTTCATTGTGTTTTTTACCATCAACAGGTTCACGGAGTTATTGTAATGAAGTTTAGGGTGTATTTTTAATTGTGTTTCATAGATTATGATTGTTTTCTAGTTCATTGTGTTTTAGAAAAAAAAAAGGATAGACTTGATAATGTAACAATTCGGGTTTCCCGCTATTTCATCTGTAACCGTTACCCGACCCATTTACAGGTTCGGGCTTGCTCATTAATAATATTTCCGCATTTTATCGAGTTAAATTGATTATCATGTCAATATTTAATTATTAACATTTTATCTTTTGTATCTTGACACATTTAACCCAAAACATAAGATTTCTCTTCCTTTTGTACAATCTCAAACTCCAGGGTGCAAACTGTAATTTATTGTTAAAACCCATATTATCATCTGGATATTCACATGCCAAACCTGTATTTACATTCAATTTCTTGAACCCAAAACCATGATCTGTTAATTTAAACTTTGAAATTTTCGTATTTGATCTCGTAATTATCCTAATTATCTTATTTTTGGCTTAATAAACAATTTAAATGTGTTTAATAATCTCAAATCGTTCATCATTATCCGAATTATAATCCAAACTAAACCCTAAAATTGTTTTCTATATAAACTATCATAAGAACTCAATTAAAAGCACACCTCTCACCATCGCCAACAATAACCCTATCAATAATTAGATTAGTTTTGCTATTTATAAGCTCGTTTGTAAACGTTTTTTTGTCGGCTCTGTTTTGATACCATTAGCACTTGTTTGGACATCGATTGAGGTAATTAATTACATGGTTATGATCGCGAGTTCATTCTTATCAAAAGCCCCATGGTTGATTTGATCAAACATATCGAATTTGATCAAATCAATTGTTAGGGTTTATGTTCAAAACTGATTTGATTCTGCTTGAGTTTATATTTAATAGAAACTGTTTAAAACTTCAAGTCACTGGCAGCCCAGTTGGTTAAGCATCTTGAGTCACGGGGGGTAGGTCGCGAGTTCAACCCCTGCACCCTAGATTTTTAGGTTTTTTGTTTATTTTCTTTTTAAAAACATTTAATGACTATTAATAATAATAATAATAATAATAACTAATTAAATTTTTTTAGTGAAAACCGACCTTATAATACTTGCTTTCTCACGTTGTCGTTCGTATATATACGTATATGTAAGAATATAAGTATATACGTGCGCGCGCGCACACACACACACACATATATATATATAACTTAAAAGCTAATATTTTGAGATATATATATATATATATATATATATATATATATATATATATATATATATATATATAAGTAAACTACAAACATATTTATAAAACTAAAAATAATATTTACAAAGATATGTTTTCTTTTTTATAATCAAACTACTTATTTTAAATACTAAATCCTTATATATAATATTATAATAATATAATATTAACTTAATAATGGTTATCGACTTTTCGTAATCCATATTGTACTTTACTTAGCGTATCCGTATTTCTCTTTGTTATTTCTTAGGCTTAAACGTTCACGTGTGATTTCCCGCATTCTTAATATCTCAATCACCTTTGTTCGTCTATTGAGGTGAGTACCACATTCCCCATATTTTACTTGTTTTTCCACGCTTTGGGGACATATGCGTAAACATATTTTTCCTATATATACTTATACTCAAATTGCAACTATTGTCTTATGTGTTAACAATTTTATATCATATTTGTTATGTGTTTATGTGCTCATTGTGAATCGCATTCGAAGAGATCCAGCATAATCTCATAATAGTATGATCATACGCCAGTCGTTATAGCCATCGTGCTTCTCGAAATCTCATTTATCTTTGCACATTGGTTAATTTGTTTATATAATATGACTTGTTGCACTATTTATTTTTATATGTTATATGTCCATTAAACTGGTGTGTTGATCACTCAACCTTGTGTTGACAAATCTACTTTATTTTTAACGCATATGCAGGTCAACGTGTGATGTGAATTAGTTCAAGTTTGGAAGATCACTTAAGGAATAAAGCTAGAGAATTTAAATGAGACAGTTGTTTTATGGTTTTTGTTTGTTTGATGCACTATTGTTGTTGTTTGGATATTGAATTGAATATTTGTTTTATTTGAATTTATTAAATAGATATTGAAATTTATAATATTGCATGATAGTAACCTTGAGAGTTGTGGACAATCAGTTCACGCCCCGGCATTTCCGCCGTATGTTGGAGTCTGACAGATAAGTAGACATAAAATACATTTTTTGCGTTTTAAATCACTCGATGAGGTCAGGCAAGTGTTTGTGATAAAAACACTGTTAAAAACACATTAAAAAACACAATTATATAACACAATATAAAAACACAATAGAAAAAAAACTATATTAAAACATAATTGGATAAAACACAATAAAGAAAAAAACACAATGTCTATAACCTATTACACAATGTATAAAAAACACACTAAATTTTTTTAACTTATATAACAATATGGTACTCATATAAAAGATAAAAACGTACATTATTAAGGTGATTTTTTTTAAAAAAAATATATGTATAAAAAAGTTATGGAATTTTTAGAACGATGGGTGAATTGACATGTGTCTTACATGTGGTGAGAGAAAGTCAACAATTATGTGTTATTCCTTTTTTGTCATTTCACTTGTTTTCTACTTAATTTTTTTCCAAACTAATCTCAACCAATCAAATTCAAAATTAATGGTATAGATTATTTCTTGTACTTCATACAAAGATCATACTTCATATTATAACTTGACTCTCATATTCTAAGAAAAGTTCATAAATTTAGAATGAATTTGTGGAAAAAAAATAATTCACAAAACTTTGTTAGGACTTCGAATAGTAGTAAAGTGTGTTTTCCAAGAAACATTATTTTAGGAGGTTGCAATTCTTATTATCAGAGACTTGATTAGCATTAAGTTCAAGAATAAACAAATAAATAAAACATAATTAGGGTTTATCAGATTTTAGTCTGTGTCTTCCGATTTAGATCAAGATTTATGGAAAATATGAAAAATTCTGATTAATCGACATCGCTCTGATACCACATGTTGATCAGTTCTTCATGTTAGTAACGGAAAAACACGATAATATGATAAACCTATAATTATATGTGTACCTGTTACAGCATGTAGATTAGTAACCGCATCTGCAAAGGATATAGACGACATGATTGTCAGCTTGGTCGAGTTCACCTTTAGGGTGTATAGTTAAGGATGGTGATTAGAGTTCTTAAGAGAAGAACCCGATTTTTGAAGAGGGAGGAGACACATGAATTTCTTGTGTGTGAGAGAGATTAGGTTATTCTGTTAATTTATTCTCTATATATACACCCAGTGGGAAACCCTTTATTAGCTCAGTATGTAACTATTCCGACGAAACCCGGTATACCCTAACCGGTAGACAATAGTCCGTCATATTTAATGTCGGGTACATGAATTACCATAGTAATTATACGAGAATACATGGTTCACTGTATTGATTGTACGTGAATATATAATTCATCGTATTGAATATGCGATTAATCGATCGATAGTTATTGAAACCCGAACGAATCGAAGGTTCAATTATAGACGATATCTATAAAAATTAGTGATTTTACGAAGCATTAATGCTTCGGGATAAGTAAAGTACGGCACAGAAAAAGAATTTCGATTTAATGGTACGTCGGTACATTAAACGAAACCTTTAATACCAAACCAAGCAAGAGACGATCGATCAAGCCGAAAAAGATGCGCAATTATTAATAATATGATGTTTTAAGTTAATAAATATCATGGTTTAAGTTTTTAAAGTTTTTAAATCAGTTTTATATAAATTTCATTTTTAAGATAAAAACGACCGTTTTAACCTCGTTTTAAGCCGAATTAGACATTTAACCGAAAAACGAACTGAACCAGATTATCCAAAACATTATCCGGATTTCGAGAATCCAAATGAATGGCCAAGAATGGAGAGGTGGGTCCCACCCCACCACCTCCTTATTTCCGATCGGAATGGGGGTGTTATCCCCTAGCTTTCATTTCATTTTTTTACACAAACCCTTCAAGATCCATCAATCCTCTCCAAAGTATGAACTAAAACCCGAGATTTTAGCAAGAAAACCGAGGTAAAAAGTCGAGTTATTTACGTTTCTATCTTCGTTTCTTGAGTTTATTTGCAAGAAAATGAGGTTTCAAAGATGAAAACCGATTCTTGCATGATCAAGTGATGTATACGGGTTATACAAGGGATCTTGGTCCAAGAAAGGAGTTAAACGAACCAAAAACGAATTTTTACGGTTTAAACTTTAGTTTTGAAACAATAACCGAAACTATAGTGTAAGAGGCTTGATCGTGAGTGTAACTTGCTTGGTATCGTGGTATGTTGGTTATAGGTTCTGTATTTAGTGGTAGATAATGCGGAAAGACGAGTGTGTAGCTTGTAGTGGCGGTAAACAAAAGGTATATTCGGTTTATGTTCGGTTTTGGAGTTTTTGGACAGATTTTTGATGGTTTAGAGTTAGCTCATAAAATTTTACAGAGGTGTTAAACACATGAAAATATGAGTTCTGTGAAATTTTGGTAATTTTTGGACAAAGGATGAATATTTGGTTAATTTAATGCTCGGTTTTGGCCAAAAATGGTGAAAAATAGTTAAATATCATGAAAAATTCTGGAAAATTCCAGATAAGCTTTTTATAACATGTATAAGTCAGACACAAAATTTTAGGTCAGTTGGAGAAGTCTAAGTAGGCTTTTCGGTTAAACAAGTTCTAGGTCTAGCTCGGTTTTAGTAAAAATGGCATGTTAAAAGAGATTTTGGTTCTGGAAAAATTACAGGGGACTATGTGGATGGCAGGGGTCATCCAGGAAAAATTTGGGATTTTTCTAAGGTCGTTTGGTATTTACGACATATTTAGTGTTTAAATGGTGTTTAAAAATAGATAAATAAATTTTAAATATAAAAATTAATTCTGGAAATATTTTTATATAATTCCCCACTGTCAAAAAGTGATTTGTGCAAAATTTCAAGATCCGAGATTGAACAGATAATTATTTGTGCAAAAACAAACTTTTAAAGCTTAAAACGCGTAAACCGGTAAAGTTCGCTTAAACGAACTGACTGGTGTATAAAAACCCTAAAAAATGAACTATTTTCATTTAACTGAGTTAAACAAGTAAAAATAAATCATCCGAAAATAATTCGGATGATTTGGGTAATTTAAACGATTTAACGGTTTCCGGTGCACTAAAGACGGAAACGGGTCCCGCGGCCAATCGGGGTGTCTAAACCGAGCTCAAATTTCACAACTTTAATTAAATTATCAGTCAACCACTACTTTCGGGTCGTGGGTGACCAAACTCATTTTTGAAACGTAAAAACGGATAACCGTGCTAGGCACGCAAAACGAGAAAAACGACTAATAGTAATTGTGACCATGGAACTCTAAACGATATCACAATCTGAGTCCGGAGAAGTGTTTCTGGAGTAACATTGCCCCCGGAATAGGTACAGTACTGGGTTAACAGTGTCCCCAGATGTACCGGTTGATATGGTTAAAGTTATATTAATAATGAGTGTATAGTAACGATCGTAGGGATCATATTACAGATTGGACGTGTTAACTGATAATGATTGTTGTTACCTGCTTGCATGTGCTAAGGTGAGTTTCACGAGCCCCTTTTTCTGAATTGTTTTTAAATACTTTCTCGGGGCGGAAGCATGTTACTACTAAAATGTTTAAGTACATACTGAACGCATGGAATTGCGTGGATTTATATATATTTTATTGTACGGGAATCGTACGGAAATGTACTAAGATGGTAATTGTCTGAGTTGCTAACATTCTAAGGCCCCGGAACACGAGTGATTAACTGAAAGCCGGTAGAGTGTGGATAGTACTATTGGTCCGACAAACCCAACTGGTCCGGCATGGATTTGCTGATGTTTCCCAGCCAGTTGCACATGTCTATTTTGGGTGTTATATATATTTTGCTATGTAATGTTAGACATAGCGGTTTGGGGCAGGTTCGTGGGCGGAGTATGCCACGGGGTTGTGTGTGATAGTCAGAGGTTTCACTTGTGGGCTCAGCATAATTACATCGATAATAATATATTTTGATAATGATTTATCATGGTTTACACGAATTGTGAAACTCACCAACTATTCGTAGTTGACCCGTTTTCTCACATGCTTTTCAGGTACAACTAAGATGAAGTGATTGCTTACGTGCTAAGTGCTTGATGTGTGTAAGATTTGCGTGCGGGATGTTAGGATACATTATAATAAATAGAATTATGTATCGTATTGTATGATGTGTGTATCACCTAGACGGTAATGAAATACGAGATAATGTAATTTTGAAGTATATTAATGCATTCAGTTTTCTTTATAAACAATGTGGTTGATATCAGAGGCGTCTGTTGCATTCCGTTTACGTTTCCGCTGCGGTTACGGGGTGTTACAGAACTTGGTATCAGAGCCATTGGTTATAAAGATTTAGGATGTCTTTAAAAGATACCTAAAATATAACCAGTAGCTCAAGTATTATAGGATCTGAATATCAACTAATAATATATAGTGACGAGATCTGGATGAACTTGGATGGATAAGTGAGTTATTATGGTCCGGAACATAATAACAGACTTGTCCGCGCGAGGGAACTCAGGGGAAGTCACGGGGAACATTAATAGGTAAAAATGGCAACATATGTGTAAAGTATATAATATTATTTATGCGTGCTAATGTGTATATATATATATGTACGTATCTTATGGGTACATGTATTGAGAAATAGGACCCGGATAAGGAACCGGGGGATGAAATAATAAAAAGTACCGAGGATGTTGAAATTTCTAGAGCATCGCTTGGTGATAAGTCGGACTTATCGGGCCATAGTTATGATATTACCAAGTTAGATCTCCCGTTTGACATTAACCAGAAATATCTAGTAACCGTCACTCCCAACCGAAATTAATAAATCCCTTACCCTACCAACACCGGTACCGTATATCCTAATAACCCCCTATGTTCACCCGAACCGACGACCCTCACGTACGGACGGATCTATACCTGAACCCATTCCTATTCCATTAAGGTAAATAAATAAATAAATAAATAAATAGAATAAAATAAAATAATAATAATAATAACAATAAATTTGATAATAAATGAGCAGATAAAAATAATATATATAGAAATATATATGTGTATTTCTCACTCTCAAACGTATGAGTCATACCACCTCCAGATCGAGAATCATCGATTTTAGCGAACCTAGAACGCCTGAGGACAATGACTGAGCAAGTAATAGAGTTTCCCATAATAGTAATTGATAATATTTGAAGGCAACCCATGTCGCGCGATTACCTTGAACCTTGCAATTCCCTATGCTATCCTTACATCCGTTAGATGCCTATACCCATGTATACTCGAATAGAATGATTACCCATACGCAAAGAAGCGTTGGAATCAATATAGCATAGTTGGTTGTTCGTTCGTAGGTGGTATACCGTGTATGTCGGATATACAAATAGACACGGATATTATAACTCCGTGGTACATAATCGTTTGGTGCTCACGGTGAGCATGTACCGGTTATGCTGACATGCAGAAGGATATTGAAATCAAGCATATTAAACATTAATCTTTGTTGAGAAAGATCTATATGTCAGTTGGTGACAAGGGTTATGAAACATATTTAAACGTTAACCGACGTTAGGTTAAGTCCATATATTATTATATTTGTGGGACATATATACTAGATACTGGTATGAGTAATATGTATGATAATATTTGGTGTGTATGTGTACCTGCTGTTATGATTGAGCTGGTAACGAGTTATACGGTGAGATTAGTATTGATTACTGCGTACGGGATGGGTACGGCAGAATGACATAAAAAGAGTAACTCCAATGATGGAGATTGATATGATTCAGTTGATTGCTCAAAGATAGCAGATGATGATACCGAATGTCGTATCACAGATCACTGCTAGTGTTGATGCAAATGTGATTGCAGAATTATAGATCGAGCAATCACATGAATATGAATATTTCAATTCTTAGTGGTATTACTAAGAGTGATAATGTCCCACCGAATACTATTATGACTACAAGTATTAGTTATAAACTAAACATGAATAGTAGTCGTAATGAATTAGATCCGGTATAAGGATATGTTTGTTGGTTGTGGTAAGGAAATTATTAATTGTTTACTGATGGTAAAGGGAGGAATAGATTAGCGAGTGGATAGAAAAGATCGAAATGGTTAAGGATATTGGTAAGAGTCTAGAACATGGTGTAGTGAAATATGCTACAGATATGTTGGTAGATTATGTTGTATCGTGATGGAACACGATGGTACAAAATTATAGTTAGAAAATTATTACTCAGACGATATGGTTAGAATTTAAAATTCTTGTGCTAGAGCACTTTTATTCGAGTAATTACGTTCACAGATTGGGAACTGAGCTATGGGAGATAGAAATGTTGTGTGCTGATCACTTAGAACACGCTAATCGTTTGAAGGAATTGTCATGTCTGGTAACATGGCTAATTACTCCTGAAACTAAGCGAAGTTAGCGCTATATTGGTGACTAACTCCATCGATAAGGAGTATAGTCAATCCTGGAAAATATACAACCTTTGGAAGGGTTGTGTCACAAGCCAGCATTGATATATTTGACTCTATGGGAAGCGGACTGGAAGGACGTTAGGTGAGACGTCGAGTGTTAAAGAAGAGAAATGATAAAGGTATAGTGCAAGATAGGCTTTTGAATAAGTAGGTATGTCCTACAACCCAGAATTATACTAAGACTAGTTCTGGTGTGAAAACATGAACCGCATGAAGGGTCTTTCCCTAAATGTGGAAAATATGGTTATCGGCAGGAAGAAGAATGTCGAGTGATAGTAGGCCCCAGGTGTGGTAAAGATGGACGTAATGCCCCAATTATAGAACCAATTATAGCCATGTGAACCAGCAACCCCAACCCATTCGTGTTCAACCACTCCGAACCCAACAGCTTCAATAACAATCCATCCAAAGAAATCAAATTATGCCAAACAGTTGTACTTGCTATGAACGTGGCAGTACAGAACGTTTCAAGAGAAATTGCCCAAAGTTGAACCAAGGTGTCGTTGGAAGACGAACCTCATGACAAGCATCAACCTCTGATCAAGCAAGGAGCCGTGCTTTTGTGAGTAATTCAAATAAGGCACGTCATGATCCAAAGGTGGTATTAAGTACGTTGTAGTTTTAAATCAATAGGCTTCAGTGATATTTTTTTTACGGTCGCCGATAGAAGTTAGTTCCTGTTAACCTCCTATCATTTGGAAAGATACCGATTAGTGAAACTATAGAACCCTATACTGTAGAATCGCTAACGGTAAATCCCTAATGGTTAACTAAATTGTTCGGATTGTCCTATTATTCTGAACGATTAACCTTCCTTATCGACCTACGACCAGTAAAGTTAAGAAGTTTGACGTAACAGCTAACATGGATTGGCTAATTCAACATGAAGCTGAAATCAAATATGAAAAGAAGATGATTAGAAGCTCTCTTTCGGACGATGAAGCGATTAGATACAGAGAAAAGTGTACGGTATTATGTTACCACTCTAATCTCATCTTGAGATGGTATAATATTTACGTCAAGAAGACGTGGTGTATTTAACAAACGTGATTGCCACAGATTTAAAAGAAAACATATAGAAGATATCCCGGTGGTACGCGAATTTCCACAAGTTCTCCCAGAAGAACTTCCTGGATTACCGCCAACCCAACAGGTCGAATTCAGAATCGATTTAATGCCCCAAGCTGGCCCTGTTGCTAAAACACCTTACCGACTTGCACCAACTGAAATGCAAGAATTTTTGGATAAGGTTTTATACGACCTAGTTAGTCACCATGGGGTGCACCAGTGATATTTGGGAAATGAAGGATGGAAGTGTTAGGATATGTATTGATTAGGGAGAATTGAATAAAGTGACGATCAAGAATAGGTATTCACTTCTTCGAAGTAAATGATCTGTTTAACCAACTGCAAAGGGCGATTTATATTTAGAAAATTGGTCTTAAATATAGTTATCACCAAATGAAAAATCCAAGAGGAGGACGTTGCAACAACAGCGTTTCGGACTCGCTACGGCCATTATGAATTCTTAGTTATGCCTTTCGGGCTAACAAATGCGCCGGCAGCATTCATGGAACTCATGAACCGAGTCTGTAAACTTTATTTAGACAAATTTGTCATAACATTCATTGATGATATTTTGATATATTCGCAACGTAAAGAAGAGCACGAACGACGGTTAAGGAAAATTGTGGAAGTGTTAAAGCAAGAGGAGTTGTACGCGAAGTTTTCGAAATGTGATTTTGAATACCGAAAGCATAATCCCTTGGTCATGTTGTAAAGCAACAAGGATATTACATAGATCCAAATAGAAACCACTAAAATTAGTAGTCACCCAAGGCGCCAAGGGAAACGTGCCAATTATTAGGACTAGCCGGAGACTATCAGCGGTTTATTGAAGAATTTTTAGCATTACCCAACTCATAATCCTTTGTACGACGCAAATGTACAAATTTTATAGATGATAAGAGACCGCAGTCTCATATTCATCGAAGATGGGTCGAGTTGTTAAGCGATTATGACTGTGACATCCGTTATCACCCCGGCAAGGCTAACGTCATAGCCGATGCCTTGAGTAGGAAAGATCGGGTTAAGCCATTGCGAGTGCGAGCACTGGGGGTGATAGTCCAGTCGAACCTTTCGTACCTGATACGAGTCGCTCAACGTGAGGCGTTGAAAGAGGAACAATTGGAAAAAGAGGGACTTTACGGCAATGAGAAGAATTTCGAACAGCGCGTGGACGAAATTCTCTACTTCAAAAATCGGGTTTGGATCCCGACCCTCCATGACCTTCGTGAATTAATCATGGACGAAGCGCATAGATCGAAATATTCCATACATCCGGGATCGGACTAGACTATTGATAATACGAATATCTGAAAGGATTTTATTAATGGCCGAGTTTGGAGAAAGATATGGTTACGTATGTGGGTGAATATTTATGTTATGCAAGAGATAAGGCTGCATACCGAAAACCCTAGGGAACACCACAACGACAGAAAATTCGCCAATGATAGTGGGAATAAATTATAATGGGTTTCGGGACGCAAATTCCCAAGATATATCAAAGGCATGAGGTAAAATGGGTAATCGCGGATCGATTAACCAATCCTCGCATTTTATCCCAATCCATGACGATTACCACAATGAATTCTCGCCCAAATTCATGATGGTGAAATGGTATCTCGTCGTGGAGTACCATTTTCAATTATCTCAGATCGAAATAGTCATCCTACTTCCATTATTGGAAGGCGGGGAAGGAAGCATCGAGAGCTTGAAGCTTTCTTTGGGCGAAGTAATTATCACCAATTTGTTAAATTGAAAATGGGCGTCAATCAAGCCATAAGATTTGAATTTATTCGGGAAACAACCAATCGGATTTATAATATTTAAGATGAGTTGAAAGCAGCGCGTGATTGGCAAAGGATTTATGCCAACATTCAAAGGAAACCATTGTCACTGGAAAGAGGTGACAAGGCATTTTTAAGGCATCACCTTAGAGAGGTGATATGAGGTTTGGCAAAACCGAAAATAGCTCCTTAATATATTGGACCTCATGAGACTATCTCCATGATTGGTCATTTAGTTTATCGATTAAAGTACTCTAGGGGCTAAGTACTATACATGACGTTTTGCCATGTATACGGATTGAAAAGTACCTAAGCGATGAGGCAACGAAAGTACTAGTAATGGAGGTACTTATAGAAAACATGCTTGATATCATAAATAATTCCGTAGAGATAGTAGACGGGAAAACTAAACAGTTTGGACACACCAAGCTTTATTGATTAAGATTAAGTGGAATTCACAGCGAGGACCAGATTATACCTGGTAACGCGAGGGTGAATTCTGAAGGAAAAACCCCCACCTTTCTCTCGGAAGGGGATAGTGGACGTGTAAAATTTCGAGGACGAAATTTCTTAACGGGGGGAGAATGTAACGATTCCGACGAAACCCGGTATACCCTAACCGGTAGACAATAGTTCGTCATATTTAATGTCGGGTACATGAATTACCATAGTAATTATACGAGAATACATGGTTCACTGTATTGATTGTACGTGAATATATAATTCATCGTATTGAATATGCGATTAATCGATCGATAGTTATTGAAACCCGAACGAATCGATGGTTCAATTATAGACGATATCTATAAAAATTAGTGATTTTACGAAGCATTAATGCTTCGGGATAAGTAAAGTACGG
Organism: Bidens hawaiensis; assembly: GCF_021521415.1. NCBI lineage: Eukaryota > Viridiplantae > Streptophyta > Magnoliopsida > Asterales > Asteraceae > Bidens > Bidens hawaiensis. Next base: position 1,954,825 of record NW_027491210.1, read on the forward strand.
CACAGAAAAAGAATTTCGATTTAATGGTACGTCGGTACATTAAACGAAACCTTTAATACCAAACCAAGCAAGAGACGATCGATCAAGCCGAAAAAAATGCGCAATTATTAATAATATGATGTTTTAAGTTAATAAATGTCATGGTTTAAGTTTTTAAAGTTTTTAAATCAGTTTTATATAAATTTCATTTTTAAGATAAAAACGACCGTTTTAACCTCGTTTTAAGCCGAATTAGACATTTAACCGAAAAACGAACTGAACCAGATTATCCAAAACATTATCCGGATTTCGAGAATCCAAATGAGTGGCCAAGAATGGAGAGGTGGGTCCCACCCCACCACCTCCTTATTTCCGATCGGAATGGGGGTGTTATCCCCTAGCTTTCATTTCATTTTTTTACACAAACCCTTCAAGATCCATCAATCCTCTCCAAAGTATGAACTAAAACCCGAGATTTTAGCAAGAAACCGAGGTAAAATGTCGAGTTATTTACGTTTCTATCTTCGTTTCTTGAGTTTATTTGCAAGAAAATGAGGTTTCAAAGATGAAAACCGATTCTTGCATGATCAAGTGATGTATACGGGTTATACAAGGGATCTTGGTCCAAGAAAGGAGTTAAACGAACCAAAAACGAATTTTTACGGTTTAAACTTTAGTTTTGAAACAATAACCGAAACTATAGTGTAAGAGGCTTGATCGTGAGTGTAACTTGCTTGGTATCGTGGTATGTTGGTTGTAGGTTCTGTATTTAGTGGTAGATAATGCGGAAAGACGAGTGTGTAGCTTGTAGTGGCGGTAAACAAAAGGTATATTCGGTTTATGTTCGGTTTTGGAGTTTTTAGACAGATTGTTGATGGTTTAGAGTTAGCTCATGAAATTTTACAGAGGTGTTAAACACATGAAAATATGAGTTCTGTGAATTTTTGGTAATTTTTGGACAAAGGATGAATATTTGGTTAATTTAATGCTCGGTTTTGGCCAAAAATGGTGAAAAATAGTTAAATATCATGAAAAATTCTGGAAAATTCCAGATAAGCTTTTTATAACATGTATAAGTCACACACAAAACTTTAGGTCAGTTGGAGAAGTCTAAGTAGGCTTTTCGGTTAAACGAGTTCTAGGGTTTTCTAGCTCGGTTTTAGTAAAAATGGCATGTAATAAGTGATTTTGGTTCTGGAAAAATTTCAGGGGACTATGTGGATGGAAGGGGTCATCCAGGAAAAAATTGGGATTTTTCTAAGGTCGTTTGGTATTTACGACATATTTAGTGTTTAAATGGTGTTTAAAAATAGATAAATAAATTTTAAATATAAAAATTAATTCTGGAAATATTTTTATATAATTCCCCACTGTCAAAAAGTGATTTGTGCAAAATTTCAAGATCCGAGATTGAACGGATAATTATTTGTGCAAAAACAAACTTTTAAAGCTTAAAACGCGTAAACTGGTTAAGTTCGCTTAAACGAACTGACTGGTGTATAAAAACCCTAAAAAAATGAACTATTTTCATTTAACTGAGTTAAACAAGTAAAAATAAATCATCCGAAAATAATTCGGATGATTTGGGTAATTTTAAACGATTTAACGGTTTCCGGTGCACTAAAGACGGAAACGGGTCCCGCGGCCAATCGGGGCGTCTAAACCGAGCTCAAATTTCACAACTTTAATTAAATTATCAGTCAACCACTACTTTCGGGTCGTGGGTGACCAAACTCATTTTTGAAACGTAAAAACGGATAACCGTGCTAGGCACGCAAAACGAGAAAAACGACTAATAGTAATTGTGACCATGGAACTCTAAACGATATCACAATCTGAGTCCGGAGAAGTGTTTCTGGATTAACATTGCCCCCGGAATGGGTACAGTACTGGGTTAACAGTGTCCCCAGATGTATCGGTTGATATGGTTAAAGTTATATTAATAATGAGTGTATAGTAACGATCGTAGGGATCATATTACAGATTGGACGTGTTAACTGATAATGATTGTTGTTACCTGCTTGCATGTGCTAAGGTGAGTTTCCCAGCCAGTTGCACATGTCTATTTTGGGTGTTATATATATTTTGCTATGTAATGTTAGACATAGCGGTTTGGGGCAGGTTCGTGGGCGGAGTATGCCACGGGGTTGTGTGTGATAGTCAGAGGTTTCACTTGTGGGCTCAGCATAATTACATCGATAATAATATATTTTGATAATGATTTATCATGGTTTACACGAATTGTGAAACTCACCAACTATTCGTAGTTGACCCGTTTTCTCACATGCTTTTCAGGTACAACTAAGATGAAGTGATTGCTTACGTGCTAAGTGCTTGATGTGTGTAAGATTTGCGTGCGGGATGTTAGGATACATTATAATAAATAGAATTATGTATCGTATTGTATGATGTGTGTATCACCTAGACGGTAATGAAATACGAGATAATGTAATTTTGAAGTATATTAATGCATTCAGTTTTCTTTATAAACAATGTGGTTGATATCAGAGGCGTCTGTTGCATTCCGTTTACGTTTCCGCTGCGGTTACGGTGTTACACAGTATCCATTAGCAATTACCAAACTAATAATAATAATAATAATAATAATAATAATAATAATAAAGTATAATTAATATTTTGATCTATTATAATATAAATGATTATGTAATCATATATATATATAGAGAGAGAGAGAGAAAATGGTTTAAATAAGAATAAGAAGTTTCATAGGAATAGTAAGAACCAACAAATTTTTGACATTTGGCATTACAAATGATGGTGAAAGAACAATTTTAAGAAACTATGTCGGTTATAATGATGAAAGAGTAATTCTAGGAGACTATGTCGGTTATTGGTAATTTTAAATCTCAACCATTGATTAACATGATCCAATGGTTATGATTTATTCCTAGTCTTCCTAGGAAACTACTTATTTTTAGGATAACCCTCCTATATATATATATATATATATATATATAGGGGTAGGATCTAGAGAGAACTCCTCTTAAAAGAGAGAACTAAAGAACTATTAAAGAATTGTTTTTAACTATTTTTAAAAAAATTATTTTGTGATTTTTTTTTCTTTTCTCATTCTATAAGATGATATTGATACTAAAAAAAATAAAATAAATAAAATAAATAAAAAAACTTGTCGGTGTAGTACTGTAGTGCATATGTGCAAAACACATTATCACATATATGTAATACAACACTAATGCACATATGCATTATATCGATTTTTTTTAATTTTTGTATATAATATAATACTACTGCAAATAAACAACTATATATATGTTATTCAACACTATTTCAAATATTAAAATGCACACTATTGCACATATGCATTATAAAAAAAAGTCGGTGTATTGCATATATGCATTACTCGTTAATTTTTTTTATTTTTTAGTTTATTTTTTTTCTGTGGTGAAGAATAACAACATATAAGAAGGATGAAAGAAAAAAAATTAAAAAAATATTTTTTTTAATTAAATTAAAAATACTTCATTATTAGTTCTCTAGTTCTCTCATGATCTTCTCCCTATATATATATATATATATATATATATAGGATTTGGTTCATTTCATAAGTGTTTCTTATTGTGAGAAGTGCGAGAAGAGATTATAACCAATCATATTATTTATTTTTATTTTATAATTATTTAAAGAAAAGGGTATGTTAGTAAAATATAAATGGTTTGTTTTGTAACTAATACTCATTAATGGTTTAATTAATGATAAGTTACTAACAAATTATAAGTTACACAATATTATTATTATAAGTATTATTATTATTATTATTTATTTCATCTAGAAATTAAACTTTTATAATCCACTTTATTCTAAAATATGGTTAACTATTACTTTTTTATAATACCTCAGATGTGAAGTTTTTTTAATCAACTAATGTAGTGTAGTTTTATCTTATGTAATGTAGATATATACAAAATGTAGTGTAGGCACACGTTCAAATATTGTGTAGTCATAATTAACGTAATAAAAATGAACCTACATATTTAGTATTTTAGTTTGCTCACCTTTTAAATAGAACAATACGACTAAATACGAAAGGTTAAAATTTGTATATTTGTATTTTTGTTATTTACATAAAATCTGCACATTTTAAATTTTAGCTTCTTAAATGTAAGTAGACTGGTGTTATTTGTAAGTACATTCAAATTATGTGTCTATTTGAGTTAAGTTACATAGTCAGTTTATGCAGCGAGCCAAACTACCAAAAGAAAATACACCATAATAATATAAATGGATTAACCTAATAAATGTTTTTATGTAAGGAGTTGAAGTGCATGTTCCTTTGCAGTTTAAGTTGATGTTTAAAAACACCTATTGTTGTTGAATCAAACCAATTGCAGCAAGAGTTGTAATTTCTTGATACGTTATAATCATTTTAAAACCATAAAACTTAAATTGTTATATTACCCGTTCCTTAAATCATTATCGGGAGTGAGCTTGGAAAAGCATGCAGTGGCACTCAGTCCTTTCTGAGAAACAAGAAGGCAATAATCTTAACTAGCCATTAAAAATACCACTAGATCGCAACAGTAAACTAAAAATCTAACTTCAAAATATAAATTTTCAATTGATGTGAAGGATGTTGGATACCTTTCTTTCATGGGAACACAAGGGCAATTCCAAAAGCCTTGTGTTGGAAAGACTTTCTATTGCTGCATTTTAAAAGTTGAAAGACTTCTTAGGAAATACTCCTTTCACAACCATTTTTGTTTTACACTCATTCTATACAAAGAACCTCACATTTGTATACTTTTATAGAATTTTAATTTGTAGCGATTTGTTGTTAACTTTGCATGCTTTATGTAGTAGTGCTAATTTGTTTCCCGAGGGCTCAATAGATTGAGTTTCAATCAAAGGCGATATAACATCATCGATAGCCAAGCTAAACAAACTGAAAGCCACAAACCTGCATCACATGAAGAATAAAACAGTTAGTTTGGGTTACCTTTAGCCTCAAACGGGTCAATTTTAGAAAGGTAATAGCTACAAGGAAAATGGGTCGATGGGCCAAACAGGTTGAACGCCATCAGAAGTGTAGCCAGCTTTGCTTATGTGACGTTTTATTATTGGTTAGTTTCTGATGTCTATTTTATAAATGCTACAAGTCAATTGCCTATTATACAAGAAAAAAAAAAAGACTGGGTTAAAATGCCTATTTTTGTGATTTTTCCATTTAAAATGGGCAAAAAGTGTGTTTTTTATCTGGTTCCGACTATACTATGTTGATATGTAGAAAAACAGAAACGCCAAAACAAGAGAGACAAAAGTCAACTAATACCGTGTTTAGCCTTGGGCTTTGTAATCCTTCAATCCACATTCGATTCTAATTGCTGAAATGAGTTCTGGAGAGATAGTTGGATTAATAATATCTTCTTGGTCATTCGGTTTGGCTTTCCCATTATTATTCTGGTTAGAATTATGTGCAGTAGTAGCCCCCCAACCCCTGTACAGAATGACTTTATTTGGTTCTTGAGAGACCAAAATAGCACCTGTTGCTTCCTGTGAAAGTAAAACAAAAGGTCCAGTTTTAGTCATTGAGTCAGTTGCTGGTTTATATGATTATAAAATCCAGTTATAATGCAAACCTCTAACTTTGAAACCAATTCTTGAGCCGAAGTCCCTTTAGCTCGGCCTTTAATATTCACAATAGCGAGAGGGTGTTTTTGGAAATGGGTTTTGATTGTTTTAGCTACCCCGCTAACAATATTGCTTCTACCTGTGGAATATAATAGTGAAATTACTAATTAGCGCTAAAATCATATTTAATACACTAGTTATGACAACTCAAAAGGTTTGAGCGGTCAACCCAGCCCGATATTAAAAGGTTAGCACACGTGTAGCTTACCGACAGCTAGAACATAAGATTATCATGTCAATATTTAATTATTAACATTTTATCTTTTGTATCTTGACACATTTTACCCAAAACATAAGATTTCTCTTCCTTTTGTACAATCTCAAACTCCAAGGTGCAAACTGTAATTTATTGTTAAAACCCATATTATCATCTGGATATTCACATGCCAAACCTGTATTTACATTCAATTTCTTGAACCCAAAACCATGATCTGTTAATTTAAACTTTGAAATTTTCGTATTTGATCTCGTAATTATCCTAATTATCTTATTTTTGGCTTAATAAACAATTTAAATGTGTTTAATAATCTCAAATCGTTCATCATTATCCGAATTATAATCCAAACTAAACCCTAAAATTGTTTTCTATATAAACTATCATAAGAACTCAATTAAAAGCACACCTCTCACCATCGCCAACAATAACCCTATCAATAATTAGATTAGTTTTGCTATTTATAAGCTCGTTTGTAAACGTTTTTTTGTCGGCTCTGTTTTGATACCATTAGCACTTGTTTGGACATCGATTGAGGTAATTAATTACATGGTTATGATCGCGAGTTCATTCTTATCAAAAGCCCCATGGTTGATTTGATCAAACATATCGAATTTGATCAAATCAATTGTTAGGGTTTATGTTCAAAACTTATTTGATTCTACTTGAGTTTATATTTAATAGAAACTGTTTAAAAATTCAAGTCACTTGCAGCCTAGTTGGTTAAGCATCTTGAGTCACGGGGGGTACGTCTCGAGTTCAACCCCTGCACCCTGGATTTTTAGGTTTTTTGTTTATTTTCTTTTTAAAAACATTTAATGACTATTAATAATAATAATAATAACTAATTAAAATTTTTTAGTGAAAACCGACCTTATAATACTTGCTTTCTCACGTTGTCGTTCGTATATATACGTATATGTAAGAATATAAGTATATACGTGCGCGCGCGCGCGCACACAAATATATATATATCTTAAAAGCTAATATTTTGAGATATATATATATATATATATATATATATATATATTAAGTAAACTATAAACATATTTATAAAACTAAAAATAATATTTACAAAGATATGTTTTCTTTTTATAATCAAACTACTTATTTTAAATACTAAATCCTTATATATTATATTATAATAATATAATATTAACTTAATAATGGTTATCGACTTTTCGTAATCCATATTGTACTTTACTTAGCGTATCCGTATTTCTCTTTGTTATTTCTTAGGCTTAAACGTTCACGTGTGATTTCCCGCATTCTTAATATCTCAATCACCTTTGTTCGTCTATTGAGGTGAGTACCACATTCCCCATATTTTACTTGTTTTTCCACGCTTTGGGGACATATGCGTAAACATATTTTTCCTATATATACTTATACTCAAATTGCAACTATTGTCTTATGTGTTAACAATTTTTTATCATATTTGTTATGTGTTTATGTGCTCATTGTGAATTGCATTCGAAGAGATCCAGCATAATCTCATAATAGTATGATCATACGCCAGTCGTTATAGCCATCGTGCTTCTCGAAATCTCATTTATCTTTGCACATTGGTTAATTTGTTTATATAATATGACTTGTTGCACTATTTATTTTTATATGTTATATGTCCATTAAACTGGTGTGTTGATCACTCAACCTTGTGTTGACAAATCTACTTTATTTTTAACGCATATGCAGGTCAACGTGTGATGTGAATTAGTTCAAGTTTGGAAGATCACTTAAGGAATAAAGCTAGAGAATTTAAATGAGACAGTTGTTTTATGGTTTTTGTTTGTTTGATGCACTATTGTTGTTGTTTGGATATTGTATTGAATATTTGTTTTATTTGAATTTATTAAATAGATATTAAAATTTATAATATTGCATGATAGTAACCTTGAGAGTTGTGGACAATCAGTTCACGCCCCGGCATTTCCGCCGTAGGTTGGAGTCTGACAGATAAGTAGACATAAAATACATTTTTTGCGTTTTAAGTCACTCGATGAGGTCAGGCAAGTTTTTGTGATAAAAACACTGTTAAAAACACATTGAAAAACACAATTATATAACACAATATAAAAACACAATAGAAAAAAAACTATATTAAAACATAATTGGATAAAACACAATAAAGAAAAAAACACAATGTCTATAACCTATTACACAATGTATAAAAAACACACTAAATTTTTTTAACTTATATAACAATATGGTACTCATATAAAAGATAAAAACGTTCATTATTAAGGTGATTTTTTTTAAAAAAATATATGTATAAAAAAGTTATGGAATTTTTAGAACGATGGGTGAATTGACATGTGTCTTACATGTGGTGAGAGAAAGTCAACAATTATGTGTTATTCCTTTTTTGTCATTTCACTTGTTTTCTACTTAATTTTTTTCCAAACTAATCTCAACCAATCAAATTCAAAATTAATGGTATAGATTATTTCTTATACTTCATACAAAGATCATACTTCATATTATAACTTGACTCTCATATTCTACGAAAAGTTCATAAATTTAGAATGAATCTGTGGAAAAAAAATAATTCACAAAACTTTGTTAGGACTTCGAATAGTAGTAAAGTGTGTTTTCCAAGAAACATTATTTTAGGAGGTTGCAATTCTTATTATCAGAGACTTGATTAGCATTAAGTTCAAGAATAAACAAATAAATAAAACATAATTAGGGTTTATCAGATTTTAGTCTGTGTCTTCCGATTTAGATCAAGATTTATGGAAAATATGAAAAATTCTGATTAATCGACATCGCTCTGATACCACATGTTGATCAGTTCTTCATGTTAGTAACGGAAAAACACGATAATATGATAAACCTATAATTATATGTGTACCTGTTACAGCATGTAGATTAGTAACCGCATCAGCAAAGGATATAGACGACATGATTGTCAGCTTGGTCGAGTTCACCTTTAGGGTGTATAGTTAAGGATGGTGATTAGAGTTCTTAAGAGAAGAACCCGATTTTTGAAGAGGGAGGAGACACATGAATTTCTTGTGTGTGAGAGAGATTAGGTTATTCTGTTAATTTATTCTCTATATATACACCCAGTGGGAAACCCTTTATTAGCTCAGTATCCATTAGCAATTACCAAACTAATAATAATAATAATAATAATAAAGTATAATTAATATTTTGATCTATTATAATATAAATGATTATGTAATCATATATATATATAGAGAGAGAGAGAAAATGGTTTAAATAAGAATAAGAAGTTTCACAGGAATAGTAAGAAACAACAAATTTTTGACATTTGGCATTACAAATGATGGTGAAAAAACAATTTTAAGAAACTATGTCGGTTATAATGATGAAAGAGTAATTTTAGGAGACTATGTCGGTTATTGGTAATTTTAAATCTCAACCATTGATTAACATGATCCAATGGTTATGATTTATTCCTAGTCTTCCTAGGAAACTACTTATTTTTAGGATAACCCTCCTATATATATATATATATATATATATATATATATATATAGGGGTAGGATCTAGAGAGAACTCCTCTTAAAAGAGAGAACTAAAGAACTATTAAAGAATTGTTTTTAACTATTTTAAAAAAAATTATTTTGTGATTTTTTTTCTTTTCTCATTCTATAAGATGATATTGATACTAAAAAAAATAAAATAAACAAAAAAACTTGTCGGAGTAGTACTGTAGTGCATATGTGCAAAACACATTATCACATATATGTAATACAACACTAATGCACATATGCACTTTATCGATTTTTTTTAATTTTTGTATATAATATAATACTATTGCAAATAAACAACTATATATATGCTATTCAACACTATTTCAAATATCAAAATGCACACTATTGCACATATGCATTATAAAAAAAAGTCGGTGTATTGCATATATGCATTACTCGTTAATTTTTTTTATTTTTTAGTTTATTTTTTTTCTGTGGTGAAGAATAACAACATATAAGAAGGATGAAAGAAAAAAAATTAAAAAAATATTTTTTTTAATTAAATTAAAAATACTTCATTATTAGTTCTCTAGTTCTCTCATGATCTTCTCCCTATATACATATATATATATATATATATATATATATATATATATATATATATATATATATATATATATATATATATAGGATTTGGTTCATTTTAGAAGTGTTTCTTATTGTGAGAAGTGCGAGAAGAGATTATAACCAATCATATTATTTATTTTTATTTTATAATTATTTAAAGAAAATGGTATGTTAGTAAAATATAAATGGTTTGTTTTGTAACTAATACTCATTAATGGTTTAATTAATGATAAGTTACTAACAAATTATAAGTTACACAATATTATTATTATAAGTATTATTATTATTATTATTATTTATTTCATCTAGAAATTAAACTTTTTATAATCCTCTTTATTCTAAAATATGGTTAACTATTACTTTTTTATAATACCTCAGATGTGAAGTTTTTTTAATCAACTAATGTAGTGTAGTTTTATCTTATGTAATGTAGATATATACAAAATGTAGTGTAGGCACACGTTCAAATATTGTGTAGTCATAATTAACGTAGTGTATGCAAAACTAATGTTATGGTGGTTTACTTTCAAAAGTTGTGTAGTCATAACTAATGTAGTGTAGACATATCAAATGTAGTATAGGAAAAATTAATGTAGTGTAGGCACACTATCAAGTGTTGTATAGTCATAACTAATGTAATGTATACATATCATTCGTAGTGGAGGAAAAAATAATGTAATTTAGGCTCACTTTCAATTTTTCTGTAGTTATAACTAACGTAGTGTAGGCAAAACTAATGTAGTGTATGAACACTTTCAAATGTTTTATAGTCATAACTAATGTAGTCTAGATATATCTAATGTTGTGTAGACAAAACTAATGTAGTGTAGGTACACTTTTAAGTTTTATGTAGTTATAACTAATGTATTTTAGACATATCAAATATTGTTTAGGCAAAACTAATGTAGTGTAGACATACTTTTAAATGTTGTGTTGTTATTACTAATGTAGTGTAGGTAAAACTAGTGTTGTGTAGTCACTTAAGACAAGTTGGTGTATTAAACCAAACAAATCAATTATTTTATTATGAGACATAATAAAAGAAATTACCTCTGAATATTATCAATCAACGTACAAACAAATAATATTAAACTGAAAAGAAAATCCTATCCAAGTGTAATTTAACTGAAAAAGAATTGTTTTCGAATGATTAAGATTATAGAAAAAAATTAGTGGTTGAATGTTTCTACCTAAATAAATACTAAGAGAAAATTTAGGGATGAGAGATGGTCATTAAAGTTTCTTATTAAATGTCTACATTTGGATGACCAAATTAACCTTTTTTATTAAAAATCTTGGATTTATCTTTCATATTTATTACAAGTTTGCCACATTAATTATAGACCATTGATTAACATAGTGAATGGTCCAAATCTATTTCTTACACTTCTCACTATAATTTCACTACTCACATGAACCATCCCCTATATATATATATATATAATATTTATTTTTTACATAGCTCGGTATTTGGATTTACAATATGACTTGCTTATTAGCACTCCCAAAAAACACTAAAAAGTTGAAGTGAAAAATAGATGGATTATATAGTTTCGATACATTGAGCTCAACCCACCTTTGAATAACCAATTACGGACTACGTAGACATCGAAAACTAAGGCCATAAGAAGTGAAGAGGTAGGTCCCAGCAGAGACCAGTTGGTCCCGCAAGACTCACCTGGAGCAGGGACGTCTGCGCAAAGGCCATCTGCCCCCGCAGGACCCACCATGCTCATAGGATCTTACGCGCAGTACACAAGCTGAACACGCAGGGAAAGCCTCCCAATGGTGAAGTACCCTGCCTGTTCCCGCAGTTGCGGATACAAGCCATCAGGAAAGGCTACCCGCAGACAGCAGGGCTACACGCACAAGACATTAGCTACTTCAGTAGTCACATGAAGGGATGAGCAAGGCGGGAACAATCCCGCCTAAATGAGCCAGTCCGATTCTGAAAGATCTCTTGTACCATACCTACTAAAGTATGGATAGGACAGACGATCTGACCAGAACAGCCCATGAGCCAATCACAGGGTGACAGCTCATCGACAACAGGACGAGGAGGAGCACCCTCTAGTACTGTTTCACTATTAGCCGCTGCCTACTCACCAACCCTTACTAAGGAGCATGCGCGGCCTACAGTTGGTGGAATAGTGTTACTGTTGGCCGTAACCTATTCACCAACCAGCATGGCCTGCGTACAATCCACAGTAAGAAGGACATGCATAATATACAGTAGGTGGAATAGTGCAGCCGACTTTGTTACTGTTGGCCGTAACCTACCCACCAACCAGTATGGCCTGTGCATAGTCCACTGTTGGTTGATCAGGGATACTATTCAGCCGGCTGTACCTTCTAGAAAACCTACCTTCGGCTATAAATACTCCAACATCTTGGAATGGTAAGATCATCTGCTATCCAGTTATCTAGCAATCTCTTAATATACACTTATATTCAGAGCAACCTAGTCTGATTCTCACGCCGGAGGGTGGTCACAAGGAGGAACCCCCCCCTTCTCAGTGACGAGCTTACGGTGTTTGTTTTGCAGGTCTCCTGAAGGACAGCCTTCTCAGCTAGACCTCATTCGTGGGAAACATTACTTAACCCTCAGATTATCTATAATCTGTACCGGGTCACTTAGTGTTTCTTCATTGGCGCCATCCGTGCATAAAAGCTAGAACTATTTTAGTTTTCACAATTTCTGAAGAAATGGTTAACGTTACTCCGGTCCAAAGGCCTGTAACTGACCAAGAAACCCCGGTAACCACCCCAGCAACTGGGGGGAACACCGGCGGTTATACAATCCTTACGAACACTACCCCGACTACCCAAGCCGGGGCAAGTGGAGTAAATATTCCATTGGGGTTCACCGATACCCAACTGGAAAAACGAACGAAGGTCCCTCGCCAAACACTAGATCAAGTGAAGGCGTGGGCCGAAGCACGGCAAAGAGAATTCCAAGCCGAATTGGATGAACGCTTGCGTTCAGCTCAACAGGCTGACGAATTCACCAGTACTCGCCAACACCTCAATATGAGCAGTGACTGCGAGTACTCAGAAGACGAGTTGGAGTCTGATACCGACGCGAACCCTCGCCATAAGGCGAAAGGGAAGCGTAAGGACACGGACGTCCAACCAAAAAGGAATTTTGGGGAAGCTTTTAAACCAATCGCGGAGAGAAACCCGCGTGACTTCTCCAAAACCTTTAGACCAACTGCCACAAATGCAGGAAGGTCAAAATTCGCAAGAGACATTGCGGAGGCAATCGCCCCGAGAAGTGCCAAACAAATGTCAAACATTGGCACTTATGATGGTCTATCCGACCCAGACGACCATCTGAACAGGTTCATTGCGGGGGCTACCGTCAGCAACTGGACGGAACCCACGTGGTGCTACATGTTCCAGATGACTCTGGTCGGAGCAGCCAGGGCATGGTTCGATCGTTTACCGATCCACCACATATATGACTGGGCGGACTTTCAGAACAAGTTCAGCCAGCACTTCAGCCAACAGAGGAAGTACACTGAAGAGCAGTGGACGATCCTCAACTGCGTGAGAGAGGAGGATGAATCTTTACTAGACTTCATCACTCGCTTCAACTCTAAAAAGCTTAGTCTCGGCAACATAAGTGAGGATCTGGTTCGCGCCGCCTTCATCCAAGGCGCCGAATACCCAGAACTTATCCGCACGTTGACGGGTAAGGATGGCATGCCATCCACATGGGATGCCATCATGACGGCGGCAAAGCGCTTTGCCGAGACGGAAAAGCAACTGGGAAGGGACCTTCCCCAGAGTACGCACCTCTACACGCAGAGGACAAGAGAGAACAATGTCCGGATCGCCCGGCAGAACAAAAAGAGGAGGCTAGGTATTTGGCAGTCAAGGGTAAACTTTGACACCTCATCCAGCTCTCGCCCTCTTGTTGGCGGAAGGGACAACACACACCCTTCAAATCGAAAACACCGGTGGACGCCACTCACAAAGAGCGTCACGGAGATATTTGCCACGGAAAAATTGCCATGGCCCAAAGCCCCATCGATCCGGCAGAAACCTAATGCGGATCAAAGCAAATCCTGTGATTTCCACGGGACAAAGGGTCATGGTACTGAAGAGTGCACATCCTTGAAGGATATTATTGAAACATTTGTTAAGGATGGAAGGCTTGCACATCTCGTGGCATCGATCAGGAAGGGAGGAAGGAATGACAACCGGTACAGAGGTAACGGACGAAAGCCCGTCGACATCAGCATCAACATGGTTCATGGCAAGGTCAGAGGAAGAAAAAGACAGGTGATAGAACCATGCGCGTGGAAGGAAGCTGAGGTGCGCTTCCCGCGAGTGCCAGGAGGCCCCAACAAAGAAGGCCCCATCGTCATCAGAAGCCAGCTGGGGCACTACATCACCTCCCGCACTCTTGCTGACAACGGCGCTTCGTCGACAGTGATGTACAGGCAGTTCTTTGATAAGCTGGATGATGAAGACAAGGAACGCCTGGAAACGGTCTACGCTTCAATGGAAGGGTTTGATGGCAGTACAGAAACACCCCTGGGTATCCTATCTTTCCCCGTTACTCTTACTGATGGGAATCATTCACGCACAGAAGACGTGGATTTTGTCGTGATGAAAAAGCCACACCACACATACGACATCCTATTCGGAAGAGATGGGATGGCAAGATTCAACGCCGTCGTATCTTCAGTCCACGGCATGATGGGATGGCCAACAGCTGAGGGTGTAGCAATGATCTCTGGCATTCCCTAGGTATGCATTGCATCTGTCTCATCTAAACCCAAACCGAAGAAGGCTAAACCAACCATCACTGAACCGGAAAAATGGGCCTTCAATGGCAAATACCCCGACCAGGCCGTTACCATTGGGCCAACAATTGTTGATCCCACCCGCACCTTACTCAAGCGCTTACTGCAGAAAAACGCTGACATCTTTGCGTGGACACCAGCTGACATGACTGGTGTACCCCGAAGTAAGGCGGAGCATAAGCTCAAATGCGATCCGGCTGTTACGCCAATCGTACAAAAGCGCAGGGTAATGGGGCCTGAACAAACTAACGCGTGTAGAACCCAAGTCAAGGAACTCCTTGACGCAGGCATCGTACGCGTCAGTAGATATCAAACATGGGTTGCAAATCCCGTAATGGTACCGAAGAATGACAAACAATGGCGCATGTGCATAGATTTCAAATATTTGAACAAAGCATGCCCCAAAGATTGTTATCCGTTACCAGAAATTGATCTCAAAGTGGATTCGTTGGCGCCATTTCGCCTTAAATGCTTCTTGGATGCGTATAAGGGGTACCACCAAATCCACATGGCCATTGATGACCAGGACAAAACCGCATTTCGGATTTCATTTTCAAATTTCATTTTCAAATCTCATAAACATGGAAACGAGATAAACGTAAAATAATAAAAGATAAACTAATAATAAAAAAAGATTCTCGATGCTCCTGCATCATACTCCCCTCTTGAAAAAAACTCGTCCTCGAGTTTTGCCTCCCGGGTCAAACGGAACATCAGCCCGCTTCTCATTCATTTTTATTATCATAATGACCTGTCAACATTCCAACATGATGCAACTTTAGAGTTGTACCACCCGGGTCAAAAGGAGCATTGGTGCGTTTCGTGTTCGCTCTTGATTTGACCTGATTATTGCCTGGGCTAGAGAGATGCTCTGTCTTATGAATCCTACCAATTAATTTATTCTTCTGCTCATGCATTCCACGTGAATTATGAATATGGTATTCATATGGAAATGGAACAATTAAAGTAATGAACTTATCATCGACACATTTTTAGCAACCATTATCTCCCCTTTTATTTGGATATTCAAATTCCAAATATATCCTTTTGTTTCTGTGTCCACGACCGATTCTCCGCCACTTTTCGCAATGTGATTGAACATCCCAAAACCAACTCCTCACCATCCGCAGCCACGCTATCGCATCTCACGGCCACCGCATCACCATGTGTAGTCACCGGAGCACCACCAGTAATCCCCGTTACACCACCAGAGACTACAATATCACCACCAAGAACCACCATAGATTCTTCTCTATCTTCTCGATCGGTAACTCCACCAATAGCCTGTTGCACCCACAAATACTCATCTTCATCGTGATGAATCTCATCTTCATCAAACTTGGCTTTGTCTTTCCATAATAACTCCTGACCAGACTCCTCTTCATGCATCGATTCAAAGGACCGAGATGGGTGACTGCCAAACGAATGCTCCTCTTTGTCGTCACCTTCGTCCCAGACGACGGTGTTCGACTCGGTTTCCGCCTTGCACATCTCCCGTTGTAACTCGAGATCGCAGACTCGTTTTCGAAGCCGTTCGATCTCTTTAAGATCCCGGACTCGTTGTCGAAGTCGTTTGATCTCTTCAAGATCGCGAACTCGTTGTCGGAGTCGCTTAATCTCTTCAAGATCCCGCGGGTTACAATTGATTCCTCTGTTGCCTCTCGCGGCGACTCTGCTAGTAGAATATCAATCTCTACCGTGGGCACGTGAATCAAACATACTTTTGTCGTTGCCTCTGGCGGCGAATCTACGAGCAAGCAAGTATTCATCATCACGTCGAGCCATTTGAGAACCAAAAGCTCTGATACCAACTGATGCAGTTTCGGAAGCAATCAATGGCTCGAGACTCATGATTAATCAAAAGACGATAAATCGAACCAAAGTTCCAAGAACAATGTTCTTTATATTAAAACTCAATCAAAAACTGACTAACAAAGAAACCCTAACACCCTATTTATACTAAAAGAAAATGAGATAAACATGGAAACGAGATAAACGTAAAATAATAAAAGATAAACTAATAATAAAAAAGATTCTCAATGCTCTTGCATCATTTGGTGTACACGTTCTCTCCACATAAATACCATCTAGGCTCCTAATATTCCCTAAGCATATAATATGTCACATGTAAAAGAACCAAAAATCTACAATCCAGTCTCCAATTGCTTTTACTAAGCGATGCGATGTGGATCCCAAAACAAAAACAGGACTTGTTTTGAGCTATATATTTCTCCTTTTTCATTCTTGTTTCAATTTATTGTTTTATGTTGATATTATATGAACTTACAAAATCATACATGCAAATATGTAGGGCAGTTAATAGTTGTGTACAGTGATTGAAGGTGCACCTAAACTACATATTGGCAGTTAATTCTTTGATTTCTTCCAAAGGAATGACCTGTAGAAAGATGTCACACAACTTGGTAAGTTACAAACCAGAAAAGCTATTATACTTATACTTATGTTATCTTATAATAATGTTATTATTTCCCTAGGTCGTTTAGATCAGCAATTGGACTCGATAGCCTAACAGTATATTTAACTTAAGTCAAATAAATTAAGTTCACTTTTAATAACCCAGGTCTTCTTACCTTTAAGAACCTAAAATTTAAAGGGACAAGTTATTCTACAAAGAGGGGTAAAAATGAGAAAGATTTCTAGTTAAAAAAAAACCTCAAAAAATATAATGAAAAGTTAATAAAATAAATTATAACTTAAATTTAATAATAAAATGAAAAATATAAAAACACAAAAATGTTTCCACCGTCTTCCTCGATCCAAGGAAAAAGAAAACTTGAAAAAGACACAATGTTAAGAAAAAAAAAACATCGTTGTGTCTTTCTATTTATCATTGTGTTTTGTATTTATTTTCGCCATTCATTTTGTCTTTTTTCCTTGACAACGTGTCTTTTTTTTCTTGATAGTGTGTTATATCACTCAACATTGTGTTATATTTTGTTCGCACTATGTTAAATTTCACGACCTATTGTCTTTTTTTATTTATCGTTGTGTTGTTTGTTCATTTTCGGCATTTTCTTTTTTCTCGACATTGTGTCTTTTCGTCGGATTTTTTTTAAGGTGAATGACGTGGGAACGTTTTGGTTTTTTAATTTTTTCGTTTTTTATTTATATTTTGAGTTATGATTTTTTTATTATTTTTTTTGAATTTTTTTGTTGAGAAGTTATTTATGTGGCTACAAATTCATCTCACACTTCTTATTTTAGTCTCCCTTTGTATTTTAACTTTACCCAAATCTAAATACGTGGGCTATATTTATATATAATAAAAATGAACCTACATATTTAGTATTTTAGTTTGTTCACCTTTTAAATAGAACAATACGACTAAATACGAAAGGTTAAAATTTGTATATTTGTATTTTTGTTATTTACATAAAATCTGCACATTTTAAATTTTAGCTTCTTAAATGTAAGTAGACTGGTGTTATTTGTAAGTACATTCAAATTATGTGTCTATTTGAGTTAAGTTACATAGTCAGTTTATGCAGCGAGCCAAACTACCAAAAGAAAATACACCATAATAATATAAATGGATTAACCTAATAAATGTTTTTATGTAAGGAGTTGAAGTGCATGTTCCTTTGCAGTTTAAGTTGATGTTTAAAAACACCTATTGTTGTTGAATCAAACCAATTGCAGCAAGAGTTGTAATTTCTTGATACGTTATAATCATTTTAAAACCATAAAACTTAAATTGTTATATTACCCGTTCCTTAAATCATTATCGGGAGTGAGCTTGGAAAAGCATGCAGTGGCACTCAGTCCTTTCTGAGAAACAAGAAGGCAATAATCTTAACTAGCCATTAAAAATACCACTAGATCGCAACAGTAAACTAAAAATCTAACTTCAAAATATAAATTTTCAATTGATGTGAAGGATGTTGGATACCTTTCTTTCATGGGAACACAAGGGCAATTCCAAAAGCCTTGTGTTGGAAAGACTTTCTATTGCTGCATTTTAAAAGTTGAAAGACTTCTTAGGAAATACTCCTTTCACAACCATTTTTGTTTTACACTCATTCTATACAAAGAACCTCACATTTGTATACTTTTATAGAATTTTAATTTGTAGCGATTTGTTGTTAACTTTGCATGCTTTATGTAGTAGTGCTAATTTGTTTCCCGAGGGCTCAATAGATTGAGTTTCAATCAAAGGCGATATAACATCATCGATAGCCAAGCTAAACAAACTGAAAGCCACAAACCTGCATCACATGAAGAATAAAACAGTTAGTTTGGGTTACCTTTAGCCTCAAACGGGTCAATTTTAGAAAGGTAATAGCTACAAGGAAAATGGGTCGATGGGCCAAACAGGTTGAACGCCATCAGAAGTGTAGCCAGCTTTGCTTATGTGACGTTTTATTATTGGTTAGTTTCTGATGTCTATTTTATAAATGCTACAAGTCAATTGCCTATTATACAAGAAAAAAAAAAGACTGGGTTAAAATGCCTATTTTTGTGATTTTTCCATTTAAAATGGGCAAAAAGTGTGTTTTTTATCTGGTTCCGACTATACTATGTTGATATGTAGAAAAACAGAAACGCCAAAACAAGAGAGACAAAAGTCAACTAATACCGTGTTTAGCCTTGGGCTTTGTAATCCTGCAATCCACATTCGATTCTAATTGCTGAAATGAGTTCTGGAGAGATAGTTGGATTAATAATATCTTCTTGGTCATTCGGTTTGGCTTTCCCATTATTATTCTGGTTAGAATTATGTGCAGTAGTAGCCCCCCAACCCCTGTACAGAATGACTTTATTTGGTTCTTGAGAGACCAAAATAGCACCTGTTGCTTCCTGTGAAAGTAAAACAAAAGGTCCAGTTTTAGTCATTGAGTCAGTTGCTGGTTTATATGATTATAAAATCCAGTTATAATGCAAACCTCTAACTTTGAAACCAATTCTTGAGCCGAAGTCCCTTTAGCTCGGCCTTTAATATTCACAATAGCGAGAGGGTGTTTTTGGAAATGGGTTTTGATTGTTTTAGCTACCCCGCTAACAATATTGCTTCTACCTGTGGAATATAATAGTGAAATTACTAATTAGCGCTAAAATCATATTTAATACACTAGTTATGACAACTCAAAAGGTTTGAGCGGTCAACCCAGCCCGATATTAAAAGGTTAGCACACGTGTAGCTTACCGACAGCTAGAACAGGACGTTTTTTCATCTTTAAGGCTTGCTTTCTCAAAAGCAGTCTTTCTTTATTGGAAAGAAGAACTGATCTGCGTGGTTTCCCGTTTGACTCATTGACTGGAGGTTCTTTAATGGGTGAAAATGGCACCTCACTCCTTGCGACAGGGTCACAAAGCTCAGTGCTTGGTGTTTCTTCAAGCTGAAATATACATAGTTCATTAAAAAAAAAAAAAAAAAAAAAAAAGATAATAATAATAATGGAACACTGATAACTAAACAAGCCTTTGATTGACACTGATAAGTTAAGTTTACCTTGAAAGCAATCGGAGAAACTGTGTTTTGTGTGTTTAGTTTCTCACTACCGTTTGCTTCTTCCACCAATAAGATTGAAGCATTTGAATTAGCTTCTGTGAACTCACTTTCATCGGTTGGATGTTGTTGAGATGCTTCTAAACTATCATTTTTATTTGAAAAATCTAAAATACCTCCCTGAACATTGCAAATAAGTAACACAAATTTAATTAACACAAATTTAATTAACACTATAACAGAAAAGGATACATTTTGAGCAGGTCAAACATGCCTATGATATTAGTCCTTTCTATGTGATAAAATTCTTGTTACTAACGCAATTTAGGAGGTTGTAAATGCTTGATAGACTTATTTAGCTGTTTTAATATAATATTCTTTAGATATTATCCAGTTTTACCTAAAACTAATAAAATATAACACAAACTAGCCCATTTTATATAAGTGGGTTAAAATTGCTAGAGTGAAGTTCGATTTCCGTCCCTGTGGTTTAGCCTTTTAACTAGTTCAGTCCAAAACAAAACCCTTACCCTTGGAGTTATTATGGTTTCATTTTTTTTAACCCTTCGCATCCATAACATTAAATCTCTGTCAGAATTGCTCTGTTTTCATAAAATGATAAAAATACCTTGGTCTATTAGATTCTTTTGGACATAACTAGTAATAATGCTAACCACAACCAATATAGTTAATTGAAAAAACAAGATATCATTGGAGTAAATAAACTTTGTAATCATATTAAAGCGTTTACTATATAAAGAATGGACAAAAGTGAATACTCCTCACCTGCCCGTTATCCGGATCTGTATGATTTGATTTATAAACTTCAAGATCAGATTCAGATTCCATATATTCAGTTGATGGCAATGTAATCTCCTGTTCCTGCATCAATTATAATGTCATACTTTAAATGTTACCAAAATTGCAGAATGTAAAATATAAAAATGCCAACATGGACACTCACCAACTGAATATTCTGATCTTTTTCACCGTGCATATTTATTTCCTCACTTTTGGCCTGGTTCAAGACAAATTGAGTGTTATTGTTTTAAATTTTCAAGTCAAAGAGACCAAGTCAACCATATCAATTGACTAATGTCAGGCATTAAAAGACTCACCAACTTAAGCTTTAATTCTTCAACATCTTTTCCAAGTTTCAATACATGAAGTTTCAAAGACTGCATCATAAAGGTAACAAAAATTAACAAAGCAAGATATAATTAGTGTGAAATCAACTTAATGTAAAAATCACATCAATTCGTGGTTGTTTATGTTCGTTTGTTAACAGCATAAACGAACAGTCTACGAACGAACATAACTGAACATAGATGAACAAACATAACTGAGCCAAAACTAGTTGAAAGTAATGTGAAAAACAATGTGTATGACATAAAAAGTTATAAAAGCTAGACTAGGTTGTAGCGGGCCAAAAAACTTTAAAATAAATATATTAATGAACGTAAAATAACCAATGTAAAGAACGTAAAGAACATAAACGATCTATTTTAAGCGAACAAACGCAAACAAACGCAAACAAACGTTCACAACATAAATGAACAAACGAGACGGAGAAATGTGCTCATGTTCGTTCGTTTAACTAAATGAACATAGACGAACTTCACGCAAAACGGTTCACGGAGTGTTCACTAAACGTTCGGTCCATCTGCTGGCCTAATTGGGAGAGAGACTCTCTATATTATAAAAGGATTTGACTAACTTAGCAAAGTTCTTCCATTTTACATTAATACATATGAAATTTATGAGTTACGTGATCATAATAAAAGTTTAGTTTCTAATTACCTCTCGGCGTTGTGCTTCAATATGGCGTTTCAATGCTTCTTTTTTATTAAGGAGTGTTTGTGGCCTCAAGCTAGCAGGTCTTCTGTAGTTTTTGCCACGATAAACAATAATCGCATGACCTTTACGCATACGTTCTACCGCCACTAATATTCCACCACTTTCTGCTTCTAATGTTCTTGCTATTGCATGAACCTCATCAATGCTTGATTCACCACATAATATCTTCACAAGCTCTCTATATTTCCAATGAAGATGCATATTTTCAACAGTCCCATCAAAAACTCCACGTCTTCCTGAAAACGAGAAGTTGGGATTATTTGAAATTTATTAACTAACGTGTTAACTTTTGAGTTACAAAAACCATCTAATAATAATGAAAATACTCAAAAGCATTGAATAAAAATGATATATAGTGCTGTACGCATTAAAAAAGAGACTTTGTGTCGAATTGAATATTTGACCCATGACCTGTTTGAGATCAAACACAACCCAAATCGACCTGTTCACAAGTAAACAGGTCGAAGTTGCAACATCTACAGGGTTCGACAATGATCCTTCCGCAGGTTCACCTACGAAAACCTTGTTACGACTAGGCTAAAGATTAGAGTGTTGACTTGTAACCCAACAGAATAATTGTTCTCAATTATGTTGTTCCGTTTTAAACTATTTTTGAGGGGCAATTTCATATATACCCCTACAAAGTTGAAAAATATCATATATACCCATTCAAATAAAAATATCATATATGCCCTTAACAAAGTAGTTAAGATATCAAATAACCCAAAACTTTAATAACTCATGTATGCCCATAATCCCATATTTAACTTCACAAAGATTTTATCTACCCAAATTTAGCTCAAATACTTTTTTACGCCTAATGATTCACCTATTCTATTAACAACATCACAAACAAACCCTTCAACCATTTTTCAGAGTTTGATTTTTCAAAGCCTTTCACCTTCTCTCTATCTTGATTTGGATTCTCAAACTTGGTTTCCATCACACACATCGGGGAAATAAAGTACAAGTTGTTATGCGTGTGGAGAATAAGTGAAACCATACGCCGGTTGTCCACCGTGTCACCGCCGTACCGCCACCAGTCTCCGGCAACCTTGTATTTGTCACCACCACAGTCAACCGTCAATCCCTCAGTTTAACGTGTTCAATCTAAGTGAGGGAAGCTTCTGGAAACCCTAACGGTGTTCTGCTTTAAGTCCACATTGGTTTCAATACTGAAACCCTAACGGTGTTCTGCTGTTGTGTTTTGGGGTTTTCAAATCTGAAACCCTAACGGTGTTCTTGGTTCAATACTGATCGATTTGCTTCTCGTCGATCTTGTTATTGTTGAAGGTCACAACAGTTGAAGAAGGAATCGTTCTTGGCTGCGGGATTTTCTGATAGTTTGTAACCCTAAGTGAAGGTTACAACTATCCTATCATTACTGCAATTACTTGGTGAGATCGTTCCTTACTATTTTTTATCTTCTGCAATTACTTGGTGAGATCGTTCGTTACTGTAATTAAATAATAAGGATATTATTAAATAAGGATATTATTATTAAAAGTATTACTATTGTTATTTTTATATTATTATTACTACGTGATCCGGATCTTTGGAGTTTATTTTCATTTTAAGATCTCTTGACTATTATTGTTATTGCTACACACTATTATTATTATTATTATTAGTTTTTGTTACTATTATTATTATTATTATTATTGATTTAGTGTTCTATTGCCTGTGTTTGTGTGACTAGTTGCAACCATAGAGCGTAGGAACCATGACTATTACTTGAGACCATGTCCTGAAACGAGGGGTGTAGGAAAGAGTAAAGATAGGGAGCGTATATTGCGTTTGGCTTCTTGGAATGTAGGAACATTAAATGGTAAGTTGCTAGAATTGGTAGATGTGCTTAAAAGACGTAGGGTTCAGATAGCATGCCTCCAGGAGACTAAGTGGAAAGGACATAGAGGGGCTGAGTGTAATGGGTATAAGTTGTGGTACTCGGGGTCTGATGGAGCTAGGAATGGAGTGGGGTTTCTAGTGGCTAAGGAAATACACACTAGTGTGGTGGAGGTGATAAGACATAATGACAGGATTATGGTGTTGAAATTAGTACTAGGAGAGGAAGTAGTGGCAGTAGTCTCCGCCTACGCGCCTCATGTAGGCCTAGGGGATCAGGAAAAGAGAGAATTTTGGGATTGCCTAGACGCAGTGGTAGGGGGCATACCTAGGGGGGAGAGGATTTGCATAGGAGGTGATTTTAATGGACACATTGGTAAGGCTAACGATGGTTTTCAAGCCGTACACGGGGGTTTCGGTTTTGGTGATAGGAATGAGACCGGAACAGATCTTCTAGAGTTTGCGGTGGCACATGACCTAGGTATTATAAATTCTTATTTTAGGAAACAAGATTCTCATTTAATCACTTTTAGCAGTGGCGGACGCGACACGCAAATTGACTACCTTTTGATGAGGCAAGGAGACCGACGTTGGTGGAAGGACTGCAAAGTCATACCTGGGGAGGCAGTTGTGACTCAACATCGACTACTAGTGACAGATATAGCCTTCAGAAATAAGCTGACTGTTCGAGAGAAGAAAGGTACACCGAGAATTCGATGGGGAAATTTGAAGGACGAAAATCTCCTACTGTTTAAGGATAAACTCATACTGCATACGCGGGCTCGACTAAATGGGGACTCAACTCATATATGGGAAGCTATGGAGACAAAGATCATCCAAGTAGCAAAGGAGACTCTCGGGATCACAACAGGAAAGACAAGTGGGCATAAGGAGTCTTGGTGGTGGAATGACGCAGTGCAAGACAAGATAAGGGACAAACAAGGATGTTTTAGGGAGCTAATGAGGTGCACGAATGAGGAGGAGCGAGTGGAATTGAGGGACAACTACAAAACGGCCAAGATAGAGGCGAAGAAGGCAGTGGCGGAAGCAAAGAAAGCGGCCTTTAAACGGATGTATGAAAGTCTACAAACAAAAGAGGGGGAACAAGCTATGTTTAAGATTGCCAAAGCCAGGGAGCGTAGAAGGCAAGATCTAGGACCGGTGAAGTTCATAAAGGATACAGATGGGCATGTACTGGTCAAGGAACAGGACATCAAGCTAAGATGGCAAACCTACTTCCACAATCTTTTTAACAATGGGAGAGCTTACCAAGAAGAACATGACAACACAAACTTTCAACGACAACAATCGAATAACTGCTACTGCCGACGGATCACACGAGAAGAGGTGAAGGATGCACTGAGGAGGATGGGAAGGTCTAAGGCGGTTGGCCCAGACAACATACCCATCGAGGTGTGGAAGTGTCTGGGAGAGGAAGGAGTCATGTGGTTAACTACTCTGTTCAATAGTATTCTCAAATCAGGTAAGATGCCAGACCAGTGGAGGAGCAGCGTTGTAGTTCCTATCTATAAGAACAAAGGAGACGCCCAATGTTGTGGTAACTACCGAGGAATCAAACTACTAAGTCATACTATGAAGCTATGGGAAAGAGTGATTGAGGTTAGACTTAGACGAGAAACTCAGGTTACGGTCAACCAATTTGGCTTCATGCCGGGGCGTTCCACCACAGAGGCAATACACCTTATAAGAAGATTAATGGAAAAGTATAGGGAGAAGAAGCGTGATCTACATATGGTGTTTATTGACCTAGAAAAGGCCTACGACAGTGTGCCACGACAGGTGCTCTAGGAGTGCTTGGAGGGTAGAAGAGTGCCCAGGAAATACATAGAGATAATTATGGATATGTATACCAGGAGTGAAACAAGTGTCCGTGCGCCAGTGGGGGATACTGATTTCTTTCCTGTAGAAGTAGGTCTTCACCAGGGGTCAGCGTTGAGCCCGTTTCTCTTTGCAGTAGTCTTGGATGAGCTGTCAAAGTCGATTCAGGGGACTCTCCCGTGGTGCATGATGTTCGCAGACGATATTGTGTTACTTGCTGAGAAAAAACAAGATCTAAACATGAGGCTTGAGGAGTGGCGAACAACCTTAGAGACAAAAGGTTTAAAGATTAGCCGATCTAAGACGGAGTACCTCCACTGTGGTTTTGGTGGGATAAACGACAATGAAGACGCACAGATCACAATTGAAGGGCAGGTGGTCCCGCAGGTAACGAAGTTCAAGTATTTAGGATCTTTTGTACAGAGCGATGGAGAATTAGACAGTGATGTGACCCACCGAGTTCAGGTAGGATGGTGTAGATGGAAAGCAGCCACAGGTATATTGTGCGACAAGAGTTTCCCGACTAAACTAAAGGGAAAATTCTATAGGGTGGCAGTTAGACCTGCAATGCTATATGGAACAGATTGTTGGGCCATCAAGAAGGCACAAGTGCGGAAGATGGAGGTAGCAGAAATGAGAATGCTACGTTGGATGTGTGGGCACACAAGGCTAGACCGAATAAGAAACGTTGTGTTTCGCGTGAGATTAGGGGTGGCGAACATATCAGACAAGATAAGAGAGTGAAGATTGAGATGGTTTGGACATGTAAAGAGAAGACTGACGACGAATCCTGTTAGATCCGTAGACAACATTACTATAGAGGGGAGGAGGGGTAGAGGACTACCGAAATTGACTTGGGATGAGAGGATTAGACATGATTTGATAGACCTAAACCTCTCTGAGGACATGGTTGAGGATAGGAATTCGTGGAGAAGTAGAATTAAAGTTAAGGATTTTTAGAGAGAATTGAATACCTTAGGGCTTAGACTTAACTTATTTAGGTCACATACCATAATGGTATTTCCCTTACATATATTATTATTATTATTATTATTATTATTATTATTATTATAATTATTATTAGCTTTTATATAGCTGTTAAACTGTGATCTTATTATTAATATTATTATTAATATTATTATAATTAGTAGTAGTTTTTATATAGCTGTTAAACTTTGATTTCCTTTATTTTGCTTCATACACATGTACCTAGAGCCGAGGGTCTCTCTGGAAGCCACCTCTTTATTCCTTTGGATAGAGGTACGGTGTGCCTACATCCCACCCTCCCCAGACCCTACTTTTAGCTTTGCTGTCGGTGGGATTTTACTGGGTATGATTGATTGATTGACTTTTTTACGCCTAATTTTAATTCGATTGTTCAATTATCTGCCGTCGAGAGAACAAATGAGGACAGACGACGAATCAGTTCGATTGCTTATCGCTGTTGTCGACCAATATACAAATAGATAATGTGGTTTAATCAGATATAACAGAAAGGGGTAGAATGGTCATTAAGTAAAATTCACTAAAGTTGGGTACATATGATATTTTTTAGTATTGGTTGGGTACATTCAATTATCTGCTGTCGAGAGAGCAAAAGAAGACAGACGACAAATCAGTTCGATTGCTTATCGTTGTTGTCAATCAATATACAAATAGATAATGTGGTTTAATCAAATATAACAAAAAGGGGTAGAATGGTCATTAAGTAAAATTCGCTAAAGTTGGGTATATATGATATTTTTAGTATTGGTTTGGTACATATAAAACTTTCAAGCTTGCAAGGGTATAATGGTATATATTTAATTAATCCTTTTTTATTTGACCCGTTTGAGAAATAAAACAAAAAACAACTGAAGCCAACCCATTAACAAGAAACTGAGACTTACCTAACAGTAAAAAAGGCCCCATTTTCAAGCCGACTTTTCTCAACATGTAGCGTTCTTCTTCAGTGATACCTTCTTTATCTGCTTCAGTTTGTTGCTTGGTTTCTTGCTTCTCCAGATCATCTAGAAGCTTCTCTGCCCGTTCTTTGTTTGCCAGTGCCTATCATTATCGACTTCAAATATACCATATGGTGGCAAATTGAGTGGATTATATTACAGGTCAAAGTAGGTCAATAGGCCCGTAAATGAACAAACATGAATAAGTCTCATTTGTTCATTTATGTTCGTAAATGTTCGTTTACGTTTATTTGTGTCTGTTAGTTTACATTTTTTTAAGTCCGTTCGTTAATATATTCATTGAAATTTTTTATTACAATTTAGTCTGGTTTTTAGAACTTTTTAGGCCCAACACATTGCTGCTCACATTTATTTTAATTGATTTTAGCTCAATTATGTTTGTTTATTTATGTTTGTGAACTGTTTGTTTATATAGTTAATGAACGAGCATTAACGAACAAGAACACAAACACATTCGTCTTCTTAACAAACGAACACAAACAAACAAGACCCCCAACAACACTCTTTAGTCATTTATTATAATTTTATATATAAGTAATATGATTACAATACAATCAAAATAAAAATCCTTCTGTGAATAGAAATATTTAAGAGGTTGTAATCATTTGAATACCATTTGGCCAACTTTCGACCCATTCAAAATATCTGACCCATTTTAGATAAATGGGTCCAATATCAGAAAACAATTAAATGCCTACCTGGGACAATTTGTTGCTCGTTTTTTTAATAACCGCTTCACGAGACCTTTGTTTCCTTTGCTCAATGGCAATTTCTAGTTTCTGATCTCTAATTCCATCCATTTCAGTAGCGGATGGATTCTCAATTTCCTTCTCTTTATTTTCTTGCACATATGCTGAGCGGGCACTCTTCTTCCTTTCAAGTTCACCAACTCCACGGTCCCGTCTCTGTTCTATTGCAGAAGAAACGGTAGCTGGCAAGAAATCTTTACCTCTATATAGAACAATATATTCCTTATCGCGAGTAAGTAATGTTCCTCCCGTTAACCACTGAAATCATTACTTTTTGTAAGACATAAAAGTAATGTTGACAAAAATTATAAAAATACTGTTGAAATTCAAAGGTTGATCAGTGAGTTACATTATTAATATATAGTATATTCCAAGAGTTCAGTACTACACATTTTTCTTTGAATTTTATAAAAAGAACCAACAATCTTTCAACAAAGAAACAAGAAATATAAGATAGTGAAAAATGGGTTTGACTTTAATCTTGTATAAAAACATCAAGCTTATTTAAGTTATTCAAAGATCTTATGAGTGAGGGCTTCCCCTATAGGTGAAAATGTTAGGTATCGAAGCACACACACACGAACAGAAATCAAAGGACAAAGAAACACGAGAGATTTACGTGGTTAGGTTACAGCGTGTAACCTACGTCCACGGGGGCAACTAGGGTTTATTATTGAGTGATAATAGATTGCAAGTACAAGAGATATATTTATAGTCTAGCTAATTAGGGTTTAACCCTTTGCTAATCTTGTTGAACAAGAAACTAACAAACTGGGCTTGAGCTATTAGGGCTGGCCAGGCCCGTCTCTACCTCTCCTCTAACTTTTGACTAACCCGTCGATAGGCTGATGGGCTGGGCTGAAGACGACACATCTCCAACAATCTCCCACTTGGTGTCTTCGGACCTCGAACTGCACCATCTCTTCTGTACTTTTGTAAAATGAAGAATTCCCCGTATCTTCAGTTTTTCCTAGTTACCCCATTCTCCTCAACTATTCCTGGAGACCAGCTGAAGCTATGCACCTTATCCAGCACCACAGACTTGGTTAACATATCTGCTGGATTCTTAGCATCTGGGAGATTCTTCAAACTGATTGTTCCATCTCTAATCAATTCCCTCACAAAGTGATACTTTCTCCCAATGTGCTTCGTCTTGCTATGATAGACAGGATTCTTAGCAAGCTTCACTGCACTCTCGTTGTCACAATACAACGAGAGTAATCAAGCTGATATTTTCCTAATTCTTCATGAAAAGTCTTCAACCAAACTAGTTCTTTGCTTGCTTCTGCAATAGCCATATACTCGGCCTCTGTTGTTGATAGAGCCACACTTTTCTGAAGTCTTGAAGTCCAGCTCACTGTTGTGCCTCCCACTGTAAAAACATACCCTATAGTGCTTTTGTATGTCTCTCTGCAACCTCCCAAATCTGCATCAGTATAACCTCTGAGCATAGTATCTTTACCCTTAAAACACAACCCCATCTTTTGGGTACCCTTCAAGTTCAAGTATCTGAGTATCTACTTGACAGCTTCCCAATGTTCTTTACCAGGATTTGACATAAATCGACTGACTACCCCAACAGCATGAGCTATATCTGGTCGAGTGCACACCATAGCATACATGAGACTCACACTTTTCTGAAGTCTTGAAGTCCAGCTCACTGCGGTGCCTCCCACTGTAATAACATACACTGCAGTGCTTTTGTATGTCTCTCTGCAACCTCCCAAATCTGCAACAGTATAACCTCTGAGCATAGTATCTTTACCCTTAAAACACAACCCCATCTTTTGGGTACCCTTCAAGTATCTGAGTATCCACTTGACAGCTTCCTAATGTTCTTTACCAGGATTTGACATAAATCGACTGACTACCCCAACAGCATGAGCTATATCTAGTCGAGTGCACACCATAGCATACATGAGACTCCCAACTGCTGATGCATAAGGAACCTTAGCCATCTCTGATTTTTCTTCTTCAGACTTTGGCGATTGTTGTTTGGTAAGCTTCAAGTGACTTCCTAATGGAGTATTTCTAGTCTTAGTCTTCTCATCATTCATCTTGAATTTCTCTTAACACTTTCCTTATGTACTTATCCTGAGATAGTGTTAGTGAACCAACTTTTCTGTTTCGGGTAATACTCATCCCGAGTATCTGCTTGGCTGCACCTAAATCCTTCATCTCGAATTCTTTAGACATTTGTTTCTTCAACTTGCTAATCTCATTCATGTCAGACCCTGTTATCAGCATATCATCATATCATCTACATACAGAAGTAGAATGATGTAGGAATTTTTGAAATTCTTTAAATAGCAATAGTGGTCAGTTTCACAACTCTTGAAACCTATTCTCTCCATGAAGTCATCAAACTTCAAGTACCACTGTCTCGATGCTTGTTTCAAACCATACAAGTTCTTCTTCAGTTTACAAACCCAATTTTCTTTACCTTTTACTTGAAAACCCTCTCGTTGTTTCATGTAGATGTCTTTATCAAGATCTCCATGTAAGAAAGCTGTCTTCACATCTAGTTGCTCTAAATGTAAGTTCTATGCTGCAACGATACCAAGAACCACCCTAATAGTAGTCATCTTCACAACTGGAGAGAAGATTCACCGTAATTGACCCCCTCTTTCTGTTGAAACCCTTTAACCACTAAACGAGCTTTATACCTCTTGGCTTTATCGTTTTCATCTTTGATCCTGTACACCCACTTATTCTGTAGAGCTTTCTTGTCTTGCGGAAGTTTGACAAGAACCCAAGTCTTGTTCTTGTCTAAAGAGCCCATTTCTTCTTTCATTGCTTGCTCCCACTGGAACGATTCTTTTACCTTAATTGCCTCAGAGTAGCAATCAGGCTCACCATTATCAGTTAAAAGAAGATAATTAACTGACAGACTTGTACGACCGGGATTGAACCTGTCCGGCTGTTTAGTAGCTCTGGTGGATCTCCTGACCCACTTGTCAGGTTGTTGTGGCTGTTGTGGAGGCTGATCTTCTTCAGACTCTGAACTCCGACTATCTGAAGACCCCATTGGTTCTTCAACTCCACCGTCATTATTATCAAACTCGGGATCTGAATCATCTTCAGGACCTGCTATAGATTCTGTAACTGGTTCTTTTATCTGACTTGTGGTTTCGAACTCAACCTCTTCGGTCTGAACCTCTGATGATAGCAATATCACCGGTAACGAATAGAAATTGAAATCGAAACTAAAACGGATAGTTCAACGACTGATTTCGGATACAGATTCACCACCGAAAATAAACCGTCGGGCTACGATCCTTAACCGAAGATACAGATTCACCACTTCGGATAACAAATCGTGTCTAAGATCACCACTCGAGATGCCAAAATCGAGCTAGCATAGACGAATCAATTTTACTCAAAATCTATTGAGAAAAATTAACCACAAGAGTTTTCAACATAAATCATCTCCACCTTCATTCCTTAGAGTTTGATTACATAGACAATAATGAAAATAAACTACCCACATTCCTACCATTTAGGAAATAAACTGACTACTACATGCTAACTAAATAAAAATGAAACAAACAAAAACTAAATTAAAATAATAAAATAAACAACTTGGAGATAAACGTGGGCAGAATGTGATGCATGAATTTATCCCTTAGCCACTTTCATGGGTATCCAAATGGGTAGTTGAACCGACCCGGTTGACCCGCATAAACGAACTGGTCTCACTTGTAAATATAGGCGTGTTTTCTTCGTCCCTAACATCTAGTGGCTCGTCGCCCATGAGGTTGCTATCATCCTCCCTGTCTTCAACAAAGTTTGTCCTCAAACTTGAGTTGGCAATTTTAAGTTCAGAAGCATATTTACTATTAATGCCTATATCGAAGTTTGTATTTAAAATACCATGCTCAACTTTATATTGAATTTTCTTCCCCTAGACTCTAACCTACTCTAACCTGAATAAGTTTATTATCATGTTGAAGCTCTTGTACAGAGGGCATGACAAGCATGGTAGTAGCTTGGGTTTGATTTGTAGGCATCATCGGTAATAGAGTTATCTTTCTACCATCCTTAACAAAAGAGTAAGTATTTTTGTACCCATCATGAACAACCCTTCTATCAAACAACCAAGGACGACCGAGTAACACGTGACATGCATCCATTGGAATAACATCGCACCATATCTCGTCCTTGTATCCCTTTCCAATAGATAATGACAGTAAAACACGAGTTGCAACACATATACCTTTTCCTTGATTTAGCCAATGGATGTCATGAGGAGAAGGATGTGGCTTGGTTGATAAACCCAGTTTGGAGATCATAGTTTGGGATGCAACGTTGGTGCAGTTCCCGCCATCAATAATCAGTGAACAGACCTTGTCTCGAATGGTGCAGCGGGTACGGAACAAGGCATCACGCTGCAAGTTGTCATGGTGAACAGCGGTTCCGTTAAGAGCGCGATGTAGCACCAAACAATCTCCTACATCTAGACCTAATACCACCTCTTCTTTTTCATGTTGTTCATTCGGTTCTGCATCAAATTTAGGCCCGGTCACAGATTCATATTCTGCTAGAGTAATCACCCGACTGTTTGGGCACTCCGATGCAATGTGTCCCAAACCCTGACATCTAAAACGTCTTGGAGCTTTGGACGATGTTGAAACGGGTTCAGAATTTTTCACCGGATTTTTAGCAGGAAATGAGGACGAATTTTGGGGTACCGTAGCGGGGTTTCGGTTTGCTTCATACTTTCCTTTAGCCATCTGTTGGAGATCGACTTTGTGAGTCATCAAGGTAAGCTCTGCCAATGTTGAGTAAGGATGTAGTTCGACCACATTAGCAATTCGACGCTCCAATCCTCCTATATAACGAACAAGGGTTTGCGGATCATCTTCGTTCAAGCCACATTTCATAATAAGGTACTCGAAATCTTGCGAGTATTCTACCGCTGACCGACTCCCTTGTTTAAGTGCATGAAGCTTTGAAAAATTCTCTTGCACATAAAATGTTGGCATAAACTTCTGCTTCAAGAGCTTCTTCATTTTCGTCCAAGTTCTAACTTTATCTTTTCCTTGTTCCCTTTTGAAACAAACGTTATCCCACCAGGTAGAAGCATATTTCCGAAGCTTTAGCGCAATGAGTTTGACCTTCTTTTCATCGGCTGTATGCTTGTAATCAAAGACCCGTTCCACGGTGCGCAACCCGTCGATAAATGCATCGGGATCGAGCCTGCCATCATACTCTGGAATATCAACTTTAATGTCACTAAAATATTGGCTTCCGCGCAGATGACGACCATACGGGTTATACTCGTTTATGGAGTCGTTATCGGTATCATCACCATTGTCATCTTATGGTCGGTATCGAGGAGGAGTTCGTGCCCTACCCTGCTGTCGTTGCATAGCTAGGGATAGTTCACGAAATTGATCTTGCAATTCCCGTAGTTGTTGTTCAACAGACCCGTTTTCGAATGCCATGGCTAAAAATATAAATTGCTGAAATTGGTAACAGTTGTGAATTTGGAATCAGGTTTTAACGAAGAATCAAGAGCGTGTTCGGCTCTGATACCAAATGATAGCAATATCACCGGTAACGAATAGAAATTGAAATCGAAACCAAAACGGATAGTTCAACGACTGATTTCGGATACAGATTCACCACCGAAAACAAACTGTCGAGCTACGATCCTTAACCGAAGATACAGATTCACCACTCCGGATAACAAATCGTGTCTAAGATCACCACTCGAGATGCCAAAATCGAGCTAACATAGACGAATCAATTTTACTCAAAATCTATTGAGAAAAATTAACCACAAGAGTTTTCAACATAAATCATCTCCACCTTCATTCCTTAGAGTTTGATTACATAGACAATAATGAAAATAAACTACCCACGTTCCTACAATTTAGGAAATAAACTGACTACTACATGCTAACTAACTAAATAAAAATGAAACAAACAAAAACTAAATTAAAATAATAAAATAAACTTGGATAAACGTGGACAGAATGATGCATGAATTTATCCCTTAGCCACTTTCATGGGTATCCAAATGGGTAGTTGAACCGACCCGGTTGACCCGCATAAACGAACTGGTCTCACTTGTAAATATAGGCGTGTTTTCTTCGTCCCTAACAGCTAGTGGCTCGTCGCCCATGAGGTTGCTATCATCTGAGTTGACTGACTTTCTGTCTTTGTACAGCTCTGCTTCATTGAATTCGGCGTGCTTGCTTCTGACTACCTTTCTGCTTTCAAAATCCCAAAGCCTATAGCCCATCTTTTCTGACCCGAAACCAATGAGTGTGTACTTCGCTTTAGCATCTAACTTGTCACCTTCTGGATTAATGTCATAAGCACTGCACCCGAAAATTTTTAGGTGATCATACTTTACAGCTTTACCCTTCCATTCTTCTTGAGGAATCTTGAATCCCAACGGTACTGAGGGCCCACGGTTGATAAGATAAGCTGCAGTGTTAACTGCATCAGCCCAGAACATCTTTGGGAGCCCTACATTCAATCTCATACTTCTAGCTCTCTCACATAATGTTCTGTTCATCCTCTCTGCAACCCCATTTTGTTGCGGAGTTCCTGGAACTGTATTTATCATCTTGATCCCTCTTTCAGCACAATAATCAATAAATTCTTTGCTGATGTATTCTCCTCCGTTGTCGGACTTTAAGCACTTAACCTTCAAATCGGTTTCAAGTTCAACAGCAGATTTCCATTTCTTAAAAATACCAAAAACTTCAGATTTATGTTTAAGAAAGTAAACCCATACCTTGCGTGTTGAATCATCGATGAAGGTAACATAGTAGCGAGATCCTCCAATTGAAGCGACCGATGTCGGTCCATATACATCTGAGTGAACAAGCTCTAATTTATGAGCTTTTGGTGCTCTACCTGTCTTTGCAAAAGTTGCATTCTTTTTCTTGCTAAAGACGCACGGTTCACAAAACTCAGAATCGACCCTCTTCAACTCTTGAAGCTTTCCCCTGGCGACAAGCATTTTCAACCCCTTTTCACTCATGTGACCGAGTCGTTGATGCCATAACTTTGATTGACTCAGCCCACTAGTCACTACATTAACCCCTTCATCTGGTACTTCAACCATATATAAAGTACCTCTTTTCATACCTCTAGCAATCTCCATACTGCCTTTCACTACTTTCCATTGTCCTCTATCAAAAGTGACATCATATCCCTCATCATCAAGCTTACCAATGGATATCAACATCTTCCTTAAACCTGGAATGACCCGAACATCTTTAAAGGTCCAAGTGGTTCCAATGGAGTCTTTAAGTCTATGTCTCCCATTCCTGTTATATCAAGACACTGATTATTAGCCAAACGAACTTTACCAAAATTACCTGTTCGTAGTTTCTTCATCATCTTCGTGCTAGAAATAGCATGAAAAGATGCTCCAGAATCCATAATCCAGTCTTCAACAGGATTCTCGACACAACATATAAGCGCATCATCTGAATCATCTGATGCTGATGTGGCAGCGTTCACCTCTTTCTTTTCTTTAGGTGGGTTGGTGCATTGACTTCTGAAGTGCCCATTTTCTTCACAATTCCAGCAAACTATGTCTTTCCTTGGTTTTGCTAATCTCGACTTACTTCTTCGTTTAGACTTTGATCTTCCTCTGTTTCCTCCCCTACTACTGTTTCTTCCTCTACCCTCTGTACTGAGTAACGAACTTGTCTCTCCAATGCTTCTTCTTCTCGAATCCTCACTTAGTATCAAATCATGAACCTTACTGAACGTGAGAGCTTCAGATCCAACTGACCCGGTAACTGCAGTTATTGTTCCTGACCAGCTGTCAGGTAATGAGGATAAAAGTAGGCATGCTTGTAGTTCATCATCTAACTTGAAATTAACGGAAGACAAAAGAGACAAGTGAGAATTAAACAGGTTAATATGAACAGTAACTGAACTTCCCTCTTTCATGCGTGTGTTAACTAACTCCCGTATTAGGAACACTTTATTGGCAGCAGATGGCTTCTTGTACATGTTTGACAACGCTTCCATAATCCCACGATGTGGTTTGTTCTAGGATGTTGTATGCAACATTCATAGATAGAGTAAGCCGGATTGTTGACATAGCCTTCTTGTCAAGTGTTGTCCAAGCTGGTGTTATTGGTGTAGGAGTCCCTAGAGCCGAATCCAAATCCTTTTGAACTAGCAAATCCGTGATTTGCATCTTCCACCATCTAAAATTATGCCCATCAAATACCACAATTCTGATCTTCCCGTCTTCAGCCATTACTTCTGTTTCTGGACTGAACAGAACCAACAATAGCAACAGTTGAGAACCTGATCAGCAGCAGCGTTCGGTGGGTCAGGGATGACTGTGGTCAACTGCAACAGATCTGGGTTGTCTTCCATCAAAACCCTAGCAGTTGGCTAGGATCGGTTTTGGATGGGTTACGGCTGGGTTGGTGTTCTTCGATAATCAAGAGACGAGCCTGGCTTAGATACCAGTTGTTAGGTATCGAAGCACACACACACACGAACAGAAATCAAAGGACAAAGAAACACGAGAGATTTACGTGGTTCGGTTACA
Organism: Bidens hawaiensis; assembly: GCF_021521415.1. NCBI lineage: Eukaryota > Viridiplantae > Streptophyta > Magnoliopsida > Asterales > Asteraceae > Bidens > Bidens hawaiensis. The sequence goes on from NW_027491210.1 coordinate 1,991,829, forward strand.
GCGTGTAACCTATGGGCAACTAGGGTTTATTATTGAGTGATAATAGATTGCAAGTACAAGAGATATATTTATAGTCTAGCTAATTAAGGTTTAACCCTTTGCTAATCTTGTTGAACAAGAAACTAACAAACTGGGCTTGAGCTATTAGGGCTGGCCAGGCCCGTCTCTGCCTCTCCTCTAACTTTTGACTAACCCATCAATGGGCTGAAGACAACACATCTCCAACAGAAAAATCAGTGGCATGACAAGTTGGTAGCGGGCCAAAACCGTTAAATTCTTTGGCGGGTCAAAACGAACAGCCATATTTTGGTTTTTTGTTTTCATAAGTAATTAATATACGAAATATGATTACAAAAACTGTTATTAAAAATACAAGTCCCTTTTTTGGATAGAATATTTAGGAGATTGTAGTGGTGTGCCTAAAACCGGAAAAAACTGTCCCGTAACTGAAAAAATACAACCCAAACAAAAACCAATGGTTTGGTTTTATGTTTTCGTGAAACCGAACCTAATTTATGGATTTCATTTCCAATTATAAATTGTGAGTAATTTATAAGAATTTAATATATAGTGTTACCCACTAAATCATAACTAATAAAAAAATAATTAGTAACAAAGTTTAGGCCCAAATTTATTAATTTTGGCAAAAAAAAAAAAAAAAAAAAAAATTGGCCGAAAAAATTTGAGCCCAAATGGTTAAACCGAACTGGACCAAACCCAAACCAAAAACCCAAGACCGAACGCTTTTCTAAAACTCAAACACCGACCCATGCACACCCCTAGATTGTACAGACTTGAGAGTCAATTAAGGACGAGTTTGACAGTGTTCAACCCTATTGACTCATTTCTTTTTAGTTTTTCTTAATCTTACCAGTTTAACTTGTTGGTACTAAATATAACCCAATAGACCCCGTTTTCACATAAACAGGTTAAACTGCAACATTTAGCTTCACCCATAGAAATACTTCTGATATCAAATTAATGTACCAAAAGCATTGAGTCATCATCATCGTACTCAGTAAATCCCACCAATAGCAGAGCTATTATAGGGTCTGAGGGGTAAGATGTAGACAACCTTACATCTACCCCATAAGAATAGAGAGGCTGCTTCCAGTGAGACCCCCGATATCAAGTTAATGTACCAAAAGCATTGAGTATTTAACATAAATTTGAAAGCCTTACAAGGTTAGTGTGATATAAGTATGTTAACTCTGGTCCAGTAAAAACAGTAATGCAGCAATTTGGAATCAACTTTATGTAACTCAAACTTGTATGCTGACCTTTAATTCTTCAGCCATGAGGTCACTGTTAGTATTCTGTACTCCTTTCTTAACAGCAATCTTTGCAATCTCACATTTCTCCCAAAGCTTTAATATGGCTGCAGCTAACCCTTGTAGTTTCCTATTTCTACCTGATAAAAAATGTCAAAAAGAAAATGAAAATTGAAAATGACAAATGGTAATGCCGGCAATACTTTCCTTTCTTCTTTATTTCAACAATAACAAGACATCATATATGATTACAAATAACTTTTTTTAAGAAAAGTGTTTTTAAATTAAACAAATTAAGAGTTTGTAAACACTTGCTATGACATCAGGAGTGTGCATGAAATCGCAAAAGCACGTCCAAACAAAAAACCTAACATAACCGAATATATGAATTTTTTTAATTAATTTTGAACTTTAAGTAATTTATAAGATTTAATAAATATTGTTACCCAAATATTTTAGCCTAAATGAACCAATTAACTATTAAGTAACAAAATAATCTAGTCCCAAAGTTATAGGGCAAATTCAGTATTTTTGCACCTTTTTACAGCCTTTTCAACTTCAGATGGTAAAACCGAAACCAAACAGAACCCAAACCGATAACCAAAAAAACCAAAACCATATTTCGGTTTTTGGTTCGCTTTTGAGACCAAAAGCCGACCTATGCATTGCCATGGACAGCTTTTGGTTCCCCTTCTAACTAGTTTATTATAAGTTTTACCCATTTGATCTGTTATCAGAAAGTATAACTGAAACTAGAAGTGAAAATTTTGACCCGTTTATTTATGAACAGCTCGAATTAGGTCATGATATCTTCTAACAGGTCAGTCAGGTTGAATAGTAAAATCAGCTAAAATTAAAACGGGTCAAATGAGTCGAACAAGTCCAATGAATCAAAAACACCTGAAATGTAATTTTAATGCAAACAACCTCTCAAACGATACATTAAGAAATTATATTATTATTGTAATATATAGTTTTAGCATATAATACTTTAACACACTAAGGATTCAATAAAACTGAAACTTGTACAAAAAAGTGTTTTAGGTCAACCTGGCCTAAAACAAAATGACACATGTAACTAACTATATGACATAACAGAATTATAATCCAAGAATCACTTACCTAAAGCAAAATGACACGGTAACGGTCTCCCAAGTCTTCTTAAAACAGTCATCTCATCATTTGTTAATTTTGGTTTAACTCCAAAAGGAAGGAGCCGAAACGGCTTCCTGTAACCAGGAACAACTGCAGGCAAAAGATCAGCATCAACTGGTAACGGTTCATAACCATACCAATCAGTGAACCGTGGTCCCAGTCCATCTAAAAGCTGGTCAGCTTCTTCTGCAAGTTGGGCCTCACCTGGAAGCTGAAACCGCACCCTGGTTCTCGAACCCACACCTTGAATCAAAGGTGGTTCAGTTGGCTCCGAGCCAACAGAATCAACAGATGGACTCATAGAGTCATCAACAGACGCATCATTTGGTTTATGTTTGTTAATAAAGAAATAAGGATACTTGTAGTCATCTCCTCTGTATAATATTATTATACTTCCGGCTCTCCAAACAACCAGTCCACCGGTTTTTCTCTGTCAAAAATGTTACAAAATCATATAAGAACGTATAACTTGTTACATTGAAATGTAATTTTACACACATTATATATCGTAATGTATATAAGATCACAGTTTTTAGTATTGAGCCCACATGCACATTTGGTAACTATTCAGTAAAGACTACCAAGTCAATTGAATTACCGAATAAAAAACACATATTAGTCATCAAACCTCAAGCAAATCATGAGTTCTCTTCATGTTCAATCTGCACAAATCCTCACAGACAACCTTCACAAGCTCAGTCCTCCTCCACCTCTCATGAATCCCATTGACAATCCCCTCAGTAATCCCGGCTTTCCCGATCTTAAGCCTCGTCTTGATGGCAATGCCCAAGGTTCTCAATCTCCTTAACTCGGGCGGTGGCAGCTTCAACTCCGCCATTGTCGGCACCTTATCAGTCTCCGCGGTTTTCCTCTTAAGCTTTTCCTCTTTCTTCTCCTTCCAAACCTCTCGTCGGAGGTCATGATACCTTCGTATGGCAGTCCCGGAGCCAGGGTCGGGGACGGGATTCTCAGGCGTGGTCCAGCTCGGGTCAAGCGTGTGGCCGACGCGGTGCTTGGGTAATCGGTTAGGTAAGGGAACGAATATTTCACCAGCGGTTAGGGTTTGTTGTGGTGGTGAAGGTGAAGGTGAAGGTTGTTGGTTACTGGAACAGGTGTCTTCAACGTAACCTAAGCTGCGAAGCTTATCGGCGATACGTCGAATAGCGGATTGCGGTAGGGTATTGGTATCGGCGGAGGCACGGAGGTGAAACGAATAACGGCGGCGGTTGTTGTACGGAGTTTGTGGGAGTGGAAGGAGGAGATTAGAGGGATGGAATGATAATAATAATAATAATAACAAGGGTTTGGGGGTTAGGGCTTTGAAAGAAGGTGAAGGTGAGGGTTGTTGAAGAAGCAACATTTGGGGATTGTGGTGTAATTAGTTGGAATTGATTCAGTTATTGTTGTTTGAATTTGCACACAGATTATTGTTTGTTGGATTGTGTTCGTCCGGATTTGGCGCCAAGTGGAAGAAAGAAGATAAAGTACCCTGCCTGCCTGCCTGCCTGCCTGCCTGGAGTTACTTTTGAATTGAATTGAAGAAGGTAAGCATCAACGGTTGCTGGTTTATCCTCTTTACATGAACAAATAAATATCTTTCCTTTTTCATTTTCTTTATACAATATAAATATAATATTATTATAAATTTTCATCTTCTAATCTTAATACAAATAAAAATTAATAAATGTAAAACAATTATCCTCTCTAATTATTATCTATATTAAATAGAGGATTTTTTCCTCCTCACATACCTACTATTTATTTTACCATTTAATATTTTAATATTTTATTAATAATTATAAATATTAAATCACTAATCAAAATTTCATAAATAAAAATAATGATTTTTATTTTCTTTAATTTTTTTTCAACTTAACAAACTATATTTTTAAACACAAAACTTTGGCAAGTGTCGGCTTTATATGTTTTACTTGCGGGTTAAACGATTTTCTTATTTTATATATTTCGTCTTTACAATTGCCGAAACTTTTTTCATAATTTAAAATATCCATCGTCGCACGGTTTTATATCCGCGTTTCAATGTTTGATACATCGCATTTAAAATAATTTTGTTGGCTTTCTAATATATGTTTACGATAACACTAATACTAACCGAATTTGTATGGGTCCGCAGCTATAATGTATCTACTTTTTTGGTTTTACATATGATAATTTGTGATATTTTGGCATTGACAAGTTTATTTCTTTTGTTTAGTTTCAATGTCGTAACTTGATACAGACTGACTTTGCGTCGACTTGCATCGAGTTTATGATTTAACGTTTTTACTTATGTTTTTTTTTCGATTTAACGGTTCCGCTGCGAAGCACAGGGTCCTAAAAACTAGTTATTATTAATACTGGAGTACACTGTTTCTTTCAAAAACACATCATTTTTCCAATTAACACGGTGATAAGAGATTGAACATGTGAGTCCTCATCAACATACATATCTATCGACAGATGAACTATTAACTAATAATTATCCTCTCTTTTATTCATTGCATAAGAATGAGAGTACTCATCTAGCTCCTTACTTATTATTTTCAATTAAAATAAATAATTTTTTTAAAATAATTAATAACAAAAACACATAAACAATCTTAAAATAAAAAAAGAAAGAAAGATTTAAACAATGTATAAAAAGTAACCAATACACCAATATTTAATAAACAACTATTTTTAATTTTTATACTATTATATTTATATAAATAATCTCCATATTCATGACTAGTTTTTATAACGGTTGTTTTAATAACAAAAACTCATAAATAATCTTAGAATAAAAAAAGAAAGAAAGATTTAAACAATATATATAAAGTAACCAATACATCAATATTTAATAAACAACTATTTTTAATTGTTATACTATTATATTTATATAAATTATCTCCATATTCATAATGACTAGTTTTTATAACGATTGTTTTAAAAAACAACTATAAAACTACTCATATTTGCTTTCATCTTTACTTTTAAACGTTTGTTTTCACTTTGTACTCATGGCAAATCGACTAAACAACGTTTTCTCCATTCTGAAAACTCCCTTATAAGACGTACCAGAGGAACCCAAAGCGCGCTGGCTGTTGAAAATCTTATCCTCCTATTGAAGATCCAATCCCCCAATAGAAAGAGGAGTTTGCCCTGTGTGACGAAGTACTACCCAAATAAAAATACGTGTCAGAGGATCCATGGGCATTCGATGATGATGTCAATGAAGACACTTAATCATTGGCAAAACCACGACCTGTGGGTAAACGAGGGAAATACAGACTCAATGACGATGTTAATGAACTTTAAAACAGTCGGATTTCAAATTCAATTAAAAAACATTTTAAACAAGGAACTTTGAAATAGTTCATAAATCAAAACCCGAACGGATAAACACCTTAGAGCATTCCCAACCTATTCTTCATCATCATTTCTATAATTATACTAAAAACACTACATATATCTCTCATGTTTAATTAAATAATATTTTTTATACTTTTATCATTATAGTTTTCTCAATTCTCTACTCACAACTAATTCAACAAATATTAATAAATAAATTGGGGCAAACAAAAGTTTGTCCATTTACAAAAAATCACTATATTTCTCTCTCACCCTATAATTTACACTCGCAATCACTCATAACCCTCACTCTGTAATTTGCAAACTCCTTTCACATAGTTTTAGTGGATAGGATGAGAATGCTCTTATATCACATTATTAAGAGCATTCTCAACCTATCCCTCATCATCATCTTTATAATTACACTAAAAGACACTACCTTTCTTTCTCATGTTTAATTTAATATTTTTTTATATTTTTATTATTACAGTTTTATATCTCTTCTACTCACGAGCAATTCAATAAGTATTAAAAAATAAATAGGGACAAACTTTGTTTCCTCAAATTTACAAAAAAAATCACTACGTTTTCTCTCCACTCTATAATTTACACTCACAACCATTCAAAACTTCACCATATAATTTGTAAACTTTCTTCACATAATTTTAAGGGATAGGATGAGAATGCTCTAAGGCAGCCTGTGTGAGCGATAAAACACCATATTTTGGGGCGACAAACCATTTTAACATGCCCCCCTCCCGCGTGCTGACTGGGCGCCACGTGCCGCAATTCGCCCTAACTGTAGCCCCTCCACTACACACAGCCTAACACTGTGTTCCCGAGTTCTACTTAACAGAGGAAAGAAAATGAAATGGATGGAAAAAATGATATGCTTGTGTTCCCAAGTTTCATTTAAGGAAGGAATGGAAAGGAATGAAAAATATTTGTGTTCGAGAGTTTCATTAGAAGAAAGAAAGGAAAAGAAAAAGTAGAGAAATAAAGAGTAAAATGGTGATTTTTGATTTCTTTCCAAATTGGAAAGAATAAGAAGGAAAAAAAGTTGAAGAGAAAGGAATGGAAAAACATACACTTTCTTTTCCTTTCACTAAACTTGGTAACACAACTTAAAGGACTGAACTTCTAATTTTCCAAAATGGAATAAAAAAAGTTTCTATTTCCCCGTAACCATGGGCTATTTCCGTACATCATTCACCGTAGACCTGGTCAGTCAATACCAAATTAATTACCAACCAAAGTCAGTCAACTCATCTAACGCCCAATTCAATATCCCAATAATATCCCTAATAATCACCACCTTCCTTCCGATTTCACAACCCACCACCACCCAAATGGCCTCCTACCACCACCACCAGCAACACCGTCCACACCGGTTGTCCCTCCCACCACGCACCACCATCCCAATTACCCCTCATCCCGCCACTACCCTCCTTTCACTCCCACCCCCACACCCTCCAAACACCGCCACCGTCTCCCATCATTCACCATTTTTGCAATTAAATCAGAGTTACGGTTTATTAGTGAAAATTTAGCGTGGATATAATATTAACATATTTATATAAACATTCAAAACACAGGATTATAAAAAGACCGTTTAATGTTTACAAAATATTTCTTGTTCGTTAAACCACCATTTACATTATATTTATTAAAAGATTTAACTGAGCCATCATATCGTCTAATGACTACTTCGTTCCCAAGCACCTATCCTTCATTACCTATAAAACAATTTAAATATAAGTCAGCAACATGTAACATCCCAAAATTCTCGTAAACTGGCTGACGCGAGTGTAAAGTTGTAATTATTTCTTGGGTTTTTCTTGAGGGCTCGGGGACTCTTGGACATGTAAAAGAAGTATTATTATCAGTTTGGGAACAAGGGGGATGATTTTACAAAGTGTAGGGACTAGATTGTAACATTTTAAAATTATAACACAAACCCTAACCCCTACATCTACTCTTCTGGCCGCAGATTTCACCACCTCCAAACCCTTCTATTTTGAACGACTTATTTCAATTCCTAGCTTCTGAAGGTCGTCCATGGTGTCTACTACACTCTCATGATATTTAATTTCATAATCTAGGTCGTTAAGATGGACAATTAACCTGTTTCTTGAACTAGGGACAGATTTGGATTAAATTCGTTTGGCACGCTTCCCGAGGTCAAAAGTTGGATTTTTTGGTGTCAAACGTTTCCCAAGTATGTCTAATATATCATATTAAAGTTTCATGATTTTTGGAGTTCGTTTGAAAGGTCAATTGTTAAAAACCGATTTCTAGGGTCCTTGAGTGTTGAAATAGGTAATTGTTGTGTTTCAGGTGTTGTGTGAAAAAATGGTTGACCCGATCAGTTTGAGGAGTTTCATGATAGTGTAAGGGCAGTAGGAAAATTATTTTTTGGGACATAGGGGCTGGTTAGATTGGTAACCCCTTAATCAAATCGTAATGACAGGTAAAAATCGGTTATTGGTGAATTAAAGGGAAAGAGAATGAATTTTCAAACCCAATCAACTTAGGAGGTTAAATGATGATGGGTGGGCTGTGATATGGTCTAATGTTATTAAAATGGGGATGGTTTGGTTGGAGGTTGGTTAATCGGTTCGTTAACACGCGTATTCGACATAATTAACGTAGGACGGACATAGTTTGGGGAACCGTTGGTGATGATTTATTGGAAAGGAAGTTTTGGGTAATTTATGGACTCCAAGGGCTGATGTAGATGGATATGGGTTTTGGGTGTGTCTTTGGGTCAATCAAAACCCGTTAGGACGTCTCGTATATTGAACGAGTCGTGTCGGTCTAGTTAGTGAATGTTGTGTAATTTGTTTCAGAAGTTTGATCTGTGAGTGGTTAGCTAGAGGATCTGGTTGTGATATTTGCGTGGTTCGTTTCAGGTGAGTTTCATGATGCCCCTTTTTAACTGTCTTATGTCGATTTTACCCTTTTGAAGCATTAGAATGATATTGCATGGTTTATGTTATTTACACTATCTATGCTTGTAAGTTTGAAAGTTTGATGTTTATGTTATGTTTATGTGTGTGTGTGGCCACCACGTTTATGTTTTTGTTAAGCCGTGACCGGGTCGAAGTGAATGTATGTAAAAATTCCTTAATTTCCCTGTTGGGGGTTAAGGTGAATGTGTTCCAGGACAAGAAGTACTGTTCTTGGGGCGAATGAATGTAAAATCCCCTAACAGTTTATCTGTCATTTGAGTGAATGAATGTAAAATCCCCTAACAGTTTATCTGTCCTTGGGGTGAAGGTTAATCGGGTCCTTAACTTTGTGTTTTGGACTTGATGGAATGTGACCCGCGTTACGTGCTTGACTGAGGAAAGTTTATTTATTTATTTATTTATTGATGTTATTTATGTATTACTATGATGTTATTTATATAGGATTATTGGATTAAAATAATCTCACCTTTAATGAGTTGGCCAATAATAATCACACCTGAGTTATTTCCCTCTAGTAGTCTCATCTTTTCATTGTTTTTTGTTTTATGATCCCCCGTTAAAAATAATTAACAGGGTCAACCTTTTACTGATATTGCTAGATGAGTTGGCATTTTAAAAATTCTACATGGATTTTTTTCTTTCTTTCTTTGATTTTATTAACCCACAATTCGAAAACGCTGGTTTCTCGATTTCTACAGCATTGGAAGCTGACGCAACCACCGACAGACGGTGTATTGATGACCGGAGAGAGGAAGGTGAGCGGATGGTGAAGGTCAGGATAAAGGTTGAAGATGATATCTTTTAAACCCTAATTCGAAGAAGACGATCAACAAATTGATGTTATCTGAACCCTAATTCGAAGACGATCTGATGTCATCTAAACCCTAATTCGAAACCGCCAGTTTCCCTACTTCTACGGCGTTGGAAGCTGCCGCAACCACCGCCGGACGGTGTATTGATAACTGGAGAGAGGTAGGTGAGCGGCTAGTGAAGGTCAGGATAGAGGTTGAAGATGGTAGAGTTTTCCGATGGTGGTTAGAGGATTTTCTAGTGTGAAATGGTGAGGTGCAAAACGACGTCGTAGCAGTCATGTGCTTTGGGGTGTGTATGTGTGTGCGATCTGAAAAGCCATGTAGGGTTTTTGGGGTGTGTGTGTGTGCCAACTCGTCTAGCCACATCAGCAAAAAGTTAACACCGTTAAATATATTTAAAGGGGATCATAAAACAAAAAACATGGAAAATGTGGGACTGTCAGAGGGAAATAACTCAGATGGGATTATTATTGGCCAACCTATTAAGGGTGAGATTATTTTAATCCAATAATACATTTATATATCATTATGGAAGTAGTATGTTTAACACCTTGGTTGGTTTTTAAAATAATTTAATGATTAAAACATGAACTCACTCAGCTCAAGCTGACTTTGTGTGTATGTTAGAATGATTTTTCAGGTTACACGTGGATGGGATTACTGCTTGGAGGTGCACAAGACTACCCGAGGTCTCGAGGCAGTTCTAGTTGATGTTCTTCGTCATGCTATCATTTTTGAATGTTTTAATTTACTTTTTTTGTTTTAGGGATAATATGTTTCTAGTCGAAGCCCATTTCTATTTTTAATAATTAAGACAACCGTGGATGACCTTTTCTTGTCTTAAAAAGAAATAATGTTTGAAGGTTTCGTTGACTTCTCTGCTGCAAGGGTACTCTGAATTGGATTTTTAAATTATGTGAAACTGATTTATCTTTTAATAATTTAATTTACAATTTTATGTCTTAAGTATAATAATTTGATGTTTTGTAAATTTCCGTTGCAAGAATACTCTATAATGAAATTTCGGATTTAAGAAACCAGTTTAACATTTATTTTTGAAATTGTTTGGAATGATTACCAACCGTAGGACACCCGGATTTCGGGGTCTTACACAACACATGCGGGTGAATAAGCTGATGTAAATACTTTATTTACTTAATTACCCCTCGAGACATAACTTGGGTCTCGACCCATCGTGACTTAGGAATAACCAAGTTAAAAACTAAACCCATAATTATAAACTTAAGCTCAACTCGAAACCGCTCAGCAAACACCACACCGTTCGATATTAATTATCTACTATCAGTATACAGTTGATTACCCTATCTCGGAAATTACTTAGGTCCGGCCTGTTATGACGGAGGCATAACCAAGTGTGGCGCGGTGTGCCCACCGTCTAACCACATCCAAACAAATGTACACGACAGCTTGAGGGCCAGCGACTATTTTTGTTCATAATGTTTTAGAGATACGTAATCTCATGTAATTATTTTAATTGACTCGATTAAACTAATTATAAAAGTTTGGGGCGTATTCAACTATTTGCGTAATCAACTTCACTTCACTGATTGAGTTTGTCTTTCTTGTTATCGCGAACCTATAGTACGAGTATAACCATTTGTTATTACTAGATCATCGATCTAGCTTAAGACCTTTAGTCTTTTTCGCATAATCTTTACCTCGATTATATTTTCTTTTCGAACCTTTAGTTCAAATCATTTTTTCTTTATTAAATATGTTCGAACCTTTAGTTCGACGTGTTTACCTTTTTAAACACTACGTTTCTTCTTCTTGAAGAAACTTATACTTTATTTCTTTATTTATTTAAGAAACTTAAATAGTATTTGTATTATCAATATTCCTTATGAAATTCTAGCTTTCTTTGTTTTATATTTTCGAGGTATCGAGTATACTCTCGACTAAGGTCTAAGCCAATTTAATTATTATAATAATTAATAATATTTTGTTCGGGCAGAACCCCTACCTTGATTGGCTTAGTAACCACCTAGATTTTCGGGCAACACTTCCGCACTCGCATGATTATCGAGGTACTCTTGATTAACTTCTTTGGCACGCGAATCGAGGCGACGTATGGGGGTCGTCGGGTCGTGCACGTACTCGAGGTGGAAATTCGGTTCATTTTTTTATGCCACTTACTTCGAGGAATCGTCGGTTTTTGGCACGTATTACGAGGATATTATTATCGGGTCGGGGAACAGAAACCGAGGTAGAGAGATAGTATTCAAGAGAGAGAATGAGTTGGTATGATAAAATGAGATGGCTGGCCGTCCTATTTATAGGGCTGATTAGTTGACCCATTGTTGTACACGATGGATCTGGCTGCAGCTTTTTTGAATATAATATTCCATCACGGTACGCGATGGGCCTTTGGTAGGCCATCGAAGCTTTGCCACGTATGCCACGTGGGGACACATGGCTAGACACGTGTCTTCGCCTGTCAGATCACGTCATCGAGGTACGCAATGACGTGTTGGGTTTGGTTGATCGCATATCGTGAACCGCCAAAACCTGGGAGTTTGTAGGGATGTTCGCAGCTCGTGGCTCGCCCGAAAAAAAGTCAATTATAGCTTGCTCGAAATAAGCTCAATCTAAAATCGAGTTGAGCCGAGCCGACTCGTTTTGCAATCTAGTATAGCTCGAGTCTGGGGTGTCTCGGCTCGTGGCTCAGCTCCTTGGCTCATAGGCTAGACTCTATACATATATTATATATATTGTAATAAACTAATAATAGACTATATAATATATACATGGCATGATTTATACTAATTAGTTACCAAAATTCTAGCTGAAAGTTCCAATCGTCAGTCCATCTGTTCTCAAATTTCAATTCCCATATATTTAAAAACCCTCTTATCAAGTTATCAACTATTAAAATTACAACCCTAATTCTTTTCCTTAACCAACAACGACGGCAAAATCTGTCTCCCCTGTAGACCGAAATCACTTCCAAGTTCCAACCCTAAGTCTTCCCCTGCAAAATTGATAAAGGTACATAATTGATCATTTTTTTTTGTTTTGTTCTACTTCTAAATCATATATTTGTTTTATTCTTAGTTGAAATTTTGTTGGGTTTGCTTTGTGAAATTAATGTTTATAGCCAAATATGTCTATATAATTTTGTTTTAAAATCACCGTGTGATCGTTTATGATTTTTATTTTTTCATAGTTTTATTTACTATATAATTTTGTATTTTTTACCTGATACTTCATGTAAATTTAATTACATTCTCTTTCTGTTCATTTACATTAAATTTAAATATACTTATTGATTTGTATGTCAAGTTAGATTTACATATTGTTTGTGTTCGTGTGCTTTGTAGGATGTCTTCACTTAAAAACACAGTTGGTGGATCCGACACCCCGAGTGATCTTGTTGAGTTAATGATGAAGATATTGTTGATCATTCTGAAGATGATATTGATGAAATGCTAGACAATGATGAAGATGATGAGAGTCTTAAAAAAAGTATAAATATGAAGTTCATGCTCATTTTGAATTCAATGTTGAAGTGCCAAAAAATGGTAAGAAGGTCCGTAAAGATAGATGCATCCACTGTAAGAAGACATACAAACTACAAAATCAAAGTCCACTGCTCAACTCTTGCGACACTTGCCAAATTGTACAAATTTGAAAAGGAAAAAAGGTAAAAAAGGTTTGATTAACTTTGAAAAATGTGCATCTGAATATAACACAGGTGAGGGTTTTGAACGTATGAAATGTAGGGAAATGGTTGCAAATATGATTGTAGCCCATGGGCTACCCTTTTCATTCGTAGAGTATCATTGGTTTAATGAGCTTATGAAATGCAACAACCTTCTTTATAAAAAAGTGAGTAGGCCAACTGCTACAAAAGATTGCATAAAAGTGGTTACATCAGAAAGAGAAAAGATGAAAAGGTTTTTCAAAAGTGTTGATATGATCTCATTAACTAGTGATTGTTTGTCATCAAATCAAATAAGAGGGTACATGTGTTTGACAGCTCACTATATTAACTCCAATTAGAAAATGCAAAAAACGTATAATTGGTTTCAATGAGCTTGCTCCACCCCATAGCGGTGAGGCCATTTCATATGCTATATTAGAGTGCCTTGTTAAATGGGGTATTCAAGATAAAATTTGTACAATTACTCTAGACAATGCATCTAGTAATGATAGGGTAGCCTCAATTTTGAGGAATACTTTTAAAGGAAAAGGGAAGTTACATTTTGAGGGAATGTTTTTCCATGTAAGATGTTGTGCACATATACTTAATTTGGTTGTACAAGATGGTTTGGGAATAATTGATGACTTTCTTGTAAAAGTTAGAGAAGGTGCTAAGTATTTGAGGAAATCACCGGGTCGTCTAAAAAGTTTGGTGAAATAGAAAATATTCATGGTATCAATACCCGTCGATCTTTGTGTACTGATGTTAAAACTAGGTGGAACTCAACACATCGTATGCTTGAATCCTCTATTTACTACAAGCTTGCTTTTGAAGGTTATGCGTTGAGGGATTCAAACTTTGAGTGGGCCCTTACGGATGAGGAGCGGGCTCGGGCTGAAAAAGTGTGCGGCCTACTTGAGGTGTTTTTGGCTACTAATAATATATTTTCAGGTAGGAGTGTTCAAAACCGGATATTCGGAGTTTCGGATATCCGAACTTCGGATATTTGAACATTTCGGATAGTGAATTTCACTATCCGAATCCGTATTCGAAATTTCGAATATCCGTTCGGATAGTGAAATGGATATCCGAATTTGCATTGCATATTTTTTATAAATGTTTGCAACATAAAATTGGGATCTGGTAATAATCCAACCATGTATTCAACCATAATCCAACCATATATTCAGTAAAGTGTTTTCCAAAGAGAAATATGCCAAAAGAGGAAGATGAATCTTATGACAAACCACATCTGTGGTACTCAACATCTGTGGTTATACAATTAAGTTGATTCTTGAAGCAACATCATAGATGAACCATTCATGGCATCTTCAATCTAACAATAATCAAAGATCTCAATACAAAATCAAAATATACATAGCAGATTCATGGATACAAATAACCAAAATATCCAGATATCCAATTTTCAGCAGTGTAGATGCTAGATACTGAGACGATAGATCAGTGGCCGGAGATGCTAGACACGGCCATCGGCCGGCGGAGATGACAGTGGAGGACTGGTTTTGAGGGTTTGGTCTTGTGAAGAACTGGAGTCTGAGGAGCTTATGTAAAGTGTAAAGGGAAATTAGGGTTTCTCTCTTTTATACTAATAAATAAAAAATATATAAAAATTATTAAATTTAATATTCGGATAGTTCGGATATCCGAACTATCCGAAAAATCCTAAAATCACTATCCGAATCCGAATTTTCGAATAGTTCATATACGGATTTTTGGATAATTCAGATTCTTTTGAACACCCCTATTTTCAGGTACATTATATCAAACAACAAATTTGTTTCTTGTTGAGATTTTTAAAGTTAAAAAAGAAATAACCAACGCATATAAATTAGAAGATACTTTCTTGAAGAAGATGAGTGTACCAATGTTTGAAAAATTCGAGAAGTATTGGGGAGAGATCAGGGTACTTATGTCAATTGCTTCTATTTTAGATCCACGTTTTAAAAAGATGTAGGTTTCTTGGACTTTTGGGAGGTTGTATCCCCAAAATGAGCTTAATGACCGAGTTGAAGATGTAATTAGTAAGTTAAAATCTATTTATGAAAATAATCTAATGCATTTCAAGCCGCTAAGGCTATGAACAACAACCGAACGAGCACAACATCTGGTGGTTCAAATGGTGGTAGTGAAGATGATGATTTTTATGCTTTTCTTAAGTCTAGACCAGTTGAAATTACACAAAAAACTGAACTCGAGGCGTATTTAGAAGAGCCGATTTATTCGGTTTTGGAAAATATATAATTTGATGTGTTAACATGGTGGAGTCAAAATACTAGCAAGTTCCCTGTTTTAAGTAAAATGGCTAGTGACATATTATGCATTCCAATCACAACGGTTGCCTCGGAATCAACATTTAGTGAGGGAGGACGTATATTGAGTGATTATCGAAGCTCACTTTCAACGGATATGGTCAAGCTTCTTGTTTGTGGAGGTGATTGGATGAAGTTCGCATCATAGACAACCGTTCAAACTTTTGAAGTAAGCTTGTATTTATATTTATATTTATATTTATGGTGCATCTTTAGTTTTATAATTGTATTCCTAACATTTGTATTTTTTATGCATAGCAATTTGCAATGGAAGAAGAAAGTCTAAAAATTCCCATCCCAAGTAACGACGAGTAAGAATGCATTCATTTGATATGAAAGGTAATTAAAATTACATTTTGTCATAATTAAGTGTAAACTATACAAAAGAAATGGGTTTAGTAGGTTGGTTAATGAAAGAGAGGATATGAATTGGTTGGTTTTTTTTTGATAAACTAAACATATAATCTAATCATAAAAAGAGGGTTTGGCGATTTGTTTATGAACTAATTTGACATGTATTGTTATTTTTATTTATGTTGTAGATGTGGGCTAGTAGCTCAAAGATGATGGAAAGAACTCAAGAAGTGCAAGATTTGGAAGGAAAGTTCAAAATATTATTTTGGTGTTTTGTGTATTGTTTAACACGAGTTATTGTGAACTAGAACGTAGTTATTTCCCTTTTTTTTAAGTACGTTATGGGTTTGTTAGTTAATTATCACGAAACGATTATCCAGTTAAACGATTGTTGGCTTTTAAGTTTGTTTTTGCTTTTTTAAGTTTGAATAATTATGATAGCTGTTAGCTCATCGAGCCACGAGCCGGCTCGAGTTTTTTCGAGTCGAGCATGAGCTCAGTTTTACAGCTCGATGATTGAAATAGAGTCGAGCCGAGCTGGCTCGAGTTATGTTCGATTCGAACTTGAGCAGGGCTTGGCTAGGCTTGGCTAGACTCGGCTCGTTTACAGCCCTAGGAGTTTGTGACATACCCATCACAATACGCGATGGGTTGTTTTTCTGATCCATTGCGTATCGAGATGGGTCAAGAAAACAGATTTTTCTATTTTGGTCCCTTAACTTTGATATCTTGTAATTTATTGGTCTCGTTTCCACTATTCAAAAACATTAAGGTGGCTCACGGCGATGTGAAGTGCAAAGTGCGCCATCAAAGCGCCACATTGCGCTCATCGCCCTTCGTCCATCGCCCGATCCTGATCCCGAGCCCGTGCGCGTCGGGTGCTTCGCACCCTCTGCTAGGACCACTGGTGCATGAATTGCATAAAATAATATAATGGAAAATCTTCTCCTTATAAAGAGCTTCCAAATATTTCTTACTTTCCATGTGGGATGGACTTTATATTTCTTATTTATACCTATGTGAAGGAGTTCAATTTTTTTCCTTCTTTCTATGTGGGATGAATTCATTTCCCCCATTTCCTTAATATAAAAATTTTCCAACTTAATATAATCTATATATATCTTATTATTTGTTTACCATATTTATTATTATTAAAATATTTTTGGGTCCCTCTATTTACACAGTTGACATTTTTATCCAAAATAAATATGGTAGTTTTCGAGATGTTACATCTCCCCACCTTGGAATGAATCACATGCTCGAGATTCGTTAAAATAGGTGCGTGTATTTCTTTCTCATCTCAGATTCCAATTCCCAAGTAAATTCTGGTCCTCGTCGGGAATTCCATCTTGTTTTGACTAACTTTAGTTTTCGCCTTTTAAGTTTTTAACTTTAAAATATTCAACTTGTAGAGGTTGTTCCACAAATTTAAGATTTTCATTGATTTCAACATCTCTTAAAGCCATGGCTAAAGTTTCGTCAGTCAGGCACTTACGTAGGTTGGAAACATGGAACACGTCGTGTATTCCTTTCATATCTCCGGGCAAACGTAAGCGATAAGCTACAGTGCCGATTCGCTCTAGCACTTCGAATGGTCCAACAAAACGTGGACTTAGTTTTCATTTCTTACCAAAGCGAACGACACCTTTCCATGGTGAATATTTCAATGGCACTTTATCACCTGCATTGAATTCTAATGGTTTACGACGTATATCAGCGTAACTCTTTTGTAGGTCTCGCGTCTTTTTGAGTCGCTCACGGATTTTCAATACTTTGTCCGTGGTGTCACACCTCAACCTACGGCGCAAATGTCAGGGCGCAAACTGATTGCTCACAGCTTTTCAAAAGTTACTATCATGCATTATTAAAATGACAATATATATTAATTAAATTAAGTTTTCAAATAAATCAAATACAAACAAACACATAATCCATAACCGTACAACATTACAACTTATATCACAAATGATCTTGATTAATTATCTCTAACTTAAATTCTTTACCAGCCTGCATTAAATTTCTACGATAACCTGCTTATGCGTATAAAATATAATTTTGTCAACAACACATGTTGAGTGAGCAACACACCAGTTTAAATGTACATATAGTATATATAAATTAAGTAATTGCAACAAGTCATATGATAATAACAAATTAACTAAATGAGCAAGTATAACTGAGATGTTGAGAAGCACAAAGGCTAACGACTGGCGTATGATCATACTATTCTGCGATTATGTTGGACCTCTCCGAATGCGGAAGCATATAATGCAAATAAGCACATAAACAAGTAAGGTTTAAGTTGTTAACACATAAGAAAATAGTTGCACTTTTTTTGTATAAGTATATATGAGAAATATAAGTTTTACACATATGTCCGCAAAACGTGAGAGAACGAGTAAAAAGGGGGAATTTGGTACTCACCTGATCGGATAAACGAAAAACAAATGAGGATGATTGGAGAAAGATGAACCCCTTCAGGATTTACCATCAAGGATTCCTAGTTAAATAATATAATATTAAATTAATTAACATGATTTGATGAATTAAGGTTTAGATGGGAAATGAATTATGTTTGGGATTAGAATGATTATAAATTGATGGATTAAACTCTACGATTATTGTTATTGTGAAATTATTAGTTTAAATAAATAAATATGAGTTGAATAACTATATGATTATTTAAATAATATTTATCTAAATATAACGCAATTATAAATGTGTACATATATAAACCTAACTTGTCATATATTAAATAATTTAATACAAACACTAAAATATACAACATATAACTTGGACGCTTTAACGAAACATCTAATTTTATAAATATGATTACTACGTTTAAAATACGATTGTTACAATTTTTTAAGAATGATATATACATATATATATATATATGTATATATAATATATATTTATATATAAAATTAATATAAGCAACTTTATAGAAGCGTTCAACAACAAGAAAACATGAATTAGAAGTGTCGTGTTTTGATAAAATAAAGTTTATTATTATTAAGATATAATTATAATGCATACATACATACATAAACGAACACTTCTAAGGAGATTTATGGAGAAAAGGCATAACTTGTCGATGTCGGTCTTAATAAAATAACATTTATTTGATATTAATATTAATTATAAGTAATTAATAAATACTTTAAAACAAATAAAAGCAATAATAAAATAAATAAAAAAACCAAAACCGCGTCCAGGGAGCTCGAACCCTGGCCGGTTCAACGAGTTAACCACACACGCACCCACCAGCTGCGTTGGGGGTGTCATCTGGTTATGATTAGAATAATATTTCATTACCAGAACAATGTTTACCCCCAAATTCCAAACAAACCCTAGAATTTGCAATTGCCCAAATCAGTTAATGTTAATCTGATTTATATTAGGGTTAATGATCTTTGATCAGCGACGGACACAATTCAAGAAACAATTACCTCGTAGGACTACGTATTGAAGGCAAACGAGAACACATGGCTGACGGCATAGACGAGGGCCAGAAAATGATCATACAGGTTGTGATACTATAATTCATCATAGGGTTATAATTCGCGAGCATATCAGAAATGAGTATAGTCGTTTAATTGTATTATTATGATGTGTAGATTGTAAAACAAGAAAACGTATATGACGGGTTCGTTAATAAGTTATTACGTATCACATATCATCTACTTTCCAAATCAATCGAGTCGGTAAGGCCGAATTAAGCAATATAAATCATATACACGATTTAATTTCCATATTCATGCCGTAAATTATTGTCCAAGCTAAAGATTTGGGTATCCGGATTGAGATATGGGTCGAATAAACGGGTTTTGGGTTATTGGTCTGGTTATGGGTTTAGGTCCTTGTTTGGGTTAAACGGGTTATATAAAAATAATCCGGAATTGCATTTTACTCCTTGAAGTTAGAAAGTGGAAACGAACTTGGATAATAGTTTCGTGTAGGATTAAAGTTGTAATATATGGAAAGTTAGTTTATATAAATCAATAAAATATAATAAATAATTACAAATAAACAAATAATTACTCAGTAAACGTGTCGTATTATTGATTAAAATTAACCGAAAATGAAAACTGGTCGGGTATCGATATTTAATATATTATAAGAAAACCTGAGTTGTTACACGTGGTTTCTTGGACTACTTCGGGTTTAGACATTTGACTGTCTCCGATTTCAGACCAACATACCAGCGTTCTACATTTTCGTCCGTAAAATGATTCGAATGGTGCGGCTTGAATACTCGTGTGATAACTATTATTATATGAAAATTCCATTAGGGGGATATGGTCATCCTAACTTCCGCCTAGATCGATTACACAAGCACGGAGCATATCTTCAAGCTTTTGAATTGTTCTTTCGATCTGCCCATCAGTTCGCAGATGATAAGCAGTGCTAAAGTTTAATTGGGTTCCTAACGCTTTTTGGAAACTGTCCCAAAAATGAGACGTGAATCGACTATCTCGATAAAAAAATGATAGATAGAGGCACACCAAGTTAAAAACTAAATCACAATTATAAACTTAAGCTCAACATTAAATCGCTCAGCAAACACCGCAGCGTTCGAGATTACTTAGTTACCATCTGTATACACATAATTATCCTCTCTCGGACATTACTTAGGTCCGGCCCGTCATGGCAGGGCATAACCAAGTATGGCGTGGTGTGCCCACTGTCTAACCACATATGAAAGGATCCAGATAAGCGTACACGACAGCTTGAGGGCCAACGACTACTTTTGTTTATAATATTTAGAGATACGTAATCTCATGTAATCAATTTAATTGACTCGATTAAACTAGTTATAGAAGTTTGGTGTGTATTCACCTTTTTGCTTAATCAGCTTCACTTCACTGATTGAGTTCGTCTTTCTTGTTATCTCAGACCTATAGTACGAGTATAACCATTTTTATTACTATATCAATAATCTAGCTTAAGACTGTAACATCCTACTTTTGATAATACTAGATAAAAGGAAATGCGTTTGTTTAAAAGTGTGTTAATATTTAATTAAGTTAAATAAAATAAAAAGAGTATGGACTTGGTTAATGAAAGATGGAATAAGGGATGGTTATGGACCTTAGGTCCATGGGCTTAAGAGAGTATAAATACTCCTTAAACCTCCCTAAAACCATAAAACCCTCATTTTCTGTCTACTAGCCTCCATAACACACTCAAAAACACACACAGACACCCTCTAATATTTCGGCCGAGATCCAAGACCAAGAACCGAGCCTAGTTCGTGATAGATCTTGGCTATACAAGCAAGATACGAGTCTAGAGTTGCATAGTGAAGCTAACCCGGAGCCTAAAACGTCAAAGAGGTACGTTTTATATATAAAGATTATGTTTTTAAGAACGGTTGGCCCTAATACTTGGTACGAAGGCAAATCGGGTATTGTAATACCATAAAAATGTGAACTTGATGTTTAAAATGGACTTTATGAACTCGTTAGTAAATACGGTTCACTTAGAAACCCTAGATGTAGCTAAAACGAGTTTGGAATCGATTAAGGTTTGAACTTTATTACTAAGGAAGCTAGATCTTGGTCTAAGTATGGAAAGGAAAACCGTTAGGAGGTTATATAACGCTAAACTATGCGAATAGATGTTAGAATATAAAGAGAAAATGAGAATAAAGGTGATAATGAACCAGCAGTGGCCGTATCCGAATGAGGAAAACATTCGAATGGAAATATTCTATTCGAATGGATGGGAATTTATTCTAGTTGAAGGCATTCGAATAGAAAGAAAGACAGAAAAGATGGGATACAAGTCATTTCCATTCGAATACAATGGTATTCGAATACAAGGGAATTCAAATACAATGGTGTTCGAATAAGGTGGACCATTAGAATACAAGGCATTCCATTCGAATACAATGTCATTAGAATACAAGGCATTCTATTTGAATACAATATCATTCGAATACAAGGCAAAGTCATAGAATACAATTCTAGTAGAATACAAGAGTAGTATTCGAATACAATTCTGTTTGAATACAATTTCCTCGAACACAATTCTATTCGAATACAAGTCTTATTCGAATACAGTCCTAGTAGAATACAATTTAAATTCGAATACAATTCCCTTGAATACAATCCCATTCGAATGCAAGTTCCAATCAAGTTCTATTCGAATACAAAGGGTATTCGAATACACATGTATTCAAATACAAGGGTGTTCAAATAGTTCAAGAATACAATGTCCTTTGAATATAAAAGTATTTTAATACAAGGGTATTCGAACACAAATGTATTCGAATGAAAAGGGGACACTCAATTAGAATAGACCAGACTTAACCGTTTCTGCTGAAACCTAAATAATGTGGCTTAGTAACCACCTAGATTTTCGGGTAGCGCTTCCGCACTCGCATGATTATCGAGGTACTCTTGATTAACTTCTTTGGCACACGAATCGAGGCGACGTATGGGGTCGTCAGGTCGTGCATGTACTTCGAGGTGGAAAGGCGGTTCAAGAAAGAAAGAGTGTTCAAGAGAGAGAGAGAGAGAGAGAAATGAGTTGGTATGATAAAATGAGAGGACTGGCGGCCCTATTTATAGGGCTGACCACTTGACCAATTGCGGTACATGATGGGTCTTGGAAAGGATCCATCGCATATCGCGATGGATCTGGCAGCAACTTTTTTGAATATATTATTCCATCGCATATCGCGCCTAGCTTTGTCGCTTCACCGCTAGCTTTGCTACGTGGCCTGACACATGATTCCACGTGGGGACACGTGGCGAGACACGTGTCTCCGCCTATCAGACCATGTCATCGTGGTACGCGATGACGTGTTTGGTTTGGTTGATCGTGTATCGTGACACCGCCCAAACCTGGGAGTTCATCGCGTATTGCGATGGGTCAAGAAAATATATTTTTCAATTTTGGTCCATTAACTTTGATATCTGGTAATTTCTTGGACTCTTTTCCACTTTTCAAAAACATTAAGGCGGCTCTCAAGCGGCTCGCGGAGATGCGAGTGCAAAGTGCGCATCAAAGCTCCTCACTGCGCCTGTCGCCTAAGCCCGAGCCAGTGCGCGTGCGCATCGGGTTCTTCGCACCCTCCGCTAGGATCACTGGTGCATGCATGACATAAAAGAATATTACAATGGAAATTCTTCTCCTTATAAATAGCTTCCAAATATTTCATTCTTTACATGTGGGATGGACTTCATTTTTCTTATTTTTACTCATGTGAAGGAGTTCCATTTCCTTCTTTCTTTCCATGTGGATGGATTCCTTTCCCTCATTTTCTTAATATGAAATTCTTCTAACTTAATATGATCTATATATATCTTATCATATCTTTACCATATTTATTATTATTAAAATAATTTTGGGTCCCTTTATTATCAAAGTTGACAATTTTTTACCCAAAATAAATATGACATTTTTCGATATGTTACAATTTTTCACTATATAAGGCTCCTGAGGCGGTGTTAGAAAAATTCGATAAGATTCAGAGAGTGTTTGTTTGGGGTGGGTCGGAGGAAGAGGAGAAATAAATTGGGTTGCTTGGCATAAAATGGTTGCACCGGTGATCAATGTTGGAGTGAACACGGTCTAATGGTCGAGTCATGGCTATTAAAGTTATCTGAGCTGGTTTAGGGTTTTTAATTATGTTTTGTTGTCATTTGCTTTGGGAACAAGTCAAGCTTGAGGAGGTGGTAAATCTGCATGTGGGTTTTACCGTTTCTTTAGGACTTTAACGTTTAGTTAGTTTGTTAGCACGTTCAATTTTGTTTCCTTTATTTTCGTTATTTAAGTTGTAACTTAGTTCTATTTAATGCCGACTTTTGATCCAGTGAATAAACGAATAAGTATTTTCAGTGAAATCGTGTATGTATACATACCGGTGATTATTCCTATCATCAACAAAGTATTTTTGGCTTATGGTCGTTACGTGAAACTAATCTTTCTATGATAGCAAAGTGGTGGTGGAGGCTAAGAAATGAGAAAGAGGGATTGTGGAGAAAGGTTATTTGGGCTTTTCATCACACGGAAAACTTGAGGTCGTTCTTTCCAGCGAAGCTGTATTTGGCGGGTGCATGGAAACATAAAGTAAAAATTTCAAGTAAAATCGTTGAGATGGGTGTGGATTTAAGTACCGTACTGAAGACGGATGTGAGAGGTGCAAATAACACACTATTTTGGCTTGAACGGTGGTGCGTGGGGATAATCGTTTTATGTCCGCTTTTCGTCGGTGTTTCAATTAGAAGTAAAAAAATGATGTAAAGTATCTGATCGGTTGTTGATGTACTCGGGGGAATGATGCTGGCAATGGGGTTGGGCTAGGTTGCTATACGGGTCAGTCGAAATAAATGAACTTCGTGAGTTGTTAGTTGCAGAGTAAAGTTAAAATACAAAGGGATACAAAAATGAGAAGTGTGAGAATGATTTATGACCATACAAAGAATCTCTTAAAAATAAATTAAAAAAATAATAAAAATCATAACTCAAAATATAAATAAAAATTGGAAAAAAACAAAATGTTTCCGCCATCATTCCCGTTCAAAAAAAATGACAAAAATACACAATGCTAAGATCAAAGACACAATAACGAAAATGAAGAAAAGACACAATTATAACTAAAAAATGACACAATAGATCACAAAATTAACATGATGCTGAACAAAATATAGCACAATGTTGAGTAATATAACACAAAAATATAAAGAAAAAAAGATACAATGTCAAAGAAAAAAAGACACAATCAATGACGAAGTAAACATAAAACACAACGATAAACAAAAAGACACAACGACTTTTTTCACTTACCATTGTGTTTTATTATTATTATTATTATGAGAACGAGAAAGACGATGGAAACATTTTTGTGTTTTTCCTTTTTTCGTTTTTTATTAAATTTTGAGTTATGAGTTTCTTATTTATTTTTTTTAAAACTTTTTTTGAGGGGTTTTTTTGTGTGGCTAAAATGTTTTCAATAGAATCATACCTCTATGTTTTTTATCTGTATTCAACATTGTTGTACTTACAAAGACAAAGGAATTACAAATAAATAGAAGAAAAAGTTTGACTCTAAACAAGGAAATAGTAATAATAAGGGAATGAAGAATCCCTTTGATTTTGGTCATAAGGGTCTTATTGCTAGTGTGTATTATTGTTATTTTCTAACACTCTCCCTCAAGTTGAGTAGTGGGGTTTCCGATGTTCAACTTGTCAAGACAACTGTTGAATATTCTCCCGTTGAAAGCCTTTGTTAATATATATGCTAATTGGTCTTCTGATCGGACAAAAGGTAGCTTTATGATCTTGGCTTCAAGTTTTTCTTTGATGATGTGCCTATCAACCTCCACATGTTTTGTATGATTGTGTTGAACTGGGTTTTCAGATATTTGTATGGCGGCTTTATTGTCACACATGATCCTACTGGTATCTGTTTGGGGAAATCCGATTTTGGTTAACAATCTTCGTATCCACATAACCTCTGTCATGCCTCGTGCAATTCCTCAAAATTCGGCTTCAACACTGGATAATGCTACCACCTTCTGTTTTTTACTTCTCCATGTAACTAGATTTCCGCCAACCAAGGTGAAGTATCCCGATGTGGATCTTCCATCATCTTTATCTCCCGCCCAGTCTGCATCAGTGTACAACTAGACTTTTAGGTGTTCATTTGGTTGAAAAAGAACCCCATGACCTGTTGTTCCTTTGAGATACCTTATAATCCTCCATACTGCTTCCATGTGAGTTACTTGAGATTGATGCATAAATTTGCTGACTACCCCCACCACATATGCAATATTTGGACGAGTATGCGAGAGGTATATCAGTTTTCCTACCAAGCGTTGGTATCTTTCTTTGTTTTCCAATTCTCCGTCTTCTTCCATATGGAGTTTATGATTTACCATCGTTGGGGTATCGGCAGGTTTGCAGTCGATCATTCCTGTCTCGGCTAAAATGTCAAGTATATATTTCTTCTGACATATAAAGATACCTTGTTTAGACCTTAGTACTTCAATTCCCAGAAAGTACTTAAGTCTTCCTAGGTCCTTCATTTCGAAATTTGTGAATAATTTTGTCTTTAATTTCTTCATTTCTTCCTCATCATTTCCTGTAATGATCATGTTATCAACATATATAATTAAACAAGTTATCACTTTACCTCTTTTTTTATGAAGAGAGTATGATCGGGGTTGCTTTGTTGAAAGTCGTATTCTTTCATTGCTAAAGTAAATCTGCCAAACCAAGCTCGAGGAGATTGTTTAAGCCCATAGAGGGATTTTGTTTAACCGACAAACTTCCTTTGCTTTGAAATTTTCTGTGAATCCGGGTGGGGGTTCCATATATACTTCTTTTTTTAACTCTCCATGTAGGAATGCATTCTTAACATCAAATTGATGAAGAGGCCATCCTTCATTCACAACGATCGAAAAAAGGACTCTGATTGTGTTGATCTTGGCTACTGGAGAGAATGTATCCGAGTAGTCAATCCCGTATGTTTGGGTATAGCCCTTCGCCACTAACCGTGCTTTATATCTTTCAATAGTTCCATCCGGTTTATATTTGATCGTGAAGACCCATCGACATCCTACTGGTTTCTTTCCTGTTGGGCGACTACATTTTTCCCATGTGTCATTTTTCATTAGTGCCTTCATCTCTGTTTCCATCGCCTCCTTCCAATTTTTTGGTTCTAAGGCTTGTTCTACAGAGGTCGGAACTTGTTCAACGCATATCGAAGATTTAAAGGCTTTAGCTTCTTTGGATAAGTTCCCTTCGGCTATGTTTGCTATGGGGTATTTGGACGATCGACTCTGTTTCTCTAGAGAGTATCGTTTAGGTGGAACTCCTCTGTTGGCTCTTGGTGGTAGAACATATCTCTCTGTCGTGTTTTCTTGTGTTGCTTCTTGTATTTGTTCCTCCTGCATTGTTTGTTCATCATGTATTGTTTGTTCTATTGCTATCTCATGGTTATCATTAATTTGATTCTCATGAGATGCTATATTTTGTATATCTTCGTGTGTTTGAAAATTACTTACCTCGGACGCCGGGTCGGGAATATTGGGGTCTGGAACACTTATTGTGTCCAAAACACTAGTTTTCGGTCCGCCAGGTTGTTGTGGAGTCGGTGACTCATTTTGGGTACTGTGATTGACTTCTTCGGATGAAGAGGCCCATTTTGGAACCCATTTTAGCCAACTCAGCGAGTCATACTCTCTCTCCCCCCTCACCATTGTGTTGGGAGGTGTAAAAGAATTCGGTTTCAAGAAAGTCACAGTTCATTGTAGTATGGATACGATGACTTTTTGGATTATAGCAACGATACCTTTTTTGGTTGACACCATAGCTAAAAAATACACATTTTTCAGCACATGGGTCGAGTTTGGTTCTGTTGGCTTTGGGTATGTGGACAAATACTGAACATCCAAATATTCGGGGTGGCAAAGTAAGAGCGGGTAGCAGTTTGGTAAATTCTGAAAGGACTTGAAGTGGGGTTTTTAGGTCAAGTGCTTTTGTTGGTAGCCGACTGATAAGATACGCGGCAGTAGCGAGGGCTTCGGGCCAGAATGAATTAGGCACTTGAGATTCAATCATGAGGGCACTAGTTATTTCAAAAAGAATACGATTTTTCTGTTCACCTTGCCATTTTGTTCAGAAGTGTGTGAACAAGATGTTTGGTGAATTATCCCTTTTTTGACATAATTGTTTCATTGAATCGCTTATGAATCCCTCCCATTATTGAATCGAAGAATTTGGATGTTGGTTTTGAATTGTGTTTGTATCGTAGCATGAAACATTGTGAATTTTTCAAAAACTTCAAATTTATGTTTTAGAAAGTAAATCCATGTCGTACGGGTGCAATCATTAACAAAAAGTACAAAAAAAGAAAGTTTTGTCCTCCAACAACTTTTGTCGGCCCCCATACGTCTGAATAGATAAGGGAAAAAGATAAGCTAACTTTTGTTTTATTTGGTTTGAAAGTATGTCTATGGATTTTAGCCAAGACACAAGTTTCACAATTTAATGCAGAATTAGAGGGAAATAACTTTGGAAATAAAAGATGTAAATAACCGGCAAATGGATGTCCTAATCTCCTATGCCATAACCAGGCTTCCCTATATGTGGTTCCATGAGCAAGCATCACAGTTCCATGTTGAGTCACTTCATCTACATAGTAAAACCCTTGGCGTTCAGTGCCACGCCCAATGGTCATTCCTATCCTGATATCTTGTAAGATACTGAATGTTGGGTGCATTAAGACCGAACAATTTAATTCTTTTGTCACACGACTAATGGATAATAGTTTATATGAAAGGGAAGGGACAAAGAGACAATTTGAAAGTTTTAAAGTGAGTGATATTTCAATAGTTCCTCCTCCCTTAACGGGAATTATTCCCCCATTGGCGGTTTTATGTGGTTAATTTTGGGCATAGCCGTTGAAATTATGTCGGATTGTTCGAATGTCATGGTGTCGGTAGCACCACAATCAAAGATCCATGATTTATTTGAAAAATCACATGTCTCAACCATATTAGCTTCTCCCCTAATTTTATTTGGATTATTTTCATAAAGAAAAGTATCTTGTAAATTTTTACTTTGAATAATCTTTTGACCAGTGTCAAAATTAACTGATTCTTTATGGTTATTATTGGTTTTAGCATGTTTTTCAAGGACTTTATTGCTAAATAAAAGTTTTTAAGAGTTTTGTTATGAAAGATTGGTTCATCAAGTTCATTATTACAAAGATTGGTTTCTTCAAGGTTCTGATTTAATTTTTTATGAACTAAAGGGCCAATTTATGAACTATGGCAAATAATTGGTTCAATTTAATATATGAGGGTTTGTATTATTGTAATTCCGCCTCCAAACTGATTCTATCTACACAGTCGGGCTGCCATTCTCCCAATTCTTCTGAGATCCACACCCTAAAAGGAAGTGGATCATTCCTTATCGGGGTTGCATATTGGAGGTAACTGGTGCGACAATCCTAAACTCATTAAAAGGGAAGTTTTTGGTTTTTTTCAGAAACCGGTTCAAGGAAGAATTAGAGGGTAGGCCGAAGCTAACTTGTTCCAATTTGAAGGTGTTATCTGATGCAGACGCCAAAATGTTAATTTCTGAGTTTTCTAGAGCGGAGATTATGGAGGCTTTTTTCGGATGTGGGGGAGATCGTGCTCCGGGGCCGGACGGTTTCAATTTTCGATTCATAAAACATTTTTGGGATCTTTTCGAAGCGGATTTTGTTGCGCTCTTAGCCTTTTTTTTATAAAGAAGGTGCTATTAACCGTGGTTGCGGTTCCTCTTTTATCACTCTCATTCCTAAGGTGGTGGATCCAGTTAGCCTAAATGAGTACCGACCAATCACTTTAGTCGGGGTTATTAGTAAGGTGATTTTGAAAGTTTTAGCTAATCAGTTGAAAAGGGTGTTAAATTCTGTGATTTCTGAAACCAAATCAGCTTTTCTCAAAGGGAGGAACATTATAGACGGGCCTTTGATTGTCATCGAAATAATGGCTTGGGCTAACAAAAATATCTACAAGTCGTTCTTCTTCAAGATTGATTTTGAAAAGGCTTTTGATAACGTTAACTGGGAGTTTTTACTTTCAATCCTTTTTCAGATGAGGTTCCCAGAATTGTGGTGCAAATGGGTTCGTGGTATGTTAGCTTCTACCCGGTCTTCAGTTTTGGCTAATGGGTCTCCGACCTTTGAGTTCTAATGCTCAAAAGGGGTGAGACAAGGAGATCCCCTCTCCCCGTTTCTTTTTTTAATTGTTATGGAAGCCTTTTCAAGTATGAATAATAAAGCCTGTGAGTCGGGTATTCTAAAAGGGGTGCAAATTCAAAATGGGGGGCCGCTCATTTCTCATCTTTTGTACGCGGATGACGCCATGCTGATTGGAGATTGGTCCCTTTCCAACATAAAAAATGTGGCTAGGCTCTTGAGATGTTTTCACCTTTGCTCGAGGCTTAAAATCAACCTGCATAAATCTTCCCTCTTCGGATGCGGGGTCGAAGGGTCGGAAGTTATTGCTATGGCTGAGGTGGTAGGTTGCAAACCTGGTTCGACGCCGTTCGCTTATCTTGGTATACCAGTCGAAGCTAATATGAACAAAGTCAGTAATTAGAACAGTGTCGTTGAAGTGTTTGAAAAGAGACTGTCTTTGTGGAAAGCCCACTCTTTATCTATTGGGGGCGGGTCACTTTGATCACGTCGGTTTTTGAAAGTCTCCCAATTTACTTTTTATCCATTTTTAAAGTTCCGGTCAAGACTGTGGAGAAGCTTGAAGGTATTATGAAGAGGTTTTTGTGGGGAGGGTCAAACAATGGTAAGAAGGTTCACTGGGTTGCTTGGGATCGGGTGGCCTTACCAAAAGATAGAGGCGGGCTTGGGTTTTCCAAATTAAGAGATGTGAATAATTCTTTGTTATCTAAATGGGCTTGGAGATTTAAGACATAAACAGAGGGTCTTTGGAAGCAAGTGATTGAAGCTATTCATTGGAAGCGATCGGAATGGAAGTCGGTTCCAATCAATAAAAGTTACACGGGGTCTGGAAAAATATTGCCAATGTTGTAAACAAACTGAATTTGGCTGGTAGGAATATCCACGAGTTGATTAAAGGTAATCTGGGAGATGGCAAGGAAATTAACTTCTGGTTAGACATTTGGACCCAGAATTCTAGCCTTAGGTCGTTATTCCCCAACATTTATAGATTTGAAAAACACAAAAATTGCAAAGTTAGAGATCGTATTAGTTGGAATGGGAGCCTCATAAGTTGGAGGTGGGACTGGACCCGAAATCCAAGTTCTGTGGTAGAAAGAATGGAATGGGAAAGTTGTTTTAAAGCCTTAATTTCAGCTAAGTGGAATTCAGGTAAGGACTCCTGGGAGTGGTTGGGGAACCCGTATGGATCTTTCTCGGTTAAATTGGTTAAAAACCTTCTTGTTCAAAGTAGAGATAACTCAAACAACTTTGTTATGGAATGGTGTAATTGGGTGCCAATTAAGTGTAATGTCCATGTTTGGAGGGCGGAGATGGGTAGAATCCTCACTCAGGAAGCCCTAAGAAAAAGGAAAATTCAAGTTCCTTTCCGGCTTTGTGGTCTTTGTGACTCGGAAGTTGAGACAGTTGAGCATGTTTTCTCAGGATGCCTTGTGGCGTTG
This sequence comes from Bidens hawaiensis, assembly GCF_021521415.1. Lineage (NCBI taxonomy): Eukaryota > Viridiplantae > Streptophyta > Magnoliopsida > Asterales > Asteraceae > Bidens > Bidens hawaiensis. Next base: position 2,022,861 of record NW_027491210.1, read on the forward strand.
AGGGTTTGGGACTTTGTGGGTCATTGGTGTAAGGCGCCTCCGGTTTTTGCCTTCTCGGTTAGAGATTTATTGGAGTTACATCTCGCTTCGGGTTTGGGAGTTTTGGAAAAGAAAATTCTTCAAGGGGTTGTGATTATAGCTTGTTGGAGGATTTGGAAAGCTAGGAACGAGAAGGTGTTCAAAGGCAAAGAGATAAAGGTCGAAGAAATTATAGGCGACATAAAGTCTCTTGGTTTTTTATGGTTTAAGAATAGATCTAAATGTAAATCAATAGATTGGTTAAAATGGTGTAAGTTTGATCTAAGGTGATTTCTGTCTTTGGGCTCCTCTCCGGGTTGTGGAGAGGGCTTGGTTCTTTCGGTTGGCTTGTTTATAAAAGTTTACAGTTCGAAAAAAATATATGAGGGTTTGAGACTAGGGTCTCAACCCTGTTACCTCCGTCGCATATTTTGTTTCTTCCGCTTTATCTCCGGCTGTTATTCTTTCTTCAATATTATCTCTGTCCGATGCTACGCCTACAAATCATCTGCTGCCTCTTCTGATTTCGCGTGGGTTCCCTCCGTTCGCGGTGGATTTTGAGCCATTGTCAGCGGCTTTGGAAGCTGCAGTGGGTTTTGAGCCATCGGCATCGTCTTTGGGACTACTGACGGCGACAATGAATTTTCGGGCAGAAATTAAACTCTGTTGGTTCGGTGAAATTCCTCCCTTTTTTTGGATCTTAGCGTTAACATTGTTCATTGTATCGCTCGATTCAACTTTGAGCGTGTTGTTATTCAGGAAGATCTGTGTTTTCTCCGCTGCCACATTGTTCAGAGAATATAGGCTATTATGGGCTTGTTTTTGGGTGTTAAGGTTGTTTTGCAGGGCAAACTCATTATTGGTTGTATCGTCCATAGTGGCCGGACAAATTGAGGTAAGAGATGAGCCGGTATTTCGAGCGGGTTGATCCTCAGGTCGTGTACACCTCTTTGATACCATGTTTTCAATGGAATCACACCTCTATGTTTTTGATCTGTATTCTATATTGTTGTACTTACAAAGACAAAGGAATTACAAATAAATAGAAGAAATAGTTTGACTCTAAACAAGGAAATAGAAATAATAAGGGAATGAAGAATCCCTTTGATTTTGGTCATAACGGTCTTATTGCTAGTGTGTATTATTGTTATTTTCTAACATACAAATCCTTCTAATCCTTCTCATTTCTGTTCTCCATTGTAGAATAACTTGACCTGTTAATTGCATGTTGTAGGACTCGGTCTGCCCAAGACAAATACAGTATTGATGTGGCTAGTGCGTTATGATCCAAGTCGAGTCATACCTAATAACAATCTAGACAAACACCATAGATATTTTTTAAATGATGTGATCATAGTAAATACATATCAACACTTGATTTTGGGAATTGGTTTCCTAAACAATTGCACTTGAAAGAATAATAAATTTATGGATAATTTATTTTAGAGAGATTAATTCATAGTGTTATTTAATTGGTTAAAGAACATCAAAGAGAGTAATATGTATATATATTGTTACTTGGATCTTGTAACATGTAGCATAATGTTACATGTAACAAATAAAATGGGCATGCAACAAATATGTAGGTTGTGTAACAAAATTTGAGATTCAAATTTTGGGTGGGACCCACTTGTGGCCGCCCCCTTTATGGGGAAACCACACACCCAACCACATTACATGCATTATTCATTTTGTTTTCTCAAGATTCCAAGAACTCTCTTTAACTCTCTCAATATTGGCAAGAACCTTTTTTTCTTCTCTCTAATTTTCGGCCAAAGGTGAGGAAGAAGGAGGATTCATAATCAAGTACAAAACCTAGCTAAAGTGGTGTCTTGTGAAGGCTTTTCGGGTATACAAGCTTGAGGTTGCCTCCATTGGAAGCTCGTCATTCAATCATTCATCTCCTTCAAATCCGTAGACTTGAAGGTATGTATGTTAACACTCTATGGTTGTGTTTTGATAGCATGCATATTCGTATATGGATCCGGGCATTGGGTTTAACATAAATGGGTTTATGTATAATGGTTAACAGGATTTAAAATACTTTATTTTCGCTGCGTTTTCCTAAATAAATGGTTGTTTTGGACTTTGATAATCTTGCTAAAACCCAACAATGGCATCAAGAGCTGCTTATACGGATACATGCTTCATAGATCTAAAATTTTCGGGTTTTATGGTGTGTTTCACCATATGGCCGAAAGTTTTATGCTTTTTGGTTACCCCCCTTGGTTCCTCAAGATTATACTTTACATGCATGTGATAATCTTGAAGAATTAAGTCATGTGGATGATTAATTATTTTGTTTGGACAAAACCCGAAACTTTCGGTTTTGTTCCTCTTGGCCGAATGTTTTATGGGTAAGAGGGGAACCATTTTGGTCTTCTAAGACCTTGCATATTTGGATGTGCGTTTGGATGTTCATAACCTAGTCATGACCTTTGGATGTGTGTTTTTGTTGTGATTTGTTCGGTTTATTCAATATGGTTGTAATATTCATTTATTTGAGTTTGTAATCTATTTATTCATTTGGTATTGGTTTGTAATAATAAGTAGATTAGTTGTATTTCTTTTACTAGAGAAAAATGTATTAGGATATATTTTTTGTAAAAGAAGAAGCAACAATGTTACGGTTTTGGTTTTGGCCTTAATAGATCTCATAGTCCAAGATGGGATTTTAGCCCAATGACCAAAGCCCAAACTTGGAGGCCCATGGAAGCTAGGAGCTGAAGTTGGAGCCCAAATGGAAGCCCAAATAAAAGAGTTACAACACAAGGGGGACACTTGAAGCATATGGATGCGGAATTAAGTGGGAGTTCACCGACACATGCCTTGTGTCATTCTCGTCCCTTAGGAGAGACCTTTTGGCACACTTGTTTCGGTCAACAAGTGTTGTCATTCTAGGTGGTTATGGTTATGGACTTGTGTTTGTATTTTATGCTTGTGTGGTTGATTTATGTTTATTGTTTTATCAGGTTTGGATGTTAACAATTAAGATCGACAACTAGCATAAAAGTGATTCCTTTGAAATTATTAAGTGATAAATTGGTTTTATTAACTATTAATGATTTCATAATAAAATGGGTTTTATTTAAAGGAATTTGAAAATTGGTTTTCAAAGGTACCACACATTTGAATGCATGCAAATGGAAGGTACATTAAATAGTTTTTCAATCTAGAATTTTTAAAAACTAAAATCCCTTTTAAAACAAGTTGAACACCATCCTTTTATACGACACTTAAGTCACTTGTAGACTTGATGTGGGGTAAGGGTCACCTAACCACATTTAAGAAAATTTTTGATCTTAAGGTGGTTTTACAATACTTTTGGAATCAGGGTCACCTAACCACTTGTATGTGTAAACCCACACGTGTGTGTATGTAGGACGACTTGATTTGGAAACCATGGTTATTGGGTCACCGAAACATGGCATTCAAAGGTGTTGATGGGATTAAACATGCCAACAAAACATATGATGTTTAACCGATCCCATAAAACTAGAAGTTGCAAAGGGTTGCAATTGTCAAACGTTGATTACCTTGTTAATTTGAATAGTAGGATAAAGGTCACCTAACTACTATTTGAATAAAACGTTGGATTCTTGATTTTAATCATTAATTGTCTTGGAGACATTAAAGGGTATTAAAGATTAAAATTTATTGATATCGAAAATACTAAATTGAACTTTGTTAAATTCTTTTATAGATGGACGCAATCAACAATCCACCTAACGCTATTATCCCTCATTTGCATAATCTATCACTTAGATCCATTCTGGATAAGGATCGTCTAAACTTTAACAACTTTATGGACTGGTATCGAAACTTGAGAATTGTTCTCAAGAGAGAGAATAAGTCCTATATAATAGACGATCCTATTCTCGATGAACCCGACGTTAATAACTTGGATGCCTATGCAGATTGGCTGAAATACACCGAAGATTCGGTACAAGTTTCTTGCCTCATGTTGGGAACAATGATTCCCGAGATCCAAAAGGATTTCGAGAATCATGGGGCGTATGACATGATCACCCAGCTTAAGGAAATGTTCCTTACTCAAGCTAGGGTAGAGCACTTTGAAACGGTTCGATCACTTCATGCATGTCATATGGAAGAAACCCAATCCGTATCATCTTATGTGCTTAAGATGAAAAGCCACATTGATCTGCTTGAACGGCTTAACTGTCCCGTCTCAAAAGAGTTAGCCATGGATTTGATCCTGAACGACCTAACTAAAAGGTTTGAGACATTTTTCATGAACTACAACATGAACGGATGGGACAAAAGCATTGGTGAGCTTCACGCAATGCTTAAGACAGCCGAAGCCGGCATGGGTAAAAAGGTTTTACCATTCTCGTGATCAATGAGGGTGGCTTGAAGAAGAGGCATCACCCGGAACCAAAGACAAAGGTTGCCATTGGTAAGGGGCAAGTCAAGAAGGGATTCAAGGGAAAGGCAAAGGCGGAACCCAAACCAAAGAAGCTAAAGGTTAGCGCTGAGGATCCGTGCTTTGGTTGTGGGGAGATAGGTCATTGGATGAGAAATTGTCCAACCTATCTCAAGGAGTTGAAAGCTAAGAGGGATGCGGGGCAAACCTCAGGTACAACTTTCATGATCCATATTGATCTTAATATTATTTCTTCTAACACATGGGTATTGGATACCGGATGTGGAACTCATATATGCAATTCATTGCAGGGGTTCAAAAGAAGAAATGATTTTAAGAAAGGAGATATAAGTCTCTTCATGGGCAATGGAGCAAAGGTTGACGTCCAAGCCCGAGGAGATTATGTTTTGAAGCTTCCAAATGGTTTGGAAGTTCTTTTGAAAAACATTCTGTATACTCCTAGTTTGACTAGGAATATTATCTCTGTTTCTGTATTAAGACAATTTGGTTATGATTTCAAGTTTGTAAACAATGGGTTTTATGTATTCATGAATGATGTCTTTTATTTTAAAGCAATGCCGTTTAATGGCATTTATGAATTGGTTCATGATAATACATCCATTGATAACTCGTTGTACCAAGCTAGCACCAAAAGACTCAAATTGGATTTGAGTAAAACTTTTCTTTGGCACTGTCGTCTCGGTCACATAAACAAGGATCGCATTCATACACTTCAAAAGAATAGTCTTTTGAAATCAAGTGATGATTCATTTAATGAATGTGAATCTTGTTTATTGGGAAAGATGACCAAGGAGCCCTTTAGTGGAACTAATGAAAGGGCGAAAGACTTATTAGGTATCATACATTCGGATGTATGTGGTCCTTTTAGGACAATGACAAGGAATGGTGAAAGATACTTCATTACCTTTACCGATGATTATAGTCGCTATGGGTATGTGTTCTTCTTAAGACACAAAAATGAAGCCTTTGGAATGTTCAAAGTCTTCCAAAATGAAGTACAAAATCAACTCAACAAAACAATCAAAGTACTACGTTCCGATAGAGGAGGTGAATACCTCAATGATGCGTTCCTAGAACATCTTAGGAGCTGTGGGATTGTCTCACAACTTACTCCACCTGGAACACCACAACATAATGGTGTGTCTGAAAGGAGGAATCAAACTTCATTGGATATGGTTCGATCCATGATGGCTAGAAGCACATTACCTCTATCATTTTGGGGTTTCGCACTGATCTCTGCTGCCCGTATTTTAAATATGGCACCAACCAAGAAAGTGGAAATGACACCTTTTGAAATATGGCATGGAAATGTTCCATCATTATCGTATTTAATGGTATGGGGTTGTGAGGCTTATTTTAAGATCTACACCCCAGACAAACTTGAAAGCCGATCCACTAAGTGTATCTTTGTAGGATATCCTGAAGATTCAATGGGATATTACTTCTACAATCCATATGAGCATAAAGTGTTTATAGCTCGCAAGGTTAAGTTCTTGGAAAGAAAGTTCCTTATGGAAGGAACTGATAGAACTATGGAACTCGAGGAGGATCGAGAACCACAAGCCGATACACATTTGGTTGACACTACCGATCAACAAGAGGTTGTTGATGATGATCAATTGGTTGATCAACCCACACAAAACGTTCGGAAATCTGGTATAATTAGCACCCCACCTGAAAGATATGGATTTTTCATGGATGGATGCTATGTGGTGGATTCCGACGAACCAACCACATACCGAGATGCAATGTCACAATCTGATTGTGATAAATGGCTAGAAGCCATGAACGTTGAGATGCAATCCATGCATGACAACCAAGCATGGGACCTGGTTGCTCCACCTCTTAATTCCAAACTGGTTGGAAGTAAGTGAGTTTTCAAGAAGAAAACTGACATGCATGGAAACTTGGATACTTACAAAGCTATACTTGTAGCAAAGGGTTTCACTCAGACTCAAGGGGTTGATTATGATGAAACTTTCTCGCCCGTGGCGATGCTAAAGTCTATAAGGATATTGTTTGCCATAGCCGCATATTATGACTATGAAATATGGCAAATGGATGTCAAAACTGCTTTTCTAAATGGACACCTTGAAGAAGATGTCTATATGGTTCAGCCTGAAGGTTTTGTCGATCCACAACATCCTAATAAAGTATGCAAGTTGAAGAAATCAATCTATGGATTGAAACAAGCATCTAGAAGTTGGAATCACCGTTTTGATGATGAAGTTAAGAAATTTGGATTCATCAAAAACGCTGATGAAGCTTGTGTGTATAAGAAAGCTAGTGGAAGCATCATTACCTTTCTGGTATTATATGTCGATGACATATTACTATTTGGAAATGACATTCCAACATTGGAAGGTGTAAAAGCCTGGCTTGGAAGTTATTTTTCCATCAAGGATCTTGGTGAGGCCGCCTATATTCTGGGAATAAGGATCTATAGGGATAGATTAAGGCGGTTGATAGGTTTGAATCAAAGTGCATACATTGACAAAATCTTGAAAAGGTTCAAGATGGAAAACTCTAAGAAAGGTTTGGTACCTATTCAAAGAGGAACAATGTTGAGTACTTCTTTAATGTCCAAGCTCAAAGGATGAGCAAGAGAAAATGAATGGAATCCCATACGCATCTGCTATAGGATCCATCATGTATGCCATGATATGCACCAGACCGGATGTGTCATGCGCTTTGAGCATGACAATGAGATACCAGCAAAATCCGGGAACCAGCCATTGGATGGCGGTTAAGAGCATATTGAAATACCTTAGGAGGACTAAGGATATGTTTCTAATATATGGCTCTGGTGAGGAGGAACTCGTTGTAAAGGGTTACACGGATGCGAGTTTCCAAACTGATCGAGATGATTCTCGATCACAATCGGGATATGTCTTCATTCTGAATGGTGGTGCTGTCTCTTGGAAGAGCGCAAAACAAGATGTGGTAGCATTGTCTACCACTGAATCAGAATACATCGCCGCCTCCTTGGCAGCTCAAGAAGCTGCGTGGATTAGAAAGTTCATTGCCGATCTAGGGGTAGTCCGTACCATTCAGGACCCTCTAGAAATCTTTTGTGACAACGAGGGTGCGATTGCTCAAATCAAGGAACCCCGTGCACATCAAAAGACTAGGCACATTGAGCGGAGATTCAACCACATAAGGGATGAAGTTGAAAAGGGAAAGATATGTATTCGCAAAGTTCACACTAATCAAAACATTGCGGATCCACTCACGAAGCTCCTTGAAAGGCCGAAGCATGAGGGTCATACTTGCGCCTTAGGACTTCGATATTCTAGTGATTGGATTTGATATATTTTGTATTTGGATATCGGAAAAATTGTTATTTTGGCTCATTCATATGATTATGACTTTTGAGTTATGTTCCATTTTAGCATGTTTAAATCCGTGAATAAGTTAATTATTCTAAATGTCCGTAGTCGTTCATATTTGTGGGAACAAGTATGAAGGTAAGACTATTATGAACTTGGATTGGTGGATATTCATAAGACATGAATATAGATCAAGGGTTTGCTGCCAAGGTTCATAGATATTTATGGGATAAATATTGGACATGACCCGCCCTCAATTTTACTGCATGGAATCCTTGTGATTTGTGATCATAAGTAAATTTGAGTAAAGGCGAACATCATAGTATCCTCCGACCTGAGATACATATCGGGTCTTGATATTCATCGACTATTATACTTTGACTTAGTTCTTCGCTGCTCTGAAACATGTCAGTACATAAGACTAAGCTCAAGTGTAATACAAGGTGATAGTGAGAGACGTATGTAGTCAATAGGGGATTTGTCCCTCTTATTCATTGAGAGTTAAATGTCTAAGGCCTGATAAGTTAAATCAACAGAGAATGATCACTCTGTGTCTCTGGATTTAACATGACATTTGTGGCAAAAGGATAAATGATAGTTTCACCTAAATCATTTCAAGTAAGGGACTTGAAGGAGATGATGTTATTGAATGGCACTTCGTCATACGTATTAGGGGTAGTGAACCGTAGTTAGGCGGTATTCACTATTTGCATCAATCTTCTATGTATCTTGTGCAAGTGGGAGATTGTAGGACTCGGTCTGCCCAAGACACATACAGTATTGATGTGGCTAGTGCGTTATGATCCAAGTCGGGTCATACCCAATAACAAGCTAGACAAACACCATAGATATTTGTTTAAATGATGTGATCATAGTAAATAAATATCAACACTTGATTTTGGGAATTGGTTTCCTAAACAATTGCACTTGAAAGAATAATAAATTATATGGATAGTTTATTTTTAGAGAGACTAATTCATAGTGTTATTTAATTGGTTAAAGAAGATCAAAGAGAGTAATATGTGTATATATTGTTACTTGGATCTTGTAACATGTAGCATAATGTTACATGTAACAAATAAAATGGGCATGCAACAAATATGTAGGTTGTGTAACAAAATTTGAGATTCAAATTTTGGGTGGGACCCACTTGTGGCCGCCCCCTTTATGGGGAAACCACACACCCAACCACATTACATGCATTATTCATTTTGTTTTCTCAAGATTCCAAGAACTCTCTTGAACTCTCTCAATATTGGCAAGAACCTTTTTTTCTTCTCTCTAATTTTCGGCCAAAGGTGAGGAAGAAGGAGGATTCATAATCAATTACAAAACCTAGCTAAAGTGGTGTCTTGTGAAGGCTTGTTCGGGTATACAAGCTTGAGGTTGCCTCCATTGGAAGCTCGTCATTCAATCATTCATCTCCTTCAAATCCGTAGACTTGAAGGTATGTATGTTAACACTCTATGGTTGTGTTTTGATAGCATGCATATTCGTATATGGATCCAGCATTGGGTTTAACATAAACGGGTTTATGTATAATGGTTAACAAGATTTAAAATACTTTATTTCCGCTGCGTTTTCCTAAATAAATGGTTATTTTGGACTTTGATAATCTTGTTAAAACCCAACACATGCCAACCAGTTTGCTTATATGAAGGTGAGGATAAGCTTGTTTGACTAGGATGATAGTGGTATTTTCTCTATTGGGAGCTTAAAACAAAAAATTGCAATGAACATGGATGTGGGGGAAACTATATTGTTGAATGGATCAATTTTGTATCAATAAAGGTGGGGATCCTAACGTGGGGAGCGGAAATGAAAATAATACCGGTGTTATTTGCCTTGGCTAGACGTGGTGTGTTGGTTGGGTCGATGGTACGTCCGATTTGTGAAGAGGATGTTGAGTTGGCGGAGCACTTGTTTGTGTCTTGCCAATTTGCGCAATTGGTTTGGAGCATTATTGCTTATTGGTGTAAGGTTCCGTCTATCTATGTCTTCTCCACTCGTGATTTATTTATTGGAATTGTATAAATAGTCTTTACTCTAGAAAAAAAGGGCCAAAGCATTTCATGCAGTGTGTTTGACGGTGATTTGGTATATTTGGAAAGTGAGAAATCTTCCGTGTTTGAAAGGAAAACGACTGTTATTTATGTGAATAATAAAATGCTTTTGTTTGTAGCTAAAAAAAAAGAAAGAAAAAGAATAAAAATTTGAAATATATGAAGTTAACATTGGTAATCATTGAACAGGCAAGTAGAATTGAAGGCCGGTCGGATTCAATCCCTAATTCATTCATTTTCCATGTATGAATGATACCGAACATCCTTTGATATACATACAGCCGTAAAGACAAGTCTCTCGGCGTCTTATGCTCCAAGTAGTATTATTATTATATTATTATTATTATTCCTTGTCATCAATTCTATTCTTCTTCTTCTTCATATGCATACTATCTGAGTTCTAACCAATTCATTTCAGGTTCTTGAGGCTGTACAATCGACAAGGCGTTCAATCCATTGGACTGGACAACGCTGCAATTCAATTAGGTTTTCATAGCTTCTTATTCTATTCTATTATTATTATTATTATTATTATTATTATTATTATACTCAACATAACATTACTTACAGGTGTTGAGAGGAGGAGAATTTATGACATTGTCAACATTTTACGAAGTGTTGGGGTAAGTTTTTTTCCTTTTTAATAAATTGGATGTGAGTTGATGATTTAGGTTTTATTATTAATTTTGTTTAGGTTTTGACAGAATGAGTATACTTGGAAGGGTTTTACTGCAATTCCTCATGCCTTACAACAGCTTAGGGTACTTATCATGGTATCAACACTTGCCTTCTTATCTTTTGCATTTGCAGAAACAATCATTTAATCAAACCCTTAAAGACTCACAGCCATGCAGTTTTCCAACGGTAACTTATGTTAGATTTAAGTCTTCTTTGTTACTTGTTTGCTTATTACATACAAAAACAAACTCACCTGTTTAACTCAAAAGGAAAAAAGAACACCATTTTTCTCAATCCAAACCCACAAGTTTCCTACTATTTCTTTTTCTTACCCAAAGGTTAGATATCATACGTTGTGTTTTTTAAATGGTACTCCATTTTCATCCGTCAGAAAATACCAGGAAGGAGAAATCCCTTGGACTTCTGACACAGAATTTCATCAAACTATTCATCTCTTCTACTGTGAGTGAACCTGTTTGTAATTTTTTTAAGTATTAAAAATACCCTATTTTCGTTAATGCAAACTACAACTAAACTACTTTTTGATATATCCTACAGGCAGACTTAATCTCACTGGACACTGCTGCAACAACACTGTTGGGTGATATACGCGACACTATGTCTGATTGGAGCTCAAAAGATGTGACTGTTGCAATGCATAGTAATATTGACTTTATGAAGGTCAAATATAATGAGAATATTACAACACAGCAGCAGTCGTCACGCAACTCAAAGGAATTCGTGTTTGGCCCATTCACACCTGCCATCGTGCCAAAGGTAGGTACTTCGGGAAACAAAAAGTTAAAGCGGGCTCAGGACTGGGAGAATTTGGCTGATACTTATCGTCCTCAGTATTGTAATAAAGGTACATTGTTGAATTTTGCAAGGGTCAAAATGGGTCAGACGGGTTGTGCAACGGGTCAGTATTGGGCTCAAGCCAAACCAAAATTGAAAAATCGTTTTAGGGTTTTTGAAAACCTTTTGTTTTTTGGTTTTCACAATGGCTACGGTTCGGTTTCGGTTACTATTTGGGCGTGAAAACTTTGAGCTGAAAACGTGGCCAAAAATAAAGAATTGGGTTTGAAACTTTAGGACTACATTTTTTTTTGTTAGTTAATGATTGATTGATTTTACATGTTTGGACTTTACATCAGTTTTTTTCTTTTTCGCTTCAATTGGTTTGGTTCGGTTCGGTTTTTTCAGTTTTTGGTTTGCGTAATGGGTTCATTTCGGTTTCGGTTTACCATTTGGGCTTGAAAACTTTGGGCCAAAAAAGAAATGGCCCAAAATAATGAACTTGGGGTTTAAAACTTTGGTTTTCTAAATTTTTTTGTTAATTACTTATTGATTGATTATTACACATATGTATCTATAATTTTTGGGTTACACATCTAGCAAATCTTGCAAGCTTCATTGCTTTAATGGACATAGTGACATAAATTATAATGTATGTTTTTATGATAACATGACAGCTCTAACTGACCTTTTTGGGCACTATGAGGATGCATATAAATCATGGTATGTTGAAGCAGACGAGAAGAAAGTGGCGCATCGGTCTCCTGAATCTTGATCCGACTTCTAACAATAGCCTTTTTGGGCGTTGAAGAAGACGGAGACTTGTGGTTAGTGACTTCTTCGGGTGCATATACTCTTAATGCACCGGTTTATGTGTACTTTAGCTTGTTCCAATTACTATAATCTCTGGTATTGGGCGTTTTGGTTGGGGTTGTAAACGTATGATATTGAGACATTAAATGTTTGTTAAAATTTGGGCAAATGGTATTTTGGTCCAACCCAGCCTGAGTTGTACAAGTTATCACTTATCAGTTTTGACTCGTTACCAAGGCCGTTATTAATATCATATTCTCATGTGATCTTTCGGGCTGTTCTTTGTTTTGTGGGTCGGATCATAAAAGAGCTTCTTCTTCGGGCTTTTTTGGGTTAGAATAAAAAGTCAACCACAGACTGAATCAAAACTAGTGAAATCAACAGATGTGAATATATGGACTATGGTTTGGTTCTAAACAATTAAGTTTGCCCATGATTACCAACTGGCCTAACAATGATCATAAGCACCATGACCACCATAGGACCATACTATATAAGTTAAGGTGTTAACGGTGCTTAGGCCTGTACATGAACTGAACGTCTGAAACACCACGGCGGGGCTTGTTCTTGTTCGTTTGTTAAACTTCAATCGAGCAAGCAACAAACTCGAACACCTAAACTAATGCATTTTCTTGTCCATGCTCGTACTTTAAGAAATCGAACATGTTCGTGTTAGTTTATATTTATTCATTAATATTCTAAATAGACGTAAATGAACAAACAAAACAAGCAAATGAACGTGTTCATTTGTTTCTTAGTCGATTACTCTAGTCTTGGTTCTTAAATTTGATTGGGTTTATGGGTTGATTCATGATGTGGGCCTTTAGTATTACTAGTAACTATTTAGCCTTTAGTATTAATAGTAACTCAATCATATTATATTATAGAGTAAACTGCGGTTTCGTCTATATGGTTTGTTCAAATATACGGTTTAGTCAAATAGTTTCAAATATGTGATTTTCGTCATTGTGGTTTTATTTCACTTGCAATTAAACCCGACCTCACTAACCCCGTTAAGTCTGGTCGTTAAACCCATCAGTGTGCCCCTCACGTGAGGGCCAGTTTTGTCCTTTTTCTACCCAAATAAACCCCAAACCTAATTCACAAGCCCCCTCACGTGAGGGGCTGAGATTTATTAGAAAAAAAGACAAAATTGTCCCTCACGTGAGTGGCATGCTGATGAGTTTAACGATCAAAGTTAACGGGGTTAGTGTGGTCGGGTTTAATTGCAAGCAAAATGATATCACATGGACGAAAATCATAGATTTGAAACTATTATACTAAAACCGTAAATTTTGACAAACCACATGGACGAAAACTACAATTTACTTTATATTATACTTGGTATTAAAAGCTATGATTCTTGTCGTAATATTTTGATTATGCCATGTGGCGTAATGTGGTATTGCCATACCAGTATATTTTTTTTCTTGTTAATATTTTTAGTGCTTACAATATTATGTTTATGATAGCGACTAAATCCGTATTGGTTCGTCAAACGCACGTGTTTTTAACTTTGTTTGTTGTACGTTGTAACACACAACTTTTGCTTTTCTTTTTGTTGCTGTTGATGCCGAGCGAATTAGCTTTGGTTCGCCCCCGCAATGTGCGAGTCGTCTTTTTAAGTAGAGTTTGTTGTATTTAAAGATTGACGAGTTTATTTTTTTTGATTTAGCTCGGTGTTGTAACCTGAGACAGACCCAATTTGCGTCAGCCCTAACGCAACGTGTAGTTTTTGTTATTATATATATATATATATATATATATGTTAATTTGTTGTATTTGCCCGTTGACGAATTTTTTTTTGATATAGTTCCAGTGCTGTAAACCAATACCGACCTAATTCGCGTCAACTCACAACTGCAATGTTGCGAGCAATTATGTAATTACTCTATGATGTAATTACATAATTATTATACTTGTATATATAAGAACTCTACTTGATTCTTACAATTAACACATTAATTTCATTTGTAAGTTAATTTCCCATGTTATAAAAATGTTTCGTTTGAAGTCGAAATAGTTGATTTTTTAGATTGCGATTAAGTTACAAGCTTTACTCATAATCTCAAATGAACAATAAACAAGTCGAGATGAAACATAACTTGAACACAACACAAATTTAAATGTGTTCAACATGACATGACACGACACGAATAGCTATATGTGTTGTTTCGGGTTTAACAATTCAATCTGCTAACTCAACATGATTGACAACCCTAATCAAACTCCAATATAAGTAACTTTTGGCTCTTGGAGTAATTGGTCTTTAGAAGTCGTACTCAAACGTTGTCCGAATACTAACAAAGTTACATGACGAGCATTCTAGCAAAGATAGGCATGTGCTACCATCATTGCATCTAGTGTATCTATTGAAGTTTGGCATGTCAACCGCTATATGTCACTCTTGTCTATCGACAACGCAAGGCCAAACTCATCATACATTTATGAGTTGCCATTTTGTTTTAAGGGGCGGACCAAAGTCTAGACGTTGTGTTTACTAGATCCACATACGTTTGATAGTTGTATAATAGAGAATTATGTATTTATGACTTTGTCTTACTTAAGATTTATTATGATACAATTATTCGGTTTTCCAAAATTTTCATAAAATTTAGCTAAAACTCTTAGGGGGTGTTTGGTACAGAGAATGAAATTGTAGAGAAATAGAATAGAGAAATGGAATTGCAGAGAAAGGGAATTAGTCTGGAGAATGAGAATTGACTGTTCTGTTTGGTAGTACAGAGATTTCAGTAGAGAAATATAGCTGAGAATCATTTCTCTTGTTTGGTACATTGGAAATAAACAGAGAATTATATCAACTTTATCATTAGCACAAGTATTTTTTTCATAACAAATATTTATTAAAAAATAAAAAACATATAAAAAGATGCATAAATTCCAACCAAAATATGCATTTATCAAACCAATTCACATACAAAACATAGTTTTTAAGCAAAAAACATCAACTATAGTTAAAACCAATTCACATACAAAACATACTTCAACCATACACAACTATCCCATTGAACCATCGGTATACAACTCGACCATCTCAATTTTCTCTTCTATTGTCAACGCAAGAAAAGAACGTCCTAGATCCACATCTTTACCAATCAAATGAGCTGCTTTGAACCGTTTTTTCGTAGTGATACCTTATGACAAACTGAAATTTTTCTTCTTACTCGTTCAGACTCTCATCACGACTTGACTCAAATTTTCGGGACGAAAATTCTTTAACAAGGGAATGATGTGACAATCGTCAATTCCAGGTTAACTCCGTTAACTCAACTCCGTCAATTCAAACTTTAAGATCGTTGAATCTATAACGCACACTTCATTACATTTAAACTAGGGTTTAAATGACGCTTAACACTCACTACATGGGTAGTCTTTCGGGATTTGCACCGAAACGCAAACGAGTTGACGCAAACGATTGATAAATAAACGACAAACGTAAAAACAATAATTATATGATTATTATGTGTTAGGATTATGTGCTATGTGATAAAACTATGGTCATGTTAACTTATTGGGCAAGTATGATGGAATGTTCTAGAAAAACAACACTTGGAAAGAAGAGGGACTAGAGTGTAACTTGTATTATTATAAATACATCACTAATAAACAAACCCTAACTTATTATTAACCTACAACCCTAAATCGGCTCTCTCTCCCTCTCTTGATCCACGGCTGCCGTCCACCTTCATCACACACACACACATCAATCAAGAGATTAATCCAAGAACTAGGTGCTAGGAAGGTATACTTGATCATCTCTTACCTCCTTGTTGTGTAATTTTGATGTTTAATGGGTTGTATGTAAACCCTAACTCAGCCGATTATATGTATGTATGTGATCAATATGATAGTTGTTAGTTGGATAATAGATTGATAACTAGATTGATGTTGTTGCATGATTGATTGTTGTTCTTGATTTGAATTAAAACACAAACCCTAATCTTGTATGTATGGTGTGATTTATATGCATGGATAGTAGTTATGGTGTCTAGAGGGTTATATGGATGCATGATAGTTCATAGGTTGTGATTATGTTGAGTTTTGATGTGAACAGATTCTGGACAGAATGTATATACGATGTTTAACTGACTGTAACGAAGTGTAAACGTGAAAATTGATTGAGATTGTGGGTACTGCAGTAAACTAGGTTGAGTCTAGTTTCTATGAAGTATAAATTCTTAATTTTTGGATAAGTGGAAGTATACTTTTATGATTTTACAAAAACGTGATGCAAAGCTGAGCTGTTAGACCTGCTGTTAGGTTATATTGTAAATTCTATATCTCATGAACTACGAGGCCAATTGGGTTGGTTCCACTTCTGGAAGTTGACTCACTGAGTTAGGAACCAAACCCAAGTGGTCTTGCATTTATTGGATTTTTCGTTTACCGGGAATTGCAAATAACATTCTGTTGTGCATGAATCTGACTGATATGAGTTTACTGTAGTGTTTTGATCATTATGAGAAATCTATATGGAATAAAAATAATATAAAATATGTTCTGGAAACCTAAGACATGTATGTTTCAGTGGTGATTTTTGGTGAATTAATTGAGATGATATGATCGGTGAAATAGTACAATCTTTCAAGTAGAAATTCTGTCACAATGAAACTAGCTGCTGAGTTGTATAGGAATGCATGAAATATGATAGTTTTTATATAATTGTGGTATTTTGACCAAAATACCCTTGCGGGGAATAATTGCTAGTTGATTGCCATGAATTGACCAAATTGCCCTTATGGGGAATAATAGTTAGTTAGTCTTTGTTTGTTGACCAAAATGCCCTTACGGGAATAATTGCTTGTAAGTATGTTATTAATACATGACACGAAAGTAATTGCTCACTCGTGTATCGTATCACAATTGTACTTGTTTAAATCACACACGGTTCACAAACGAAACACGAAACATGATACGTGCATAGGTATTATGTGCCGAGTCTAGAGACTCGTTAAACGTTCCGATACTTAGAAAATCTCTTTGTTATTTTAGAACGCTAGAGAGTTTTCTACGACGCGCATCACTCGGTGATCTAATTTGGAATATTCTTCGCAAACAGTGAGTTCACTTACCCCGCTCTTTGAACTGTTTTCAAACGTTTTTCACTTGGGGGAGATAACATACTCCGATAAACACATTTTTGAGATAAACACATATTTAAGATTTTGTTATAAATTATATATATCACTTGTAGAGGCTAAGCGGCACGTAACCCTTGAAGTCCCACGCATCGAACCGGTTAATATTTGGAATAGCGAGTCACTGTTGAGTAGTACTACTGGGTTTGACAAACCCCACCCGACGCTAAGCTCAACTGGAGGTTGAGTGGGTGTAATTTTGGCTAACACTTACCATGGTCTGGGTTGACCTGGTGACGGGCACTTGATAAACAGTCAGCTTCGGTCTCGAACCACTTAGTAATACTTGTTGTATAGATTAGCTACCTATCGATATATAATTTGACATAACATTATCTGGTAACACTTAAACGCTGTAACGTGGTTACACACTTAAACGCTGTAACGTGGTTACACACTTAAACGCCGTAACGTGGTTACGCAAAACATTTAAACGCCGTAACGTGGTTACGCAAAACTTTTAAACGCCGTAACGTGGTTACGCAAAACACTTAACGAAAACGCTGAACTCAAACGCTAAACGATTTATCTTATATAACTTGTGAACTCACCAACCTCGTGTTGACCCCTTTTAGTATGTTATTCTCAGGTAGCCGAGGCGGGCGCGCGGTTTAGGAGCATGCATTAATGAAAACACTTTTATTCTGCAAACTTAATTTTAACAGTTACATTTGGTTTTAAGTCGTCCTGCGTGACGCAACTTTTGAATTAAGGTTTTACGCTTCCGCATTTACTTTCATTTAAACGTTTTTCTTTGGTTTGGTTATAACTAATGAATCCGATCCTGCCAGTTCACACCCTCTGACGGTAAAACTCCGTTAGTGGATTTTGAGGGTGTGACAGATTGGTATCAGAGCCATTGGTTATAGCGAACTAGAAACTGCATGCATACTAGACTATAACCGCGACGACCCATTAGTTATAATAATACGCACTGCATAGGTTTGTGTAGTCTTGTAATCTTATCTCTTACCTCTTTCGCTCATACGCGCGCATATACACGGCTTACCTGTAGAAATGTCGACGCCACCCTCATCATCATCCGATTCGATGACGCATGCTCACGGGAAGGAACCGCAGTTACCTACTGCCTCGCCACCCCGCGTAGTCCCGGAACTCGAAGCTCCTGCACCGAAGAGGTACCGCCTATCCGGAGGCTTGTATGACAACGACGTTAGCTGGGAATGGTACCCCAACATGATCAGACGTATGGTCTACCGTGAACAAGTTCCCCCATTGCCACACCCGAACCACCCTGCTTATCCCAACACCCTACCACCCATAACCGAACCTGTAGAGAGAGTTCTCGCAGCCGTTGTTTCATGTTTGGAGCGTGATGTGGGTTACATGCGCTACACGAGAGAGAACGTTTCCAGATTGTTAAAAGACGAAACCGAGACTAAGGAGGAGATTGCCCGCATGGCGGCGGCAATGAAGGATATGCAAGGGGCTAGTGATCAACAAACGAAGGTTATGATGAAGATGCAAGCCGAAATGATAGACTTGAAAGAGCAACTCCAAGAAGCAAGGACCCGAACCGAAATAGCGTTAGAGCGTTGCGATATCCTACAAATGCAGATTGCTCAGAACGCAGCCGACCCTGAGGCAGAGCCTGAGGCCGAGCCTGGGGCAGAGCCTGAAATAGAACCTGAAGAAGATCCCGAAGAGGAGCCTGAGGAGGATCCCGAGGAAGATCCCGAAGAGGAGCCGGAGGAGGAACCAGCTGAGGAGGAGGCACATTCAGAGGTGTCCTCAGATGACGACATCTAGTGAGGATGACACTTAGATGGAGGGGTTGTCTCCATCCGAACTATTATTTTTCTATAATTTTAAGGATTGATTGGAAATACTTTGTAGCGAATACAATGGTTTTAATCATGAATTTTTAATTAGACTAATAAGTGGCAGTGATGTGTCCGCGGATGGTGGATCCGCCGAGCAAGAGAATAGAGATGTACATTGATGGGTTAGCACCACAGATTCAGGGTATGGTGACGTCTTCCAGACCAGCCACGATCCAACAAGCGATCCGTTTGGCTCACAAACTGACGGATCAGGCTGTGACCCAGGGTGCGTTACCACCGAGGGGTTCGACTGTTAAAGCCCGTGACAACCCGAGTAATGACCACGCCAGCAACAGTAACGACAACAGCAACCCGAACAGCGGGAAGAGAAAGTTCGACAACACCAGATCTTCATCCTCGAACCTCCCACCGCAACAACACTACCGTAAACCCGAGTTCACTCGGAGTTTCAACACTCAGAATCACAACAACTCCAACAACAACGGTAGCGGGCAGGTTTCGAGCGGATATGCTGGGAAGTATCCAAAGTGCAACAGGTGCAACTATCATCATGTTGGCCAGTGTGACCGTGTCAAGTGTCAAAGATGCGGAAAGATAGGTCACCAAGCGAAAGAATGTAGAGGAGACCTTGCGGCAAAGGGTGCACCTAAGCAACCGATGACGACTAAGGGATGTTTTGAATGTGGACAGGAAGGTCATTTCCGGAAGGATTGCCCCAAGCTGAAACATAATGACAACAATGGGGGCAATGGAAGTGGCACTAACGGTGGAGGAAATGGCAAAGGAAGAGCGTTTGTGATTGGATCGGGTCAAGCCCGCAATGATCCGCATGTGGTGTCCGGTAAGTTCCCTGTAAACGATTATTTTGCTTCTATTTTGTTTGACACTGGAGCTGATAGGAGTTTTGTGTCGAAAGCCTTTAGCCAACTTTTAGACCTTACTCCAACCCCGTTAGACGCTAAGTTTCCTGTTGAATTAGCTAATGGTAAAACTGTAGTAACAACTCATATACTTGCGGGATGTAAGTTGAAACTGTCAGGTCATGTTTTTGACATCGACCTTATTCCTTTTACGCTTAGTAGTTTCGATGTCGTTGTCGGCATGGACTGGTTATCCGAGAACCGAGCGGAGATTATATGCCATGATAAAATAGTCCATATTACCACCCCTTCCGGCGAGATCATTTCGGTCCGAGGCGAGAGAAGCGGCATGACCAACAGCATCATCACCCTTATGAAAGCACAGAAGTATCTACGAAAGGGTCATCCGGCAATTTTGGCGCAGATTGTTGAGAAACCCGCGGAGGAGAAAACGAATTGAAGACATACCGGTTGTGCGAGACTTTCCGGAAGTTTTCCCGGAGGATTTGCCCGGACTCCCTCCTATTCGTCAAGTCGAATTCCAAATCGAGTTGACACCCGGTGCAGCACCCATAGCACGAGCCCCGTATCGGCTCGCACCGGCGGAACTTCAGGAGTTGTCCACCCAGTTGCAAGATTTGTTGGATAAAGGTTTTATCCGACCTAGCTCATCGCCATGGGGAGCCCCTGTCTTGTTTGTTCGAAAGAAAGACGGGACTTTTCGGATGTGCATCGACTACCGGGAGTTGAACAAGGTGACGGTCAAGAACCGTTATCCTTTACCCCGAATTGATGATTTATTTGACCAGCTTCAGGGATCGAGTTACTACTCGAAGATCGATCTACGATCCGGTTACCACCAGTTGAGAGTGCGCGAAGAAGATATTTCAAAGACGGCTTTCAGAACACGGTATGGTCACTACGAGTTCTCGGTTATGCCTTTTGGCCTAACCAACGCGCCAGCCGTATTTATGGATCTCATGAATCGAGTATGCAAGGCGTACCTCGACAAGTTCGTGATTGTTTTCATCGATGATATTCTTGTCTACTCCAAGAACGAGACTGACCACGAAGAGCACTTAAGGATAATTCTGGAACTACTGAAGAAGGAACAACTGTATGCTAAAGTCTCGAAATGTGAATTTTGGCTTCGCGAGGTTCACTTTTTAGGACATGTGATCAACGAGAATGGTATCCATGTCGATCCCGGTAAGGTAGAGGCCATCAAAAACTGGGAAGCACCTAAGACTCCGACTGAAGTGCGACAATTCCTAGGACTGGCCGGCTACTATCGGCGTTTCATCGAGGGATTTTCAAAGATTGCTCAACCCCTCACCGCTTTGACTCACAAGGGCACTAAGTACAACTGGGGT